>NC_058507.1:5636714-6261714 GCF_020382885.2 Scatophagus argus
ATAAATCTGATGTTTTATGCCAAGTGTGACAGTTCAGATTAGAATGATCTGATAAGAAAGTTGCCTGACTGCTGTAACCCGGGCAAAAGTCAGTGCATGTTTGTCCATGTGATTTTTTTTCCTCTTTTCATTAGTCTTTAAAACAGTTTTTAAATTAAAAGTGCTGTGCAAATGGTCTTCTTGTTGCCACCAAATGGTTTTGACAGACAGCCAGAGTCTGCCAGTCCTCCACGAGAACCTTATCATCACTCTGATTATCACTCTGCCTTATTTAAATGCCAGCTACATCAGTAATTTTGGTGTTTTGAGCCTTGTGCCATCTTTGCAGGAACATGGGTCTGAGCGACTGATCCAATGTGACTCGTTTCCAAAATTCCTGCGAGTGGCTGTAATTGTCTGCACTTTGAAGGGTTGAAGCCACCAACCATATCATCCATGCAAATCCAGTACATCAGCAGCTGGAGAGTCAATGCACCCGGGTGATCAGTAAGGGACTCTGAGGTTTCACACACACGCTAACTATGTGCATCTGTGTTGAAAAGCCACTGCTTTGGCACGGAGGGCTTCTGACTCAATCAGTTTTTTTTGGTTTTTTTTTAACTCACAATTCTCAGTGCATCCCTTTACTGGTGCTCTGAGGCTTTCACTTGCAGATTCCACTGTGTGTGTACACAGCTGCTGTGTAATACGGACCCTTTCTAATTTGCTCAATTAAACATATTGTCTATAAAAGAATGTGTCTTTGGGGAAGTAATTATCAAGTGAAATACCACAGGAAAATGTCTACAGATGACTCTTAATGTACAAAACTGAGAACCAAGAACTACTGACCCAAGTTACTGGTGGGCGGGAGTCAAACTAAACTCCATTTGTCTCGGCTCAGTTGACCCGAGTCTGGTTGTCAATGATACTGCACTGAAAATGTAAATACAAGAGTGCTTTGAATGCATCATTTTGCAGCATTGCTATTAATATGCCCGCAGTGAAGATGAGGCACATCGAGTCTTTCAACAGGTAATCAGATTACATGATGAAACCAAACCTGCCTGCCTGCTCTATCAGCCTGTGCAAACATGAAGATGCAGGGAAGTGACCGAACATGCTCCAACAGGAGATATAAGTGGTGGGGGAGCAAACTTCTCCGATCTCATCCAAACAGTACACCTGGACACTAAAGTGGGAAGCAAAAATAAAAAAGACCAGAATAGAACTAATTCTGAAGGCTGATATTTAACCATGATAAACGATTGACTTTGATTTGATTTTTTTCCCACTAAGATAACTAACCATTTATTTCCCAACATGATAACATTCCAATTTCCATTTAGAAAAATGTATAAACTTGTCCACAGGCAGGAGAGTTCAGGCAATGGCTGAAAGTCACCAGATGTTGGTGCAGGACTGTGGAAACATACCGCAGACTTGATAATGTGAGTATGGAATAACAGTTTGCAATTCTAATCTATAAAATAATATTTTCATTAATAACCAAAGCAGTACATTGCTACTGGCTACTTATACCTGTAAGTTACCAGAGCAGATGTGCACATTTGGATACTTATATATGATTTACACCAGATTTTGGGCCTCATTGTAAACCTCAAATTACAGGAACTTAAGAAGATATAGGTTGCCAAGTGCTTCATTAACTTAGAAAGGTAACTGGAGTTAACACTCTTTACTAATTAGCAGGCCTGCCCCAATGTGCAGCTCAGATAGAGTGATTAACTCAGTGTGTTGAGTTCAGTATGTCAGCTTGTCAGTATGCAGCGTCTAAGTGCAGTGTGGACTAGTCCCTTTGGTTTTGAGGTTAACTTCAGTTAGCAATGCATGCGGTATTATCAAAATGGCAGTTGCAGAAGGATTATGTGATGACAAGTGTGAATGCAAAACCACGTTGTGTTTATTTGAGCATCTGCCTAACGCCCTTGCAGACAAGACACCTGAAGAACAGCTGCTGGCAGATGAGACAAGAGGCTGTGGTGCACGAAGGAAAACTTAGAAAAGAAAACGAGTGTGACTGTAATCCTAGCCTGACCTTGGTGTGACATGTAGTGTGTTTAAACCCAATTTAAATCAACTATTCTGAGTGTGTGTATGTATGTTACAATAAATGTAGACTGTATATTGCAAATGATTAATCTGGTACTTTTTCTATTCCATTTAGTGTTAACTTTCAAGTCACAGGATGCCTTTTGACTACTTCCAGTCACAAAGGTTCTTTGTTCTGTGCATAAAAAAGTAAACGTTTTTCTAGTCCAGCAAAAGCGAGTCAAGAGGGAACATATGTTGTTGTGTGTTGTCAATCAAATTATCAAAAAAAAAAAGAAAGACAAAGAAAAAACCTGAAGACATGGGCGTGCATTTCTATAACTGATGACAGATCCAGAAACCCGTCGCTGCAAAACATTTTGATCTGTTGAGGCTTTTCTTAATGGAGCAGTTAATTAGATAAAGGAGCTGATTTGTTTCCCGCTCCAGTTCTGCTGGACGTGTTTAATGGGTTAATATTACACAAAAGCTGCTGGCTTTATGTCGGTCATTTAGTTTGATTCAGCTCTGGTGGTGACACACCGTGAAAATGGCCTTAAGACACTGAATATGTACTCTCCTTGACACCACTGACAGGCTGCTTCTCGCTTCATGGTGCCCCAGTGCATCATGCTCTTCGACTCCAGCTGTCAGCACATACTACCGTTTAATCATAGAGTGCGGCATTAGTGAACCCACACACCCCCGAGAGCACTTTACACCCCCTCTATAGTCTCTGATGCACAGTCACTGAGCATGGTGAGGGCAAACCAAAGAGGTGATGCTACTGAATTGCTTAACTCAGCCTCCCTTTCTCTCTGCATCTCTTGCAGGCACCCACCTCCTCCAGCTGCAAAGGCAGAGGGGTAGTATTACAGTGACTTGCCATGTGGTTGACGTTTATGGCTTTGCTACGCATCAGTGAGTGACATATTGGGAGATTCCATTATTTGAAGGTTCTTTTGTTTCTCAGCCTCAATGGCAGTGACAGGGCTTGTCATCCAGCGCCTTGCAAACACACACACTCAGTAAGACACATGTACTAATGGCAAAAGGAGTGTCTGGAGTGCAGCCATTAAGGCACACTATTCTGGAAACACTACAACACTGCTATTTGCTGCGCATGCCAAGACACAGTGTAAGGCTAATTGTGCAGTTGAAACAATAGAGAGCTACAAGGACATATCAAGATAGTACACTGATTTTAAGCTGTGACAACATATAGTTTTGATCCAACGCCTGCTGATGTCATGTACAGTGGTTTAACGATGTAGTACAGTAAGCCTGCAGGGCGGACCCAACAAGTAGCCTCACTGGTAGCACTAGTACTGCCACCGCTGCATTGGCAAGACATTCCAGGTCGCCTGATGACTTGTCTCGCAAGGAAAGAAGATCATACATCACACAGATGATTATCTGAGTTGGTTTTGGCTCGGGAATGCACAAAGTTTGCTCCCACGCAAAAGTGAGAAAGAAAAACAATAGTGCGCCAGGGAGTGATTGCTCAATAGGTGCAGGTGTCATCCATCATGCCAAGACACACACACATACACACTGAATGACTGTAATTCCCAGCAGCCACAGGGAGAAGGTCACTGCCACAGGAAGCACAGCTACTCCAGTTAAATGAACTAATACATGAGAGACACACTGGCTGCTCATTTCACACGCCTACTTGACCCGGTAAATGCTACAGTCTAATGATAGCTTACATGCTAACTTCCTAAATATTTTCTTCTTTACTGTGATAAAATAATGTTGATTTCTTTTTTATTAACCATGAGATATCCACTGTTTGAAAGGAGTGAAATTAGCAAAATTATAGATCATATGTATGTTTTGTCCTTGATTAACAAAAGCAACAGAATGAAAACACAAATTAGGTCACAAACGAACAAAACTTATCTAAAAAGTGTGTTTTAGAAATGTACATATTGCTAATTGTTTTAAAAACATGTTGCTAAACAAAACTTTTCTTGGTTCATTGAGAGCCAAAGCAGAAAATCGCAGCTCGTCCTGGGGTTTCAGGGAGTGAGATGAGGCATAAGAGAGTCATGATGACAGAGCTTCACCTCACAGGCCTGCTCTGGTTTTGACAAGAGCTCCTGACTGAACCTGCAAGGTGATATCTCATGCCTCCATGTCCTCCATTAATACTTTTCAAAACACATCGGATCTGGAATGCTAAACAAACCCTGTGAGCTGCTGCTCCCCTGCAATTTGTCATCTGCTCTAACAAAGCCAACGTGATATCCATCAGCAACTGGGCCAAGCGCTCTGATATAGAAACTCTGATTAATCTCAGGATCTTTCAAGGCTCAGGCAGAAAGAGAGGCGAAAGAATGAAGTGAATGTGACATTGACAAATGGAGCAATAAATAAAAAGATGCAAAGGCTGAGATTATGATTTTTTTTGACCATATAAACAATAAAGATTGAATTAAAAATATTTTTGGGTTTTTACATGAATGCCAGGACTTGTCCCTCTTTTATACAGAGTCTACCTGCCACTCTTCAAGCGTTAAACTAGGCTGTGTTGATTTAAGCCACATTTATCTTTCATCACAATCAGAGCTTGTCTGACTACATTTTTTATGGAACATCTATTCTGTTAAGTTTATTAAAATAAAAACCCACTATGATGGATGACAATAAATTCACACCGTACTAAAATGCTGGCAGTTGGCATAAACTTACCGATTCGGGGAAGTGGGTGAAATAAATGTAACATAACGGTACCTAAAGAACATGAGGCCTGCTTGCTTAGCTGAGGCCAATAAACTATAGTTACTACCAAGTGAGACACACTATAGCACTGAAATACTGCCTTGGAGCCAAATTTGTTTTTAAAGCAAATAGGCGGCGTAACAATTCCAAACTGATCACATTAAAACTGAAATGGAGTATAAACCATTTTCATATAATAATGGCACAAGTAATCTGTCATAAGAACATTTAATCACCTCATGGGGACGAGGGGGCGGGTTTAGCAAAAGAAATGTCTTCCTGGATATTAAAGGCAATTCATTTTTTATGTTAAAAAACGTAATTAATGCAGAAGCAGACAACCATTAACAAAAGTAAATTATGATCCCCGTATTCTGTCAGCGGTGGAAGAATCTGTTCAAAGTAAGAAAAAAAGAAAACAAAACAAAACACAACCAGCAGGATAAAAACATAAAATTAACTTGATCTCCTGAACAAAACACCAGAGAATAATGGCTGAAGACATCTGGAGAGAGAGAGAGCGAGAGAGAGAGAGAGCGAGAGAGAGAGAGAGCTATTAATCACAGATATCACCAATCAGGCTTCCTGTGTAGGGAGCGCAGAAGCGTCCCGGTTAACTCCTCCAACAGTTCCTAATTCTGCACTTGAAAAAGCTCAAAGGGTGCTTAGAAAAACAAGCAGGGCCATCTCCAATGACAGCGGGGGAGTTTTTAAACTGAGGGCCCCCGAGCAGAGGCCGCAAGCATCCCGGCATTCCACTGGCCTGAGTCGGCTACCGGTGCTACTGCTGCATCTGTCATTATCACCTCGGAGGGCGCACTGCGAGGTTTAAAGCAAAATCATAAAACAAATAAGATAGTAAATCTAAAACGGTGTCTGAGTGGGTCTCTTAATTTCCAGACACACAAATAAAATGAGGCAACTTTAATAAAGCAAAAAGGGGGTACAAAAAAACTCTTTAGAAATGAATTTTATGAGACCTTTATGAGTTTTTTTCTCATTTTTGCAATTTTCATGTTGCTGCTATCCATAATCCCGCTGGGGGGAAAACACATCCACAGTCATTTACGCAGAGAATTATCTTTCGCTTACCAAGCAAACACAATGGACGTGAATGGAATTTCGTTTGTGGTGCTTAAAAGCCCCAATAAAGTGTGTCTCCATAAAAGACAAAATAACACGTAGTGTAAACTTTGAAGATTTTCATTGGGATTGCTCTTCTATGCAAGGAACTTTGTGTGCCGCCTCTTTATGTGTAATAAAACAAGTGACTGAGGGTGGAAACAGTTTTTGAAAGGTTGATTTCGATCCTGAATGAGTTCTTATGGAAAAGGACAAATATCCTGCAGAGCCTCGCCGCGTCCTGTTACGAGTCAGCAGCCGTCAACGAAAACAACAGAAGGAAGTAGAAGAAGAATCATTCTTTTACTTCACCTTTCTTTGGGACCGCCCATCAGTTGGTCAACACTCTCAATCAAATATCCACCGTATTTCTTCATTTGATACCTCTTATCAAATATCTAAAAATAAATAAATTCAATATTCCTATCACATATCATCTAATACATGACTAACATAACCAGTTTGTAAATGACAGGCTATATTTATTTTTCAGTTGAGAGTGCTGTCTCCAGTTTAAATTTATAGATGGAAACCATGCGTCACGCCGCATTTTCCTCCACTGGCTACATGAAAAGACAGCTCGGGTATGTTCCTGTCTGTCAAACTTGAGATGAACCCCGCTGGATTGATGGAAGTGTAAAGGTGTGTGAGGTGTGTGAGCTGTGTGAGGTGTGTGTGTGCGTGCACGCTGCTGACTGGGTCATTACCTGGGCTGCCTGAGCTGACAGGCTAATGATAAGTTAGTGACAGACTGACAGACAGACCGTGCCGGCAGTGCAGCGCTGTCAGAGTTGGAGTCTCCCTCCTCCATTACTGTCACTGTTTTCTTGACACCCGTGGTCACATTTTTTCTGTACACGACCATACCATGCAAATGCGTGCGCCAGCAGCGCGGAAGCTGGTGACAAGAGGAGAAGAAAAGAGCACAAAATGGATGCAAAACCTGGTGTAACTGATGTCTGAGAGGAAGTGCTCCGTGTCATCTCGGCCTGATTCTTTCACGAGGTTCGCTTTTTAAACAAATCGTCTCCAACTCCTGCAGGACACCTGTCAGCCATCTAAATCATCTACACAATCTCGTAGGCTAACAAAAGCTGACAGAGCTCACCATACAGTTCCACAAATGTGAGCACAACTTTCGGCTAGAAATCCTTCAGCAGATTCTAGTATGTGCCTACATTCCTCACTATAACACAGCGGTTCCCACTCTGGTGTCAGGAAGCTCATGAGAAGTAACAGCATTTTTTTTTATTACTAATAATAAAAATAAAAATCTGCTAGGTAATGTAATACATTTAAATGTTTGGTCCCTCAGGAAATTTGGTGAGGTTTTACTTCCTCTGGCTCCTTCATATTATAATATATATGGCGCGCTAATACAAATTTGGTAATTGTGATTGCAAGTTCACAAATATTTATTTCAAATGCTCTAAGTGAAATTACACATAAAAGAAGAAAAAGAAGCACGGTAGTTTTATTTTTAGAGGATGCTGAAGTCATGCTTCTACTGAGGCAGAAACTTCAAATTTTAAACACTTTGATTATATTTTACAGAATATATCTATAAGATATCTAATTTATATGGATTTGACATATTTTATTAGTTACCTGTTCAATTCAGCCTATTTGTTTTTCTCTGCATACAAATAACATGCGCTTGCATGCAGGTAATAAGCCAATCCTTAAGATTAAGTTCTGTGCAAAAATGAATGCTTCCAAATAACCACGCATAAATAAAATGTCAGGTAAACGTAAAGAACGAGAGAACCCAAGCAGGGCGGAGGTTGGGGTTGATTGACGGGTCAAACAAATACAGGACTTTCACCCAGGATCGTGTCCTGCATGAAGCCAAAAGTCAACATTGACTTGTTTGAATTTAACACTGGTGTATGCACTGCATGCATTTTGAAGGTGTAATATCATATTATTTGCACACAGATTGGTGAGAGCGGGTTGGTTCAGTTATATCTTTTGTGAATTTTATTTACGAAGGCTTGTTTTTCAAAGCCCTCGTAACACAGTAGGGTAATGCTGAACCATTTATTGCTTTATTTACTGGCCTAAAAGTAGTCACACTTAAATCTACTGTGTTCAAAAGTAATCAAATCAGCAAATGTAACATCCAGTTCGTGTGAGTCTTTAAAATTATGGAATGAACTCCTCTCATGTTGCCAATCCTGCCAAAAAAATACCCATTCGTCATTAACCTCAGCGTCCACAGTAGCAGATAATGTACAGCTCTGCAGAGATGTGCAAACACAGCCTTCAGTTTATAAGTAAAAGGTATGGAACATAACACTAATGAGACTCACATCACTGCCAAACATTTCTTTACAAAATTTCTATTTCATTACAAATTCATCAAATGGGACTTGATATGCGGTGCTGCTTGCTAAAATAGAGGGATTCAGGCTCAAAATGTGGTACTTTGTCTAGTGTAATAAAATAACAGAAATCAGATAAAGTTGTTTGAACTCCAAGACAAGAAGGTGAAAGTATGTGCATGCACACTGACACAGCTTTAGAAAAATTACACATTTTTTTTTAATCACAGACACAACCTTAGTTCATGGAGTTTAGATAGTATTCAGCTGCCACTACAACTCTGATGTAACAGCAGCTGAAGATCATTCAAATAAAAGCAGGAAAATAACAAAGTTTGTCGTTACACCTGACAACACAGCAGTGGTAAATTATTTCAGTCTCCTTGCAACAGCCTCTTTGTGTACTTTCCCGAGAACTTACCTGTCTGCACCATCTCATCAACCCTCTACACATGCCTACAGGTCAAATCCAGCCTGAACACAACTTAAGTATACACTTCTTGGTTGTTGGCACCAGTGCTTTGATTACTAGACTATAATTACATAAACTTTACAAAAGAGAATTCTGCATCATTATTAAAATGCTAATGAAACGTGACAAAGGTGTATTTTTTAAATTGAAACTAGAACAAACTAGATCAATCAGTGCAGACTGTGTAGAAGTGGGGCCCTCGTCAAAGCGTGATCACAGGTAACGAAAACAGTGAAGAAACACAAATAGCGTGACCCTGCACCAAACTCCTCTTCATCATCTATTTTACAAATCAGAGAAACAGCTCGACAGTAAGTGAGAAACAGTGATGCTTATTCAGTTTAATTCGAGCTGAAGAAACAGATATGACACTGACACGGAAAATGTGTCACACTAAACAGCCGTTAATTTGTCAGAACAGCTCAGTCGCTGTTGTTGTTCTCGGCTGACGTGTCTGTGTGTGTGTACATATGGCCAGGCCCATTTGAGATAATGTTATTACACTCATTACACTCACACTCAATCATGTTGTAGTTATCAGCCTACACTGTTCTAGTTTGCACATGTTCAATAATTACATCAGACAACTGCCCTGTGTCACAAACTGGTACTGGAGGCAGGAATGATAAACAAACACAACTTCCAAAGAAGTATGATTAAGTGAACAGCAGTGATTCCAAACCAGCAGCACTTTAAGGGTGTACTTCTGCAGTTGCTAAATGTTATGTGCAAAGATTGTGGGGTATTTCAGCTAATTTGAAAATAAATAAAAAAATTACGATTTGTTAAATAATAAAAAAAAATCATACAGTTGTGTTTAGGAGAAAAATGAACACACACATTTGTGTGAGGTTGATCTATACAATATTGGCTATTTTCTACCAGCTACAACAGGAAAACTGCACAGGAGCACCTACGCAGCTGTAGCACCTAACTCCCACAAGAAGCACAAGTTAGAAAGCAAGTAGAGAAGTATATATATATATATATATATATATATATATATATAGAAATATTCTACTATTCTACTAAAGAATGGAAGGAGTTTTTTCAAGCAGCCCTGTTTCCAGAACGAAACGTCCCATTAATTCTTCCCATCAACAATGTTACATGACTCTCAGGTGAGGAATTTATTCTGCTTGGATGGAAACAAAACTGTTCTGGTCAAATCATCAGTACAGACAAATAACAACTGCATTCAAGAATTTCTAGTGCTGAAAAAACTGACTTTACGATTTACAGCTTAAAACTGTTTGGGGGTTTCAGCAACTCTGGCATCGCTTTTTTCTTAAGAACAGTATCGATAAAGCGTTTTGAATCTTCTAAATCTCTGATTGGCAGACCAGATTAGCATCACTTCTCCATAGAAACGGCAGCTGAAGCTCATGGGTACTGTAGCATTTTGCGCTCTCCGTCATGCCAAAAAAGATGGACAATATCTAATTGCTCAGACACAAAGCTGGAACAATTACAGCTTGTGATCACTGGTCATAAAATAAATCAATGTGATTGTTACATTATCTGGGTGGGCTGGGTGACATGGGTCCCGCACTTGATGTTAACTGAGGATCTCATTTTAAGGTCTGGTGTGTATTACTTAATGTCAAGTAGCGCTAAAACTGCAGAAGGGAACCAACTGAATACCCCTACCCTTCCAAGTGGGCAACCTATGGTAGCCTTCAGGTAGCGTAAAATGCTAAAGACCATCTCAGGAGAAGTGTTTAGCTTGTCCATTCTGGGCCACTGTAGAAACCTGGCAGTGGAACATGGTGGACTCCATGGAAAAGTACCCGTTCCCATTAGATCATTCTAATTCTAAGCTAATAGACAACGATTCAGTGATTATACACTAATTAAAACAAATGAATGGAAACTTGACTAAACATACCACAAAAAAAGAGATAAAACCTAAACAAACATCAGCAGTTCACTATACTACATCTTTTACAAAAAACACTTGTATATATTTAATACTGATTGATCACATTTAGCTTAAAGTTAGTTTTCACAGCTACAAAACAAGCAAATTTCTATGTTCTATGATTCCTTTTCTGAGCTTACACAGAGCACAACGAATGGGCCATTATGGTGAGCCTTTATATGCTGCTGAGTGATGTGAAACAGAATAGTAAATGGGTAGTAAGTGGACTTCCCACTGTAGACACCACCATCATTAACTTCACCACCACGTCACCACATCACTACACCATCACCACTGCTGCAGACACACCCACCCGTTCTATAACCCCTACTCTTCAGCCAATTCACCTTGTGTAAACAAAGATTACACCTCAACCCATCCCCAACACCCAGAGGGAAGAGCTGTGTCGTTACTGTCACCTAGTGGACGGAGGGGAGACAGAGATTGATTAATACAAACAGAGGTGAGACTGAGCGAGAGATGGAAAGCACATGTGGGAACCACACAAAAGATGGCTGTCTGCCTAAAAGAAGAAAAGCAGCTGCAGAAGCATATTCCATTTAACGTGGCATGAAAAAAAAATCAAAATGTAAATCATCCATCAGCACAGTGTCTCACTTCAGAAATGATCATTTGTTTATCACAAAAACGTCACAGATTGCAGCGTCTGACCTTCATGGCTGCTCTGAATCCTGTTCCTTTATCCGGGGAAGGGGCTGACCACTCAGCCAAAACAAGCACAACTTTCTCCAGAAGCTCACCTGAGTCCATAAAAGCTGATAATAGAGCCAATAATTGGGAGGGAACAGCAATAATGGAGTTTTAGTGAGGCAGTAAATGCTTTAATTAGTTGTTAACACCTTGTGTCTATATGTATAGGTTGAAGCTTCCCCCATTGCTCTCTGTTGTCAAGAGCAGGCTGGACAGACATACAGGCAGAGGGCCAGTGACTCATCTTTGAAAAGAGAGAAGACCATCACCTTTACTGTTGAGCACCTGCATGTCATAATACCAAGCTGAAGGGAGACGTTTAAAACTATAAAAGCTGTCATGTGCAGGCTAACTTGTAACTTTGCAGCCTGGGAGCATGGAATCTAGCTTGAGGTTGAATATACAGTCAGGGTTGGGATCTTCTGTGGGCCTCTTGCGTGTGGGGAAAAACCCTTTGTTGGCTGACATTTTGAGATGCATCATGGTACGGACATTCTCCAAACATACAATCTTTGCGGATAAAGAAAAAGGCTGCAAGGTAGATAAATGCAAATGATGCAGGGAGCTGAAAAAAAAAAGAGCAGCGGACATTCTTGAAGAGTGATACGATCTTTCAGTCCACAAACTATCCATCGTAGGAGTGACACAGTAGAGGAGAGAGTGAATAATCTGACAGGGTGGTCCGTCCTATTCTGTAATGGGCAGAAGAGCTGCAAGTAGCTGCAGTAGTTGCAGGGGCAGGACTTGTGGCAGTAGCAAAAGGGAAGTACCCGCATGGTTCAGTCTTGTCCTAAGCCAGAAGAGTTAAAGGCAGGAAGCCATTACCAAAGTGTAAATGCACTCAGCCATCACTGCTTAAACACAGTCGAAATATGTTCCAGCGCTTGAAAAAGTATAGTGTGGGCAGGAGGTCTGTGCCATGCAAACACAACAGGGCTCTGTTGTCCCCTCTCAATAAAAGACTCTAGGACAAGTTAAGACCCTACACGGCTTTGCACATATTGTTAGCAAGCTCACTGTGTCTCTTTTCCAAACATTGCATAACACCGCTCCAGATGCACGCCGGTGGTTTGAGCCTGATGAGAGACCGTGATTATGTTACATACAGCGGTGGTTTGATGCAATAATTATGCAATCAGCAGCACAGCTTTGTGTTATGTCTATGATTTATCAACATTATTTGAATTGGGGTAATTAATTGCTGCAGGCGGGCGGGCGGGCGGGCAGGCAGGCGGGCAGGCAGGCTTAACGGCTCTCTGTGTGACAGGGCACCTCTGACGGGTTTTGTTTTGGCAGATGGCTTTGTGCCACGTCGCTCGCCCAGCACCAGGGAGACTCAGGTTTAATCACAATACATACCCTACCCTCTGCCTATCGCTGCTTTCTAAGTCATACACAAACAGAGCAGATCTACAGATAGGGGAACAGATGCAGAGAGGCCTAGAGAGACTGAAACTGGCTCTTCATGCGCTGTATGAATAAAGTGCAGGGGGGAAAAAAAGGGTCAAACTAGGGAAATCTAGCATAAACCAGAGCAAACATGGCATTATTCCTGCAATCTTAGACAGTTAAGTCAGGATTTGTATACATGATCACATGTCACTCAAGCTGGAAATGAGAAGCATGTCTCTAGTTATTGTCAATAAAGAGACAAACCCTGGAGCTGGTCCACTGGCACTGAATGACAGACGACTTGCTGGTCTGACTGAGGACTGGACTGTCTGAGGTGATGCCGACAAAGGTCAGGCAAACATTCTTTGAGTCCATAAGTCTCCGATTCATTGTCAATGAAGCAGATCTACGTTTTGTTCCGTGGTGGCATCAGATTATAGACTTGGTTCTCTGGTTTCTGCTTTTGTGAGAGACTTGATGCAGAAGGTGGAGGAAGGAACCAAACATTACAGAGGTAGCTGCGTTTGGAGAGAACTATTTAGAGGAACTTTGAATGTAGGAGCTTTTGATACTGGTACATGCATGAAAACGTCTCAGACCCACACACATAGTTAAGAGTGTGCACAGTTTAGGCAACAAGTAAGATTAAAAAAAAAACATTTGTTGAAAAATTCAAAATTCAAAGCTATGCTGAGTTCACTTCACATGTGTGGCTGCGAAAATTGTTAATGAAATTCAGCAACACGCAAAAGAAACAGCTCCATCATCCTGTAATTGAGGGGGTCAAGATCTTCTCGTTGGACAAACTCCAACTGAACCATGCAAGGATGTGGTGGTTGCTTTTATCCTGCGATTTGTCAGAAAAGCTGAAATAACTCCAAACTGTCAGCAGAGAATTAGTAGAGAATTCCACTTTTTGGAAAAACGGGCAAAGACGCAGTAAAACGACTATTAAAATCCCAAGGAGGTGTTTGAGGAGTTCCAAAAAGTAATGTACATACACCATTTGAAAACTCCTGATTAGTAAAATGAAAAGATTGGAAGAGTCAAACTGTAACTTCATGGAATATTTCTGAGGTTTCAAACCATTTCATTTAATTACAGAGTAGCAAGATCTTCAAAAAAAAAAGGAAATTAAACATACTGTTGAGTTATAAATTTCAGGGACCATTTTTATCATTACCATTTTTTCATCAAATGGAAATGCAGCACTTTCGTTTGCGTTAGGACATGTAAAGGTTCATAAAAGTAACAGATGACACCTTGGCTCAAACTCACTACAATGTGTGGGGGCTCTTGTGCTGGAGCCAGTCAATTATTGGGTGAGATCCTAACATGGCCTAAAGGGATCCGTCAGTTTGCTTATGTTTAGTCATCGCTGAGGCCAGTTTGGCGACAGTAGTTGCATGGCCTGTGTACATTTGAAGCGAGTAGGGCGCTGCGGTGTGAGAGTAGCAAATGCTTTTCGGGCACCGGCTTTGCTATGACAGATGCGGGCGATGAACTCTTGACACTAGCCAAACCGGTTTATGTTCAACATGTGTGTCTCCATTACTGTCTCTGGTTTCCAGAAGGCTGCCCTGGCTGGCTCACTGTGGACGTAGGTATGTGTAGGGTCTGTGTGTGTCTTTGTTGAGGCCAAGGAGAGATGAGAGGAGCAGCAGGATCTGTAGCTATCTGGGAGGTTGAGCGTAATGACACACCAGGGACAGATTAGGTTCCTGTCCATCAGGGTTCCATCAGGGTTCCATCAGGAAGACTCTGATTTACAGCCATGCTGACCAGCCAGTCAGCCCTCCACCCAAAGCAAACACACACAGAAAACACCACTGCCTCTGTGTGGTGGCAGCTGGTGGGCTCGCACACGTGTTACATTTGGCTACTTCATACACCCGGTCAGTTTTTGACTTCAACGTCAGTGCGGAGGTAAACATGAAAGTACTTTAGGAGCAAAAAGACAAGCTTGAAATTCCAGTTAAGTCAATTTCGATATTATTTCCTAAGTGTGTGCATATATGGACATGTCTGTTTAAAATAATATAATGCTATGCGTGCTACTTACTGTCCACTTACCCAGAACAGTGAAAGAGGGGAGATGGACAGATCCATTAAACAAGATGTCACCCCCAAACACAACAATGATTAATCACATGCTGCAAATTATAAGCACCTGTATGAATGAACGGCAAAGCAAAGTCCTCTCCCACTGTCTGACTGCATGTTTTCACTCTCAGACAGCCACCCCACCACCTCGGCCCCCACAATCCCCCTGGCTCCTTCTCTCCTCGCTGACCCTCTGCCCCCCTAACTCGTACCAAGAGGAAGTCTGCCTGAAAAGAAATAACTCACCACGTACACAAAAGGCCATTTTGACTTAAACTCTCCATGAAATGATAGATTTTGATGTTTTATGCAGAGCTGACCTACATTAGCTGTGATGGAAAGCTACATGCAAAGCAAATGTGAGACACTTGGATGTGGCATGATATATAAAAGATGTGGAAATTAATGAAGGCAGTTCAATAGTTTTTTTTAATTTTTTTTGCTTTTAGGTTAAGCTGAAAGAAGCTGCTTTATAAAAATGCAGAATTTGACAAACGACTTGATGACTGGATGGAAATTCCGTATTCAGGCTCATTATCACCGGCAAAAATTTCAAAAAAGTTCTTGTTTTATTCATCTTCTAACACGCTGACTTCACTTTTAGAAGACTGTGGCCCTCTGTGTATATCCACCTGAATTCATTATGCTAACAAGCCAGCCCTGCTGATAGGCATACAGGCTGATGTGAGGAAATGTGAGTTTGATTAATGTGGGCAAAATTGAGCTGTGCAGACTGCTCCCAAGCCCCAGTTAAAGGAGTCGCCTGCCATCAGGCTCAAAAGGCTGCAAGCTGCAGAGCAAATCAGCCAGCCTGCACTGCTGCCCGACACTACACAGCAAATCTGCTGCAGACTTCTCTTCTCTTGCCACACAAAACAAAAGTGGCCCCTGCCCGGACCCGAATAAATCTAGCTGGCAGAAGCCTTAAATGAAAACCATATTCATGATAGTTTACACAATGAGGGAGATGTGCTTTGTGTTTTGTGTTCATGTATATACATATCGAATAAACCTGGGCCGACTTGTATCTGTCTGTGATCCTCCAGTGCTCTAAAACTAGCCAGACCACAGCAGACAGGGAGGACCCACAAGGCCAATGAAGCAGACTCTCGAGAGCCAGTCCCAGGAGACTGACCATCTCACGGAGCCCAGCCAACTAGTAGGCCTGATCCAAAAGCAGCAAACCTGGCAATTTCTGGCCCTTAGAGGAGTATGGCCCACCAGCATGCACGAAGAAGGCACAGAGGTAGAGAGGTAGAGGGGGAGAAGGGAGGGGGGGAGAGAGAGAGCGGGAGGAGGAAGGGGAAAGCTGAGCAACTAAGAGAGCCCCCAGGTACCTGCCTGTACAGTCGCCTCTCTCCAAATGTTTACTTTGGACGAGACTGGCGGCCAACTGGTTGCAATTGACCCTCTACCAGGACGAGTTAGAGAGTGAACATGAGACTTCTCCTTCTGGGAAAAAGATGGAGGAAAGCCACACACGTACACAGCCTGTAAAGCACACACGCATACAAATGCATATCAACAGATAAAAACCAAACACAAAAATACGCAAACACAACCTTACATAGTACCAAAAAATATTCACTTAAATGTGATTTGTTCAGCCCAATGCATCAGAGCAAAAAACTGAGGACAAAAAAATTTGGCTTATTTGGAAAGAAGCCAGAAGTCAATAACAAACCAAAAACCTACACAAGTCCACCTGCCACAGGTGTTACAGCTCTCTGAACTCTGGTGGACAACAAGGTACACAAGACCTAGCAAAGTTGGGACATATGTCAACACTGTATTTGACAGACTCTGAGACTTCCTCTGCCAGCCCACGTTACCTGAATGGCGATCAACGCAACAGCAGGAAGTGCAGTTGAATATTCAAAAACATGTCCCGAGTGCTTTCCCAAACACATTTCCGTGACTTCCATGGACATGTGAAGGAGGATTCATCAGGAAAAGACAACCGCATTGCTAAGAGACTATGACCTCAAGGAGTTATGGGACAGTATTATCTCCTTTCCTTTCAAAAAGAATGATCCTACGCCAAAGATGATCAGAAAGGAATCAAGGCGGTGGGTCACCCGTTCTAAACATTTAACGAATTCGACTCACTCTTATCATGGCTGATGCTTCGATACTTCCAGGTCATTTCACTCAGTTAGGAACATTACTAAGCAAAAATGACTATTTGACCGCAAACGAGGGAGAGGCAAGAATGCAATGGAGGCGGGTTGCAGAGAGGACGCCCGCTGGCCCCATAGACTAAATAAAACCTCTTAATCCTCATAAACTGCTCCATATGAGTATTACATCTCTAACTCTGCACAGGACTTCCAAGGGAATGGAACTCATTTCAAGGGTAAAACATTACCAGGATTCCTCCAGTTGCTGCTTGGCTTCCATAATGGGTCCCGTGTTCTGCTGAGGCCCGTTCTGAAGCAAACCCTCAATTTCCCCGCAAATATCGATGACAGAACGCGCTTATGATGAAAAATATCCCCGGAAAATGCAAATGAGAGGGCTGGCTAGATGAAGTGATTTCTGTGTATGGGTGAGCATGTGTGTTCAAAGAGGCAAAGCATGCTGCCCGACAAGGATACAAACTGTGTGCTCAAGCCGTTTAAGGACTCATTGCAACACACACACACACAAAAAAATAGCAAAGCCGACATGCCACCCCTTTGCAAACGTGATCATACAGGCCTGCAGAGTTGATATGATTCATCAATAAAAATCACATTTAAAATAAACACGTCCATGTAATCATTACCCTTGTCAGCTAGCCTATTCATGCTCAGCACGCAAACCCTCTGAGCGCACACCTGAGCAGTATAGGCATACCTCGGCCCGGCCAGGAAACAAGGGGTGGGGAGGGGGCAGGTTGGCATTTCACTCCAGGCCAGTCATTTGTCACAATTGTCACAGAATGCACAAACACAAATTACTGAATTATAACTGCGGATGTGTGTGTTCTGCCTTGGCTAAATCAAGACAGCGCTGGGAGCTGTCATAACAAGGACTGGAGTCTGGGCAACTGTGGGGGTGGAGGAGGTGGCCCGAGTCAGTTTCTGTGATTCCCCTAGTTAGCCGTTAGGTGTTTATTTGGGTAAACACAAAGTGAATGTGACATAATGAGGCAGAAAGAAAGAAAGCAAGACAGAATTACAATACTCCTCAGTAAACATGGTGTTTCGTATTATTATTGACATACTCACATGGAAATGAACTACCTTGATGGGTAATAAAATACTAAAACGGGCATTTTAATATCTCGTTGTCAGCTTAAACATAACCACAAAAAGAAAATAATCATTTGCTGCAGCCATAGTTTCAGCACTGTTAAAATGTCCAAAAGCCTGGAAGTAAGAAGACCAGCACCCCCTCTCTGTTTTAACGAAACCTAGCAGATTTGCCCCAAAACATAACCCATGCAAAATAAAATGCAATGGCTGCCTATCGTCTCAGTATCACAACCACAATTAGCCTACTAATATTGTAAAGCTAAAGATTTAAATACTTACTAATTATGAAGTGCTACAATGAAGCAAAGCAACTGTAGTAAAGAAAAAGAAAATGTCTCAGCCCTCTGTGTCTGTCCTGCACAAACTACCTCAGTGTTACTAAAACATGTATTGGTAAGCCCTCGACTTTCTCTGTTGCAAAGCGAGTGTGTGTCGAGGTGAACCACACAGGTATGGTGGGCCAGACACAGGAAACGTATTAACATGGAGCACCGTTTACTCTCCTAACCACACTGCATCCCAGAGGGACATGGATAAAAAGCTCAAGCCAGAGTCTCTTCTCCCTCACACACACACACACACACACACACACACACAAACAAACATATAAAATCAGATATACTAGACAGTTACACAGACAGGCACACAATAATTTCAAAATATGCGCAAAAACTGAGAAATAAAAACGCACAAACACATAAATTTAAATATTTAAACATACAAACACCCACAGTTTTATGCAGGTTTATACACTCACTCATAGTCAGACATAACAACATTTGACACACACACACACACACACAAACAGTGATACTCTCACAGCAGACAGAAGACAGGCATCGGTTTCTCCACCTCGCCACGTTAACACCTGTCCACACAGACATTCACACACTATCCATTAACACCTACATAAAACACCTAAAGGCACCCGTATTCTATTAGAGGTCAGCGCCCAGCTCCTCAATTTCATGGCCCATGTATGAGGGCGGCAAAGGTGACTGTGATGACAGAAGGGCAGGCGAGCTCCACTGCAGCAGACAGACTACCACTCACTAATACACACACTAACTCGTATGGGCGGCAGACGTGCGTGAAACTGCCTTGTGCGATATGCATCTCAATTCAAGCTTTGAGCGCCAGCTTTTTACAGAAAAAAAACAAAAAACAAAATACTTATCAAGCCAGAGCTCTGAAGCACAGCACAGAAGGTCAATCTGTGTGCAGGATTTAAATAAAGGGAAAAAAAATCAACATTTTTTCATTAACCACTTCTTCCTTAATATCTTTTCTTACTTGTTCTTTAGATTGCAATCTTTGCTTTCTGTTTTCCCCCTCTTTTTACCCACTTCACTTTCCCTCTCAGAGGTACTGAGTTGTTCTCTTTGGCTATCTCCTCTTTTCCTTTCCTTTCCTTTTCCCCCTCCCTCCCTTTCAGACAGGAACTATGTCTCTTCCATGGCTGGGAGGTTGTAATTTGTTACAGGCGGCTGGGCAGGCAGAGAGGTCTCCCTCTTATCTGGACAGGGGATCACCAGGAAAATCATATCAGAGGGAAGGCGTGTTTAAATATAGCCGTAATTGCAGCAATCATTTCTTGCTGTCTCTTCAACCGCCACCCCCTCCCACTTTAGAGGACCCCACCCTCTGCCCCCCTAACTTTCTCCAGCCCCCCTCTTCCCAATTCCCCAAGATTTTTCTCCTGGCTTTTCAGAACAACCTCCCTCTTCCCCTGGTGTTTCCTCCTTTAGTATCCAGTTAATCCTAGCTCGTGGTGTGGGCTCAGGGGCTGACAGTTGCATGACAAGGAATGTTTCCCTTTGTAAGAGCCTACTTCCTCCTCGCGCAGTTTTAGCCTAATTGAAATGTTTCCTATTGAGCTCAATCAAGGGGGCAATTACCTAATTATTCGCTTATGCCTAACTCGGCCCGGTAGAGAGAGACGGGGAGACCTTGAGAGAGGGGAGAGGGATGGAAAGAGGGGAGAGAGGAGGAGGAGGTAGAAAAGAAATGATACACAGAAATACTGAGAGAAAGGCAGCAAAAATGTGAGAAGACGGGACAGAACAAATTTTTAGAAACACAGTACACAATGTAAAAAGGTCCATCTTAACCAGCTATTTAATGAAAAAGAAAATAATAAAGACAATACAAAATTTCAAATTTCTTGATCTATAGGACATCATTTGAGATATTGCCACTCAGGTGAGATTGCATCACAAACAAGTGAAGCGAGTCTTGATGATCTTTTTTTCTTCTGATGAAAAATTTGTTTTTAACACTGAATATGAGACTGACTTAAGATGCACATTTTTTTGCAGCACTCAGAGGAAAAAGGTGGTTCTCTGAAAAAGCATCTGGTTTTATGGGCTCATAAGGAAAAGTATTATCAAAGAGAGGAGCGAGGGGGACGGGGGAGACAAGAGGGAGACATTAAAGGAGCTGGAATGTTTTGTCCCAGCACAGCCAGCCTCCAACACATTTAATAATGAGACAGGTAATAAAACACACTGGCACACGCACCCTCATTCACTCACTCACTCACTCAGTTACACACACACACACACACACACACACACACACACACACACACACACACACACACACACACACCCATCACGATTTCATACGTTTTCTCCCAAGCTTTCCTGACATTAAAACAGATTGCCTATGTCATGTTCGGAACCATAATAAACAAAATTTTATAGCTCATTTGAAAATGGAGTATGTTAAAAAGCAATCAGTACATCGTTAAAAGTATCCATCTTGCGCAAAGTAAAGGTTTACTTCTGAATAATTTACTTCAGTTCTGTGAATAATGTCCCTCAGCTGTGCCGTGGATGGCGTAAATATCACTACCTGTGTGAGAGAGGCTGTGTTTGCTCTGAATTGAATTCTGTCCTTCTTCTCTCTCATCTCTGGAAGCCTGCCCCCATCCGCAGCTTCAACAAGTGTTGGCTTGGCGACTCTTAAATCAATCATTTAAATATATGGATAAATCAGCGAGCCGTCTGGGTTTAAGCACACATGCCGTAGCTTAATTCACCCGAGCAAACGAGCGCTGCAGCCATATTTCAGCCAACATGTGCACCACTGTTGTCTAAACAAGCGCTGCGAGGCAGGCCGCAGAGGAGGGTCCTGGCTGGAGGTCATGGAAAGCAGTTATAATGCATGCACACAAACACATACACACACACAAATATATATACATACACACACACGCACACGAGGGCCATGAAAGGAGTGAAGGCCCTGGCTTGAGGTCATGGAAATCAGTTATAATGCAGCCTTTCACCAGGGAAAATGAGAGGAGCAGGGGATCACAGACAGAAGTTGCTTTCCCGTGACACGTATGAGCAAGTGTACACACACTAAAACACATGTACACACACACACACACACGATCTGTGGCCTCAAAAACACACCAAAATAAGCAGGCAACATATGACAGCCTGATATGCTCAGAATCACACACATACACATTGACCTGCAGTTCGCAGAGGAAGAAAAATGGAAGCCCACTCTCTCACAGGCTGGGTGGGCTGGTCAGCTGGACTTAGCGGGGCAGTACATCTGGGAATTCTGCTAAAACGCTTTATACACACATGCAAATACACACACTTTAACTTCACTGTTTTCATAATTTCATAGAAACTTAGTTCCACTTCCTATATGAGCTAAAAGCAAAACCAATAAGCTAAAAAAGAAAAAAATTTAGGGAAAACAAATTAAAAAAAAAACAAAACGCTTTTTTAATACGAAGTTGAAAAAGTAAGCAGTGCAAGCTGGAAAAAGTAAGAAGAGGAGGAGGCTGAGCACAGAGAGAGAGAGAGAGCAGGATCTGTGGATCGTCCAGGTGGTCCTTACCCCCAGAGCTTGAATGGGCACTGCACTGACTTGAAGGGCAAAACCTGAAACCCATGCAAATGTGATCAGCAGAGCTGGCCTTGATTGGGATGGCCGCATATGATTAAATATAATTGCAAAGAACCTTTTCCAAATGCCTCAGTGGTTTTGAAAAAGTAGGAAGGAAGGATTTAAAACCAATTCCCAGCTTTTTCAGAGAAACTACAGAAAGAAAAAGGAGGTGTGTGCACGCTTGTGAGAAAAAGTGAATTTTGCAAGGCAGTGAGACAGACAAGAGATAAAAATGTGATTGACTTCTTTCAGACCAGGGCTGGTTTTTACATGCACACACTGAGCAGGGAGGCTTTGCTGGCAGATAAAGTAGGTTGGGGTTCAGGGGCAGACCTGTCACACTCGGATGATTGATGGCTCAGTCTGAATGCTTAAGTCAACAGAGCATGAGCACGTCTCAGCAGCCCAGCTTAGGCCCTCCACTCAGCACCTATTTAAGGGTCAGGTGCTTCAGAACACACACACTGTGCAACTGCTGCCATTATCTTATCAAAGCCAGCACTGAGAATAAACAAAAAGGGGAAATCACCTCTTGAAAACTGTGACGTGTGTGATATTAGTCAAGAGAAATACATTTGATCTCTTGCCAAAATACTTTATGTAAAATGCGAATGCCATAACAGCAGATTTGGTGAGTTTGAATTTTGCAGCTAACCTGAAGAGTAGCATTTTTGGGTTGGTTTAATCATTACTGTTGTTCTTCTGGTTTTGTTTGCTTGCGCTTCACACATAAATGTCTTTTCCGTCACCATTTTCTCACAAATCCCCAATCCGTACAGTGTGTGTGTGTGTGTGTGTGTGTGTGTGTGTGTGTGTGTGTGTGTGTGTGCGCAATTCTCAAGAGAGATGGGGAAAAAAGTGAGATGGTTCACTCCGTTGGCACTTCCATCGTCAGTTCCAGAAAAAAAAACAATGCATTAAATCTTTTTTACCGCTTGCCCAGTCAGACAAGTGAGTTGCTAGATTTACTAGGCCAAGGTGGCATTTTCCTTGTCCCAAGCAACAATCCTTAGTGTCGAGCACTGAAATTTTGAACAGTTAGAAACTGTGCACAAACTCTGTGCACAAATAAGAATTCTGCAGTATCTGAATGAAATGTTTTGGGGTTGTTTGCTTATGTTGTCAAATTAGAGGTTTTGTAGTAAACTTGCATTTATGAAAATGTGTTACATAAACGCAAGTTCAAAAACACTTGCCATATTCACCCACTCACACATACACTGATAGAGGCTGCAATGAAACGTGCTGCCCTGCATTGGGAGCAATACAGTGCTTCCTATCCACAGCAGCCAATATTTATACAATATTTCTAAGGTGAATCATTCACAAATACACTCATACACCAATGGAACAGCCACTGGGATTTACAACTTTTGCTGTAACTGCTGAACAGTTAACAATTAATATTCAACATCGTACAGAAAAACTCAATCTGAAACGGTCATAATCTGAAGCCAGGTTTTCAGAGGCTGTAACACTATTGGATTGTGAGTATTGATTGGAGTAAAAGCATTTGCGCAAGTGTGGAAGAGCAGAGACGCAAAAACATTTTGAGTGTGAATGTGTATGCATACTCCCGTGCATGTGTGCATATAGTCCTCCATTGTTTGAGGAAGGATTTGGAAGGTTCTGGGCTACATGTTCCAGGGGGCAGGTGTCCACCCTGCTGATCTATGGGGTTGTTCCACTTCAACACCTTGTCACCACCCCCCCGCCAAAGCTTCCTCTGAACTCTCCACCCACATTCCACTCGATGGTGTCATAAAAGAATCCAGGTATGAAATCATCCCTTTTTCCTATGAATTTATAGTACTCCAACAGCCATGTCACACTTGGTGTAATTATATGTGTACTTCCTCATCTACATCTGGGAGAGATGAACATGTTTACAGTTCACCAGGAGGCGTCCCATTGTTTTAAGGAAAACCTCAGTCTTGTTTTCATAGTTTTGGCCATCTTCTTTTTTTTGTGTGTGTTTTTTTTTTTTTAATAAGATCTAGCTCACCAGAGACACTTTACAATGCATTAAGGAAAGTAACGGGAAGCTGATGGTAATTTTGTTTGGATAATATAGTTAAACTTGAGATTTGTTTACAACCTGTCTGAATGTCTGACCACTCATGATCCTTACCCTAATGGACTCCTGTTTAGAAATGAAGCTGTGATCCCAGACATAAAGTTGGTGAGTAAAGCTTTGTGAAAACTTTGACTCAGTTCAATTCAATTTATTTATATCGCCCCAAATCACAACAAAAGTTGCCTCATGACACTTTCCAATTAGAGCAGGTCTCGGCCAAACTAATGGACTGTCAAAATTATAAGGAAGACTCGGGTTATAGAAGTTAAACTTTAATATGAGGCTGCTGTGGGAGTTGAAATTGTGCCTTTTTACAATTGCATTGTGCTCTCTTGAGCTACCAGGCCACCCTGCCAGAGGCATAATGTGCCAAATAGAAGTAAAAGTTAGAGAACATTCCGGACAGCAAAAGACTTCTGAAAAGTTGACGATGAATGCCTCAAATATGCATTGTGATCTTTACCCCTTAAATTTCCACACGTCAGACCTACAAAAATCAAACACAGATGCACTACAAACAGACTCATACATCTGAGTCTTCAGCGGGGTTTGGTGCAGATTGGCGACATCGCCGAGGCAGCACTGAGCGTGTGTTTAAACAAAGTAAAATTCAATTGTAGAGATGTAGCTGGAGTTCGAAATTTGGTCCATGTGCTGTGCAATCATATGTTTAAATGCAGTAGATATGTACATATACAGTGGAGTAGAAATGCACGTTTGCTAGTTTCGTAACCCCCCCAAGAAAGAGAGAGCACGAGAGGGGTGCAAAAGAAGTCGAAATAGAGTGAGGAAGCGAAGAGAAAGAGGCAAATCCAGGGAGAAATGATCCTGTGGTCTGAGTCATTTTCATCAGTGTGTTTGTCTTCCACTCCAAATGAATGGCAGATGCTACAAGGTGGGCTACTAAACAACAGCAAGGCCGCTACAACAAATAGCACATACACAGTTCCGATTTATCTCTGTGATACAGTGTTGTGGCAAGCTCCGTTTGATTAGGAGCAGGCCTGGGTCGCCGAGGAGCAAGCTGCCAGGAGATAAGCTTTGAGGGGCGGAAGGACAAGGAAACTGAGACAGCTTTGGCATGCTGTAGGTCTTGACTGGAACGGAGCTCAATAAATCGTGTGGATTTCAAGCTCTGTCATGGTTTCACCCAGCCCTGTATACAGCAAGTGTGTGTGTGTGTGTGTGTGTGTGTGTGTGTGTGTGTGTGTGTGCATGTCCAGGCCTATTTGCAGATGTATGTCCAACAGACGTACAGCTTTGACACACCTCTGCCTATACTCCATGTACTGTCTGTGTGTGCATGCCCAAAAGTGTCATGTGTGTGTGTGTGTGTGTGTGTGTGTGTGTGTGTGTGTGTGTGTGTGTGTGTGTGTGTGCGTGCGTGCGTGCGTGCGTGCGTGCGTGTCTTCCTGTGCGGCCTGCAGCTGTGACAAGACCTACATCACAACACAAACATCAGGAAAACAGCTCAGAACACAATCACTGGAGCACACAAGATCAGATTCAGTGACTCAGCAGGGGCCTGGGAGCACTAACGAAACAATCACATGTAGACAAAACACACAGACAGCACACACACACAGACAGCACACACACACATGGCAGGAACAGCATTTAACCTTCACTCTGTAGGGGGAACCTCAACTCTGATTTCCCCAATTTCCCCCTGCTGATTCACTCCCTGCTGGAGCCAGATGAGCACGAGGATGGCACAACAAAGGCTGACGCTCTTGATCTTCCTCCTGGTCATCAGTGTCCACATCGTCATCCCGACCAGCACCCCCCCGGCATTCTCACTCACCCACCCGCTCACCCACTGCTACCCCCCATCCCCATGGGTTGGGTGCCTCCCAGCTGCAGCACAGCTCATCCTGATTGCGCCTGATTTGGGTTAAGTGATTATTACCCTGCTGCGGTTTGGGTAGGGACTCTCCCACAGGCTGGAAACAAGGAAGGAGGGAGACCTCTCCCTTTTAAATACACACACACATACACACATCCTGTCTGTTTAGGTGTGTATCTAAGAAATAAAGACAGAAAGAGAGAGAGAGACTGCCTGAGGGGAAAAGATGACTGTAAACACACGTGACAAAAAGACAGACATGAGAGAAACGTGCATGAGCATGTGTGTGTGTGTGTGTGTGTGTGTGTTCGCGTGTGCGCATGTGTGTGTGTGTGTGTGTGTGTGTCATAGTGAATGGGTGACTCTATTCAAATTTAGCACAAACTTTAACCAAATATCCAGAAAATCAGCAAAATACAAACCAAAGCACATTTCCATCTACTAATGGCATGAAAATAATGAGAGCTGGTGCAGCCAGTTCTCAAGACTCTTTTAATCTACTGCAGAAGAAGACAAATTAATAGAATTAATTAAAAAAGTCAAACAACAAACAATTACCACCATGCTTGTTACATGGTTTAATTTATGGATCGTTAGAGTCTCCTCATCGCTCCATATGGATCTGATGTTTTCATCTGCCGTCTCTTTGCCGCATCAAAAGCCTTGAGATGAAAATCTCACATGATTCATATGTATGGTGATTGTACGTTTCCACTGCACTTTGATGCATTCTTGTTGTTTTATAAAAGATAAATCAACTTTTCCACCTCAACCAAATGTAAAAAATGTTTTTGCAATATTTGGCCTTTCTGGAGTTTCCACTCACTCGTGCAATTGAAAATGTGCATAAAAACAGGTGGAAGGAAATACACTGAGTCAGAGAGAAAAACAGGAAAGAGGGACACGAATGGACTTCATGACAAAAACAGTACAGTAGTAAACATACATATCATAAAAATGATAGCAACACACACTAAAGGCTCCATACAGAATACTAACAGGGACGTTACAGGAGAAGCGTGGAGGGAGGGAAGAAAGGGAAAATGTTCCAAACACATATTTACGACCCGGAGTTAAACTGTCTCTCACTCTGTAATTCTCAGAGCTTTTTACTGCAGGCTGGGGGTGAACAAAGTGCACGTTCTGTTATTCTACCGTCCGTCTCGTCTTACATCCACCCATCAGATTTAGAGCTGAGGTTTCAGGGCCTCCGCTACAGAGACTCAGGACCTTCGCTGCATTAGGAACACCCTGAAAATTGGGTAGAGTTCAGGATGGGTTTTGGGCTGCTATTCATACTCGCTTCCTTTCTGATTTGCTATTTCTGGAGAGACAGTGGAGTTTCCATGGCTAATGTCTGTCTGTGCTTTTGCTAAAATGTTACTTTCTGACAGATATTTGGTTCGAATCGCTCAGACTTTGATTTTGACTCGTGTAAGAATAACGAACATTGTGACCTTGGTTTACTCTGACCTTTCAAAAGCCAAAACTAATGTGGCAGTACTCAAAACTAGTTTCAAGGAAATCTATTAGCAACATGAATACTTTACCTGAAATGCTTATGATATTCCACATTTTCCTTAACGTTTCTAGGCCTGAAACAAAGCCTAGCTTACAGCTTGAATGACCAATGAAAATGACCCAATAGACAGTAGTTTTTATCACACATTTTTAGCCAGCAGTAAGAAGCATATCTGTTTATCTGTGGTCATTTAGGATATTAAACTGTGCCACTCATGGAATCCCAAAACATTTCCCTATCTCCTTCTTTAAATCAACAGAAGAATATTTTGTTAATTTACCCGTCCTATCAGATGTTCCTATCATTATGAATTCAAGGTGTCCTTAGTTCACATCGAAGATAATGAGTCAACAGCTGCAGTCCAGCTTCAGCTCCCTGAACGTGGCCTATTTGAGGCCGTACAGCTCCCAGCTACAATACTCGGCCCAGAAGCACATGAAAAGAGAAACAGCAATGAGTTCAAAATGAATACACACAGAACCTCAGGACGGCAGGGAGCCAAAAAACACACTATAATCTAAAACATACCAATTTAATCAGGGTGGGAAAGATTCAACAAGCCATGCACACCTGCTCGACCGAGCACTTCCACACGGGAGTGATATTTCACAAGTCAGACAATGAATTTTAATCATGTGGCTGCAGTGGACATAATGCAAAGTAACTGTCAAAACCAAAAATAGTTTAATCTATGGGAAAATATATGAATTACCAAAACGATCTTAAAATACAACTGAGCAGCACAACAGATGGCATTATTTTAAAAGAAGAAGTAACCAAATACTCATAACAGCATGTTAGGCTTAATGCTTCTATGTTACGCTCTTGCTAAAAGAAAACACAACAACAAAGAAGACTGCTTGAAATTAGGGCTTTTGCATGTGATAAAAGTACACCTACTGTTTCATAGCACGCTCTCCTGTTTATTTGGTCGTGCTCTAAATCACACTCTTTACAGGAATATTTTTCATCATTTGGAAGACACTTTGTGTTCTTCCGCACTGCAAGAATGCAGGAAGAAGTTTGCATGCAGGAAACTCAAGCAAACATGGAAGAGAGTGAACGTGACACAGATCGAAGTAATTCCAACGAGAAGAAGAAGTCCGACCAGCCAAGACAAAAGTGGAGCTTGCTGCTAAAAGAGGCGCTGCTTGTGTCGCACAGACATGGCCCGAGTGTGAAAAGACTGACACGGATCAGAAAAACGCAATTTGCAAATGACGCCGCTGACTGGTCCCAACAACAGACTAAACACCACTAACCTCTTTTACCACCTGCACAAAAACATGTCAGGCAGTACTGGGAGTTTAGTACATGTCTGTTACGTGGGTAATAGAAAGTCTGACCAAAGGTTTGAAATAAAAAGAAAAAACATAAAGTGTGAGTTTTTTTTGGTCAAGTACAATCCAAGATGTAATGCAAGAAACTGGTCTTAGAATGTGGTCATTATATATAAATTATTTGTTGACTGAATTTACAGAAAATGTGCCATAATGGTGATATTTCCCACTGTGTAGACATGTAAATATTTATATTTGGATATGAGATTTTACTCATACCAGACAGCTCAACTTTCTTTTTCGCAAAAATAAACACATGCTTAAAGTGTGTGACAGTGTGAGTGTGCTGAAGAAGAATACTGAAGAAGAACATTTTTTAGAACTCAAACAGTAGAGTGGGGCTAATGTGACTTTCTGACTTTCAATACAAAGCAAAGAAAATAAACAAGTCACACAACCCTTCAATTATAATATATATATATATATTTTTTTTTTACACCAAATGCATTTACACTCCTTTATATTGAATCTCTAAATGCACAAAGCTGTGTACTGCGGAAATTATTTAATACTGATGAACTTGAAAAAGTAAAAAGAAAAACAAAGTAAAAATTTTCGTTTCAATTGTACTTTGTAACAATTTATGCCAGATTTTCTTTTTACTTTTTTCTTCTTTTTACTTCAAATTGCAGACTGCAAGTGTCCTGGATTTCATTATTTTTTAACCCTTTTAACACCATAATGCCTGGTCTTTTTTTGTCTATTTTTGTCAATAATTGTCATATAATTTGAAATACACACGTGCCGCGGTATCACCGGTGATCGCCGTGGTTTTAAAAGGGTTAATAATCTACAAATCATGAGAGGGAAAAACGGTGCACAAAGTACAGAGACATAGTCCATGTCTGTTACAGGTCAACTGTCCTCTTTAAAAAGTCCATCTCAGCGTTTAAGAGAAACATCTCAAGGCAAGACATCATTAAAATCCTGGTGCAACTTTGTTTTCAATAAATTAAGAGCACTACACCTGGTTCAAACCAAGATTAGAACTGATGCCAACTGATCCTCTTCAGTCAGATGATTATCCCCATCAGCCCTCATCACTATTCCAGCTTCAGCAGCTTCAATTTAAGAAATCATCCGAGTCACTTTGTCCATCACTGAATCCTGTGGCATTTGTACTGACTCACTGATGCATAACAAAATATTCGCGCTCATGGACAGACAAGCCTCAGTGATATCAGATGTCCAGTAGGCTAATGGAACAGCTTACCTTTAGACAGTTAATGAGTGGGATGGATGGATACATGCATGAGACGATTCTCATATTTGAGGAGATCCTGAGGCCTGGTTACACACACCAAAAACATGGCGTGAAGTTTTTGAGAAGCAAATTGGTCTGCTTTTAATTATGCAGGCAGTTGGACATTAAGGCTGGAATGCAGGGTGTGAATAGATTCTTCAGCAGCAACTAATTTCAGATGTTTACCATGCATGAGCTGTTTTAAAAGTTGAAAAATGGTAGAAAACATAACACTGAACATTATTGTTTTTTATCTGGATTTTTTTGGAGACTGACAAGAAATGAATTATGTTTGACACTGATCACGTGGCATAGTGCTAAATATACAAACTGTACAGCCGCTGTTATGTAACACACTGTTAATGTGTGTAACTGTATCACTATAAAGCTTTCATTTCATTCATTCAACAAAGTCATGACTTGATTAAAGCAATTCAAAAACATATTTTTGTACTTGTTTTAAGTGGATCATCTCTATGGAAACAAACGTGCACATTTCTACATTAGTGTGTGTTTTCCCAACACACCCCATCTTGACAAGTGTGCCTCTGGAGACCTGTGACATCAGGATGAATTCACACCAGTGCATCATGAATATACAGTAGTGTATTCTCAGTCAAAGCAAATTACGAGACTGGGCCACTGGGGAATTTTTACAACACTACACGCTGTTGTCCAAAGAAGGGCAGAGGAGAGAGAAAACACCAGCTGAGAAGGAGGGGAACCCAGACCACCAGGGTTATCCACCCTCCCCTCCTTATTTACTTAAACTTTCATGGTTTGGCTCGGGTCCTACAGGGCCATCTTTCACCTCACGTTTTCCCCTCCTTCACACTCAAAAACAGCATGCAGCGCGAGAGATTTCCTGTCGCAGTCGTCTGACTAATATGTACATCCTAAAGAGGCCAGCACACACACACACACACAAGACAGGGGGTAAATAATCTGCTGCGGTCAGTCTAACCTGTGGGTAAGGTCAAACAAATGGGAATGTTTCACATCGTGGGCTTCACGTTGAGGAGTACAAGCTGCTTAACCAACAGTTAAGCAGCAGAATTTTTATTTTATTTTGAAAGCAGATATGATCTGATCATCAGGTACATTTTTGAACATAATTTGGTTACAAGTGATTACCAAAAATAAAATTCCATTGGCCTTTATTGTACTGGAGAGGAAGGGGAAATAGACGAATGCACCAAAACCTGCTCAAATCCAAAAGTAACTGTATGACTACATACTGTGCCACTAGATTAGAAAAATGAGAGCATCAGTTGTTTAAGTAAATGCCTAAAAAGTGAAAAAGCTGTAATAGTTATGGTGGGAGCAAAGAAGGAAAAGAGCAGAGTGTGACATAAGAGATCGATATTTGTTGGCTGGTCTCCTAAAGACAGTCAACGCTGGTCTCTTTTAACCATGAACAACCTTAACAATCCTTAACCTTAACGAAGTAGTCATTTTAACACAAACCACGTTTCCCTGACCTGAACATGAAGTCTTAATTTTAACCCAAACCATAATCTTTCGCCAACAAGGTTGTTTTTGTGCCCAAGACTAACCAAACGTTAACAATTGTAGTGTAAAGTCAGAAAATTATTTTATTTCTGAAATGCCAACGTTGTCTATAGTGGTATCATTCAGTTGGATATAGACCAACAACAAATTTTATCATTTAACTTGGAGGGCTTGTCGCACCAGAGATATGTTATTTTTCTTTGTCTACCTTTGGTATCTTTTTTGAACTGACCCTTCACGCTTCATACTAATCACCAAGACAAATTCCTAGTAATGTGAAACCTCTTCACTTACAATGGCAATAAAGTCTTTCTTATTCTGATTCTGATTCTGAAGTGCTTGTACAAACCACATTTGAAACAGCAACAGCTTTGACAATTTTTGAAACTTTCCAAAACAGATAATTTGAGCATGCTCACTTAACACGGCGACTGACCAGGTGTGCAGAGGTGAGAAAGTATGTAGGAATTTAAAATCAATCAATCAATCAATCAATTAATTAAAATTTATTATTCTTCATACACCCCCTTCAATCGAGTCAATCATGAATTCTTCAGGAAGAGAGTGTTTGTCTTTTTAGTCATTTCCTTGATTATAACCTCTTGCCTCCATTTATAATCGCAGGTATTTTCCTTTAGATGTAGTTTGTGGGCACTTCATATGAACCATTTATTTATTTCAGGCCTTTAGCAAACTCCACATTTGAATCTGGTTTTGAAAAAGACAGTAGCAAAGGCCATCTGCCTACAAAAAGAAAGGTGGACACAGGGCTTTTGGGGGGCAGGAAGGTGGATGGCCTCCTTGTCTGGCTGGGTGAGGCAGCTTACTACTGGGGGGGAGGATGCTGTGGGCTCCCCATTCCCAGGGGACCTAAGACCAGGATGGCTGCTTGTTGTTCTACAGTCCCCTGAGATTCCCCTCACTGCCTATCAGAGAACAGAAATGATTAATAATCAGTGAAAAATATTCAGATCATGACATCACACTGGAAAATAAACCAGTCTGTGTTTTCCTGTGGTGTGTGGAGGTGATCTCGCCCACGCCTGAAGTAAGACCTCCTTGTCTAAGTGTGTGTGTGTGTCTGCTTGTGCACATCTTCACTCTCCCACACACACGTCCATATGATACAGACTTCCCACAGAGGTCTTGTGCTTTGACAGGGAAGGTGAAAGGAGGGGCGAGTTTTTTTTCCTGGCTGTGGAAAATGGAGGCGAGTTTTATGACCCATGTTCCCTGTCCTCCTGTAAAAATCACACCAGTCGTTTTCCAGCATTGCAGCATCATCGACTACGCAGCCAATGAAAACAATGGAGCGTGTGGAGAAGAAACAAGCCAATCAAAGAGAAAAAAAAAGGCTTCTTGGACGGAAATACCTGCAGGTCTACTTTATACATATACATCATCCTTTCCCTTCCCATCAGGCTCTGAGGTAGACCCTTTACCTACTCACACAGATGTAGAAATCTTTAAGACTCACAGCCCCAGAAAAGTTCTCATGGGTTTTCAGTGGCAATCCAACCTGGCAATCTTCCAAAGCTCTCTGCAGGCACTTTGTTTTGTGGAGGGGGGGTCTTTTGGGCCAATCCCAACAAAGACGCATCAATGCATGGACCCACCATGTGTGGGTGGATAACTGGGCATGGTTTTGTAATTCCATATTGTTAAGGGAAGGCCGCCAGGCTACTCTGCCTTCGCCCTAATTGTGATTGTCAAACTCTCTATTGAATTATGCAAAGAGAGGGGGGAATGCATGCCTCTGCTAAGCCTTGAAGATGAGAGAGCAGGAAATGCCAAAGTGGCTGTCCTGTGAGGTCCTGTCTGTAGAGGTTGGATGAAGACATGTATTGTGTGTATGATTCATATGCCACACTGCATTAGCGCACAACAAGGGCTGAGAGGAGGCAGATTGGCTTGGAACGCTGGAGGAGAGGGACAAGGCATTTGTATTCTCCTGCGCTGGTAATACATGGTAACAAGGGTGATTTGCACAGCTAAATCAAAACCAAGTGATGGTGACATTGAAGTCTAATGCATCTTAAGATGATGAAGCTCTTTAGGGTGTTTCGCATCCAAGCCCACTGCAATCCATTTGCTTCTCAGGAGACTCAGTCACTCGAGGTAACATGAAGAGTTAGTTAACCTGTGAGAGCGTGCTTGAACCCTAATGTGCTGCAGATGTAGCCATCTTAGAAGTCACACGTTTTATTGAAAGCTTGCTGCACTGCGGCTTTGTTCCGTTTCCATTCCTTAAAGGAAATGTTTAGAGAATGAGAATTGTATCTTTATGCCTGGGGATGTAAGGACCGATGTTGCAAACGCATTGATCAAGACGCACGCGTTTTGCATTACAACAACATGACTGTTATTATATTCAGGTATTTGAGAACATTTCAGAAAGAACAGGCTGCCGCCGCGGCTGCACTACTGCAGGATAGGTGAAAGATGGATGCATGATAGGTGACTTCTGTTAAGGCTTCCAATGGACATGCCTGCCAGGCAGCCACATTACTCATATAGTTGGAAGGTTTGTTATAAAATTGGCTATGGATCTAATGTGGGCTCCTGGCAGTCCTGCATGCTGCCTGCGGTAAGGCTATCTAACACAGTCAGTAGGATTTATCTGCTGTTATGATCGGACCCACAGCAGCCCTGACTAAACACAACTTATCTCCCCCTGCATCCCAGATCACATCCAGCCCAGGCAAAAAGGTTTGAAAGAACGCTAAAGACGTGCGAACAAATCCCAATCACATGATTCAACCTGAAATCATACGAGAAAACAAAATCTAGAACTGACAAGCACCTCTAATTCTTCATCAGCTGGCCCCCCTACCCCACCAAAAGTCTCCTCAACCCCTCAACCACCCCCTCCTCCCTGGCTCCATTGCTCCAGGAGATCCTATCATTTCTCCCGCAGACTAGATTTCTTGGGTGACTTCAAAGCTTGTTCACTAAGTGTTTAGAAGAATGCAATGGAAACAGGAAAATAATGTTCTGATTTCTGTAAACTTTATAACATCTGCTTTTGCTTAGTGCTGGTGCAGTGTGAAGCAGGGGCTCCATACTGTGTTCAGTTTGGGACGTTTTTTCCCACAGTTTAAACAGCATCTCGCACACTGTGCACAATGGTAAGGGCACAGAATGAAAGTGTCTTGAGCCTAAGGAACGTATTATTACCTTGTAACCCAAAAATGACATTAACGAAGCTTCGGTAAGAGCAAGAGTTTACTTTTATGGAGGACAGTTTATTTAGTTCTCGTTTTTAGCCATGTCACAGTCCGCTGGAAAAGCAGGTGAGGATGAATCCCACAAGAAAGGTAATAGATTAACCCTCTAAGACCTAATTTCCATCACTGTTTGTATAACCTTCATCTTTTGAGAATTCAGAGGATGCAATGAGTATATTTCCACTGAGAGGGAAAGGAACCAGGCAAGGCTTTGCTTGTGTCCCAAAAGGCCTGTGAGTAATGTTGCTGGCACCGTACAAGCATACACACAGACTAACGCTACCTCCTTGTGTATACACAAGATGACAAGCCGTTTTTAGGGCCAGGCCAGATAACTCCATCACAATCTCCCCATGCTAACAGGGCAGCATGACAAGAGCGCCGTGTATACACACAGCATCCGACTGGCAGCCTCAGGGCTCCTGTCTCCTTTCCCCTAACTCAATCATGCTCGGGTTTCACTCTCGCCCATCCGAGGCTAACTCGCTTCCTCTCTCTATCCCCTCACACTACTCCCCCATCCTTAAAATCCTTAACCCACATCCCACCCATACTCTATCAGTTCTAAGTCCAACATACATGCATGTGAAGAAAAGCAAAATGCTTTTTAAAATGTTTTAATATCTCAAACTGAAATAGCCAAAATGCAATTTTCTGAAAGCCTCAAAATAATTTCAATTTGTGTGTATTTCAGGGATAAGGTGCAGTGTATGGAACCTTTTTCAGACAGCTGAAAATATAAGCAGAGACAGGGGAGAGTAAGTTTTGGCAGGATTCAGTTCCAGGCTAACAAGGGCAGAGACAGTAGCCCTAAACACAGAATTCTCCATGAACAAAGTTAAAGGAAAAATCCTCCCTAAATCACCCTGACACTGCTAAAGAAAAATAAGCATTGGAAATACACCTTGTACTTCTCCATTTCATTGTTTGGTGGTATATTTGTCATATTCCAGTGAAGGTGCCAAAATACCACAAACACAAAGTCACGTTGAGCTATTTCTAGTGCAGTTACAAAAGCTGTTTGCCAAGTTTGAAAGAAAGTTCAGTTCAGCTATTTAAAACATCATCTGTCAGATTCTGATGTCAGTTCCTCAGGATTAAAGAGCAAGAGCATCACACTAAGGCCTCATTTTGCCCTTGCAGACTTACAGGCAGGAACATATAGCTGACAGTAGCCTCGATACACTGCTATGCAGTGCAGCCACAAGAGATGCTGACTTGTCTTCTTAACAAGAGAAAACACAAGCTCTCTTGACAATTTTGGCGTCCATACACAAAGAAATCTTCCTCTCTGTGAATAGCAGTTTGATCAGGTGGGCTGGCCTGTTCATATTGGCCGAGATGTTGCTTTGCTTTTTCTGTACGCAACACGAGTAACACACTAGTGTTTTTGCATGTTTTTACAACAGATTCAGTGCTGGCACAAAGGCTTTTTGGTGCTGGTTGGGCTCAGCAAGAAGTACTGCCCTCTTACTCGGGGCAGGAAACCAACTTGAGCTGGTAAATTTGCAACTCGCTTCTCCGAGTGAGATATCTCACTTTTTTCATATCTCTGTTGAGAGGTGTACATACGCAGTACCTATTGTGCACTGCTGATGGGCAAGTAAACGCTTGAACATGATCCTGAACATGGGAGTTAATTTGGGGAGCAGCACAAGATATGGGTGAAATTGCAGTATAAGGCCTGCAATTCCAGAAGTATTGTACAATTTGCCACAGAGTGGATAAGATTAAACAGGAAAATTTAGTCTTTCCTATTATCTAGTAGCTGTTATTTAGTGGACCTTTTCTGTGTGACATTTATACACTTGCCCCAGATTCACTAAGGTTTCCACCGGGTGCTCACATTTCCTCCCATAATCCATAGACAAGCAGGTCAGGCAAACTGCAAACTTGAAACTGACAGTTGGTGTCAGTTTGTTGGTCTGGCTACACCCTGTGTACCCATCCAGGGTGTTGCCTGCTTCTAGCCCAATGCACACTGGCCCTTAAACAGGATACGCAGTGTAGAAATGAATGTGTTTAAACATACACAAACACTGATATTCTGTTTTCAATAAGATATACACCTACAATGACAAAGGATAAGGGAAAGTGGTACATGAAAAATATAACTTTAAATGGATTGGACACCAGTTCAAGTAACTGAGGAAATGTGTTCCTTACATGTTACAGTATGTTTCAAAAGTCTCTGGCTTAGAGAGCAGACCACTGGAGGTACTCAGAGGTTAACTCAAGCTGAACTAGGCCACAAGTGGGGGAGGCCAAATCCTTGTCAAGCCTGTGTGAGGCTGAACATGCGTTGGCTCCACCCTGTTCGACCCTGCTCTGTTCTCTGTTAGCCAAGACTTCACACGTTCACTTGTAGAAACTGTGACAATGCCATTTTGTTTACAGCATTGTTGTACTGCACATGTTTAAGGGTTAATGACTTGCAGATGCAGTGTCAGGTTTGTTTCTATGATGAGGAACTAACAGGGTGTTAAACACTGGACATGTTTGGAGGCTGTTGTGTTGTCAGAATTGGTGCAACATGCCAGACACCGAGTGTGAGGTCCAGTGTGGGATATATACACGTGCTCAATTGGCTCTGATGCAGGAATAACCTTATTGTTTCTAAGCTGATTGGTTCTTTAAATATTCTAAATCACCTGTATGTACAGTATATCTGTGTTACTTTCATATCCTTTTTGTATGTGTACAGGTCAAGGCAAGCACCAATGCATAGCTGGCAGATTTTACGTGCCTGACGGTTTCATTCCTCTTTTTCAAAATAAAACTGCTTCATGAAAAACAGCAGGTTAGAAAAAATAAACGTGGAGGAGAAATAGGCAATAACAAATTAACATGAGCGACACTGAAGGGAGGAAGAGCCTAACCTGACCTGGGGAGAAAAACAAAGTACACAGAGGCAGATGTAGATTTGGCTGAGATACTGACATAATTTCTTTGATTCTGGATGGCACTGGGGTTGGTTTCAAGTTAAAATTCAATTAATCTTAAATTTTACACATCAGAGTGAAGTCATGAAGAGGATCAGTGAGCCCAAGAAAACAGCTGTATAACATCTTCTGTGGCTTTGTCAGGACCCAGATGATGCTGTCAGGGTGATTTCAGCTTGAGCTTACAGACTGCAAGTTCATACCAGTGAGCCTCTGTTACAAAGTGAGGGTCCGGAGTCTGACGAATGAGGCCATTTCACATCATATTGGAGTTAATGTAATTACAAGTGTCTCACTTGTAAATTGTGTTCACATCAACACGATTAAGAGCTGAAAACTTCTTTCTTTGAAAGCTATGATATATTGGACATGGCACTTCTCCCTGAAAACTGGACAAACTTGGACACTTCCCATTAGTCAGATGTTGTTAATATGGTAATCTTTCACAGTTCTACCATCCATCTCATGTGGCCTGAACACTTGAGTGTCTTCCAACTTTATGAGAGTACAAAATCACTTAACTGACCCTTTGAACTTCTATTTCTTATATCTTATTTTTCATGAATCAGACAATCGTCAATTAAAATCTGTAGCATCAGCGAGAGGAGAACGAACGTGAACTGGTTTGTAGCGGTAGTGACATTTTTCCCTAATGGCCATCTTTTGCAGTTGACCGTGTCTGTCAGGCTGCAGGGGAGGAGTTTAAGAGCTGCTAATCTTCCCTGGTCAAGACTCGCTGGGTAAACATTAATTTCATGGCCAGTTGGACTCAGGTTGTGTCTGTTCTTACTGGCCTGAAGGGGAAAAAAAGTGGCATCTTCCTTTTCCAACAGCCAATTCTCACTCCATCACCCACAGTTCCTCTCCATCCAGGTCCAGCCATTTGTTTCCTGCCCTGGACGCCTACTGCCATGATGAATGGCCCCAAGCTTCATTCAATTAGGCCCAAAGTGCGAAGATGCAGGAACAATGGAAACTGGCCTCAGCAGTGCGGCACAGACCCTCAGCATTCTTCGCAACAATTTAGTCTAATTAGCATCAACTCCTGCCCCATCCATCATACTCCTCAAGAAACATAAACAAACTGTCAGCTCTAACGTAACAAACAGATCGCCCAGCTACTTAGCACAAATTATTCTTACATGAAACGCAGCTTCTCAGGCAACCTTCCCCCCCTTCAGGCCATCTGGGGAAATGGAGAGCTATTAAAATTGAAGACATATGTTTCAGTCAAGTTCAACTCTCCAGAGTGCCATGGTGGACACAGTGACAGTTCCCTCCGTCGGCTTGGCCCTGATGGGCTGGGGCTGCAGAGCCGATTGAATGGGGTGTGGTGACTAGAATCAGTGTATAATAAGGGTGGGTGTGGGTGTGGGTGTGTGTGTATACTGTATAGGTACATGCAAGCATGTTGGAAATGCATGTGTGTACAAGATGTATACGCGTGTGTGTGCACTTGTACAAGGATTACAAAAGTTTGATTTATAGCCATGTCTTGGTTTCATGTTTTTGCCATGTGACGGATGATTCTTTCACATGATTTTTTTGATCCAAAGTAAAGACGTACTGCACCGTGCTATACGTCAGTTATCACATAAACATCAGCAGCTAACAAGAATGAATCAAGACCACAAACAAATTGCTGACGTTTTAGAGTTTTTAACCGAATAATCTTCTATAAACTTGAGTCACTAAATGCAATTCAATTTGTGCATAAAAAAAAGCTGGAAAAAATGTTAAAATATAGCAAAAACATTTGAAGCTTGGCTGAGATGGAAAAGTTGGTGCATTAATAAAACAGAAAAGGGACAAAGTGTAATGGAAACAGGCTTAGAAAATAAATTATAGCACATCTGCAGTGGTTTAATGGCACCCAAGTGGAGAATCAGCACCACCAGCTGTTTATCTCGATGCACCAACTCATAATATTCACATAACAGGATAGAAACTAGCTTTCATTTGCATTCTCTTTTGCCCATTTTCTGGACATTTGGTTACAATTTGCGTTACTTTTGAATGGAAACTTGGCTGTCTATTTCCATGTGTAAAAAAAAAAAAAAAAAAAAAAAGACAGAAAATCATTTATGGTTCTTTCTTTCTGGCTTTGATATTGCTGAGTGACGGCTTAAAAAAAAAAGGCCATGTCATGGAGAGGATTTTTCAAAATCAGTATCCCTTTAAATGCCAAACAGAATACATGGTCGTGCTAATTTCCCTGACTTCATCAAGAACAATCGTGATGAAGGAGCTAATGCAAATTGCCCGGCACTCATTGAAGGCACAGACGACACAAACGAGTAGGCTAAACAATCAGCACTTACCAAAACCAAACACTTTTGATCACATTTCAGGCTTTGGGTTTGATTGTGTTTTAAGAGCCTGTCTGACCCACCCAGGAAATGCGGCAACAAAATTTAAAAACATTCTTCACGTCCAAAAAACCCATTCAAAACATGCTGCGGCTGCATTAAAATATAATTTAGCGCATTCTACTCATGCCGATCTTCGTGCTTATAATCAGTTATGAGGCCCCTATGATAAACAACAGTGAATAAATTCGGTAATGAATTCAGAATAGAGAAATCTCTTGTAAGAATGAAAACCTGGCATTAAAAATCCACAGCACTGCTGATTGGTGTAAATTATAGGTAAGTTATGCAGCAAGTTTGTTTTAGAGTGACCATGTGCTGTACTGGAGCTCAACCAACTCTCCACTGCAGAAAAACCCCTCCTGCTCTACACGGGTCGTGCTTAATTTGTCAATTTTCCATTTCCTTTTTGATGTTCTGCAGAGTGTGAAATGCTTCGCTAATTATCAAGGAAGTTTGGCAGGCGTGGCTTGTTGTTTTTAGAGAGCTGATGGCAAGCCTCACTCATCACCGAGCGCTCACAATGACAAATAAACCAGACCCCCCGTCGCCTCTCTGTTAACAGCTAAAAACGTTCAACAAAATAACAAAATCGAGCTAAACGAAACGTCAGCACCAGTGCTCATTTTTCTTTCCTCCTTGAATGTTCTTATTCCATATTAAACACACCGCAGCGTGGGGGGAAAAGTCTCAAACCAAAACCATAGGAGTTGAGAGAGGCTTTGACAGGCAAACTGCAGAGCAGATGGATGCCTGCGCCAAGGTGAGAGTGGAGGGTTATTCTAATCAAGCTAATTCCCTCCAAACCTCAAAATGATGTCATCCTGTGTTTGCTCATTAGAGATTCTTGTCAGGAGGCCAAGACTAATTCTCATTCAGTCATGAATGCCAATATGAGCCCCTTCTTCTTCTTCTTCTCCTCTCTCTTCTCACAGGAGAGATTTAAAGATCTAGACTGTATGAAAGTATGGAAGGGAGTGGATTGGCTTCACTGGTATGACTAATAAATGGATTACATCTGTCATAGAGTCAGCTTGCAGCACCCAAATTGAAATTCACAAACATGCATAAAACGCCCATTTCCTTTTTGCTTTCCCACAAAGCTCAGTTTTTCACGTAGGGTGTCTTTCTGCCCCGTTTATTTCCTGACGGGCATCACTCACAAGGCGTTAAGCTTCTGAGCCGTTTTCTGCTCTGTACTGTCAGTGCTGTGACTCAGCTCGCAGAGTGATTCTCAGATCGAATGAACGAGGGCCAGAGAGAGCCAAAGCTCTCTTGTGCTTCCTCTCTATTCGCTTTTGGTCCCTCTGTTGCCACTCCCAAATCTTTCTGCTCTCTCATTTTTCATCCTCTCCCCTCTGGTTGTCTTTTGTATGTACTCTTTTCAGTGACCACATCAGTTTGTCTGCACTCTTTGTAGGCAAAGCAAGAGCACCACTGACGGGCAAACACGCAACATCCTGTATTTGCACCCCTTTAATCCAGCCTCCATATATTTTTGTGCATTTACTAGTGTCTTAGCAACCACAACTAAAGCTGCAATTAATGATTATTTTAATCGGTTATTAGTCTCCCAATGATTTTCTTGATTTATAGTTTGGTCTATAAAATATTCAACAAATCTAAAGGAAAAGAGATTCAATTTACCATCATGAAGTCCACACATCTCATAATTAATCAGCAGTTGTAAGGTCAGGACTATTAGATTGTTTTCATTCCAAATTAATTCATCTGACAAATATTTTCTCAGCTGAACTGATTAACTCAGATCAGACAGGACCAAGAAATTTGTCAGTTAGTCACCTAATCACTGCACCTCTGTTATGGCGATTGGGAAATTAGAAATTGAAAGCTCATCCTTCTATGTAAAATTTGGATGTAATTATATCATGATTCATAGTTGATTGTTTGACATGGAGTTATTTTTTACTGATTGCAACAGAGGTATTTGCCCTGCCACCTGGACGCCTGCATCTGCATCATCATCACAGACCACAGTGGAAATAACTTTTGCAGTCGTTCTCACTCTCATATAATGTCATTTAAACTAAAAACTTAATTGAGGTTTTTCCTTTCTTTCTGGGATCAGTACTGCATAATTCCTAGTGAAAAAGACAAATGATTTCAATTGTTTGGATGGTAGTTGACATGATAGGTTATTACCTTTGAATGGAAACTCATTTATGCAGTTTTTTTAAGTAATATTAAAGATTATATTAAAGGTTAATGATTTGGAGAAATAAAATGAAGCCACATTTGCTTTTCACATTCACATGTCCTCATTAGGATGCAATGTATTTTGCTTACTGCCAACTTATTACATGCGTGTGTAATAAGTTGGCAGCATTAAGCAGTTTGTGCATGTTTATGGGTCCACAGAAACATTTTCCACCCAGATTTTGAAGAGAATGCAGAAAAATAACATTTGAGGCTTCAGGCACCAACAAACTCCCTCCTCCCTGATCCACTATATTGCTTACACTGTGATGAAGCTGACTGGAGGATTTTGTGCACACAGGCACGCCTAACCAACTACAGTAAATCACTCCCTCTACTGACAGTGGTGGGAGAGCTGCTGCATTTCAGGTGCTGTTCATCTGGCAGAAGTTTCAGAGGCCTGCCTCCGGAGAAAGAAAACAAACCCTGATCCACTTCCCCACCAACGGCTCCCCGCGAGCCAGCCAGCGGCCTCCAGGAGGCTGTCCAGCCGCTCCGGCCCCTCGGACCAGGATGTTTGGGTTAGAAAATGACTTTCCTACTCCCTCAGCCCCTTTCTCTAATTGCCCAAAGGGTAATTACCTTGTCTCCTTTCCACTTAAGAAAAACCAAGAGCCATAGTGTTGTTGTATCAAGTAGAAAGTAAAGCTGGCTAAAATTAGCACGAGTAATATTTTTATAATCATTATTACAGTTATCATAATAAATGTATCAACTCAGAGAGTGAAGGTGATGTAAATATCAATGAACTATTAAAATAAAGTGAACTGACAACCGGAGGTTTAATAACTAATGAGCGTACGTTCTCCTGTTTATCCAGCACCTTACAAAGCGACTGAAGAAGTACAATTAAATAATCCTTAATTTTACTAACAAAACATTTCCTCAAGTAATCACAATAAAAACAACATCTGCAAAACCGCAAAGGCCTGTGTATGATCACTCAAGACGTTTCTTTCATGGAGAAAAACACACACACACGCGCGTGCGAGCCATAAATTTACAGTAAATTTTGAATATGACGGGAGGGAGGGGCATATTCGCGGAGGCCTGAGTGTGTCATTCTGCCTCCCTCTGGCTGGGGACTGATAGATTGGTGCAGAGTGCAGATTCTCCCATGGGTGCGATATATCAGGCTGCAACGGTCCAAGTACCATTATGAAACACACCCGAGAGTACCGCAATTCAGGAAAGACCAGAACACCAATGGAGCTCTCGCAAGATTTCTTCTTGTGCGGTATAGGCAGAGACAGAGGAAACTTTTTTGACTGATAATTCCCCTCCAACCGTTACACACCAAGTGCAAACCTGCAAAACACAAAGTCAGGCCGGAAAAAGAAACCTCCAAGTCAGAATACAAACGGGGGGGATGAAAGACAAAAAAATGAGATCACCTGTTCTGAATATACATATGCACCAGATGAGAGGGAGTCTCGTGCCAAGCCTTGAAAAGAGACAGGCTCTGCTACAGTTATTGTTGGATTCACGTTCTCCTTTTGAAGACGTTAACATCAATGCCTCACTATGGAAACAGCTGGCCGCCTGTGTGTTCCTCCAAAGCTCCTGTGGGGATTCTTATCGAGAAAGCATCTGTCAGAGCCTCTGATTAGTGCAGAGCTGCCCAGCTGAGAGCTCGCCCTGTCAGGCCGCTGATAACTTCACCCTTCTCCGTACCCTTTCTCGGTCACTGCTCTCCCCGCATGTACCTGCTCCAGACGCTGCATAGAGCTGCTGGGCCTGCGCACTGTGTGGTCTCCGTTCTACTAAACTCATCTCAGTGTGAACTCAACTCACACAGGCCATAGAAAATACAGCCTGTGTCACGTCTGAGTCACGATTTGGATCTGTTGTGCGGAGATGAAACAATTTCAAGAATCAGTGTGCTGAATGAAAGCTTGGAGGCCTTTCAGAATAAATAACTATTTGGTACTGCTGATATTAACATTTCTAATGGTACCTGCAGCAAACTAAACACAGATGTGAAGGGATTATCTCACATTTTGAGAGCTGTATGTCTTGGTTAGGTGAAATCATACACGTGAAAAGATCAGAAAAGTTATCCATCTTCGTATTGCCCTAAAGTCCATCTGCTGGGAACAGCACAAACTCTTAACTCACTGCATTACTGTGGTGGATTAAAAAGCACCAGTACAGCTCACTTCTGCCCTCTAGTCACTCTGTCTTAGTCATCATATTCATAACACATTTGGATCAGATTCTCCTCTAAAATGCAAAACATTTTAATCCTCATTAAATAGCTGTGCAGCAAATTAATGTCAAAATTTGAAGAGTCTGGATTTTTTTTTTCTCCTCTTTTTTTTCCCCCCTCAAAGCTCATACGCACACATGTTTGTTTTATCAGAAATCAAAACCAGATAAATTTAGAACATACTGCATTATTCCGAGGCTCGCTGCCTCACCAAAAAAAGAACATTAACACACTAACACGCTGCTCTTTTCTACAACCCGGCAGCTTCGTTCAGATCCCCATCCCTCACTCTTTATTTCAGACAAACTAAAAGAGAAACTGACGCATACCTCTCGCTGTTCTTTATAAGCTCTTTCCAGACTGTGACATTTGTGTCTGCTTTGATTTCGCTGCAGGACTCTTTGATTTCAAAATGATAATGAAATGGTAAACAAATTCCTAGCATGACCTTTCATTCAATTTTGTTTCTCATTATCAAATTTTTCCTCATCGTCCTGCCAGCATCCCTCTCTTAAGTATGTCATCCTCCAACCACTCAAGATCAGAAATAATACAAAGTGTCTATAAATTTGAACTTCCCTAATTAAAGCCTTGCCGCGGGACATGCTCTTGCATGGCCACCAGGCACGGGATATTTCCTCTCAAACAACACAAATTGGCCCATGAGCACAACAAATTACATTATGATTACTGCACTGGCCCAAGTGCTGTTCATCTTGATAGAGTTAACCCAAAGTGGGCAGGCCTGTCTCCCAACTACAGAGCTAAGCGGGGAGAAAGAATTACAGTTTTTGGCTGGGGTTTACTGTAAGAAAACCTGTGTTATAAATTTCCAGCTCATCCAGAGAATCACAGGGCAAATGCACACAATGCACACATCCATACACGCACGCACACACAAATGCAAACACACAGACACATGTAATTCAGGGTTTTTTAGTTTGTCCGTTTTTGTTTTTTTGACAGTACTTATTATGTTTATTTATATTTCAGCGCTTACAGCAGGAGCACGGAGGGTTTGTAATTACTGTATCTGAACTCTTGAATTGTGTATCAAATTCAGTTGGAATAACATGAGGTTTGTCTTGGCCTTGACTTTTTTTTTCTTCGAAGATGTCCTGAAACAAAACAAAAACTACTGAACAAGAGATCAAAAACTGGCGAGCCTGAAAAATAAGCATTAGGAATTGAGCATCTACCGCAGTGCAGCAGGCCCATGAGCTACTATGAGCTGTGGCTACGAGCTACAGGGCACGAGGTTAAATGCCCAATTCAAAACTTTTCAACACACGTGTCAGCGCTCATGAGGAACAAAGTGGGAGAAGATAAACAGAGAGCATGTTGTGGGCAGGTCAAAATTTTAATTTTTAAGTTCAGTTTTGCAGTTTTAAAAGCAATGAGTGACATTCTATTAAAAGGTCTAAATCACACAGTGAGATAACAAGACTGCTGGGATGACAGACGGTAGCTCTCCACAGGAAGCGCTTGTTCCTACCGTGACTTAATTAGAAGGTTCAAGACATAGCAAGGCTCAAAAATATACACACATCTGAAAGCATAATGCAGACGCATGCAGAGCACACACACACACACACACACACACTTAAATATATCCGCTTCCTTGGATGCATGTGCACGCATGTCTCGCACAAACACACGCAATTATCTTCAATTTCCCGGCATAAATTTCTCACTTGGGTGCACACACACACAAAACAAACAAACAAACACGTAGAGCCTGACCAGTCCTTGGCGTGGAAAACATAGCCCACGCATGCACACGCAGCCATTTTCCTTTGCACGAATACACCCCCCAGATGCATTCAAAAACACACACACACACTGGATCCTGTCTCACAACTGTAAACTTTCACTTTCTTACAGGGTCACTCTCTTTGCCCCTTGACTACTTAGTCTAAGTGCTCAATTAAGCATAGCTTGTTTAGCTGATTTTCCTCCCAGTTTTATTATTGTTGCCATGTGCTGTACTATGTGCGCCTTCACTTTTCACTTTTCATCTGCCATGGAATTTCTGGGTGATCTCAGTGCTTACTTAACTGTACATCTGTCCTCTTCGGCATGCTTTTTTAGTGCTGAATGTACCCCGCTGCACACACAGAACGGTGACGCACACTGATGTAACGCTAACTGGTAAAGTGTCATGTGGCAAAAAGTGTAGAAGACCCGTGTGATCATCTTGTTTTGCAGTATGAAATCATGTAATGAAGTGATGAAATACTCACACCGCTGCGGACTTGAAGAAAAAAAAAAACAAAAAACAAAAAACCCAGCTCCACTGTGCTTCCTGCAGCGCAGCGTTCCTGGTTTTAATAATTGGTACCTCTAAATAGGAGGCAATGATGCAGAGAAAGCCTCCCATGTTGAGCAATCATAATTATCTGACTGAATCTGCTCTTACCATAACAATATAATTATTATTATCATTATTATTATTCTAGGAACTCACATGTATGATAAATATCCTGTGTGTGCTGCCATGCCTGACCATGATATTCACCAGGCTCTTGTCGAAAACTGTGTCTAGGTTTCCCCGTCCTAACCACCACAAATAAATGTAAACTACGAATAAAAATGTACCACGAAACCATCGTCAAATCTCCATTCTTACTGACTATAAAATGAACTCATTGAAATCCCACAGATAAAACCACTCCTCTAAAAATACAAGCTTTAATTAAATTCAAATATCAATCTATATTTGTCTTTCTCCTTCAGCAAGATTGATTATCTATCATTCTGATCAGCTGGACCCAAGATTGCTGACATCATATAATCTTACATCATCATATTTAAAATGGTGACTCCACCAAAGCTTTACACAAAACCGTTTTTAAACACCCATTCAGGCCTTTTTTCCACACCACAGTTAGTTCATATGTTTAATGTAAATACATATGATCTGAACAGCGTTACAGTAAGCTGTACTGAGTGACCACTGTTAACAGCTGCCATTTGCTTAGTGGGAAAATAATGTTTAACTAGGCTATTAACGAGGCCCAATTGTTATCAATCAAAATCAAAAAGTTATTGAACATTTGCAAGCCTATTAGGCTTTTAATGACTTTGCCTTAAATCACGGATGCAATAACGCAACATTATATGGCATGCAATAATGCAATCATGTCATTAACGACGCAGTAGTGTGTGTCACCTGAAAAAAAAAATAATAATAACCCACTGGACTCGCTCAGTGACTAACAACAGCTGATTCGGTTGAGTCGCTGCGGTGGCGCGCGGCCCCTTCCTGGCTTCGTGCGCGTGCCCTGCGAGCTCGAGCAAGTACTATCCGGGAAATTGCGCGTTGCGTCTTGGCTGGACTCATTTCACACACACACACACACACAACATAGGAGTCCCCCCTCCCCCCCGCGTGGCCTTCTCCGGTCCACTCCAACTCCGCCAGTGAACCATTTTCACAAATCATGTCATTAAGATAACGTCGTGAGCGCGACTGCGGCTCATGCATCACATCACAGGCCCTAAACCGGGACACAAGTCCGGGTTTCCACTTAGTCAGCGTAAGGTCTGACCAGTAACACACGGTTCTACGGCATCTGCGTGAAAATTAAATTCACGGTTACTGAGACACAAACATGGCCTAAAAATGCTGAACACTCACAACACAGAAAATGTTTTTGTCAGAAAAGTTTAGACCAAAGACACCATTTCTGCTCCAGTGTCTCACTGTGAGACAGAGCCCAGTCCGAGGCTGAGGGGTGATTTCACTGGAAATTGATGGCACTTGTCAGATGACGATGATTCATTCACATGCAGCCTGAAGCCTGTGAGAGGCCTCACCTGTAGACACCTGTAGACACCGCCGAACCTGTCAGATTGTCGTGCGTGTTTTTGATTTCGCTGCTGGCATTACATTAAACACTACATTCAAAATGGATTTAATGAATGTAATATATATATTTATATTTATTTATTTTACTTTAACCTTTAACCGCACATGACCGCCAGCACCCACAGTGTGTTCAACTGAAAGCAAGAGCTGAGGTTTGCAACATCCGTCGCTAACGAAAAATAAAATTAAATAAAACTCTCCTGGGTTTGGTGAAAATGTGTGTCTAGTGCACATTAGCAGTGGCTTTTATATATATATATATATATATATATATATATATATATATATATATATATATATATATATATATATATAAAGCATATTTTTGCTGGGATTTCTTTTACAAAATTAGAAATAGAAAATTAAAAAGCAGCAAAAGCATCCTAATAAAATATAATTGAAGCAATGACAAATAATTCAGGCCCAATCATTTAATTAGGATTTAAACGACCAAGAACATTCATTATTTTACCATCAGCGTTAACCTTTCGGGTTTGTACAGTCTATTTTGGGATGCCAGAGATTTGTAGCGCATTAATTAGACCGCCATTAGCTCTCATGCCTGTTCGGCTGTTCAGCTAATTTCTTATGACATTGTGATCATTCACATTTGCCGAGGACGGTAGTTATTTGACGGAGATAATAAATCTTTTGTGTTTATTGAAGGAAGGTTGGCGTGTGTCTAATTTTTCCGCACTAAATGAGGGGTTACATTACTTATTGCCTGCACACCCTGAGAAACAAGAGGACAAATTCACTCAAATTCATCTCTGAGATCGCGTCTATCAAGTCAGTGATTATCAGCACTTCAAATAATCGACGCAGTTTCCAATTTGCTGCCTTCACGGGCAAATCCTGGCCTCGTTCTGAGGCACGCAGAGAAGCACGGAGAACAAAAGACAGATGTGTCCCGTTAAGTAGCCATCCTTCAGCACCATCATGCCTCATTTTAACCAAGCCATCCACGACCCCCATGCGTGGACATCTGTCTGTCAAGGAGGAACAAAAAAAAAACAACAAAAACAAAACCTGAATGTCTGCCGTTTAATGCGAGCCAAAATGCACATTAAATATGAAGGACGTGGGGCTCCACATGGCCTCCCAGCATGAGACACAAAAAGCGGTGCAAAAAAAGAGAGAGAGAGAGAGATGGGAGGCAGAGGGAGCTGATTTAGAGGAACGGGCACCAGATCCAGAATCAACATTACTTCAAACATGAGGTCATCTAAACATCTGTCTACAACATGTCCACCGGGAGTTCAATCAAAGCGCCAGTGAAACATGTACAATTGTTTCTGGAAATAAATATTAGGCCTAATTCGGCTGTGATTGGTGCAGCCACTCGGGAATCGCGGAGAAGAAACACTCAACACACGACTGCTGCCCCTGTCAGTGGACACAACACACACACACACACACACACACACACACACACACACACACACACACACACACACACACACACGGTTTGGCTTTATTTATTTGATTCCCTCCTCTCCTCTTTGATTCCTCTCCTTCATTTAGGCTAAGTGGCTTTATTTGTTCTTCCCCGACTGATTTCAGGTTCACTGTTTAAAGCCAGTTAAAGCGGGCCGGGTTTGAAGCGGGCTCTGACGGTCCGGAGGGAGAGCTGCAGTAATCACACGAGGGGCGTCTGTCTCATGTCGTCACAGTCCATTTGCCGGAGACGGATCGATTTACTCATGGAGTTTAAAAATGCTTCTACCAAGGAAATAACAAAGAGCTTAGAGAAAAGATTACAGCAACGAGCATGTAACTAGATAGATTTTTCTTTTCTTTCTTTAAAAAAAAAATTGGTTTACTGTGTATTTAATCATAATGACATTATTTTAATGACTTTGTTCCGCGCCCACTACTTCCATCTTTCATTTGAATTTTTTCACCGAGAAGGGTTTTAAACTCAGCACACAAATCCGTTGAAGCTGACCTGAAAGGAGTCTATGCATCACCTCTGTCTTCCTGTATCCAAAGATTATGACTGAGACACCAACCACTAAAAAGTTGGAACATTCCTTTAGCATGAGAAGAGATACAGTATGCGACTACTGCCCCCTTGTGGACAAAATGAGAATGAAAACATGAACTTGTGCACTGCAGAATAAAGCGATTACATGATATTCTTCTAATTACTGTACACCCATGTGGCATGGAGACTTACTGAAAATACACTCCAACAATGTCACTAGAGCTGCACCTAACTAATATGTTTATTATCGATTAAACTGCTGATTATTTTCTTATGTAAATTGTCTGGTTGTTTGGGCTGTAAAATATTGACAAAGGGGATTAAATAATTTGTTTAATCCAAAAATGATGTTATTAAGCAGCTTCTTTTGTACAACAAAACACAAAAGAATCTAAAGTATTCAGTTTACTATTGAATCAGACAACTTTCCCCGACCATTTTGACTTGTGAGCTCTTAAAATAAATCAGTGTCCAATCGTCTCTCATCACAAGTGTAACTTTGATCTCTAAACTTATTAACCTTATAGGTTGTCCCATTTTAATGAGAGTAAGTATTAAAGTAAAAGACCAGAAATGTGCAATGTTGTATGGTAAAGCTTTGTTCATTTCTTCCTAATCCAACCCATTAAGGATCTTGTGATCCCCTTCAGACAAAGGGAATCTGTTACTCACAACTGAGAAACTGGAACTTGAAGATGTTTGGCACATTGCAAAGAAAAGACAAATGACTAATCACTTACAAAAATGGTTAGCCATCATTTTTCTGTTGACTTACTAACCCTTTCAGCTCTAAAGTGTAAACATAAAAACGGATATTGATATAATTTTTACTCAGCACAGATAAAACTAACGGATGCACTGCAGAATGCCAACCTGTGCTCAGATGACTTAACAGACCGCAAAATACTTTATTAAACTTTCTCTCCTAAATTCACATTTAACTTACAGGTTTGATGACCAGACCGCACATAAATTAAGACTGGTCTGTCTCCATCCTCGTTAACAGTGAGGCAGGATGAAAACAAATCCCCGGACGGGGACATAGAGTGAAGGTGAGCAGAAACAATGAGGTTATTCTGCTCAGGGTTCAAAACTCTGTCCCATCGTTCTTGGTGAAGACAGATGAATGCCCCTCAGCCTGAGGACAGCAGGTTGTCAGACCCAGGGGGCTTGTGAGGTCTGAACAGGGAGGGATAAGCAACAACGCCACAGTGCACGTGACACCTCATTTCTCATAAAAACATCACCTGAGACAAGTCGCACCCTGAGCACTTCGTAATTAGCTGACAGCATGAAGAGGACTGTTCACTGCCAATTTTAAGGTCTACTTGCAAGTCAACTGAAGTTCACATTGCAGCCACAGACCTGGCGTCCATTAGCTGACTCCTCAGTGTATAATACTGAATGTAATGCAGCCACCTTTGCTGAGCTCCCTAAATAACAACGATATTAATAAAATATATATATGAACACAAAAATAGTACCTAACAAGTGCACTCTTGGCCAGAGTCGGTTTTTTATTTTCCAGTTGCAGAAAAGCCAGAAAACTGCACTTACTACTGGTTGGAGCCACTGTTAGGTCCCTCTTAAATAAACCATTGTATGTGAGCAGTGCAGTGGGGAAAATTAGGTAAATATTGGATTCAAAAGGCAATCATTCCATTGTAAAACACCTGGAATATACTGCATAAGCTGTTTGGAGAAACTTCTGCCATTGTACAAGATATTGGAGCACTTAAAGATTAACAGCATGAGAGAAAACTGAGAGGCAACTTAGCACTGGGTGTCACACGCCTTTCTACTGGCTGTAATGTGGATTATAAGTAGATAATGGCAGGTTTAGTTTAGGTGTGAATAGCCCATAGCCTGTATCAGTAGCTAAAGGAACTACAAAAGCAATAACACAGCACCCCTTTAACCCCTTAATAGCAGACAGCAGCTCACATTCCCAAAAAAAGACACAAGCAAGAAGGCTAAAGAGAACAGAGATCCAGAAGAAATGTAGCACAGCAACAGCGTAATAAAGAGGAAATCTTCTGGGCTTCACTTGGAGCGAAGTCCACTACTGGACATCTGTTGGTAGACAGAGGAAGGAGAACACAGTGTTGGCCACAAACCAAGTTAGGAAAGAGATTTCTTAAGCATCTGACGGTCATGTTGCGCAATGAATGAATAAAAAAGATACTTTAATTTAACTATTTGTATGGTAAAATCTAAATATGTAGAATAAAACAACATCATTTACAATACTCCCATAATGAAGATGGCCCACATCCATGCACAAAAAAATTGAGAGCAATTTCTTTTCATATCTCTTATGCACAGATTTACGTTGTGATTACTCAGTATGAAAACAGTAAACCCACAAGTTAGAAAGCCTGTGTTCAAACCCTGGACACGCTGGACAGGAAGGTAAAAATGCTCTTCAGTGTTGATCACCTCAGTGAGTGAGCACAGCCCCAACACCAAGAATACAAACATGAGGAAATAGTTTTGTGGTCTTTATTGTTTCCAGCTGCTGGCTTGTTCAGCTGGAGGACAAAAAAAAGAAAAGAAAAGAAAAAAAAAAAAACAAAAAACCTGACACCATAAAGAGAGAGACAGTCTTTCCTTATTTAAAATCACCCACCGCAGTCATACCTGTTTGGTGAAATAAAAATCATAACTGTGCATCATATTTTCTCTAGTGAACATTTAGTGCTTGACTGCAAAGCGGACACAAACAAGCACCAGCAGAAGTGACCCAACACATGAGGAGCAGAACATGTTGAGTCACCAACACTTAACAATTAAATCACAATAAAATGCTAAACAACATTTAAGATACAGAATTAACGTTAAGGATCACATATGATGGTGATGACACAGTGGTCCCAAAAGCAGTAATAGAGTCTATAGTTTATTTTACAAATAAAATACATTTGTAAGTAAGCATGCACTGAAAACATTCTTGAATTTACCTAGGGATCAATAAAGTATCGATCTATCTATTTGAAACGTTTACTCAGCAACCATGCAAGGTGAATGCATCACATTCCACACACACATTCCACACACACAACCCAGAACTGCTGGTTGTTGTATAAGCAAAGCAATGGAGGACTGACACTAAAGCAATTTATGAAGGGTAGATTGTTACACATTCATTCACTTTCTCTACCATGCTAAAACCAGTGACGTGTAACATCTACAGAACAACAGTGGAAAGATTTCAGCTGGCTACTGCACTTGTCCAAAGTGTTTATCTATTTATAATCCTATCATACAACCAAAATGAAAACTAAGTAACTAAAACTATGAAAACTCCTCTTGGAACAACTTTCTGGTGCAACCGCTTACTTTTGCACAACCTTGCTCAAAGATTTGAGGAATGTAAAATGATTAACTACCAACCCTGACCTTGGTTTTGCACACTTCTTTACATGCCTGACAAATGAGAGTTTACTGTCTTTTCGTGGACTCAACATCCTTCTACTGTTGCCCCTTTCAACACTGCAGCCAGTGTTTTGTTTTGTTTTGGGGTTTTTTCCACGCGGGACTTACAAGGCAGAGCAGACAGAATAATGCAAAGAGATTTAACAGTTAATTCTTCCCAAACTCTTTCAACATATTCATTCTTTCACAATAATGGCTCGCGTGTGAATTTCTTGAGAGGCCATTTTTGGCTTAACTCTATCTTACTATATATTGTGGCATGAAAACTATTCCTGTGTCATCACTTCGGTGTTATGACAGAAGGTTACATAGATGACATGACCTAGAAGGAGGAGGAAAATCTCTGGCACTGCTACGATTCAAAACCAGTCAAACAGAAAAGTATTCATCCACGTGTTTTGCATGTCAAACGCCCAACGCGCGTCAGTCTCGCCTGTTAAAAAACACTAAAAGTACGGTGAATACTTTTCCTTCTCCATGTCATCTCTGATCAAGATTAAACTGTCAGGATATTCGCACTACTGCCTTTGCTCTGCCCTTTTGCCTCAGCAAACACCAGTTGGAAACGAGTCAGCCGTGTTACGCAACATTAAGTCACTGCAAACAAATGAAGGCGGAAGGGATTAGTTTTTTTGTGAAGGTTAAAGTCAGATATGGTTGAGCAAAGAAGCGAGAGGGCTGACTTCTGCAGACTTCCGGTTTAGACACCACGTCTCTTCTGTTCTCCAGTCATCATCTAGCCCAGTTTGTGATCTCGACACACCCCTATGTGAGTCCATATTTCGGCTGGATTCCAATCAGTTGCATTGCAAATGTGTGCACTCATGATTAGATTAACAAAGCCTGGTCTGTAAAAACAACGCTTAACTAAGAGCAACAAAACTAAAGCTTTAATTCACACCTAATTCACTGTCTTCCTGACACGCAATCACATTTTAATTCCAGGATGACGACCAACGATAAATCATAAATCCTCCGAAAGGTCATTAAAATTGTACATTAGACTGACTGGATATGTTACAGTAACATTAGCTTCATAATAAAAATGTTTCTCATTTATAATATCCTCCCATTTATGTAGCTAAAATTAGTGGGGATGCCATAGCCAACACCGGTCACCGTTCTCGTTAGGCTAATTTATAGCATAACGGCTTCGCCATCAACATTTCGGCTTCATTCATAGAATTCGTTTGGAGAAAATTATTTAAAGTACAAACTTACCACATAGAAGGAAAGAGTTCGGTAACTTTGTGGAGGAAAAAACGATGTAAACCGGGTGCAAAGTAACGAGATTAATCCAACAACAGACGGAGGGCCCCAGGGGTTTTAAATTAAAGTCAAAACAAACAAATATTGAATATGGAGCGAAATTTCTTCCTCACTTACACACCGGAGTGGTGCTCAACAGACCTGTGCTCAGTGCTGCCACCAATGGTCGCAATTTGAATCGCAACAAAACTGACTAAAAACAATGGTCTCATTCATCATTTTTGGGCGGCTGACCACACCGATGCTGAGCGTCGCTCTGGTCAGAGAGCACGAAATAAAACCTGCAGATATAATTACCCACAATTCACCGTAATACGGATGTGGTGTTGCAGTTTTTCCAATTGCTAGCTACAAAAACAAATGAAACTTACTTTGCATTACAGAGTTACATTTGAGCCAGTCTGCGAAGCCAAAGAGTGGCTGAGTGGGATTCAGCCTTTGACTTTAGCCCCCAGGAAGAGCAGCAGGATTTGAAGCATAGTGGTCAAACTGTGCAGTGACAACATCTCATGATAAAGAAGCTGCTGTAAAAGGTAGATTCAATTTATTGAGTGTTACAGCTCCTACAAAATGACTGAATTTAATCTATTCTGTCCAACAACATCTGGAAAGTCTAGAAGAGACACAAGGTTAAATTATTTTATCCAAATTAAAGTTAGCCTAGTGCTAAACCGGAAGTTAGTCAAAAGTCTAGTGTGCATGCTCTGTATGGGCTCCACTGTACAAAGCTATGCAGAAGATCAAGGTAATTTTACACTGTGACAGCAAACTGAGCAACTGTCACATAAATGGGCAGAAACAGGACCCCCCTCCAACACTACTTCTCACTGAACTTCTCCACTGATGTTTGGGTTTGACCTCACAGTCATCCAAGGTAATCTTGCATGTGGGGCTATTACTGCTCATGTCAAGGTTAGATTCAAGACACAAAGCTTTATTGTCATAACACACAGAGAACAAACTTTATCACATAATTTTGTAATGTTTTTCACCTTGTATGTCCTACATTCTTAAAGTGAAAATGTCGTTTGAAAATAATCAATAACATAATTCAATGATAAAAAATACGCCATAAGGTAAAAACAAAAACAAACCCTCTAGTCACGGGATGACATTTCATCTTATCCATGAAAATTAGCCAGCTGTACGCATGCGCAAACTTCCCGACTTCCTCCCTCGAACACATGACAGTCAGCATGTCGAAAGTATGAGAACTATCTTGGGAGCACATGCGTAATCTTCGGCTAGGTGAGCTAAATGTGCTTCACCTGGAGAGTTTTTGCTCGGTTGTAGATGATCGGCGCACTTGTAGTTACGACTACATTTGCACCGTTTTCGTAGGAGTGTAAACCGGGGGGGGCGTCGCTGTGTTTTTGTCTGTTTGGCACTGTATGCTATGCTACATCCATTTAGCACTGTGCCCACTCCTTGAACTATTGCATAATCAGATTCACTCGTCTCTTGTAGTTGAAGTAAAACAATTGCAGGGACTTACCAGCGGATCCACCGGCAATAATCTGATGAGAAGCTTCCCGGAGCATGCTCTGCGGCTTTTTGGTTGTCATTTTTACCGTTTCCTACCGAGGCAAAGATGTGGGAGGAAACCGTTACAAGTTGTCTTGTAGCCTAGCGTGAATTCAAATATAAAGTCGTTAGCTAGTGTAACGGCATGCCTCCGTGGTGGTGAACACACAACCTACCCGTCCCGTTCCTGCTCTGCACTGAGGTCACCCGGTTGTATCCTGTCCCGCAGGCTTCAGTTGACTCGAAGTTGTTGTGCTCCGCTAGCGGCAGCCCACGTTGGAAGAGAGCGCAGCAGCGATATCTCCCCGAGTGCTCACAGGCTAGGCTAGGCTAAGCTAGGCTAATATGGAATCAATTACCAGCGCTGAACTGCTGGTTCGCGTCTACCCTCCCATTGCCTCCCAGCCACGAGGTGTTTTGAATATTGTAAATAAAACATGGATAAACCCTGACCCCTTATCAGTGATCGATACGAGGCGAACAGTCGCGTTTGGTTTGATTTTACTGAAACGGGATACATTTTCTTTATAACCCGGGCATCAGTACATCAATACAGGTGATAATCAGCATTTAGCTAAATCTGGTACAATATATGTATTGTGCATAGTCTCAACCAATTAAACAAATAAAAAAAATATATATATATGAGCACAGAGTTTATTTTCATTAACGTGCACTTATGGTTTAAGCTTGACAGCCTGTACACTGATGCTCACTATGTAAATTATGCATCAGGACTTTATTGACAGCTTTTTTTCCCATAATACTGACTGCTTGTGTTACATTAGAGCACAGCAGCAGTCTGAAAGGGGAGTAAATCACTTAATGTCTCACAGGCTGCAGCATGTTACACCCCCTGATTCATCTAATGAAACTTATCTGTCTGTTCAGTTCAAACTGACACTCCACCCATAAACTGTCTTCTGTGGATCAAACTCAAAAGCTTTGCATATGTTTACTGTACTTTGAGAGTCTCACGTAAGGATTATATTCTTGTTTTCTTATTGTCCTGATGAATTGCTTAATTTTTAAGTCTAGAAATCGTCTGTCACAAAGTCCCAGAGCTGTGAGAGGACAGAAAATTGCATTTGATTAAGTTCATTTTGTGGTATTTCTACTTTCAGTTTTTCCATTTTCTGCTACTTTATACTCCCACTCGACTACATTTAGGAGGCAAACGTACTTTTTACTGCACTTCAATCATTTGACAGTTTTAGTTATCAGATTCACATACAGAATATGCATCTACTAATATAAATTTACCTCAACCAACCGCCAGAGTAAAAATGTTGCTTGTTAATGCATAAGTAATATGAATTATCAATGTATATTTCATACGTGTGCTGAGTAAAAGATAATGGTTGCACACTCATAGGAGAGAACGTGTTTGATCAGTTAAGTTATGCACACATGCCTTTATATTCTGCTTTAATATTGTTTTTCAAATCACGCCTAATTCATATATTCCATATAACCGTAATTCATATAACATTCATAACGAAGCAGTCAGCCAGTAAAATACTGCTAAGGGTTCACAGCGAGGGTAACAAAATGTCCATCTGTTCAACAACACTGGACTCCTTTACTTTAAATTCAATTTGATTTAAACGTTTTATAAAGCATGTGGCCTGAGCTGCGTTTGCACCATGGAAACTTTAGAGAAGTTATTTTCTTTTCTTTTTTTTTTGATGAGCAACGAAGGCACACAGCAAGTGAGCAGCGAGCCCCGTAACGAGCATTTCGTTTTGTGTAAGAGCTGCTATGGAACAACAAGAGCTTCAGACAAGCTATAAAACCGTGGGATTTACAGCATATATTTGGCAGGAAAATGCCATTACCACTTTGACCCCCTTGGATAAGAAAAAGCAGAACAGCTTCCACCCCTACAACCTCAGCTCCAGTAAAACATGTAGACTGGGCAGGCTGTGTACAGCCAGCAGTCAGGATAACTTCATAGTTTATGGATGTGTTGAATGAGTGAAGGTTTTTAGTAATACAGTGTTAAGAAACAGAGTTCTGATTTTCCAAGAGGAGCGACTAAAATATGAATTCTGTGACTGGAGCATCAAGCCTGTGTTTCCCAATTAGTTTATACTTACTGACAAAACAAGCTCAGTAAGAGGAAAACCATTGAAAGCTTTTGCTCCAGCACAAACAATAATGAATCCATCTTAAACGGACATTATTTTGAGTCCTTTGAGTTTTGACATAAAATAAAAAATGTCAATACATTTTTTAATAATGACTGCAAGCCGATCAGACCCAACAGCAAAACCCTCTGGGTTTGCATGAGAAATAAATACTTAAGTATCCGTGGAGGAAGAAGCACTCAGATCCTATGCTCAACAAAAGTCATAGTAATAGTGATGCCACATAGTAATAGTCATAGTAATACCACAAACACCCCAGTGAAATGAAAAGGTCTGCATTTAAAAAGTACAGAATCAGTAATATATAATTAAGTACTCAAAATGCAGCATGATGTCTTTCAGAGTTTCTATTTATATGATAAAAACGTGCAGTGGAAGCACATAAATATGTAAACACTTTGTCATAATTAACAATAGTAATTACAGTAAGCAAAATTTATAAACTATCAAAAAAAATAAAAACAAAATTTAGTTTTGTGGATGGCTTTTGTCTGATGTAATGCACAACAGTGCAACGCAGCCACCAGTAATTACACCAAACTGGAATGTGATTATTCAATACCTGATTTTTCATTGTTAAATTGCAACATGTAGTACAATTGAAAAAACACTGATAAAAGTCTAGATATTGATTTCACCCAGCACAACTGACGCCTTAACATTTACGTGGCATCTTTTAATTGTTTTGTGTATAAAAACTCTGCTATTCTGAGGTTAAAAATAAATTAAACCAAGATATAAGGAAAAGTCGAGTAAAAACACTGAACTGTTGTACCGTTTATTTTATTATCACACACACATACGACATAAAGACACCATCTCTCACACATTTCTAACACATTACAATACAGACGCAGTAACCAAACATACTCTGCTCTTAAATTACTCTGCTATAACTGTAAGTCTTCCAATACAAACAGGAAATACAAAAATGCTGAAATAAAATAAATAACTAACATGGACACGAGCGAGACAGTGGTTTGATCCAAAACAGTTCAAGTCATTAAAATATTTTGGTAGCTCTTTTGTGTACTCTCCTTTTGTTTGTTGATTGTTACAACACCGAGTGACCTGATTTTAAACATGCTGTGTGTGTCTTAAAGATTTCAGAGAGACGTCACTGGAGGACCATCAGGAAAATGAACATACGAACACGCTGCACTGATAAAACTTCACAGATCCATTATAGGCATAATATTTCACTGTTTCATGACCCTTTATATCCCATCCCTCGCTGAATATATATTTCGGTTCTCGGCCAAATTGCTCAAAACTTTCATTTGACCTGCTAGATAAGCGAGCTAAATATTAACATGCTGTTAAAACAACAGAAAAGGCTTACAAAAGGTTCCTTAAACATGACCTCAATTTTATGACGAAAACCAAATTGTGTTACGGCCGGATTGGAATGAATAGTTGACTAATTGATTCGTTTATAGATTTTTTTTATAATTCATCATTTAAGTGTTTTTTTATTTTTAAGCAAATATTTAGTGGTTTCAGAAGCTTATATGTGAATATTTCCTCTTCTAATTTTCTTTGACATTAGATAGGCTGTTGTCAACTTAAACGTGATAGAACGTGTTCCTATTTTCTGGCATTTTCTGGACAAAAAAAAGAAAAAGATAATGTAATGAAGTAATAATGAAATGAAAATAATTGTTCATCGCGGCCCTAAACGCTCTATTGATTACATCAAATTAAGAAACTAAAAACTGTGAAGCTGTAGTCTCACTTGTCTTATCTGTCTCCCTTTTCTAATTGCACAGTATCTCACAAAATGAATTCAGACTATACTTCAGTGTCAAGTACAAATGGTAAATACACAGTGGCACACGACACTGTATTCCAGTCAAACCAGCTCTCAGAAGGCAACACTTTATGCGTTTATGTGAAAGAAAAGAGCCTGACGTCTGAAAGACCGGTAAACACGAATTAAAAAATCTCATCACAGTGCAGGTGGAAACGTGACGAGTTTCTACAAGCTCACTAGTGTAAGTTTAAAAAATAATTCCAAAGTCCAATTTTAACAAGAAAATAGAACATAGCTGTACTCCTGCATAAAGCAGAGTCAAAAACTTCTTTTGTTGTAGAAATAAATAGTCTGAGCTGACTGATCCTGACTTTTCTAAATCTAAATATTCATTAAAACAACAACAACAACAAAAAAAAAACGCTTGAAAAAATTATTTCCTAGTACCGTTTCTGTAAAAATGTAAAACCCATACATGCAACTCAACTCACTTTATATGAAGGCAGACTAAAGGTAACGCTCATCAAACCTCCTCCTCCTCCTCCCCCTGCTGTAGCTAAACAGTCTTTGTTGTACTTGTTGCTTGCGCAATTCACAGTAGTGTGGGGCCCTTGGTGGTGTAGTTCATCGCGGGGAAGTGCCTGCTGTCAACGTCCCAGTGACCGAGGGGCTGGTGTGAGGCCGGCGGGAGGCTGGGGTTCCAGTGGTTCATGTAGCTGGCCATGAGCAGAGTCAGCTCCAGTATCTGAGACGAGGGCAAAAACAGTTCAGATCGGAGAAGGATTAATGGCTTTAACACGATGATATGATTGTGTTTCATTTGATTTCGGGGAGCTGGAGGCCCAGAGTGGCTCACAGAAGATGTGAGAACTCGACAAACCCCAACTGATCTGCAATCAAGAATGAAGTTTCTCTTATTAGCTTCACCCACAGCAGTAATATGAGTCTGTGTTAGAGCTTATAAAATAGGAGAAACAACCTGTTTTCTCCATTAGCTCTCAGTTGTGAGGTTTATGCTAAAAGAGGTTAATGTGAATAATCACTATTCTCTCACTTATCTTCTGAGCTCCTTTACAGAACTCCAACACCCTGAACCCATTTTCCCACACTTCTGTAACGTCTCAGGTGCTGATGGTTTAGATCAGTAGCTAACAATCCATTATTTCGAGTCGTTGACTTATATGACAGCTCCTCAAAAGTGGAGCCAAAACATCTCAATCGCCCCCTGGTGGATGGCTATAGCACAAGTGATCCTCCATGTTAGCAAAGAGGACACAGACCAAACTAAAAACTCAGAGCACATGTCAAAAGATTTTGCCAAAGATGACATATGTTCAAGTATTTATTTTTGGTTTTAATTAAACTAAAAATAAACGTGATATTTGAACTTCTGGTGCACACTCGCCAACAAGCGGTAAGTGCAGCTAAAACCGTGTTGTGTCTGAAAGGGTACTCTCCAACAAGTTGTGTTCAGGTTACAACTGACTCAATATGTGATTACATATTTTCTTATCAAATCCTAACACCTGTTTTTTCAAATGAATTGAAATACTCCTCAATATTACCACAAACCCTGCTGTAAAACTACCCCCTGGTCAGTGGCAACACCTGTAGAGGCAAAGCGTAAATCAATCAGGCTTAAATTTCTGCAGACATATTCACAGCACTGACCTTTGGTTTAGCCATTGCAAAGACCAACTTCTCCACGCTCTTCTTCCCAACTCCCGCCTCCTTCTGCTGGCTTGTGACCACCATGAAATCGTCACGGTAACCACCAAAGGTAATCACAGACTGGTAGGAGTACGTGACCAGCATGTGCTGAAAAATGGAAGCATTGCCAGTGTGAAGCATGCACTGGAATGGATATAAACAGGGAATATGTTCTGATTTTATTGCCCATCCCCAAAATAGAGCGTGGAATTCATTTGGGGAATCATTTTGGTTTCTGCTTTTTTGTAGGGCAAATTGAGTGTGAAGAAACATGACATAATTTCCAGCAATTTCTCATGATTTTCACTTTGTTTTTCTCTCTCTGTCCGTCTCAAAGCACATGAGCAACACTGCCCGCCAGACCAATAATGAAATGGATCAGCATGGGCTGCTGAAAATTACAGAGCCCGAGCTCTCATCATTTACATGTTGGAAATGCTGTCTGTCAGGGTCAAGAATGTCAAGTCGGAGGCCGGCTATTTTATTTTCCTGCGGATTTCTGGCGTTTTAAAACCCAAAACCGACCAGCGCATCCACAGAGCTATGCAAGTGGTGTCCCAGCCAGCTGAGCGCTGCAGCTGTAAAAAGGAATGTCACTTTTTGACCTGAGACCTGAAGTAAATGGAAATGTATAAAAAAAATGTTCTAAGTAAACTTTACGTCATTCTCTGTTTCCACATCATATGCAACAACACAGGAACGGAGAAAGTGCTGAAGGATGCATTGACTCTGCACAGTTTGAAACTCACCATTGCATAGTCCAGCACACACAATCCGTCTTCATTGACTGCCAGCCACACCTGGCTCTGCTCAACAGGAGAGGGCGGGACAGGCTGTGGACAGAAAAAACAAAGACAGGCCACGCTGTGTAATCTGCCCCAGTAAAACATCATGACTTCCCATCTGGGTTGTCTTTGTGTTTTCAAACTTGTCCAACCTGTGCGTGAGAGGGATCCTGAGGGATGCTGTGATAGGAGCCAAGTCAAATGAAAAGTGTATCTTTATTTAACTTTATTTAACTTCCCTAAGGGCTGAATACAACAGACAAGAGCCTACACTGGTGGACTGAACTTTTACCTTCGCACTGAAGAGTTTGGCTCCAAACAGGGGCCATTTCCGAGCCACCGTCAGGTATATTCTCACACACTCGGGTGCACTGCACCCGCGTAACATAGACCACTTAGTAGCCAAACGCTCAGTGAGATCTCTGAAGTGAGAAGAGGAAGATGGGTTAAAGTTTAAATCTTATCTGCAGTAAACCAGGAACAAGCACAACATGAACATCATGCAGTATTTGTGTCAGATCTGGCCTGGCCTGACAATAGATAAATGTCACTGATCAAGTGCCACCATGATGTTTGTCAGACTGTTTTTGTCGCAAGTGGACATTAGGAAATACACCAAATAAACATGCATGGGGACATTAGGTGTATTTCTGCTGTATTTCTTTGGACAACCATAATGTTTGTTTTACCGGAGCTGCTCTGAGCTGCAGTCCTGTTTGTAGCGTTTAGGGTAGAAACGCTCTAAGGCCTGCAGGAGAATCAGCTGAGATTTAGGCTGAGGAGAGCCGGTAGGAGAGGAGGCAGCCGGTCTCTCCAAATCACCGTGTTCAACCTGGAGTTTAGAAAAACAAAACAAGAGACTGTGTTAGAAAGAGAAAATGGTTTTAAAACATTTTAAAACTTTCAGAAATGAAAGTCCAGTGAGTTTGAGTTCACTTTAGACCGAATCTTGACGTAGTCTTTACACACCTGCGCCATGAGGGCAGCCACCTCCAGAGCCAGCTCTTTGTTCACAGGAAAGTGGCCTTGCTGAACTTCATCATTCACCTGGTACGCCAGCAGGAGGCGCTCTCGCTCTGTCTCTCCTTTCACCTGAGATCTGAAACACAGCCTGTACACGCGCAAATAAAGAAAATGTTGTAATGAAACCAGTTTTCCCGGGAGAGCTTGGAATTATGCGCACTTCATTTCCAGGAAATGAAGATAGTCTGGCTCCAGCACTTTCTGCAAGAAGTCTGAATAGCTGAAGACATATCACATCACTGTACGTCTTAAAGGCCTTTTCTTCAGACAAGTGTCTGTGACCACATAATAAAAGATACAGAAGCAATGAGTGTGTGTGTTGGACCCAGAATAAAACTCCTACCTGCTCTTATATGTTAAGCGGACGATCCGTGTCCCCTCGTTCTTCCCAGGGTGCAGCTCCTTCAGGGCCTGCTCCCACTTGGAAATGACATCACAGATCTGGAAAATGGATATGCGTCAGTCTCCTGTCACACATGTTTATTTCTGGTTCTATCAGCAGGTCGACAGTTTTTACCCAACAGCCGGCAGATTGTTAAATAGTTCAAACGATTACTAGTGTTGACACACACACACACACGCACACGCACACTCCAATACTGCAACCAAACTACATCCAATGTGTGTTACACAGACTCTACAAGACCATAACCCTGCACTGCTGTCTATTGCACTGTACATTGTATATACTCACCACTGGAACTAATCCTGCATTGCACAGCGTTATCTTGCACATGTCATGTCAATATCTTTTACTCTTAAAATATTCTATTGTCCTACTTTAATTTTATGCCTCTAAGGGCATTCACAGTGGAAAGCAGAGCTGAATCTTGAAGGTGACAGTAGCTACGGCTAGAGAGAAGTGATGAGTTGAAAACTGTACTGCAGACTGTGTGAGGCAGACAGATTCATAAAATGTTGCCTATCCACTGTCTCCAGTGGGAGGGTTAAACACTGTTAAACAGCTTCAGTAAGCACCTCTTTTGTCATGACTGAGTGGAACAGAGGAAGGCTGTAGTATGCTGGAAATGACCACACGTTAAAATCGAAAAGTCACCAAACACCATTTGGACAGCATTAATTTGTCAAAATAGGCTTTTTCCAACCCACTGCTGACCCTTTAACATATGAGGTAATATGAGACAAATATGAATAAATGCACCACAAAAGCCTCAGTGGTGTTTAGAGGCTTTCTGCACTTATGTTCAGTGACCCACACCCCTACCTTGGCAGACGGCTGCAGGCAGTGCTCCAGGTCTTTGCCTGATGGATCATCTGTAAAGAGGGCAAACCCAGACAGCTGAGGCTTCCTCACGCCAATCCTCTGGTTCAGCGTGTTGAGGAACTCTTCCACTGTGGTGGAGCCGTCGAAACCCACCACCTACACATGAGAAAACAAAAGGCACGTCTCATTGTCATTGAGGAGAATCACCCGGAAACCGACTCCGGCCAACATCATTCTGTCGCAGGGGCGTAGTATCAGTATTATCAGATCCTGCAGCTCTTGGCTGGGATTTCCAGTCCAATCTATGCCGCCTATTAACAAGAAAAGTCAGATTAGAACTGAAGATGTACTGTATACTGCAGCTGTGAGAGCGAGTTATGACCAGAAACAGTCGTGATGTTCTTGTTCCAGGTATCAGGGAGATGACTAACTCCAGTTTGAGTAAGAGCTCCCTGAATATGAAAGTTTACTGGCGTCAAAACACTTCGCAGTGGTTATGAGACAGGATTTTACAACTCAGCAGTCTTAAGGTAAACACTGGAAGCACAGAACTCACATTAAAATCTAATCTTCCGAGGATGTCTGTTAGCACTTATTTGATTGACAAACGCAGCATCTTGCCAGATGACACAAAAGCTGAGCCAGGTTCAGCTCTTTTGCCTGGTGAGGCCGGTGCTGCTGATACTTTCTTTCCCTGTGTTCAGTGCAGGTTTGAATGTGTAAAACTGGTCCCTCTTAAAGGAAATCTACAAACCTACAAAGAGAAGACAATGCAATGCTGTAGAGTATGAAGACAGTGACAGTGCACAGTGCTTTTGTGACTTCAAAGTACCTGGTACGTGTTGTTCATGAAGTGTACCGGGATGCTGAATGGCAGTGAATGGTGGTAGGGGTTTCTCAGCAGGATGGAGACGATCTCCATACGTGAAGGTTTGGCCTCGCGCTCTCCATTCTGCAGCGTTCGCTCCACAGACCTCTGACAGTACACTGCATACTTCCCCACCTCACTCCTGTGAGGAAAAAAGGAGACAAAGAGGTAAAAAAAAATGCACAAAAAATTTGCTTCGGAAATTGTTCAAGATACTTTTAGTTTTTCTGCCCCACTTTCAGGAATCATGGCTCAGCTATAGGCTTTAGGTTAGCCAGACCTGGGCACAAAGGGCCGGTGTGGCTGCGGGTTTTTGCTCCAACCAACCAAGAGCACACAGTTTGACCAATCAACTGTCTGAAGACTGAGATCAGTTGATTAAATGAGTCAAGTCTGGTGTGCTGCTGCTTGGTTGGAAAGAAAACCTGCAGCCACACCGGCCCTTTGTGGAACAGTTTGCCCAGGCTTTGCTCACCTTGGGTCAGCATTGCGTTGCAGGTACTGCCTCAGGTACCAAAGGAACTGTTGTTGAGGAAGGAACAGAGCCACACACAGAGACAACAGCTGCCAGCACTACAGAAGAGGTCGAAAAGGGACAAAAAAGGTTGAATTGACAGGATCACTGAAAACCTCTTTTTCTTCCCATTTTTCTTTAAAAGGAAAACTTTTTGCTAAGAATGCAGCAACAAGCCAACTGCACATGAAGCAGGCTGACCTGCGTGAGGGAGTAGTTGTGTGGCGTCCGGCGGTTGGTCTGCTTGATAAGCTGACAGTACATTTCATTCTGCAGCTCCGGGTGGGTCAGGCACACCTGCAAAGCATTCTGGGCCAGCGAGGTGTGGTAATCGACAGACGGAGACTCGACCAGCACGTTGATGAAGAGCTGACAGGACTGTAAAGAATAAAAGACGTCTTAATATTTTCTATCTGATACTTCATTCCACTTTATTACCAGCAGGTGGAGGCAAACACACACACACACACACACACACACACACACCAGAGACTCTAAATTCAAATGCATCTTTGCAAAAGCAACGACAACAAACTGAAGGTAATCATATTATTCAGGTCAGAAGAAATAAAAAAAGAAAAGTACATGGCATCAGTTTAGTAAGAGCCCAAATGCGTATGTCATTATTTTTTGAAGTAAACTTTGTTCTCATCCGCTGGGAAAGTTGAAGACAAAGAACCAGTTTAACAGTTTTCATCGGTCTTGTCAGATTCATTAATACTTCAAAGGCATGAAGTAGAGCTTGAAAAGAGTGTCACTTCAATTCATTCTGTTTCTTTGTGTGTGATTGGGACTGTTTTTTAAGGCTGGCTGGTCAAAGAGAGCCGATCCATTCAGCTTTCACTCCTGCAGCGTAGCGACTGCAGTGGATGGGGCTGTGAAGCATGAGTCAGGGATGGGAGGGGGGCCTCTGCATGGGCGCACTGAGGACTGCAGAGTTGAAAAGAGAGGAAAAGTATCTGCCATCTTCCTACAAGCTCTCTGTTCAGCCCTGACCCCCCTCCACCCACCCGCTCCTGTGGCCTCCATATCCATTGCTGCCAATCTCTGAAGGCCCTGACCTCCCATGTCCCCTCTTTAAAGATGGTCCTTTCACATTGCCTGTAAACCACAGGAACGGTTAGCCTCAATCAGAGCAGATAATCAAGGCCATTATCTCTCTTCCACACTTTTAATGAGCTGGGGCCCTCGTCCTTGAGCCTTTGATCTGGTTTAGAGGCAGGAAGGAGGAGAGAAGGGCCACGGAGCACATCCAGTCCATATCCAGAGTGGATAATGGGGGTTATGGTTTGCACAAAACTGGAGTAGGATGGATGATGCCTTGAACAGACCCTCGCAGTGAGAACCGGGACAGAATAAGAAACAGGAACTCAGAGAAAGAGATGAAAGGAAGAGTAAGTGGAACACAACAAAAGAGAGAGGAGAGAGAAAGAGAGAGAGAGGTGAGAGGTGGAGAGACTGACCTTGAAAAGCTTGAGAGCTTCAGTCTGCAGAGCTTCAGAGGGCAGAGTGGTGAGAGGCGAGTGCAGGCCCTCCTTACAGAAGCTCAAGGCTTCGCTCTTCCACAAGGCCGATTCTGGGAAGAGAAGAAGCACGCATACACACACACACACACACACACATTAACCCACGCAAACACATGCATGCATGGACAAACATAAAGATTGAGTTTCAAAGCTGTAGTGACTCAACAGCTGACACAAACTCACATGGTGCTCCAGTCGTAAACAGTCTGCAGTGTGGATTAAAGCTGTGAGACGCTGCGGATCAAAATAACGTGTAGCTACGCTGCGCAAGTTCAGCCCTGAACCTTTTAGTCGATTGTGCATCTACTGTATGCGTCCAAGAGTTACAAACATATCTGCAGTGTTGTCAGCCGATATGCAGTACCAATATGCAGTCTTAAAAATCTAATGTTTGATGCTTGAGATTTCAGTATGTTCAGACCCAAAAATCTTGACTTCTTTTAGGCCATCACAAAATAAATGATTTCATAACTAAGGCTGGAACATATACAGTATCTTACCTTTTTTTTTAGGAATATAAACATATTTTGGCTTTTAATTACTCATTTTAAAGCTGCTCAATGCATCAGCATCAAATAAAAGGCTATGGTTAAGGCTAGGTTAAATGGCGATGGGGTGGGATGCTGAAATAGCACTTTTTCTACTGGGTGACGCAAAAATCTGCAACTTTGTAATGTAATTAGTAACTTCTTAATTAAATGATTTCCCTTCTTTAACATCCAACACTGAAGACAGGGTAGGACAATTGTACAAATCAAATCTGAAGTCTAACTATACATTTTCAGCCTCTTGTAACAAACCTAATTTATTAGATTTTTCTACACATAGAAAGATGAATAAGATTGCAGATGACCGTTGCAGTTGCTACGGATGCTTCTTTGCGGCAGAGCAGGGCTTTCCCACCTGGGTCTCCTTCTGCATCGAGGAGTTTCCCAATGAGCTGCTCGTACTCTGTGCCCACTTTGAAGGTCGCACTGCTGCCTGCTGCCACCGTCAGGTGATACAACCACGTGTCCTGCGTAACAGAAAAAACACACTCTTACAAAAACAGAAACGAATGAACAAAATATTCTTTCCCATCCTGAAGTATAAATTACAGTTTTATGGAGACATTGTCTAGTTGAAGTACCTTCTCCTGCTTGGTGCCGATGAGCAGGTACGTAGGACTCTGGTCTCTTGGCTGCACCACTAAGGTGCAGTGGGAGGACAGGAAACCTCGACTGCCTGTCTCATAGTCCTCATCTGAATCACAGGAACGATCCACTTCCTGCACCGAGGCCTCCCGCATCTGCAGCTGCCCGAGAGGCAACTAAGACAACAAAAAAAAAAGAGAAGACATGGAGACAGGAGACCAAACAAAAGATGGTAAGTAGTACAAGACACAGCTCAATACAGGTAGATTTAAGAGTTTTTAATTAAGCAAACATGCTACATTTACATAATCGCATCTTCTTCTTCTTCTTCTTGTACAAGTTGAAAGCACCTATATTTTGTTCGCTAAAAGCCTGTTATTTTGTACAGATTACAGCTACGGAGGACAAATTTGCAAAACCTCTGAGGCAGGTGTTAATAACCACTAACAAAAGACTAAATTAAAAGCAGGTGAGGTCATGTTAGTAGAAGGGAGAGACCAGTTTTATGAACCTTGTCTTCCTGATTACGATAGTAGTAGAAGACTTTTCCGACCAAAGAACACCACACCAGCTTTGAGTGTCCGTGTTTGACCTGAAACAAGACGAAAACGGCACAGAAGGCATCAGAGGAATCGGATCAAAACGGCTGGAAATACAAGAACGTGCATTCTTCTGTCTGCTTTGAAACTCAGACCAAAGAAGTTTTCAAATGCTTGGCAGATTGTGGCCAGGAAATTTCTACATCTGACCAGCAGATGTCCCAGGAGTGTACAGGCGGCGTGCAAATCATTTAAGAGCAACTTCAGTAATAGTTTGAGCATTCGAATTCAAGGACTTTTTTTTTTGCTTCCAAAGCAAAGTGACAACTGAGTCCTGCCACACGTACACAGTCCGTCCACGCTGTGATTACCGCATTCAGCTTCACTTAAACCAGGAATGCAGCTGCAGATGATAATTACACATCGCTTTCTGTGACAGACATCTTTCAGAGAGTTAAAAAAAATGAATAAAAAAAATAAGAACGGAGCGATGATGTCGCTGGAGGACGGCGTCAAAACGCAGCCAGTTGCACATCTCTCAGAAGGGGTCGCCAGGGTTAACTGCGCTGAGAGGCAGAACAGCCCCCGTCTGAGTTGGAATCACGTCATACGCTGCAGATCAAAGACGACTCCCAGGAAGGGATGGGGGGGGCGGAGGGGGCCTGAGGGCTCTGTCATCTCAGCTTGAGCTCGTCAATCATCCGTCAGAGACCCATCACGCACACACACCTCCGTCCGATGTTCGAGCGGACGGGCTTCGGTGACGGAGGCGGCTTCCGACCTTACAGCCGTGTCCCAACGTGCTCTGTCAAACTCAGTGACGGACTCCTGTATGTCTGTCTCAAAGAGGACGTTAAGCCTTAAAATGAGTTACTTCTGGCATCCTCTTCAGGGAGAAAGCCTGGTTAATCTATACCTCTTACAGCGATGCAGTGGAGGTGTGGTGGGGAAGTAAGGATTTGTAAAAAAGATTAAAATTGGAAGGCAACTGGAATGACCTGCCTGTTCAAAACCTGACAAAAGTTAATACTAACAAGTACTTACAACAAGTTTTATTATTCCTAAATGAATGCATTTTATCTGAGAGTGTGATGCAAGAGGAACCTGAGAACCTTGACACAGTTAGCTACTGAATAAATTAGTCAATGAATTAACTATCAATCTTTTTCAAGTAAATTTACTAGCAAAATTATAAAAATCGACCTGTTACAGCTTCTTAAATGAATCGAACATTTGCTGCTTTTTCTTAGATTTCTAAGCTACCACTCAAAAAATCTTAAATTAAATGATAACAAGGATCTTTATTGTTACATAGAAATACTTTCAGGTCTGTACAGTAAATATGAAGGTACAGACAACATCCGTTCAGCTAAGCTTAATATCATATAATGACTGGAAACATGGAGAAACAGCTAGCAACGGTTAACACAAAAATCAGCCCAGCAGAACCTCTGAAGCCTTTTCATCTGTCCTTTTACATTTTATACATCTCAAGTGTTGATCAGTGAGCTTCACAGGTGCTGGTGGACAGACTGACCTGTGGACAGAATCAGGCCTGCAGTAGCTTCATATTTAGTCTAACGCTTGAAAAGAAAGCACATGATCAAAACCCAGTTTTCATGACTTCTGTATCCTTACCTTCGTAAGCCAGCCTCTCACGGTGGGCTTGCCGGTGGTCTCCACTGTAAGTGGACTGCTGGCCTGGACTTTGAGTATGTTCTGCAGAACCCTGATCCACTCCTCCAGGATGTTGGGTGAGTCGGCGGTCAGATAGAAGGTCTTCTTCTCTGTAATCAACTGATTAGACAAAAAAGGGGAGAAATATGAGAAATATGCTAAGACAAGTTGGCTGAGATAGCATCATGGAGATCAGAATCAGCTTCTGAAGAGCCAGGAAAACATTCCAGGTCAACACTATAGCTGATGTCATTTTAAGCTGCTTCTCTGGTATGCAGCAGTAAAGCTCTCCTGTGATGCAGTGTTGTAATAAGAGTGTGTGTAGCTGCATGCTAGTTATTTCCATCATGCCACAGTCTAATGAACTGTAGACCTGTAAAAATTTAGCTATCAAGGCAGCATAAATCATACTTTCCTCTTATTCTTACACAAAGTTAGGCACTATTGGAATCGTTTCCTAGGGATTTAAGATTAGTTTTCCACTTACTTGAAAGGTCTGCGCTCCTTCTCCACGCACTATACGGCAGGACGAGTTCAGCTCAATCTGACCCTGAGGTTTCCTGATCACGTCACTCTGAATACAAATCAAACCAAAACAGGTAGACACACACGCACACACACACACACAAGAATCTTCATTTCAGTCCAAGATTATGATTAGGAATTCAGTCACAAAGTTTGTTACTGTAGGGATCATGACAACATTGCTGGTGATGAGTTGTTAAGGTGGTGCTTATGCATGCAACTGCAGCTATCCTGTACATAAACACACAAGATTTTTCAAATATTCCTGCAATGTTTTCCGTGCAGATAGCAAAACCTTAGAAGGAAGCAGACAGGCAGGCTCACAGAGAGACCCACTCACGGGAGATTTGTAGTAGAGGATCTCTCCATTCCTCAGGATGAACCAGCGGCGTTTCCAGGCTTTGACCTGACTGCCCATCTTCAGCAGATACCCAGACTTCTCCAGCATCTCCTACAGACAACAAAAAAGGCACATTTAAACACAACTGACAACTGGTCATACTGTATGATTGAATGACTTCTTTGTCATGAGATCTTCTTTGTTAAGTTAAGTTGACTTAAACTGGCTAACAAGTTGTTGGTTTTTCATCCATCTTGACTGTAACCAGCATGGAGGTGACAGCTGAGGGTTTTCACTGTAAAAGAGACTCCACTCACAGGCCCAGTGCTCTCACAGGAATATGAAGAGGTTCTCTGGACTTTATGCTCTGGTTCAGAGTAGTCACTGTCCAGGGAGTAGGCATCAGGGGGAATGGCGTAATCACTCTCTGAGCTGATGGAGGACATAGACACACCTGGAAAAAAACAGGAGGTGGCACAGTAAGAAATGCATCTGAAAGGAGAACAAGAAAGAAATGGATCGTTCAAAACCAAAGGCTCTCGAATAGAAAATCCAGACCCTAAGATCATTATTAGATATCATTAGTATGCGATGCTCAGTGTATTCCACTCAGGTCATGGCAGAAAAAGTGACAGCCTGTAAATCAAGCAGGTCAGGACAACGGCGAGTATGTTCCTCTCGACATTAACCGCAGACTTCATCCGTTAGCTTGTCTTCAAAATTTCTGTCATTACTGTTGCTGCTGATGTTCCATACTGGCCCTACCATACCTCCTGTTCCAAGCTGCGACATCCACTTCGGCTTCAGTTAATGATTTCAAATGTCTCGCTGTATTTTCAAAGCATTTCTACGCTGAATTCTTTTTTGTACGAATTGTGCTCTTCCCAACATTAATGGCTTCTTTTTCCTTTAACCGCACTGTTGCAGGTAAATCTGTTGCTGTGCGCTGACGAACACGCACTGGATTGAATTGCATCGATTAGAGAAAGAGCCTTTTCATAGTTTCTGAGATGGTCATATTTTAGAGGTACATGGCCTTTTTGTCTTCCTTGTCTGTAACCTGCAGTCCTCACCTCTCTTGACGGCCCGCGGGCTCCCAGGGACGCTGCCTTTCCTCTCCGGGCTCAGAGTGGATGTCCGTAAACTGGCCAGAGAGCTGCTGTCGTCCTCAGACCCAGAGTCCTCCTCGGGTAGAGGTACACTGCTGATTTGAGTGGCTTTCTGAAACAAATGAAAGAGTACAGTAATGAAATTTCAGTAGCTGGTAATCTGCATGAGAACTAAAGCACAGTTAAAACTTTGATCAGTAAAGAATATTTCACTCACCCCTTTCAGTGTGGTATAGACTGGTACGTTGATATTCTTATAGATCAGCTGGGTAAATGGACCTGCCGCTGGATATTGGGGTAAGTTTGAAACTGCAAAAAACAAAGGAAAAATTTTGGTCAGGATTTATCTGATTTAACATTTATCTTTTATATATATGTACACAGTGAAGCATTTACAGCAGAGAAAAGGACGATGCTAAAACATGGTGTAAAAATAGCTCTGGAAGTTAAGACTGACTGTCGCATCACACACAAACAGCTATATGTTAGCTAGCGTTAGCTAACATTAGCCATCAATAGCTACTCAGCTGTAGCAGCAAAACCCACAAGCTTGTTTAATTGTACATTAAATTTCTTAGGAATTTCAGTTTTTAATTGTAAAATGATTATTGTTATTTCTTGTTTTGTTATTTCTAGCAGCATTTCCTTTTTTATAGGTCGCTTTAGGTTAGCAACGCAAGCTAGCAATGGCTATACAGTCCTTAAATACAAACACAGAGAACAAAAGAAAACACCAAACAGCAACACAACAAAATAAAATAAAATCATAATGCACTTGTTTGAAAACTGTTTGAAGACTGTTCCGCTGTGTTTTTATTTATTTATTTGTCATTAGTAGGAAATTTACTGACTTAAAACTAAATATGAAGCAAGTCTATATAGTTGTAAAGGGGAATAATAACAACCTTAGTCATAATAAAGATATACATTTAATTTATATATAATTCACCTCAACAAAAACCTCAACAGTGTTAAGCTAAAACAAAATACAACATGTCCATGGAATTAATTTTGAGATCAAACTATTCCAACAACAGATGCACCTTAAGGCACAAACATAAGAGGAAGCTGAATAAGCTGAGCAAGCTATGACTTAACCCACAACAGCCACTTGGCAGTGAGCTCCATGTACCTGGCAGACAGGATATTCAATAGTCAGGGTGCTGTCAAACCTCAGTGTCTGCATCCTGACAAAATGGATGATGTCGGGACAGGAGACAGAGCAGTAATTACACCCAGACCACGTCCTTTCATCGCAGCTGATTATAAAGCAGCCTCTCCCTCAGCTCCTCTAAAGCTCATCCCTCCTTTATGCTCTTCCTTCACTCTTAAAAAAAAAGGAGGTGGGGATCTGAACAGCCTCCTGAAGAGAATCCCACACCTGTGCAGGTGTGTGGAGCCTCGAGCCAGAGGAAGTGACATCAAAGGAGGCAATGACAGATCCAAACCAACCGCACACCTCCACAGCAGCTTTAGCATCAGCTGAATGACTTGTCACTTCACAGTACTGACTCTTCTCCAGCACCACCCAGGCTCACGTGGACAGACAAGCATACACACAGGGTTACACACTGCCTTACACGTGAGAAACACTTCCCCTCTGCATTACACTGACTGTAGATGGATGTTGAATGCCTCGCTGAAGCAGAAAAGAGGACGTTACAGTGAAAGAAAAGCAGGTGGCTGGTTTCTTTACTAGCGGCTTGGACTTTGGCAGCTTGGGACTCACCTCGTCCAGGGCCCCTGGCCCCAGGGTTGGCCTCTGATACTCTCATTCCCGACTTAGCCACAGCGTAGATTCGACTTTCCTGCAGAGATAACAAAGTCGAGAATGTTCCTCTCATTTTGGCAATGAAAACTGTGCTGAATCTTTTACATCTGTACACTAAATATGAAGTTATACCGCCAATAGCCAGTTAGTTTAGCATAGCACAAAGACTAGAAGCTAAGGGGAACATTTAGCCTGCATCTGTCCAAAGGTATATCTTAAGCTGACTAGTTAACATGATGTATTCTCCTTTGGTTTAATATATAAAGCTGAAAACCTTGTTGTTTTACGCCAGGTTCTTTGTTGGACATTGTCTGGTGCAAAATATAGGCAGATTTTGTTATTTTGGGGAAGAACCAGGCTAGCTGTTCCCCTCGTTTCTAGTCCTTGTGCTACGTTAAGCTAGCCAGCTGCTGTTGGTAGCTTCATATTTACCATCCAGACACGAGATCAGTATCATTCTTCTTGAAGTTAGTGTCACTCTTCTTATTTAACTTTTGAGAAAACAAATTAGCATATTCCCCAAAATGTGAAACATTTTGTTAGGTGGTTAGTGATGGTTCCTAAGAGTCCTGAGCCTTGGGCAGTGACTGAAACAAACAATGGGGGCACATTACAGCAAGCATGCACAAGCTAAACTGATACAAACTGGTCTTTCATACCCAAGAAGGAAAGCGGTGTAAAGGAGGTGTTGGTGGCTTCAGAACCTCTGGATCCAGCCGCTCCAGTTCTTCTGCAAGTCCCACAAAGGAGACTCCATCCCGGGACGGATCCTCCGATCCTGACCCTTCCACCACCCCATCCATGCTGTCAGAAAGCCCATCATCAATGTCTGTTTCTTCCACAACCTGTGAGAAGGGCAGAGTAGCAGTGCCTGTGCTCTTAAGGGTGGAGGAAGTGGAGGATGGGGTCATGATGTCTATGTTAACGTTGAGGTGGTGAAGTCTGTCCAGGCTGGGCTGCGGCTGGCTGTAGTGCTTCTTAACCAGCTGGATGCTGTCTCTGGGAGTGAGCGGAGTCCGTACTTTGGGTAACGTCATACTAGTACCTGACTGGTGAACTGGAGGATTCGGGAATGGATTGTTGGTAGAGGGGGAGCGCGACAGCAGCGGGCTTCTGGGTGTTAATCTGATGGTGGATTCTGGGGAGCTTGGTCCATGGGCCATCTCATAGGCTGAAGATGAAGAGGAAGAGGAAGAGGACGAGTGAAGGCACTGAGAGCGGAACTTGCTGTTGAGCTCATCAGAGGAGTTGTCTCTGTCAGAGCCCCCTGACTGACCCTCTGGGCCCACTGAGAGCTCTGGGCCACTAATGGAAACAGGGCTGCTGGGACCCTCCCTGCTCCAACCCTGAGAGAGAGCATCATGGACTGTAAGGTCTCCAAAGCAAATCCCTTTAATGGACTGTTCAGGAGTCCTTTTCACATCTGAGGAGACAGATTAATAACATTAGAGAACGCCTACATGCCATGGAGGAACTGATGGGAAAGGAATACGTAGAAATGCTGTGTTTAATGATGCAGAGGAAGTAGAGCACTGAGAACATATGGATCAGCAGTGAAAAAAAGAGGATTAATCTGAAGAACAAGTTTGAAAAAGTTGATGACTTTTAAGTTACAACAGGTGAGAAGTTGATGCTAATAAAATCCATTTATTTATTTATTGATCTATTTTAGCAGGTGTTAATTATAAAGACACGTGTGCAAAACAGAATGAAATAAATGCAAAGGAATGAATAGTATTTTACACTGTGTTAAAATGTTGTATTATTTCTCCATCTTAAAAACACTAAAGTGATTGGATTTTTGTTGTGCAACACATTTAATTAATTAGCAAAGATTTGCAGACATATGGTGCCACAGGAGTGTCGCCTGTTTTCTACCCAACTCTAGCCAAAAACAAGCAGAACAAAGTTTTGGAAACAAAAACCAGCTGGCTGCCAACTGGATTTTGGTGAGACTACCAATCTGTCCAAGGTAACTGCCTCAGAAGCTTCCTGCTACCCATCACAAGATAATATGAATTAAGGGCAGCACACCTGTTGGCGAGGTCTTGATATTAGAGGCAGCACCACGGGGACCTGGCTGTCTCCAGCTGTCATCTTGGGCAGGTGGTGTGCCGGGGCAGCTGGGAGGAAACAGCGGACTGCTGGGCACCAGGTGGGTATCCATTACAGGGGAAGTGGCAGGTGATCCAGAGGATGCAGGTTTCTCTAAGAGAGCTGGAAAGGAAAGGCAACACCAGTAACTCAATGTTTTTCACACTGTAGCTTTGATCTCAAAGTTACAGTATATACACACTATATTTAACTGACACGGTAACTCCCCAGCTGACTGGCGACCAGTCCTGGGTGTACCCTGCCTCTCGCCCGTAGCCAGCTGGGATAGGCTCCAGCTCCCCCGCGACCCCTGACGGATGGCTGACAGTATTACAATTTTTGCATAATCACAAGCAAAGATATTAAGGAGTGCAAAGTCTAAATATGCAATGCACCACCTGAAAAAACAGTTTTGTTTGACAACGTCTCACAGTGACAAATGCATAAGTTTTTCGTTTGTTTTTGTTTCTTTGGTCTTTCCTTTTTTTTATATCAGTTTTACTATACTGAAACATAATTACTGTATAGTAATTATACTATACACTATACTTACACTATACTGTATAGATGTGTGAAACAAGAGCAATACATAAGGAGAAATCTAGTTAGCTACAACTAAAGCTTAATTTACGCATTGAGTTTCAACACCTGCTGTCTGTATTTTGATAATAAAAATTTTTATGAACAGACATCTCGGTTATTCAGTTAGTTATTGGGAGACGGAGAAAAAAAACAGCTTAACTCATGCTAACGGTAATTTGCAGGTGAATACTGTGAATACAGTGAATATTGTGGCTTGTCTTCATGAGACTTGGTGTGGCTGGCAGCCATTATACCTCATGTTTCAATGAATGAAACTGTAAACTGATTTGTTACATTCAATAAATATTAAAGGTAATATATACATGGTAATAGTAGTTGGACAGACAGACACAGTAAAATGAATTGGTTAACATGTACAAGAAAGTGGACAGAAGACACTGACTTTTTTGGGTTAAAATAATCAGCTTAGAGAAACAACACAAAATGAAATTATTACACCCTGTCATCTTATTAACTCACTGCTTCTCCTGGCAGTCCAGTTTATGGCACAATTTCCCAAAAACCTACAGCAGGACTCACCTTGTAGTTTGTCCTGCAGCAACATGATCTGCTCCGTCTGCTTCAGGTTGGCCATTTTCAGCTGCTGGTTTTCTTGCTCCATCTGTCGCAGAGTAAAAGCAAAAGTATAATTTTAAGCAGCCACATACAACTGCTAAAGTGAAAAGATTACACTTATGTGATTTTCAAATTTCAATGTGAGGGTTGTGCCTCTTATAGGTGTGACTTATGGAGATAGATGGGATGTCATCTATAAATAAACACTTTGAGATTCTCTGACTGTTTGCAGATAAAAATAAAAACCGTATAAATAGCTGTAGACTGTAAACCTTCAATCATAAGCATCTCTTGTTGCTACAGATAATGTCTCTCGTCAGGGTAAGAGCTTTCCCAGAGGCTCTTACTTCAGTCAGAGGTGTATCGATACATGTGTGAGCTTACCTCTCTAAGCTTAAAGGTGACCCAGTCTTTAATCTTGGCCGCCTTCTCCTCAATAATTTTTGCCTCCTGGGCTCTGACTAAGATCTGCGGTCAGAGGAAACAGGTTTTGTGGATTAGTTCAAACTGCATTTTATGCACATAAATGGACATTCGTGTTTCTCATCTGATGGCTCCATCCATACCTGTTTTTCCAGCTGCATCTCTAATCTCTTTATCACAGCATCTTTTTCTTGAACCTGACTGGTCAGGTCTTGATACTTTCTGCACTGCGAGCTTTCCGTTTCGCTAGTTTCTATGTTTGCAGACTTCAGCTTTTCTTCCATGACATGGATCTGAAATGCATAATTAGAGGCCAAAAGACAGCTCAAATTTGCACAGTTCATTTAGTTTTGACGGGCACCACACAAAGCCAGGAAGAAAACACTGAGGATACTTTCTGCCAACGCTGACGAGAAAAAGCTTTTTTCTAAGACCTTAGGTATTTCTTGTTTTTAAAGAAAGGGCATCATTAAATTACCACTTACAGAAACACCTGGAGCAGCCACTAATGACAGCAAATCCAAGATTAAACACAGCCGCAAGAGAAACAGAGCATGTGTCACGTACTGTGTGGGATTTCTCATCCTCAAACCACCCATCAAAGGTTGACTTCTACTTAGTGGTGATGAGTCCAACAAAAACACAAAATCCAACTGATGGTATGATGTTATGGATCCCAATTTTAGGATTTCTTCTCAAAGTTGAGCATGAAACTTCACACGGTTCCTGAAGTTTGAGTTGAGTTACTTGATTCATTGCTAAATAACTCAATAGGAAAATGCAGCAACTTTTAAATTTTGAGGAAAAATATGATTTTTAGCTTTTGCTACACATAAAACCCTCATCAATATAATCTCCATAACTTAATTTGAGTAAATTTCAGATTATATTTTCTCCTTTGATACTTCTACTATTAATAATTCCAGTTTATTTCTACTTGGTCTTACTTTTGCAGTTCTAACTATAATGTAGTTATAATAACTGTAGTTTCCCAAGTAATTGCTGAGGCCCAAGAACCTAGCAAACTAATTACAGTTAACAACAGTTTAGCCAAATTATTATTATTAAGACACTTCTGAGGCAAAAACCAAAAGTAAATCAGTGGTAACCCTGCGTAAGGAAAAACAGCGAGTATGGCAGATTTTACATTACATTACATTACATTTAGTCCAAAGTGACAAAAAAATGTTATCATCAAAACCTGGAAATATAACCTTATAACAGCTGAGAGTATGTTCAGAGAGCTTTGGGTTTTCATAGTTGAACCAGGAAGTTGGTGTGTAAACAGAAAGTGCAGAGATACTTTCACAGTTTGCCTTCATAAGCTTTGGCTATATGACTCATCGTGTTTCTTGCCCTGTCAAACCTCTTTTTGATGACGTTGCCACATTCAAATTTTTTTGGAATTATTCTTTAATATTTCACAAGATGTGGTCAAAAGGTGGAGAAATCCCCCTCTACCTGTTTCTCGGCACTCTCAGCCCGCTGGTCAGCCTCCATCACCCTCTGCTCCAGTTCCTGCATCTGGAATAGAGACAAATGAGGTAAAAATGGTCCTGGACACAGGTCAGCCAATTGTCCAGAGTTACATTACATTTCCCCTACAGCCGAGAACAACAGGTTCTGACACATCCCATAACCTGCCACGAAAGACCCTGTTAGACAGGTAGACCACCAAGCTACAAGTCTGCCTTCAGGAAAACACACCTACAGATTCAGGCAGACACACTTAATCCTTCATAATCACTACTGCCATAGGGAGGACATCGACAAGATTAATGTAGTGGGAAGCTTTAACAGAACAAGCATGTTAGGAAAACACTGCTAATGAAATGAAAATCTTGGTGAATCAATGTAATAATAAAGGGATAAGTAAAAAGACTAAAAGACAGACTAAGTGAAGAAACAGCACAACACAAATAATAATAAGAAGAAGAATTATTTAATTCACTGTGTAACAAGGTGTGGATCTTATAGCAGAAGGGCGTGGACATACTGTAGCAGCAGAGAGGCGCTCAGAGGAGGCTGAAAATCTTTCACGCTGCTGCTGCTGCTGGTCAAAAAACACTCTGACAGAAGAATGCCACCATGTGTGTGCACAAGCTTGCGTCACCTTTTGTGCAAGCATGCATACTCATGCTTTCAAAGGCAAACGCTGTCCACCCTGCAAGTATGCACACACATCTGGAAGTGCCTTCTCTCTCACCAAGCCACTCACTATCACACAAGCACACATAAACACAAGTATATGCGCAAAATAGCCCTAAATGCTTGCACACACAAGTTCAACACAGGGCTCCTTTTCTTTTGAGCTCAGTGACCCGTGTGAAAGGAGAACAAACATACTAATGGATTCACTCTGAGAGATAGATTTGAATTCCTCCCGTCATTTTTGTTTCTCTTCACTTTGCTACCTTTTTTTCCCCCTCTCTTCTTGTCAACTCCATAAAGGCCCCCTGATTCCCAGAATTCTCTCACAAATTTCTTAGGCTTCCTCGCAGCTGGATTAGCACTCGCTAAAGCCAGAGTGCATGTTGATGGTTAGTGGTTGGATGACTCTTCATCCTCAAGGTCAAAAGCCTTTGTCGTGAGTCAAAGGCTTTACCCGAGCATGAGCCAAAGAGCAAACAGCACTTTGTCCTCTTTTCAAAAAACTAAAATAGGAGAGGCAAGCAAGCACTTAACGTGAGCATAAAGTTCCTCAGAAGTCACAATGTAGAACAGATGTTAGATGTGGTTGTGAGAAAAACACATCGGACAGCCTAAAAAAAGCTGCCACATCCAGTTTGAGGAGAAGTTAGAGGTCAGACGGTGGAGGTGGTTTGAGCTCGCCAGAGGGTCATACATTAAGTAACACAAGGCAAAGGTCTTTTAAGTCACTCATAATTCTCCAATTCATACTGAGCTCAAAAGAGGTGGTGATATCAGGACTGGGAAGCTTCTAACAAAGTTGCAGAGAGCAGATTTAGCAACAACTGGGATTTAAGTGGCCTCCCATTAAGGCATTTTTTTGGAAGCTGGCAGAAGGAGGAGACCATTAGCCTACAGCAGTGGCTCCCAAGTGGTTTTTGACTCATAGCCTTCTCACACAAATTCAACAACATCTTCATCAGCACAACCTTAACTATGTTTTCTCATACATCGCTGGGTCTTCGTTTTTTTGTACAACTGAACTCCTTCACCATTTCTAAACCATTTATCTGTTACTGTTAGCTCTTTCACCATTTATTTAATATATTTATCTCCCTTATCGATTAGACTACCTTTACCCAATTATTTTCATCCATTAGTTTTGGCTAACTCCTTCAAACTTTTGTTACTTTTAGCTATTTATACATCCAACTTGTCATTTTTAGCTATGTCCACATTTGTCCAGGATTTGGCTATCAGTTTGTCCCTGACCTTTAGCTTTAGCTAACTGCTTTCAACCATGTATCTGTTACTATTAGCATATGTATTTGTTGCTGTTACTATAGCAACTAGCAACTATCTTAACTTTAGTTTATCTGTAACTTTCAGCTAACTATTTGAACTTTATATTCTTTTTCTTTTTGAATACTTTTAGGAAAATATTTCAAGTGTTAATCCAGAAAACTTTTCTAAGCATTTTTAGCAATTTCTAGTTCCCAATTTAGACAATATTTAGCTCTTTTTAGGTAACTATTTGAACTGTATATTCACTACTTTAAGCTTTCAGTTGTTCATGTTGCAGATGCCTCAATTTGTTTGTTATTTACTAATGAAAGAAGAACTTAAATGCCTTCAAAGTAATTAAGTTACTTCTAAATGTGTCCACTGCAATTGTAGAAGGACCCCTGATTGGAAATCACTGATACATATCACCTCTGCCTTGAGTTCCTACTTAAACAGCCTAACTGATAGTAACAAAGTGACTTCTGTAACCTTGAGGTCATCAGATATGGATACAGGCTGTGTAAGGTAGTGCTGTCAGTTTATCTCTCTCTTTTGTCTGTGTCTGTCTGTTTAGTCACCACAGAGTCCAACTGTTGAGGCCTGTGAGTTGCTGAGCAGGCACGAGACAACTATGTCTGCAATCCAGCATCTGTCAGGCCGACACACTTGCTTCTACTGCTGAGAAAGCTGAAAATTGATGAGGTGGGAGTCATGTTTCGCAAAGCTTTGTATTAGCGGTTTAAGTTGTATATAATACCAGACTTTAAGGGTAAGTCTCGTGATATTCGACATTTTTCTGACTGTCAACGAAGAAGAGGCTAAAAATAGCCCCCTGTAAATTTACTTTGTTTGACTGACTTAAAATTAAAGAGACCAGCTGTTTTAGGAAAATGATTTAGCTCCTTTTAAATATTTAACTCTTTTGGGCCTTTTGATGGGATTTACTGACAATAACAAAAATATTCAATATCAACAGCCTGTCATTTACTCTTTCTCTAACTGAAATTCTAACTCAAAATGACAGAGTGAAGGTAAATAATTTTGTTTAAGGATACTTATGCAGAGTAATCCTGTAGGGAAGCTGAACGTTGCCCCCTTTGCCTTAGTATGGATTCCTCAGCGACAGATAATATCCAAGGAGGTGGAGATAAGATTGGGAGGAGGCTACAGACACCAGATCATCTGTTTAACAGGCAGCTAATGGATCTTTCACAGCTAAATATCTGTTTACTGTTACTGCCAACTGATTTGAGATCTGATCTTGTAGACTGGATTTTACTGTCTCAGTTTTTCCTCAACTTTCCTCTCTATTTCTCTACACACTTTAGTTGATCAGGATCTGAAAATGTGTTGGTAAAACTGGCCTTTGTCTACTACTTGTGGGCTTTAGTGACACTGATAACAAAGGACATTATTTTTAACAGTGGAGAAGGTAGAAAAGAAGTCACCCAATACTGGTTTTACTGTGAAAAAACAGCTGCTACGGCTGATAGTTAGTAATGACCACCTCGGTCATTAGAGAATAAAACAAAGAAACCACTCAGTGTGAATGCTATGGAAGACATCAGCATTTAAGGGCATTTAAATCAGTGAGAAAGCTGATGAAATGGCCGTGCAAAAACAGATAAACACCAGACATAAAACCTCACAAGGAGAGCAGCTCTTAGCCTGTCCCTCACAGTGTTAAATACAGACTATAAGACAGCTAACACGACAAACAGACTGAGGCAGTTGACCTATTAGAAAGAGCTGATCCAAACAAATCCTCTCATGAAAATAAATGTTTATATACACAAAAACGTGAACCTAGTGACCTTCCTGCAGTTGTCCTCGCTTATGGACACCACTGGTCTGAGTCAAATTAACAGTGTTTTGCTCCTTGAGCCACGTGAGGCATACGATTCAGATTAATCTAATTTGTGTAGTATTAGATTATCATCCAAGTAATGAAAGGAAACCTTGAAGTGGGAACAGCACCGAACTAAAAGATTCCTCTGAATGACGTATTTCTGCATTCTGGGAAAGCCGAGTGAAAACATTCGAGACTCAAAGCCAAACTTCCCCGATATATTCCCTCAATGCTCTGTTTCCAAACAGCCTCGGTGGGGATTCTGATATTAAGATGTTGCTGTAATCCTTTTCTCTCAAAGGTCCCTCCCTGGCGATGCTTAATTCATTATTTATTGTAATCTGGATGTTAGAGCTTATAGAAAAATTCAGAGTTTTCTTTTTGTACTCTTGACACACCTACAGTACTTCTGTCAGAGAGAGAGCAACAGCATTACATTATCACGTCTCCTCTCTCTCTATGACGCCCAGCTTTTCACTACGCCTTCCAGTGCAGCCATATGGAACAACGCACCATCCGGCTGACCTGACCTTTAGTGTTGTTTTCTGTATTTGCAATCAGTTGACTATGATCTAATTCATCTTAGCCAATTGCCTGATGAAAACCCTGTAGGGCTGAAACTTTGTTGGTTTCATGCCAGTAAGGCACTCATGAGGGCTCAAATCTTGAGTGAGTCTCTACTTTTCCCAGCTCTAAACCAAACTCTGAAACTGAAACCTAAATTTGTGATGTCAACAAATGTAAAAAGCCTTTAAATCTAGAGCGGACTGACTTACTGTTTTAAATCAATTTTTTTCTTTTTTTAACTATAAAGTTGTGTCACTTTGGCACCAGAACAGACACTACTTTCTCTCCGAGTCACTTTCCAATCTCTTCCAGTTATTTGCGCATGGAGAGGTTTCTGTTTTTACAGGCCACCGGCTGACAGCTGTCGATTGCACTTTCCTAATCCACAGTAAAAACTTTAAAAAAAACAAAAAAATCTGTGTCAGAGTACTCGTCCCATTACACTCCTCACAAGGCAAATGGGGCATCTCCTTCTCCCTCACTTCTGCCTCACTCTCAGTCAACCTCTGGGGATAAATGCCATGTCACAGGCAACCACGTCAACTTTTTTTCAGGTTTTTCCATACCAAAGTGGGTCAATGCGTAAAACACTCCTAACTTGGCAAGAGAGGAGATGAAGAGCATGAAGCAGACTTTCCAAACAGCAATAACATGACGGAATGGTAGTCACTCAGCACAACCCCCCCACTACACACACACACACACAAAAACACAAAAAAACTCAGAAAAACACACTCAGCAGCACGGGCCTCCACTTAAACCCAGCTAAGGGCTGTGTGTGTGTGTGTGTGTTTATAAGAGGAGATTAATTAGGCTGTTTCTGAAACAATAAATAAATAAAAATATTTGGACCTTCTTTTCTTCGCAACATGGCCAAAGAGAAGATTTATCTTGAAATAACGCTTATGCTGAGTGTGTTTTTTTGTAATTAGTCCATTTTTATAAAGCTGGAGCTCCCTTCTTTTCTTGGCATCATGAGCTAGGAGTACATAAGTACAGTACACATGTACAACTGTGTGTGGTGATACGACTTCTGAATAAGGCAAAGCAACCAATGGTTTTAATAGCAGCTAAGGGATAATAAGGCTTATTCTGTGTACTCTCAGTACAGGCTGATTTCCATACCGTTTCTGTGGCACTCGGCCCTCTTTATCCTACTGAAGACATACGTTTTTTAAAAACAGCTCACAAACATATACTTAGGCCGAGTAGGCTGGGAACTGCAGTTTTCCAGCAGTCTGGGTCCAGACCTTTGAATCTGTCCACTCCATCGAATCAACTGACGGAAGCGGAGTGTGGCGAGTCAGTCTGGTATCAGGCAAGTTTTCCAGTAAATGTAAATTTTCAGCTGCAGATTAATACACGGTGTCTGTAGGACGGGTCCAAAGCAAACAAAATTCCCCATGTTCATTAGCCTGATAATTAGGCTGAATTGCGTTTCGTTTCGCTTCATCTGTTCAATTTGACCTAAGTTAGCTAATTTCCGACTAATCAATCAGTAACGAGTGATGTAATCCATTCTGTGGATGTTATTTTCAGTCATCCATAGAATCAATTAAAAGTTAATATTTTTCACCAAAAAATTAAAAGCTATTATATAAATATATATAAAGAAAGACTTATGAGAACCTGTACAGCTGGATATCATCCAGACTTTACTTCCCCATTTATTATGGATATATCAAGACACCAGTGTGCAATCATGATCCACACTATATACTGTGACTGTTTTGAAATACCCCATAGACTGTAGCTGGACTTAAAATAACGACGGAACTCTCCACTTTCACATTTAAATTGCAATATTTAATTAAAGATGGGTCGTTTTTGCGTACGCTTCATGTTGCTGGCTATCACTCACATACGTCATGCCGAGTTGTTTGGATCTGCTCATCAATGAGACTGTGTAAAGTTTGGAAACAGAAGTAAAAGGACAGTGAAACAACATCATGATCTCTGCGATTTGCCTGATCATCGCCCTTAGTAGGTAGCTAACCACTATTACCACTTTTTAATGAGGCACGGTGAGCTGGAACTAATGGCCAGTGGGTTTGTGGGTACAGTTTAAGGCTTATTCTAAATCTGTCTCATCGTCAAAAAAAAAACTCTTGAGAATTAATCGACGTCCCACAACTCTATCCTTTAGAACTTTATCACTTCTGCAGTTGGAAGCAGCTGTCAGTGAACACAGGACCTACAGTACTTGAACTGCTGAACAATTCAGGCAGGTGGACGATGATTTAGAGATCTAGAACAAGGTTACACGTCGCCCAGTGCAACGCCATGTTGGGTTCTTAATCGTTTCTGGACAGCAACGGAGGTCTGAAGCAAAAAGAAAGAAAGTTTATCAGGCTTTACAGACAATATTTGTTTGAAGGATCAATTCATTGTTGGTTTTTAGGCGATTCATGACATTTTTGATAGCATGAAATATGTAGAAAACATCATCCGAGATATTCTTTAATACATAACATCACATTGAAGATCATAAACTTTAAGGTTGCCAAGTTGTGCCAAATCCCTTTGGCTGGTGTAGCTACTCTTCTGAGTTTATTACAGTGGAAGAACCTTTTATTAATGACTTTCACAGTTCTCAGTGTGATATTAGTGTTACATGCGATCTCTCAGTCGAACTGGAGGCCTGACAGAACCTGACAGAGGACACAACAAGGAGTCATCCTGCTCTTATCAGACACCGGGTCATGTTTGGACTGTAAACATCCTGCTCACTGACTGAATTAACCACTCAAACGCCCCAGCATTAGAGATGATACAGACAGAGCACGACAAATTAAAGCAGCTCCAGACTGTTTGAACTCGTGAAGCTACAAGAGAAATCAACTGCAGAAAAGTCAGGACAGGGGAAGAGTTTTTCTGCCTCTACACTCACTCCTCATTCTTCTAACCCAAACACTTCCACTCTTTCACCGACAAACCTTCAGAGCAGAGCAGAACCTCCTGATGACAGTTGATTGCTTTCCAAAGTGTCTGGTAGTTAGGCTTTACAACAGCCACAACTTTACAAGCATTTGGCCGGCGGCTGGCGGTTATTTCCCAAACTTGCGGGGAAGCACCAGAAGTGATGAGTTAAATGTTAAATATTCATCTTGGCTGCAATTGTAGCCAACTTCTGATGACACAGAATGAGTGGACCGAGTGTTTACCAAATAGGCTGAGTAATCTCGTCTGTCTTTACGCACACGCATAAACACACAATCGTCCGCACCTGTATTTCTAACTGAGTCACATGCTTTAATTGACTCCTCGTGCATCAAACACTTAAAAAACACACTGCCAGAAGGAAAAGAAGAGGATGAGGCAATGAAATCTGCACAGCGTTTGGTCAGAATATCTTGTGTCATGGCTTTGTTCTGAAGATGAAAGAACCATGACAGCCACAGATTCAGCTCATTTTACGTTATTTATGCCAAATCAGAGTCCCATCACCAATCTTACTAAAAATCCCTTTAACTCTCATCCTTTCATCCTTACAAAAATGTTTATGAAACTTACTTACTGTTAACACACCAGGTCTCTGGCTTGGCAAGAAAGAGAAAGTTTTACGTTGACTGGTCAGTCTTTGTTCTGACTCTCACCTAAAATCTCAAGCCGTTGGTAGTGAGAAAAGGGACGAGAACGCAAGCACAAATTAATTAATTTCTGAGCAGCGTCTGTTTCCAGGCTTTGAGAAGCTCCGCTAACCTTCTTGGACAAACCACGTGTCCCATCTGGCTTGAGATTGTTGTGCTCCTTCATGAGCAGATGGAGGTAGTAGCTTCAAAGGGCTTCTTGCACATATATTAAGTTTTTGAAGTGAGTGACTAAGTACTCACATCAGGATTGGGTTTCTCCAGTAAAACCATTTCTAAGTTTCAATCTAGTCAACCACGGGGCGCTCATGTGGGTTAAGACCTTTGTTGCATCGCGGACTGTCGCAGAATCAGACTTTCCCATAATTGCTGTGGACAAATGAATTCCTGACAACAACATTAGTGTGATTGCTATATACAATAAAAATGATATAATTCAAACACGAGGTCAGAGTGTGGAGAGAGTGTGTGTGTGGCTTCACCTTTAGGGAGCTGTCATGTCGTCCATCTCTATATACAGTCAAAGAGTGTGACCTCTTTTAATTAATTAAGTAAACCTCCACAAAATCAGCACTGATAATTTAACAAGACCAAGTTTAAACTCGTCAAGGACTGGTGCAACTGGCTCCAGGAGACTAAAATTCTCTCTCTTACCTTCTCTGCCAGCAGCTCCCGGATTTTCCCCGCCTGGAGCCGGAACCTCAGCAGCTGCATCTCCAGAGCGACGCACCGTTTCTGCCAATCCACGCTGGCCACTCTGACGGCTCCAGAGCCGCTGCCGTTCTCCAGCACGTCAGCCATGGCGAGGATTCAGAGCTCTGCCTCTGGACTCTGCACCGACAGACAGAAAAACACAAGTCTACTCAGCCCTACATGCTCATATGCATGGTTTGTCCGATTTGGGTTTCGGCAGCAACATCATCCCCAACAGGATACTGTGATGGAATTCCTTCAAACAGTCAAGCTTCCGTTTTGAGTTACATCGCAAGAGGAGAAAAAAGTGACTTAACCTTTACAAATGCTGTTTGCTGACCTCACTTCCCATGATTCATTGAAGAACTGTGAGTAAAGCAAACACTAACTTATGGTGAGTCCACAATGGCACAAGTTTAATGAAAGCTTCCTCTCACTTTCTGCACTGCTCTTTGACATGTAACCACAAAGAAGCATACATACAAACACGTAACACACGGCTTAGAGAGGCCGACACAGCCGGATCCTTTCTTTCCTTTTTGTCCGCAGTCTCTGCACATGCCCACACACACTGAACAAAACCTCAGCAGGGAGGCTGTGTGTCAGCGGGGGAGTTGGGTTCATGTGTGCCGGCTCCCAGGCCTGCCAGCTACAAAGCAGGTCAGCGCTCTGCTTTTTAGCCAAATTACCTACTAACCCAATCCCTTGGTCCCTACCCCCTCCCCATGCACAACTCCCAAGCCGTGCAATCCCTTCTTAATTACAAGGCAAGACTGAAACACGATCCTGCGCAGCACAATGGTGTCTTTCTGCATGACAGTCCCATCACAGCTAGAAAAGGGGGCCGTCAGCTCGCCTTAGCAAAGAAAAGAGAAAAGAATGTGTGAGAATGAATGGGCCGAGTGCTGAATGTGGGAAACTGGGACGCAGAGGTTATTTTTACCTGAGGAGGACTGACGAGTGGCTGTTTTTCTCTGAACAGATACTCATTCACAAAACTTAAGGTACTGCTGCGTGAGCTCAGTAAAAGTCTGACTATCTTGAGATAAAAGTAGCCAAAGCAATCAGCTCAGTGACGATGCAGAGATGAGTGAGATTTTAAAGTGAAAGTCTGCACATCATTTAGTAAAAAGGAAGCCAAATGAAGTTTAAGGAAGTGAAAAAGTTAAACAGTATTCATACAGAAAGACAGATGGATCGAAAGTGTGGTCAGACACTGTCAGCAGAACAGCAGACGTTCAAAGTCCAGTGACTATAACTGCACCATGGCACTCCCTACAATTAGCATGCTCATAAATACAGGCCTAGCAAACAAATTACAGAAGTCATGCATGTGGAGGTTTTGCCAGCCGACCGCTGTATGCAGGCCGAACACTCAAGGTCCAGCTACCAACGTCTCTCTCTCTGGGGCAGACTGGAGGGTATGAAGGTCAAGTACTGCAGGACGCCAGCGTGGGGAAGAAGGGAAGTCAGACCACTTGAATGAGCCCTGCTGCGCCACACTGGGGCAAGTCAGGACAGAAGAGGCCAGGCCCTCCTCCAGGAGAACTAACAGCTGGGTGCAAACAAGCCATTTGATGGTCAAACATTCTCAGCACTGCCATGCTAATTCTCACCGGAACAAATCCCTTAGCACTCCCTACTAGTTGGACACAAGTGGGCTGTTACACTTCATGCCAATCAGTGCAAGGAACCCAACTGAATAATCAGAAAAAGCAAAGTTAACGTTTCTCGTGAGCAGGCAGAAGAAAGCAGGCAACCAGAGGTTACAAAAGGCCACAAATCTTAGCTGCAGCGGAGTGCACAAGGATAAAATCAACTCCACATCACGAGCCTGTCAAGAAAGAGGTCATTTTCACTGTGTGTGTGGGAGTAATGTAGCTTTTGTAAAGATTTAAAATGGAGTCATTTTCTCCTTTTGCATGAGCATAACCCTCCATTGTGGGAAGGTTTACAGAGAGGCAGTGGACAGTTTTTCGCTGAGTCAGCACACGATCTGATAAATACTATTCTCTTCTGCAGTGTCTTCTGTCTTTCTGGCATATTATGTCACTGCTGGAAACATTCAGGTGGGAGGCGTGGAAAAAGAAGCAAAGACAACAGTAACAAGCTTTCCAGGATCTGCATGATAGATCCATGTTTGGTAAGACGTGGGCCACCCAGAGCGGGCGAGTGTGAAGGTGCATGGGGGGGGAGCCGAAGCCCAGAATGGTGAGTCCTCTCCTGGCTGCCGACGGTCACGAAAGCCCCGGGAGCTTCTTTACTTCCATCTAGCTGCGAGACCTTGCACCCAACAGCGGCCAGAGCAAACAGTGGGGAAGACGACTGAATGGAAACGCCACCGCAACGATCCCAGCAGGATCGTTTCTACGGCTGCCATCGCCAACAACCGCTTTCCACTGACTACACTGACAGTTATACTGCATTATTACTCAGACAGAGTGAGATTGGATACCCAGCAAGGAGAGTTTTTATTCAAAATATGGAAGCTATCAGAAATTGTTTTAAAATTGTTTGGACGGGATGGCGTTTGTGGCGTTTCTGTCTGCATGTTGCAGGACCGGACTGTCTGACTGCACCTTTTCTCAGCCAAAGGCTCCAGTGCGTGTGTGTGTGTGTGTGTGTGTGCTGCTCTTTAGAGGATGCAAGCAGCACAAGTCTCAAGTCAGCCATTGCATTGACTAGAACCTCGTCAATCACCACATATTCAAACACACACTCCCCGACCAGTCGTAACCCCTCAGCGATTGCTTACCAGAGCACAGACAGACACAGATGGAGATGCACACTGAAACAGATTGGAAACAGACTCATGTGTGCGCACACACACTGACACACTGCTGAGCATGCAGCTGCGGTGATGTAAGTGATTAGGTGGTTCAGTGATATCATCCCCACCAGACATTTCAAATCCTCGCTGTTGTTGTCTCTGCTGAGGTCCAACTTGGCTTCCCCACATTTTGGCATCAGCCCCTCCCCCGCCCCCCTTCACTCCCATCAAGACTCCCATCAAACAGCACAGGAGCATGTGTGTAAATCTGGGTCAATCGCTGCAGATTGGTGTCAGCGTGGCAGATCTCTGTGTGTACAAAAGAAGACAAAGACAAACTATCTGAGAGCACGAGGAGTCAAGTACGGGTGTGTTAAATATTGTCTTATCTTCTCCTCTGTGGCCCCAAATGTTTAACAAAGGGGACCTCTGTCGACTCCCATCCGGTCATGTAGGTCTAACACTTTTGTTTAAATTAGTGCCTCACTATTTCGGTCCTGTTTTACAGCTACAGCTGGGATGTAGTCCTATAAATAAAAGTGGGGGGAATTTCTTAACCTTTGACCCCGTTCTGTGAAGCTCAGAGGTTTCTGTTATTCGGAGCAAAGGCAGAATGTTGCAAAACTTTCTAAATAACAGCGTTTGCCCCAGTTTTAATTGTTATCTTGTAATAATTCAGGCTCAAAAGGCACTTTCAACTGAGCAATTACTCAAATTAGACATTTAAAGCACTGCAGAGGCCAATGCAAGTCTTTGGCCTGCTTTTTAAATTACTAATACACCTCATGTTTTGTCCTCCTAACATTTGTCATCTTATCTTGTCTCCCTCCTCCTCCTCCCTTTTTTAATCTCCCTCACCCCCTCCCTCCTCCACTCCTCCTCCAGCACCTCTCACTTTCCTTCCTCCTGCCCTTTCCTCCTGCAGCACCTTTCCCACCCTCTTCTCCCCTCCTTCCTTCCTTCCTTCCTTCCTTCACTCCTACCATCTTTCCTCCACATCCTCCCCTCCTACCATTTAGCCAGAAAGCAAACCTGCAGCCCTCTTCCAGCTCAGGTTAATGACAGGCCTCAGCAAACTGACCACACTCATTATCAGCCTCAGCCTTAAACACAGGCCCTGACATTCTTCTGTACTGAGGTGTAAACATCTACCTCTGCAGCTCTTCTGTCCTGCACACACACACACACACACACACACATGAAAGACTCAGCTGCAGCACTGCAGGGCATGAGAAAGGCTTTGCTTTGCATGAGTTACTGCAAAAGACATCTCAAAGCATACAAGGTGAGACAGAATATATGTCTTCTGGTCATGTTTTAACTTAGTGAGGTGTTCAGTAAAAGCTACGGCCGCTGCTGGAGGAGTCAGATTGATGTATGCAGCGATGAGGACCATCATGATTTCTCCAGATGCGCACAACGATGAGAAGAACTTAAAAGTGTGCACGTGTGGCAGAAATAAACACGCAAAGATGTTTTTTTTTTATTTTCTTGTCTGGATTCACATATAGACTCAATATAACTATAATAAATGTTTCAAGGGCAAGTAGTGGCAAAGATTTTGTCCAAAAAAGGCCACAAGCAACAGGTGTGCCAGACGCGCACAGCTCAGTAGAATAGTAGCAACCGTAAAACCGTCAGTCAGCGAAACGGAGCTCAGCCACTTCAGACATCCACTCAAAATACTCAGCTGCAGCTGCGGCTTTTGTCCCAAACAACCTCCTGCGTCTGGGTTAAATTTATTCTTTGGCACCCGCATTTTAGAAAAACAAAACAAAAACAGAAACGAGTGCGTGATATGATGGAGGCAAAGAGACGAACCGGGTCGCTCCTGTAGCGGAGCCCTCCACAGTTACTTTACCTTGTGACTTTGTTGGCGCTCCCCCTCCCCTCTCAGTCGGCTTTCTCCGCTCACGGACACCTTCACCGGCAATCCGTCGAAATTCGGCTCATAACTTCTCCTTTAGTCCGTCGACTTCCGCTGCGCTCTCACTCCTCATTCATTTTCTGTCCGTCGGGGTTACATGTCCCGTGTCACCCCCGTCCCGCTCGCTGTCCTCGGGGTTTCTCTGGAGCGCAGACTTCAGCGGGACTCACTCTGAGCTCCATTCAACAGACTCATCCCATATTCCTTTAAAGGGCCCATTGCAGGATCAAATTTCCGCAGCAGTTCAGGCCCCCCTCCTTCATGTGCAGAAGCTGCTCAGGATACTGCACTGAGGCTGGCTCTGAATTTTTATTTTCGGATGTAAACACGTCTTGTGAAGACTTCTTCGAGCTGTTGCACGATAGCTAAACTTTAACAGAAGCAGTTTGTTTTATACCCTGACAGTGAAAATTTAAGATCCCCTTCAGATATATTTGACATAAATATATATATAAAAACACTCCAATTTGAGTAATAAATTGTGGGTTAAGGTCAGCATGCTAACATGCTCATAGCGACAACGCTAACATGCTGCTGTTAAGCAAATATTAAGTCTGCTAATGTATGTTCACCATCTTAAGTTAGCAGGTTAACATGCTAACTTTAGCTGCACAACTAGCCTACTTGCACAGCTGAGGCTGATGGGAAAGTATTTAGCTACATGAATAGTTTTTCAAGGATTTGGTCACAAACCAAATTATAGAACAAACTGAAAGCTTGTAGAAAAAGCGGGAGATCACCCACAGTTACTGCATTTAAATGTGATGGGGGGGGGGGAATGAATGTCCGGGACAAATTTTTACAGCAATCCTCCCAATAATTTTCGAGACATTTCACTCAGAACCACAAACCTCATGATGGCACTAGAGGAAATGTCAGGGGATCACAAAAGTTAGCGGGACACAAAGTCTGAGCCCCATGAATGTCTGTACAAACTTTCAGTACAATCCATCAAACAGACGTTGAGATACTTCGGTCTGGACCAAAGTGGCGGCTGAACTGACCCACAGGCTGACACGGACATCCAGCTAGCGTTGCTAAAAATTCTTAAAAACACATCTGTTCTGAATCCCTCAGCGGAAAATTCAGAATCTATGAACTTGCAGATATTTTTCATTTTAAAAAGTTGAACTTCGGGTCACAAGATGTCTCCTAACTCACTGAAAATCCCTTCGCGGTCTCAGGTTTCCACATCGCCCTCGATGTTTTTGGACCATGATCGGCTTGTCACCAAATCACACGTCTCAAATTTAGATTCCCCCTCCAGCGGATGAATTTAAAAACTTTGCACGTATATCATTCTGCACAGCAGATGTCAAAAATCCAAGTAACAATGAGGAAAGCACATTTTTGTCTCAGTAATTTGAAGCAGTCTGTTCATTAACTCTGATTGAAAATCAAGAATTTAAGACCACCATGAGAGCTCATTGAGAGGTTCAACTTTTGGGTTTTAAGTAGCCTAATTACAATATGTTTGTTTATTGGCAAGACTTGCAGGCTGGGCTTTACTGGAATAAAAAGTTGTTAAACCACCGTGTGGAGCTTTGCAACTGTAATGATTCATTATCTGGGCAGTAAAAGAATTGTGAGGGGGATAATTTGGGACAGTTTGAGACCACACCAACGAAACACAAAAAAGTGCGCTCAGGTCTTCAATCCCCTTCGGAGTGCCGGCCTTCATTCTCTAAAATCTCACGAGGATTCCCACAAATGTCAGAAATAGTTCACAGTCAAGAGGCTTTAATCAACGGTGCAGTTTAGAAACAAATGGGGCCTAATCAAAAAGGCAGACTTGTGGCCCTGGTGGGAAGATTGGTTTCTTCTCTGCAGTCTTCGCACATCTCCATCTGGAACAATTTATAATGTCTGTCTGAGCATTTGAACTGTTGCACGTTACAACCAAATGAATAATTCACATTAGCCTCTAGCCTACATCCACATCAGACACTGAGTATGACAGACGCATATGACAGAAGTACAAGTGTACAATATCAGCAAAACAAAATCTACTTAAAATATAGCCTGAAATGGAACGGAAGTGGTATAATTTTTTTTCTTTTTTCTTTTTTTTTCTTTTTTGGAAGGTCTGCGTGTTAATGTAATAAGCATGCAGTGGTGTGACACACCCTGCTGCATCCACTGACTTGACGGCACAAACACAGAGCGCATGCATGAAGACGGAATCACACTCAGACAGCGAACGTACACAAATAACCACAGCTGCCAGAGTGTGCTGAAAGTGGATCAGGATGCCGTGGGACACAAATACTCAGTCCAACATATATCCATATTACGAAGACATTAGCTATGGCTGGTTTTCTATCGCGTGTGGATGCTAGTAAGAGTTTACAGCCTTGCTGGAGGCTGTGAGCCGTGCTTTGTGCTAAACGTGGGCATGCTCGTAATGATGCTTGACAGTTATAATGTTTACCGTGCACACCAAATACGTTTGTCATGACAGAAACATTTGCTGACTATAAAGTGCAGCCGAGTTCGAAGGCGACACAGCCCAGCTCACTTTGATCAGCGACTGTCATTGTTGGACAAATAAATATTTTGACCTGATGGTGGCATTAGATTTTGTTTTTAAGCTTTCAAGTGATGTCGGTTTCTATCTTCCTGAGAATTCGCCTTGGAACTGCAGAAGTACACTGACAACAACCCAATGCTAATGTCCTTGCATGTGAACATACTTGGCCTATAAAGCTGATTGTGATTGCGATTCATCCTGAGGGGGACAGAAATGTCTGTATTTCAAGGCAATCAGTCCTGTACTTGTTGAGTCGTTTCATTCAGAACCACAAACGTGAACCTCATGATAGAATAAACCACCACTTAAGGCTTTGTCCACATGACCATGAATATCTGTGCCAAATTTAATGGAAATCCATATGACATATTTCAGTCCCGAGCATCCCACCAGCACCCCGAAAATTGCCATGCAGAAGGCTACACCACTTCCATAACCGCACTTCGGGTTTAGTCCATTTGTATATCACTCAGAGAACTTATCATAATCTGCTCAGGCAGCTTGAATGCCAGTTTAAGACTAGTGGCTTCATTTACGTGTAAAGAGAGAATTCGAGTGGTGACCGGAGCGCAGCGTTCGTCCATTCACAGCACTGATACAGCTCTGGATGCCTGCCTGCCAAACTATCAGAAGAACCACATTGACTCTAGTGGGTGTGGATTACTTGGGAACACTGCAACAATGCTGAGAAACACACTCCCGTGTGTGTCAGAACATTCTGATGTGATTAACGACACTTTTGCTTCCAAATTCCACGCTGGAAAAGGTCCATCCTGGAAGACGGAGAGTTGAGTTTACAGCAGGGACTTCGGCGCTATAGCTTACCAGGCTAAAGGCTCTGCCTTGTGTTGCACAATAAGTCAGTGCCTCAGTGCTCTCAGTCAAAACAACTGGTGTCAGGCCTACATGGTTTACATGCCTGTTCTCGGGCACGGCTGCCAGGGGGAGGCAGGACAGTAGAAAAAGAGCTTAAGTGTTTGCAGATTAATGCGTTTTCTTACAGCTATTTAACCTCCAGAGCTTGTGTGATGACCCAGACTGGGCCTGGGTCACCGAGCAGACACCCAGTTGACCCACTGGGTACACAAAGCAGAGCCGGCATTAAGTGCCGGATGACAGTACAGCAGATGTCGGGTTTAGAAAATGACAGGAAAGAAAAGATGATGGTTTGATGTTTCTTGTCAACAAATTCTAACACTGAATAGACTCTAGAAGTATTTTACGTTGGCAAAGCCTGACGCAGCTTATTCCTCTCCTCCATTACTGTCTAAAAACGACTACGCGAGTGACAAAGTCGCACTCGTGCCTTCATTAAGATGATCTCGGCCACATTTTGAGTCAGTCATGTCACCTTCCTGCTATTGTGAATGCTTGTTAGTACAACAACAAGTTGTGCTAACAAGCATTTACTACTGAAAATAGTCCCAAAACAAATGCACCATTTACTCCTGCATGAGTTATGTTCACTTAAAAAACTACCAATACCTGCCATTGCAGGAACTTGTTTAGAGTTCATTATAAAAGCATTTATTCATGACCTGAATTTAAAGATTTACGTCAGGTTTTCTTTTGTATCTCTGGTGACAGACTGGAGCGTACAGTCCATCGGTTTCGTTGACAGGAGTGGGACACGGCGGCACACTGAAACAGATTTGTCAGGACAGTTTAGTTTTCAAAGTTGCAGAAAACCACAGTAAAACAAGAAGAAAAAGAAACAGCTTTCAGTTTTCATTCACTTCACATCCAGATGGAACAGACTGCAGGAAAAATCTCAGTGTAGACTCAGTCATTCCGCTCGCATTTCAAAGCCATAATTTTAGCAAACACAGCAGCAGTTGAAAGCACTTGTTTTTGTGATGACTTTGCATGCATTTTTTTTTATTTGACCAAAATTGCTTTTATTTGAGTTATGTTCTTGTTATTTTTATGTGTCTACTCTACTTTACTTTATATTGTACTTTTTTGATATTATATTTTTAGATTGTACATTTTTCAGTACTTGAGTTTTAATTGACCTTGTACATAAAAAGAACCTTAAAACATAAATAAAAATGACAGACTACTGACCCATCTCCTACGCAGACTAGTTAGATAACTGTTGTTCAGCCACTTGTCTTAGCCCTCACAGCAGCACTGAGGCAGAGCATTGGTCCTTTTTTCTCACATGTTGACTGCCTATTTAACTACTGGGGATTTTGTTAGGCTAACAAATAGGTCTCCTTTTCCCTCTCTGATGTCCTTTGAGCATTTTATTGCCATTTGGCCAGCCGCGCTGGAACCACAGAGGGAGTGGAGCATGATGGAAACTCCATATAAAAAGAAAATAAACCAAACGCACTTTAAGAGCAGCAATGTGAGGGAGAGAGGACAGCGTCGAGGATGAGAGATGCAAAGGACAACACGTCTGACTCTGAGAGGACGTGGTGAACATACATTTTGGGTTTTTATGGCGGAAAAAACATCTCATCTCACAAGCATTTCATTTTTCTCCCTCTGTGATAACAAGACCATTAACTCCTCTCCCCTTTGCCTCTTTAGCTTCTCTATTTCTTTTCAGCAGTGTGCTTCCTCCTCACTCCGTGTGTGGTCCGCTTGGTTTGCCGCAGTCTGGCTTCAAGTTAACAAAAGCTAGTGTTGCAGGTAGGGGTCATCTCTCTTTTGGCCACTGCTGCGAAAGGAAATAGTCGAAAACCCTTCCAGTTTTTACACTCCAACACCACACTCACTGCTAGATTAGCTTCACGCAGGTTGTGTTGACCCAGTGTACTGCAGGATAATTTAACTGGACTGACCTATAGTATGAATGTAAACTGTTAAAATTTACTCTAATTTTAATGTCACTAGGCAGATTCAGACAAGTTTACAGGAAATAACTAAGAGAAGCTGTTTATCTCAATCTTATCTCCTAGGAGTTAAGATTGAGATAAACAGCTTTTGGCACTAATTCTCCAGTCAGGCACCATTAAATGATGGAAGAAGAAGAAGAGATGATTACAAGACGATTAAAAGAGTCAAACTTCAAATGAACAATGTAAAAAACATAGTTAGAAGCATGACATTTATGTTCGTGTCATCTGATGACTTGAGGAATTTGACGGTCTCCTCTTAGCCACACAAGGATCTGATGCTTCGTCTGATGCCATTTTTTTGGTTTTCCACCTCAGCCAAAAGCAAAAACTGTTTTATGAAATTTTCACTTTTGCTTTGAGTTTCCAGCATTTCCCATGGAGATTTTTGTTGTGTATCCTTTGCAGTTTTGACTGTCACATGCACATTGTTTTGCAGAACTAACAATACTTTTGTGACAGCTTTAAACCTGCAGCGGCTAATTTTTTGCTGTGTGTTTGGTCTCCTCCAGCTGTTAGCTTTTCCTACCTGCCATGTGGTGCTGGGCAGGTAGTGTACAGCGGATAATAGAGCTGAAAAGAGGCTGCTTGCTGCGGCTGTAAACGACGCTACAACAGCAGTGAGAGCGAATCAAAACAGCAAAGTTATGCCTGAGCAGCTAAACAAAGAGCTGGAACTCAGTATAAAACTGAGGGGAGCTGCAGATTTGGGTTTGGGTTCATCAGTGAACTCTCTGACATTATTTTTACATTATCATTTGTATTGTTATTATCAATGTAGATTTAAGGCGAAACTTGAGCTTGTATCTAACATAAAAACAACCATATTTTACAACCCACACGGAGTCAGTTTTTAACCCAATGATTTCGTCTGTGTGTGTGTGCACTATGTGATTTAATACCAGGCATGTGTAATAGACATTAAAACGGGGGTTTGGGCTGGCATTGTGCGTGCTGTCAACTCTATTGGAAAATACGTCTGGTGAGTGAGATGTAAAGCAGTGAGTAGTGACAGTGGCTGTGGAGGCAGACAGAGTGAGTGTGGTCAGACTGTGATCCTTAAATCACAGGTCCAGGGAGTGATGACTGTTTAGCCACTTCACAATAACACTCATTTCATAAAGCTGCACGTGGGACGAGATGCATGTGTGTGACAGAGCGCTTTGCTCTGAGACGCAAGTGGGTCTGCATTGCGTATACAATAAAATGTGCGCGTTTGCACGTGAGCGCATGCTTGTCTGAGTGCAGGCTGAAGCCCCGTAAAAGTCTAAATTACAACGCCGAATCCGGTGGTCATGTGTTGCAAGCGACTTGCCATAGGTGATCCAGCCAGAGTGCTTGCAAATCACAGCCAATCCACAAACCACCAGACCACAATTGTTGAATATAGTTTTCCACCCTGACTAAAGCTGTGAAACTAGCCACGTTCACGTCCTGCGGTCACAAATTCACAGCTGCAGTCAAAAGGATTTCTCTCTGACAAGCCCCTAGTGCCATATCTGATACTTTAAAAGCTCTATCCTCTTATTGGATTATGCAATTGGGAGTTTAACGTTCCTTTAAGAAAACATACACGTGCACCAGAGGGAAGAGTTCAGTGTTTTGCTTAAGACCATTCAGATGAGGAGGGGACTCAACCTTCCAGGCTGGTAGCTAAGGGGGCTGGTCTCATTGATCTGAAAAGGAGATGTAATGCAGCTGTGACAGGGCAGAAAGCTCAAAAGAACGACTCAACATTTGGGGAAACGTGTGACAAATATGAATCTACCACCAGTAGCTTAGCTTAGCATGAAGATGGACAACAAGGGGAAGTGGTGAGTTTAGCTCTATTGTGAAGGTCACAACATCAGCCTGATAGCACCTCTGAAACTCACTGATTAACATGTGATATCTCCTTTGTTTGATCTGTGCACAGAGAGACCAACTGAACAGAGCAAACAACACATTTTGGTTGTGTGTGAACAGGGACAGTAACATCCTGAATTCTCATAGATGAAAACAATCGATTGTCTGTTTTACACTTTGCTTTTTTGGACACAATCTCAACACAAAAGTAAATGAATGTATTCCTTTCAGAGATCCCATAAACTATACTGAGACAAAAATAACAAAAATGGCGGCGTTAGCGGTGGCTTCATAACAGTGCAGACATGAGAGTGCTATCAATCATTTCATCTAACTCTCTGCAAGTTATAAGTGCATGTCCCAAAATGTTAACATAATTAACAGGAAGTGAACTATCTTTGAAAGAAGATCTTTTGACTACTAGAAAGCTAGACTTTCTGTCCTGTGCAAAATGTTTTTAAGCACCCGAATCTGACTTTAAGTACCACAAAATCTAATGTTGCGAGAAAAGAAACCCAAATTTTAGGATGACACTAGCTTTTGTTCACTTGAGGCGTAGCACACCAGACAAACACCAGACTGTCAAAACAGAGTGAGGCTGAGTGGTGTGCTCGCACACATTGCAGGCATCGAGGGGATCTCAGTCCATCATGGTGAATCCCGCAGACACAACAGTCAACACCAAGGACAGACAAGATCAGTCCGGGCACAATACTCTCTCTGTTTACAATGGCAAATCATGAATAAAGCGAGAGAGAGCTTAGGGAGACAACAAATGATGGAGCGACAGATAGAAGCAGAGTGCAAAGCCAGATAGCGTGCAGAATACGTGTTTAGAAATTTGGAAAAAACACAGTAAAACAGGGTGGAGGTAGGAAAGCAGGGCGTTTTGCAAACATAGGATGAGGCAATGTCACATGATCTGTTGGAGCCCTACGGATGGGGGAGCTGTGAAAACTCGGGGACAATGGAGAGTATGAGAGCATGAAATGGAGAAAACCCAGCATTGTAAACTGTGACTCTCCGGCCTGAAGGCTTCACTCCTCTGGGGAAATTTTGGCTGCGCTCCTGCAGTGCGACTGGCCCGCCGTCAGCCGCTACAGAGTGAGAGTGTTTGGCATGGAGAGGTGATAAGATCCAGCTTTGATAAGCGTCTAGTTTGACATAAGCTGGCAGGATGTGAGGTTTGGGTGCCATCGTGTTTTTTAGAAAGAAGAGCAGAAACAAAAATTCAAAGTCGACCAAGTTTTAATCCATAATGCGTTCAGATCACTGCGTTTTCTTTCTTGTTTCAGACTTAATAAGAGACCATCGTGTGGAAACAGTATTTATATTCTTTACAGAGGGAAAAGTACATTGTACTAGTATAACAATGTAAGAATGGTACAAGTAAGTTGTTCAAAATCCTACTGAAGTAAAAGTACAGACATAGCAGTGAAAGTACCTGCACCATTTTACTGTGTAAACTACGTGTGTTGTCCAGCAGTTCTCAACCTTGGAGTCCAAATCTGAAGCTGAGGTGATTAATGGGAGCGCAAAGAAGAAAAAACTATATTTTTCTACACACATTTTGATCATGTATGTATGCATTATGTAATTTTCCCATTGTAGAAAATACACTTATTCACTTTCTGGCTGAGAATGAGAAGATTCACTGTCATGTCTGTCTGTTCAGTGTAAGGCTTCAGTAAGCAGACAGTTAGCTTGGCTTAGCATTGAGAGGAATCTCTATTTGGTGGATCTGCTAAAAAAGGGCTGAAAAGGGCCCAAATGAGATACTGGCTGAAGATAAGGCCTGGGAACTGCTGGTTTAATCTGCAGTAAGGTGCTTAAGCTTATCCAGTGTTTTGTATATGAACAAAAAAATAAATATTTTCCTCTGAAATATAGTGGATATACTTACATCCCACCGCTGAATGAGGCATACAATTCCAGGTCCTGTGTGAGATTGGCAAATGAAGCTTGTCTTTCATTTGATATGTTTTGTTTTTCCCCAACTCCACTTCCTCTGCTGGTCCTCTGGGGATGCCTGTGTGAATGTGTGAATACATCTGTTGTTGGTGTTGGTGTTCAGTAGTGCAGAGCGAGTTCTCGGCTCAAAGGGAAGGTGTGAGGCCCGCACAGGCCTCCATACGACCTACGAACAAACTGTGCTTTGCTGGTGTGAGTTCCACCTGTTGAAAGCTTGATGTCTTTTTAGCCACCAGAAGAAGAGATAGAAGAAGTGTGAATGCACCGCAGAGGGATTAGCTCTGACACATCCGTATTTTCTCGAGAGGCACTAAACATACCACACACATGCTAACACTGACACAGTCTTGACTTGGCAGGAAAACATTGGGCTACTGTACGTTTATTTCGAGCATCATCTTTTCCACATTCCCAGATGCTGTTGCTGCAGACTGGTCATTGTTGCATACAAACTGACGTGTTGACAGAGTACAAAGCAGCCTGAAATGACCTCCTGAAGGGAAACTGTTAAATCACATCCCCAAACCAAACTTTTATGAAGCCATAAATCCTCTGGTCAGTCAGCACTGAGAGGTGTTTGTTATCTGCTAGCCAGCTTCTGCAGAGGAGAAAACACTGAGGGTGGCTTTGTGTAAACACATACCAACTGAGCTTTGTTGTTAAAGAGACCCACCAGAGGTCCACAAGGACCTTCAAGGGACAAGAAACAGGATAAAGAGAGCCAGGACACTGTTGTAAACATAAACTCACCACACACATACCTTTACATACTGAAGAGGCAGAAATTTAAGATGGTTCACGGTAATAAAACACCTGACTTTTATGTAAGAAAAAGTTTTAAAAAAGATGAAAATGATACATTCTTTTTGGGCAGAGTACCCCTGTTACCTCATCATACAGGCATTAAGGCAGAAAAATGTCTGGTCTGGGCCACCATAGGTATTCCCAGATACCTTTGGCCAGGGGATTATTTCAAGAATGTTCTGGCTGAGACAATAAAATCACATAAAAAGTTCTATGTTGGCATGGAAGGATGATACTCCAATAAGAAGCTAATCTAACAAGACAACAAAACTACTAGCTAGCTTGCGAGTGGCTCCAAGTAGCTGCTGGCCTGGCAGTACTGTGAGTTAAAAGCTAATGTAGCGTCAACATGCTAACATTCATCAACATGCTGCTGTTCAGTAGGCAAAGTTTCCGATGATTATTAGCATGCTAACATTTGCTAATTTGCACTAAAGTACAGCTAAGAATGATGGGATTCCATTATTGTGCTGGAATTTGCTCATAAAGTTTTTACACACGTGAATGTTTATTTCAAATTTAACAGCAAGATTTCAAGCTCATCATCACCAAAGTCAGCAGGATTCATATTCTGGGATCCACTGATGTTGGTGTTAAATGAAGGGCCTGTCTGTCTACCAGGATAAGTGAAAAGTCTGACATGCAGATAACGCTAGATGAACAGTCAATCACTTGTGTCATTAGAATTCATCCCCTGGGAACCAATCCAATCATTGCTGAGCTATTGCTTCAAATTTTGTTTCAGTGCGCTCAAGACAGAAACAAGAGGGGACATTAATTGTGACCGCACACCATTTAACGGACCTGTAAAAGTACAAGACATGAAGTAGTGCCTGACAAATTCAAACAATAACTGTACAGATCAATCAAATAATGAAGCTGTGATTCGAGGAACCCACATGCATGGAGTCGAGTGCTCCGGCCTTAGCATCTTTAATGTATAAAACATGAGGCCTGTATCCTTGCAGACTTCTTTAAAGGAGGAATGAGACAGAGCAATGGGAGAAATATGAACTAAAGCTGGTGAGAAGGGATCCAAACCCCTCCACCCATCCCACCTCGGCTTTCTCTTCACATGTCAGCCTCTTTCATCTCAGTGAGCGGGGAAGCTGATGTCATCCACATGTAGTCACAGAGGCCGGCAGCATTTGGTCACAAAAAGGAAGAAAACGATAGACGTGGAGGTGAAGAGTGAAATAAAGGAGGGACAGAGGAAGAGGAGGAGGTGGCAAAGGAAGACAAATGAGTGAGGAGAAAGCACTGAGGAAGCGGAGAGGAAGGCAGGAAGGCAGTTTTCATGGTGAGAGAGGGAAAACAGAGGGCGTAGGGGGGCAGAGTGATGGTTTTAGCAGAGAGGAGAGGAAAAACAGCTCTCTGCTACACAACTCAAGAAACAAACCATATGGTTGGCCTGCATGTGTGGTGTTGTCTGTCTGTGTGCGACTTTAGCCAAGCAGACAGTGAAAGAGCTCAAGAGGGAGGGAAGCAGAGAATTAAAGTGACGGATGAAAAGAATTAAGGGGGGAAAGTGTGACGGGGGAAGACTGAAAGGAAAGTGGAGAGTTACGGCTTTGCTGTTTCTCTAAAGTCATTATAATTTCAGTGTTATGCTGCCATCTGCTGGACAAGATTGATACTGTCCTCTATGTCCAGTACTCTTCACTTTCGCCACAAGAGACCGCCAGGACTGCAGCCGCTCTGCTGCACGCTAAAGATGTATTTGTATTAAAGGCTCTGAGAAATTTTTAAATACAGTTTTGATTTACATTTTTCCATTTTCTACCGTTTTGTACGTCTGCTCCGCCGTTGTAATCCAAGGCTCCAATGTTATACTTTTTACTCCTCACCGTTTTATTTTCAACATACCTTGTGTCTCACGTCTTGCTTTTTTCTGGTATTATTGTTTTCAATAATATTGTTTTTCATTTGCCTCGTTGAAGTCCTGAAATGTTTTGATCCTGTTCCAACCATATAAAGCAATTTGTAACTTTGTTTTGAAAAGTATTGCATAAATAAAGTTTATTATTATTATTAGTAATACTAATAAATTCAAATTGACAACACAAAATCCAGTTCAAAGCCCAGTTAGAGGTGAGATTCTGCTCTCCATCAAGGGACTGACTATGATTATTATTTTTTAAACTGAATCGATACGACTACAGAAGTATTTTCCCCTCTCTTACTTAACTTTTATATGAACAAGGTGTTCTTGTGGATGGTTGAGGGGTGTTTTATATCGTCTTTAAAAACTAGTGAATATGTTTTAATATTCAGCATTCAAATTCCATTCATGTTGAGACAAGTTTTTTTTTTTTGACATTTCATACGTTCAGCTCTTCGACACAATGACAAGTTTTGCCACTCATGAGTAAAGAATCTCAAAAAGCTTTTAACGGGAAAAGTATAATAAATAGTAAAAGACTGATGGGACTTGGGGTCAGAGTCAGTGGTGGAATTTAAGTACTGCAATTAAGGATAAATTGTACTGTACTTCTGGAGTACTTCCATGTTAAGCAGCTTTACACTTCCTGTGAAATGTGGTGGAAGCTTTCAGATCACAATTTTTCATATCCTCTCTGTCCAGTGAAAACGAAATGTTCCTTCTCCAGCTTCTTCAGTGGATGAGCCCTAAAATGCATCTGCACAAAGCGGTTTTCTTCTCTGAACTCGTGTACGTCAGCCCTTTGTTTCTCTCCTGCTCTTTACGGTCACTTGATTAAACACACATTTATCTTGCATATGCGTCATGCTAACGCGATTTGAAACTTTACGCCTTAACTCAGCATCCCTTTGCATTACCCGACTGCTTCCTGAGGCAGAGCGATACTTGCCGTGACTAGAAAACTGGTTTTGAAGTGAAAAATCAGCGGAGTTCCCCTTTCATACTGTAAGCACCAGGCCAGATTAAGAGGAGGCCTTACTGTGTATAGACGTGGCCTCGAGGCCCATGTTACCGGATTTCAGATTATGTTCAGATTTAGTGGTTAGGATCGTGTTTAGAATTCGATCTTTATTCCAACCACAACTCGCTAATCATCTTCATGTTAAACTAATTATAAAGTCAAATGCTGCATTGTTGCTCGGTTTGATGTTATTTTTGCCCTCTTCCCAGCAAACCACTAACCCGCTTAATTTGTCTGACAAATCAATGTCACTACTGCCAGACAAGGACCCTGACGACCTCACATGTTTGAAAATGTACTGTAATTAGATTTTCTTTCATGTCATTATTAGTGTTTTTGGTACTTGTTTTTTTTTAATTCAATTGGTAACACTCTGCATCATGTTTTCCTCATACTGGATATCTTGTGTTGGAGCAGGGCTTGTGTTTTTCCTCAGCTTACGTGAGTACATGTAAAAAGATTAATTTAAGACTACAGATCGTTTATTCGTGCAGACTTGCTTAACGTAGCACATCCAAGAAAAAAATGTGTTATACAGCTGTCAAACACAACAGTCTTGTTAATCACCAAATGTTCTGCTCTTTGATGGCTTGGCTGTACACATATATAACAATGGAGTAAATAACACCAGATTCTTGAAACAAACAGCCCCCCCACCCCCCAGTCTGCTGCACTCCTCCCTCCCGGTCTCTGCGGTCCCTTTTAAAAAACTATCACCACACTCGCAGCAACAGATGCTGCCATAACTAAAACATACTGACACAGTCAATTTGTCTTTTGTCCAGTTTTGGTCAGTTTTTGTCTTTAATCTAAAAAAAGCTTCCAAACACCCAAGCCAACGTCTCGACCTCCACCCCCTGAACGAAGCGGGGTGGTAAGAAAGAGATGGGGCCAGCTATCGTGGATAAGTTCCCGAAAGGGGGTTGTTAACATGTGACAGAAAGCGTCCTTCAAGTACGAGCCACGACGCGGCAGAGGAAAAGGGGGGGCAGAAGGTCACGACCTCGGTTTTCGGCTTCTTGGTGGGGGTGTGCATCCCGAAAAAAGAAAGGGACAAGACAATTGAGCACTCTCTCTCTCTCCCTGCACTCAGCCCCACCAGCCTCCACCCGCCTCTGCACCCCCAGCAACGCCACATCCCATTGAATAACGGACACTTTGATCCGAGGGGAATTCCAGCTCTCCGTCTCTCGCTGTCCCTATCTCGTCGGACTCAGTCAACTGGAGCGAAGGATGGAGGACATACTGGTTATTCAGTTCCTGGTATACTGATTAGGACACAATGGAGCCTCATGCTGTGTCAGTTATGTGTGTGCGTGTATTAAAGCATCCTCTACTCCTATACATGCAGACATGGACTCACACACACACACACACACACACACAGTACCCATCCTAAACAAGCTCACTCTATGTCCGTGACCCTATAGCAGGTGGTGTGAGGGCCACAATTGCTTGGGCTGGAATATGTTCTCAGCCAGCTGTGGAGACGCCGGCCAACGGCAAGGACAGCCTGAAGAAATGAAACTGAGCAGTTTAACTGGGAGACGGACTGGTGGTGCAGTCATGGGACAGGGGCAAAGAGACACAGGGAGCCAGAAATAGATCGCAGACGCTGGGTAACACAAAGTGAAACATGTTATTTGAAAGTATGTAATGGTACATATAATCTTGGGGCCTAACTGATGTTTTTTCATGCATACATGAAGCAGAAGATATATGTTACATTTATGATGTTTGATAAATAGCAGCTGTGATCCCTCAAGGAACGGACCAAATGTTTGGCATGACTTGGAAATACAAATAACCTAACCTCAGTATAAAGAAAAAAATATAGATTCAAAATTAAAACTGCAGAGTCTTGACTTTTGGTCCCCTGATGTGGGTCAAGCACCAGAAACACGAGATCCTAAACACCCTGTAAGTCAGTATCGTGTTTTCATTAGATATTTCCTGCCCCTGTCTTTAAAGGTCCATGCATCCAATTTGCAACACAAGTTTTCCATTAAAATGTATTAAAACTCTAATCTGAAGCCAAGAAAATCTTGATGACATCACCTGGGTTATTTTCCCAGACTGCAGACAAAGTGCCACAAGAGCCACAGAAAAAGATTATGCAACTCATGTGGAGCAGTGTTTCCCATAAGTACAACAGATGGAAAGATGAGTAGGGAAACAAGTTTAGATTGCAGTGATGCAGTGACAGCATCTGTAGGTCTGCCGTCCAAACACCTCAGCTATAGCCGGAACTAAAAGAGCCATTTCTACTCCCTCGTCATACAAAGGAGCTGAAGGCATGTGCTGAGCAGCTGAGCCCCTTTGACCTGCACGACCCCGGAAAAGGTCCCAACACTGTGGGACGTCATGTCTGGTCCCAATACACAATCCCACGTGATGAAGACCCTTGAGACTGATGATCTCCCACCTCAGGCCCCTGATCAGGCCAGCAGGTTGTGTATCAGGAGGACACTACAGTCGATGGCACTATCATTCCCTGTATCTACCACACCAGCCTTACACCCGCCTGGAAAAGGCTGGGAATACAGTCAAGATTTCTCCAGTAGCACCATACAAAATCAGTGAAGACAAACTCGGGGATGTACACACCACGTAGGTCCTGGATTACCCCTGACAGGCCACAGTCTGTAAAACTGAGGAACTGCATATCAGGAACTGTGATGAGCAACACGGGGACCTCCCGGCAGGACTGTCCTCTCTCACTTCCTGTTTATTCTGTACACCTCTGACTTAACCTACAACAGAAAGCCAGGCCACCTGGAGGAGTTCTGTGGTGACTTGCATTATGGGTTTATCAGACAACAAAAGGAGGACTCCAGAGGCCCGGCCGATGACTTTTTTGGGTGGCGCAGACTGAACGATCAAAGCAAGATGAAAGAGCTGATTCTGCACTGGGGAGGATGCTGAGGTTGTCACTCCTATGAATACCTCGGAGTCGACAAGATGCTGTGGATGTTCCATCAGTCTGCAATGGCCGTCTTTTATGGACGCTGTCCAAGCTGATTAGCATCCAGAATAAAGTGCATCACCCAATCCAAAACATGCTGGTTGAGAAGAAAAGCCTCTTTAGCCAAAGATTTTAACCTCAAAGCTGTTCCACCAAGTGGCACCAACCTATCTGTGCAGCACTTCAAACATAAAAGGCCTCGATTTTCACCAAGCTGCCCTGCAATACATAAAGTTACACACCTACCACTTCTTTAATGTTACACATTCTCCTTTGTCTGCTATACCAAATCACATCCTCTTCATGTTACTCCTTCCTCTCGGGGTTTTGTGCCCTCTGAAGGCTTCTTGCACAGCTGTTGTGCCACATTAACTGCACATTTTCCACACCGACCAAGACTAATATAAGAACAGAGGGGTTGGGCAGGGATGGTGCTTACTGTTCATGGTGACTGAATGACACAATGTTTTAGTCATGGTCTACATTTCCAATGTGCTGAATAGTTTAAGCTTGAAGAGAGAGAGAGAGAGAAAAAGATTGTGGTCAGTTCTTGAACATTAAACTTGGTCTTTAAATTTTAAAATTCTGGACAGCATTTCTGTCAATTATGATACGACTGAACTGACCAAAGTAATTGCTGAGATTCTGGAAAGATGGCACAACAGGCTGCGAACAGGACAACAGTTTACATCTGCAGGCGAAACCAAAAGTGAGTCCACTGAAAATATCAAACTAACCACACATTTCAGAGAAAAATGGTGTGTATGCACAACTACCACAAGTGCGGTAGGACACAGATGGGCCTGAGAGTGTGACAGATGTTTGAGCATAGTCTTTGGGATAATAAGATCGCTATTTGCTCCACTTTCCTACATAAAGTGTGGCTGATTTGGAGTTTCCTTTCATTTGTTTTGAAGCCAAAAGATAAAAGTAAAAAAAACATTTTGGTCTTAAGTACTAAAAATGCATGTACTCAGTTCCTTCACTGGACAGATTCAGTACATCGTGAAATGCAGTTTTCCACATCGGATGTGACAAATGCAGGAGCAGAGGCTGGGAGAATTTCATTCTGTGGGGCTGGACCGCCACACAGGCCAGCCAGTGTCTCCCTCCCACCAGGGCCGGAGTTTCCTCTCACCACCTGATTCAGCACCCTACATCTGCCCTGAATTAGCATGCTAACAGTCGTACCCAAACCCCTGGAGCCAGCCAACAAGGGGCCGAGGCAAACAGATCCCCATGACACACAGACTAATGCAGCCAGACGGACAGCCCACAGGAACGCCTCACATGTTCCACAGAGGGAATGCAAAACATCCTGCGCCCAGCAGCACCTCAGAGTACAGCGCACATCTGGGCTGCAGATGTACCATCAGCAGAAAAGGCTGCCGTAGGGTTCTGCATGCGAGCTCGGACTCTGTGTGTGAGCGACTATGTGTATCCATATTTACACAGCACACATTCGTTTTGTATATAGAGGCCGTGCACACGTGTGTCTATGCATATAACCAAATGGCTTGCAGCAGAAGCGGCAGTTTTGTGGGTGGAAGGGGAGAGAGTCAGAAGCATAACTTCACAGGGGCAAATACAATCAGCCACTGAGCACTGGATTGTGTTTAGAAAAGGCGTGAAGGCTCGACATCCATGGAGGAAAACGAGTTGTTTCAGGTCAGTGGAAGACAAACACACAGAAGGACGCAGATGTTCTAACCTCTGCGTACACTCTGTTAAAACAGAAAAGAAAGGGAAGGAAAAAAAGTAGAGAAGAGAGCCATATAAATAAATATAAATGAAAAGTAGGCTCGCGCTTCACATCAGAACAGCAAGTCTCGAAATATGCATGATGTAATGTTGGACTGATCTTCAAGAAGGAAATCTGATGCATCTTTCTTCATTCCAGTGTTCATGGGACAAGTCTTGAATTTGTTTTGGAGGATTTATGAGGCTGATATAATCTCACAACATCATGACAGTGGAGCACAGTCTGCAGCAATAGATTTATCTGGAGTGGCTGTAACATGACCATGTTGAATAACAGGATCTAATGACTCATGACTCATCTCATGACCCACGATGATGTCAGTAGCATCATGGTAAAGCGCTAACATGAGCGGCTGTTGTGGCTATTCATGTGGAACTTTATAAAAACATTGTTTCAAAGCTTTGAAACCTGTGCTTTAAAGCAAAACACAGCGTGGGTAAGAATTAACATCAGCCTAGAGATGTAAAGTAATAACACAAAAGAGAATATGTTTTAAGACCTATTACTCAAGTCATTTCAAGTCAGTGAAAGAGACAAGCAAGTAAAGACTTAAGCAAGTAAGGCCTGTGAACTGGGCATGTCAGAGTGCAGTACCGCTTCTGTCCACTAGGTGCCACTTGTGCTCTGTCTCTGAGCTCCTCGAGAACACAGATTCACTCACGCTAACCCTGCGCTCTGTGAAAAATCAGATTTCTGCCTGAGACTGAAACTCATGACCTCCACTGAAACACCACTAGGCAACGTCCGCTTTTCCTTTTCCTTGTCCTTCTTCTTCTGTGACAAAATCAAACAATAACAATAGTAGAAATGTTAACAGAGAAGAGGCCCTCATTTACTTTCTGTCTCCAATTTATCCACAGACAGACTTCAAGGAATGAATACCCAGCAGACAGACCACATGCACTGTACATAAAACAAACTTCTGCCAATCACATGCGTTATGTACTTTCCTATGCATTTACTGGATCATATTTCTCAGTGGATGTTACAGGATGCCTGAGGCGTATTTCCTGGCATGGATGAAACACCTGTAGGTCTCCTGAATGACTGGAAACAGCTTCAACAGTAATACAGCACCGGAACTTTCCAGGCATTGTTGTTGTTGTTGTTGTTGTTATTGTTGTTGTTGATGTTGTCCTCAGACCACATTGGGCTACTGTTTCCCTTCCTCTCCCAGCACATTTGTTTCCTCATAGGGACACTGGGGACAATGTTTAAGAAGTCCTGAGGGACATGAAGATGAGAGCAGGGTAAACACACTGAGGGGAGGCTGTAAAATAGACAAGAGGCTGGAAGCTGTGGTCACAAAGTGAGTCAACTTAGTCCAGAAAATGTTCCACAAACAAATGGAGAGGTAGCTTAGTGTCCAGAATCAGTCATGTAAAAGTGATAAAGGTGAGTGATTTTTACATACAAATTTCTACTTAGCCATATTTCTTCTCCTGTGAGATGCCTTTAAAGGCTGTACTTTTTATGTATCGTCTGGCATTCAAGGGTACAAAAAACAACATCCTACTTTTGATTGTGGAAAATATAATTGTAACCTGTTAGTACACAATTGCTTATTCAAACATCACATAACCACGTTAGCAGTCAATCTGGTGTTTCAAACTGCCTGGTGAACGTGCAATAGACTTGTATTTGCTCTCCTTTTAGCTCAGTTTTTGGTCTCAAACAACTCCTGATGAAAATATCTGGACCCGTCAGCTCCAAAACGCTCCACTATGTTCAGCAGATAGGTGCTAACTTTGTAAGCTTGTTGTTTGGTGATGAGCAGGTAGCGTACAGTTGTTTTATCAGAGCTTTTGTTTGCTGAAAACATCTGCCTGCCGCGTTGGAAAAACAAAACTATGAGGCTTAACAGGAAAGTTGCAGGCGAGAAAATCAAATTAATGAGCCAGAAGTGCTGAGCCGTGCCGCATGATGATTCTCTGTTAATGATGTTAGATTTGTGAATGAATTGTTCGTAAAGAGTCAGTCACACAAATCCTGCTCCTGTATGGTGTTTGTGCAGTTGTGCATAAGAGCCAAGTTAACTTCTAACTCACAAAAACTGAACCAAAACAGCTATTCAAGAGCGGGTCCCCGGGTGGTGGGCGAACAAGACAAACCGAATTACTTTAAAGAACTAGTCTTTTCATCACTGTTCCCTGTAGGCTTATCACCAAGAGTGACACCTTTCATATTACAAATGGCCATTTGAGCCATTGAAAATATTGTTAAGAGCTGCCCTGACAGACAGATATAAGAGCGGGATTGGTCTTCTCATCTAAACTTGGCAGGAGAGCAAATAAGCACCTTTCCTTTCCTTTCCTTTCCTCTAAGAGGTCCAATAATCTTTCCTGATTGAAACGTTAAGGACAAAAACAACAAAGTAAGAAATGTTTATCTGGTAGTCAAACACTGTTCTGCTTTGGAGGTATAATGAGCAAAGCGAGGTGGAGAGGGACAGCATGACTCATGAGCAGGGAGGAAAAAATAAATACTGTGATGAAGACACTTAGACAGGCCTTTCATAGCTCATTTCGCTTAACCGCATCGCTCGGACTGATTAAGGAACCCCTGCAGTGTGTGTTGTGTGTGTTCCTTTCCGTTAATGTGTTTATGTGTGTGTGTGTGTGCGCCTTACGAGTGCTCATTTGACAGAAATAAGACGAGTTATCTCCCAGCGTGTGGTAAACACCTCTGTGGGCAAGTTTAATCTCTGCTCTCCCTCCTTTCTTTTCTCCTCTCCTGCCGCTGAATGAAAGACTAAGTGGGCTCAGGTTGTAATTACAGTAATGAATGATTTTGCTCTACCTTTCCGCCCACGTAACATGTTTTCTGACCCCCCTCCCCACACCCCACACACCCTCCACCTTCCATCCCCCCTTTCCTTAAGCCCCTTTCACCCCACCCTGTTCCGCTGGATGTGGGTTGGCTGCTCAGGCCTCTTTGTTTTTGGTAAGGAGATCCCCTGTTTATGTGGAGGTGGGTGTCCCTGGGTGTTCTTTTTTAACCACATTTTCTTTGATCTGCTCCTCCCACTCTTGCCTTGAATGTGCAGGAGTGTGTGTGTGAGTGTGTGCACACATACCTCCAATAAGACCGTCAAAAAAAAACAACAAAAAAAGAACACCACGTCGTTGTTACGTGTGCATCAACTTGTGCTTTTCGGGTGTGTGCTCACGTTTGCGTCTTGTAATGTTAAGTTTTCTATGTTAGCAGTTTTGGGAGGCTGCATGTGTGTAATAATGTGGTGCTGGATGACTTTATAATTGAAATGTCACTTGAAAAATTGACTTCCATCCGCCGCGATTCTCTTTACACACAGGATCACACGAGTCTGTACCTCTGAAACCTGGGAATAGCACAGTATCTGTACACATATGGCTAAAGTCATGCTTGCATATGGTTATTATTACACGCAGACATCGTGTTTTAACCCCTAACCCCCCCATTTGTTTTCTCTTCAGAAGCTTTAAAGCTGCTTTAATCGAATATTAGCGGTTTCTCCCATCATCCTGTTCTTATTAGGATAAAAATACTGAACATTAAAGCTGCTATATTCAATCACATTTTTATTTCAAATGACTGTGTGTAATATGAACGGGGTCGCTCGTAATGCTGAACCCATAGAAATGTATCCTCCAGCACTGCTTCTACTTCAGCTTTATTAAGTCTTTTAGCATCTTTGAGCTCACTGTTTTGGTGTTCGGGCCCACATCTCTCATCTGCATTGTTTTTGGTTGTAACAGGCCACTTTCTGACAATAAGACCCAAACGGCAGACAGACAAACTCACTGACTAGCTGGCGAGGATTTAGCAAAATGAAACAGCCAGCTTCGTCCCCCTGGAGCAAAGCAGGTAAACATGTGACTTACATTCACCAGATGCACAGAAACACAACCCTGCATGAATGATTAGGTTGCTCCGTGACTGCTGGATGTTTAAATAGGCAACTGTTGGCTAACATATTCACCACCTCAAGTTTTATTTAAGTTGGTAATATGTTGCTTACAGCTCGTTGTGCTGCCCCCAGATGGTCAAAAAAATCTGTTATTGCAGGTTTGAGGTTGGGATAAAATCATCTTTTCCCATTCCAAGCTTCTTCCAGCTCCTCAATTTAAGATGCCTGACATTCGCACTGAGTGAAATACTGGCTGCACTGCTCTATCAAACAACAACATTATAGATGTGCATCATTTATTACACATTTTCACAGAATTCACTGCTGTCTGGCATCTCTAGAAACGCTCGGACGCTTCAGTGGGGTTTAAAATAAAGTTCTGTAGGTTTGACTGTTTGGTTGCACAGCCTCAGCCAACAGTGTCTTGACCCATCAGCAGGCAGCTTCTTGCTAAGGGGTCAAAACATTTCCTCTCCAACTGTTTTTGATTTCACACCAGATGCTGAAAATCGCAGCGTTACAAATCACTACCAATTGGTCTGATTCAGCAAATTAAACTTTAGTATTAGCACAGCGCTTACTTGTCAGCTGGGGAAGTAAAACTATACATTTAGCAAGTTTGTATCAAGATTGACATTTCTGCTGGTTTTTTTTCGATAGAAGAAGGAAACACAAATTGCACAGTTAGAGTAAGAAAAGGAAACTGTCTGCAAAAACAAATAATATTGAAAAATATTGAGTATTGCACTCAAAGAAATTAGCAGTATCAGGCGACATCTGTCGCAACTAAACAGATCACTTGTGCTTTTTCTTTCCCACATCCCCTTTCCTTAATTGTTGAATCCAAAACACGAGCAAAATAAATTCAAATCGAGTGAACAGGGGTGAGGTCTGACGCTTTGCACTCAGCTCTTGTCTGCCCTTTCGCCCTCACACCTCCTCGCTGTCCGGGTCACAGCTGGGCCGCTCCTACAGGCGTGTTGAGCGTTACCTGTCAGACAAAGCGAGGGGCCAAATTCTCTGAGCTCTGCTGGGATCAGGAGCAGAGAGCCTTCCTGCCTCCCCTCCTGAACTCACCCCCAGCGAAAATAACAAAACAAAAAAACAGCCGAGTGGCGGGTGGGAGGGAAAAATGATATGAAACCCGCAGTCGCTGACCCCTGGTTCCACATGCAGTTCACGGAGAGTTGAGTCAGCAGACTTAATTCCCCTCTTTCTCAGGGGGCTCCAGTGTGAGTTTGGATCCAGTATCATCCTCTGCAATTACAGCACGAGGTGTACCTGGAGCAAAGTAGATATCCCGTTTGAATTGGAGTGAAGTTGACTTTTGGATGCAAAATGGACGGCTGTCACTGACTGAGGGCATCATAAATTAGCTCTTTTGTTTGCCTTGAGGGAATAATATGACATACATGTTACAAACTTTGATGCAGCATTAAAGGTCAAGTATGTTGGCTTTGTTCATTATAGAGATGTACTGTAAAGAGGTGTTAGTTTTTAATTAGCATATTGTGTGTGGAAAAAACCTCAGTCTGGTAGGTTAGGGACACTTCTGTTTGGTATTTGAAATGGAGAACCACCATGTTTTCAAAGTTATTGTGGAAGTACCTTAGGTTGTAGTTCCCTCAATTTTCATGAAAAACTGTCTTCAAAAACACTAACTGTTTTGAAGAGTCTGGGGAAATTCTGTTTAAAAACCAATGTGATTCATTTTGCACCAGAAATTTTGGTGTCACTTCCTTAAAGACTGTCTTTGTGGCTATTCTGAAACTGTTTGGCAGTGTGATTGCCTCTGTAGACCATTTGTGTCTTACACAGAAGTGCTAACACATCTTCGCTGGTTCTTGTTTTCTCATCCCATTTCAGCCCTACCCAGAATCCATTTCATTGCCCAACAATGAGTTCTCATCTCAGCTCGTCACACAGCAATGCTCACGTCATTGTGTGTCCAGACTTGGAAGGTCAATGTGCAAAGTCTTATTGCACCCTTTTGGTTACGTTTTGGTTTACCACCACTAAAACTATGTGCTTAGGTTTGGGAAAAGTTCAGTGTCATGTGTTTTCTTGCACATGCAATGTAAACTCAGGTTTCAGGGTTGAAAAACGCATGCGTGACTCCACCACACAAACCCAGAATCCACCCCTCTGGGGACTTTTTAGCTTTGTAAGCTAAGGTGCATTGTGCAGTAGTTCTGATGGTCCAATATTGACGCTGTTGTGTTTGCATTGGACATACATCAAAGTTCAGCAAATTTAACCCAGACGCACAAGGGCACCTTCTGCATACATCAGAGGGACGTGCCAAAAAGTTGAATGAGACCGGGCTGTACCTTAATTTCGATTATCCACCCGATCATGCTTGATCCAGCATGAGCCAAAAGAGTTTACTTTATTTCTGCTTTGCTTTTGTTTTGTACAGTCCCCTGAACAAGAACAATACGGCCTCTGTCCTAGGCCTTGCCCCTGAGCCTTTCTTATACATTAAGAAACTTTATAGTTGCTAATAATAAGAAGAAAAGTAATATTAATGATGACACAAATAGAAATCTATGAAGAAGTCTATGAGAAAAAATGCTTTTGTGGGGCTCCAGGGGATCTGTGGGTAGCCACTGAGGCAAATCAAGGCAGACTCTTAGGCTCTTAAAGGGCTACTCCAATCATGTAGAAGTAGTCGTACTAATTAGTGGAAGAATTCCATAAAGTTTTATTTTTAAAAGAATGGTCGATATCGAAGCGGCAGATTCCGAGACTTCCTGACTTTTAGTCACTAGTATGGGTCAAACTTCAAAAACACTGGATCCTGCATTTCCCATAATGCAACGGTGTCTGTCATTAGAGTGTCTGTCATTAGACCATCTCTGCCTCTTTAATGCCCCTTGAGGCTTATGATTTAAACATTTCTGCTACAATCTGAGATGTTCTTCAAACTTTGGAAAGCTCCCGCATAAGATACGATACCAATGTTTTCACACAGTGTAACCTTTGACCCTTATACTGGATAAATGTTAGATAAGACGCTTTGTCTTTGCTTTTGTTGTAATTCCCAAAATGCATTTACCAGAAAATGGGCCTGCATTTTATTGCCATCAGCTGATGGTTTATCCCAAGTGGAAGAGCTGACAATGACAGTGATACAGGGCGAATTTTTTCTTTCTCCACAATCATAACTCAAAGAATACATTTTTATAGCTGCATTGCTTTCCGGTCTAACAAACCTGTTGTCAGAAGACAAACTGGTATTGCTTCATGCTGTGATGGATTTCTGTGTGTGTGATTCTTGAACATTGTAGATAAATATCTGGAAAGAGGTTCTTGTGCTTTGATTATAATATAGTGTCAAAAATGTTTGATGTTCACTACTGATGGGAAATCCTCTGTTATTAATTGATATTACATTACATTCTCAGCATGGTGTCACACTGTCTTAGCTCGGCCAAATACCAAAGAGAATGAAAAGAAAGCCACTTCCAGGCAACGAAATTTCAGCGCTAAACTGATTTCCTTCATTTCCTTTGCATAATATAAAGCCTGTCGCATGTGACTACAGCACATTATGTTGCTGCTTACATAAATCAGGCCGTGGTAAAAATTACATAACCATCGTCGTTTGTCACTGCAGAGGATGCAGGGAGGGAGCTGTGAGAGCAGGGATCCATCAGCTCACACCAACCCTGCCAACAAGAACGACATGGTTTAAAATGAAACACCCCTGTTAATGGAGGGAGTGTTTCTAATTAGGAGAGCAAGCTGGTAAGCAGGAATGCTCCACCAGGGCACATGAAACCGAAGGCAAGTTTATTAAGCAGCAAATAATGGAAGTGGACCCTTAACCTGAGAAAAGTCTCCATCTCATCCCCTTAGCCCACTTATCCCATCCTCAGCTCCCCTAGCAGAGTTTCACAGCGGCCCACGGAAAGGCATGTAAATCTGGCCCCCTTTGAGCAAGCAACGGGCTCCGGAGAAAATAAATCTGCCGAGGTTCACGGTGAGTTCAGCCAAGCCACAGCTCGAGGCTTTCTCTCCCTCTTATATTCCCTCTCTCTCTCTGTGAAACTGCTGCTGTCTCTGTCAGTGCATCCCTCTTTCCATCCCCACCTTTCGCCCTCTTCCTCTCCCTTCGTCTCATTCTCCACATCGCTCCTATGCTCTTTTTCCCCACATATTTGGTAATGTCACACACAAACAACACTACAGTGATGTCATTGTTCTGATAATGACCTCTGGGAGGAAGAGGGACAGTCCCCTCACATGTGTTGTGTCTGGTCTGGTTTGGTTGAGTGTCTGATTGAATCTAGTTTAGTCTAGTTTGGATCTAGCTTGATGCACCACTGTAGGCCTCGGTTTCCCAAACCTCGGACTGAAACCCAGGATGTTCTCTATGGTGGGAACCACATGACAAGAGTAATCATGTTTCAGTGAGTCAGTCTATAAGGGATCAGAGAATAAAGTTTGGGTTTTGAGAACGGCTTTGACATTTTAGAAAACAGGGTCTGTATGTGATCTTATTTTCACAGCAGCTGTTTTGAACTTAACAGAACTTGTAACAGTCAGGACTGGAAATCCAGAGTAGCAGTGGAACAACAGCTTGCAGCGCTTTTAAAAAAGCCAGTGCTTTAGTTAACTTATGGAACCAAGCTTTGAGCCTGAAAGAATAGTTTGACATTTTGGGAAATACTTTCACTTTGGTTCTTGCCAAAAGTTAGATGAGAAGATTGATACCACTCTCATATTTGTCTGTTAAATATGAAGCTGCAGCCTGCAGCAACTTAAAATGTTTTATGGGTGGTCTGTTCTCAGCAACAAAGCCAAAAAAGCAAAAAGCATACTTCCCAAATGTCAAACTATTCCTTGAACTTTCTTTAAGAACTTTCAGTTTTGATATATAGTGTACTGTAGTAGAGTGGTATGAAACTGTCAGCAAGTGGTGTATAATTTTGATTATAATAGCAAACACATCCCACATGCTTCTCAGTTCGGCGTGATCTGCAAACATGATTGTTTACAGTCTAATGTCATCAGAAATGCAATAAAGTGCAGTTACAAAGTCTGACAAAGTCAAAGGTTTTGCTTGTGACCCCTTAATATGAAGCAATGTCCCTTTATGACGTGTATGCACACACACACACACACACACACACACACACATAAAAAAGACTAGACCAAAAAGTGCAGAATTTAGATGTTCTACTTTGTTACCTACGTAATATTCTCGTGAACTCTTGTCGGGGTCTGGAGCCCCAGGTTTGGAACCACTAACCACTAAACACTTTAAAGATAACCTGTACGTTTTTATTTATAATGTTAACCTATAGTCGTATACCCCCCATTTTAAGACGAATTTGTCTCTAAAATATTCCTTATTTGGGAATCTGTCCAATTTGTTGTATTGCAGCTCATGACCAGAAGTACAGTCTCATCGAGTTTAAAAGTCTCATTTTCATGCAAGAGAATATGGTTGAATATGGTGGAACAACCTTATGGCAATTAACGTGAAGACAACCAACAAATTTCCGAGTCATAATACAACAAAAAACATTTGAAACACCAACAGCCAGATGTCTGTGCTTCCAAGTAATTCACAATCACAGTGAATGCGTCCGTTGAGACCAACTCTCGAAGATTCAGGAAATTTTGTAGCTGATTCCAAGCAGAGGAGGCAGCATACTTAAATGACCTTTTTCCTATTTCAGCATGGACATTAGGGACAGTTAGTGGAAATAAATCCTGGCAGCGAAGATAATAATTTCCCATAGTTTTTTGGATGTAATTCTGGAGGTAATTCATCTTAGAAGAAAACAGAAATACACAGTTTACCTGTTCCTGCCAAGTTCCCGCCCACGACTGTGATATAGCAGCTGTTAGCAGTCGAGGCAGCAGATCCTTACGCTGAGTCGCAGTCATGTTTGTTTGTCGAAGAGTTCTTTTACTCGCAGTGATTTTCGTTTGTCCCTTCTCAAAAATCTGTACATGAACGGACCATTGGTTTATCTCAACACTGCGAGCAAAATGGAGTGGAGATGGAGAGTCAATCTGCGATAAAGGTGTGCAGTTCCCAAGCAGCATCTCCACAATGTGCTGTTACAGGAAAACTTGTTGAGCTGCACTCAGACAAGAACAAGGGTTGTTAGTCTGCTATGTGTAAAACTTTAAGACCAATTTGCCACAACATGGACTTTAATTTGTGTTTCAAAAGTTGTAAATATCGGTATTTAAATGACTCAGCAACATATAATGAGTGAGCAGAAGGTGTTGAAGTGTGCTGGTTTCCTGCTGATGGACACTTGGCTGTTGCAGCGCATTAATTTCGGGGCTTAAACAAGGCTGTCATCACCATCTATCCCCAGTAATGCAAGCAAGGCATCATCTAAACTTGTTTCAAGGCGAAAACGAAAATCTGAACAACCCATTTCATGAATCAAATCTTTTTCTCCACTGCAGAGATAGCATCTCGGAGCGAGTTAAGTGTTGTTTACTGCAGAGTCTCACTGGTGGATCATGTCAGGCAGCTCTGTGTTGACACTGCTAAGCCCTGTCTTCTGATGTAGCTGTTCATCAGAAATGGACAGATCGTTTTGAAAAGAAAAAGGAGGAGGAGGAGGAGGAGGAGCTCTGGTCACTGAGTACTTCCAGACCTCTAATGAAGACGGATGTGAGGACGCAGCGTCCACCCTAACCCTGTAAACTTTGACCTGTGACACAGCATAGCTCAAGAAGTCCAGCTTTTAAAACATAGAGAGAGAGAGAGAGAGGGGTAGGAGAAAGAGCTTTGGCAGGAGAAGACGGCTTCATTTGGGTAACTACGTGACATCCTTCCAACACATTCGCAGTTTCACCATCCCACTGGAGGAAACGTTTTAACACCATAAACCAGCTCAAACTGTGGAAAATATCAGCTCGCGGTAAACAAGCAAGAAAACAAAGGCCTCATTGTGGGTCCCCCAGGCCCGTTTCAGATCAGATGTATGAAGAGTCTCTGACCACGCATGTGCACAATGTGTCCACATTACACTGATATACAATACTGCTCATTATTTCAAATCACTGCTGCTCTGTTTTTGCTTCCACGACAAATTGTGTGAGTAACTGTAGGTAACCCCTCTTTGTCTGTCATTAGCTGCCCCGTGTCCTTATCTCTGGGTCTTAGACAAACCCCAACCCTCTGATATTACTGATGTCTCCTTGACAAGTTTTAAGGGTGTCTCTCAGTAATGTGCGGCTCATTCAGCAGGGCTTCGCTCTTAATCCCCTGACCTAGAAGAGGGAGGATTCTCAGTTTACACAGCGGGTGGTGGGAGTGTTAGATTACACTAAGACTGTAATTATTAGGCCTCAAGACTGATAAATAGAGGCAAACGCTAACACACATTAATGCATGAAGGTACACGTTCATGCACACACACGCACGCAATGCTGTAGGTACCAAGAGCGAGAAGCCCTGAGATTCTGCAGCTCTTTTAAGGACTTTTTTAAAACCTGTGTTTTTTAGTCATGCTGAAAGAGGTTTGCACTCTTTGTTAACCGATGAACATATAGCGAACCTTCTCACTCAGCATTTGCATTTTGGTTTGCAGAATTTATTTATTTTTTCCCGTGTGAAGGGAACCCAAAACAGGCGGAAAATGCAACAGGCTTACCAACTCATTCACTGATTCAGACCAGCGCAAACAAAGAAACTGCAGGTTTGAAAGTGAGCTTAGTCTTTTGATTCGCAAGAGGTTGCAGCTGGTAGAATCGTGCATGATTGCAGCTGTGTAATCTGTGTCAGTCAGGCTGCCATGACAAGGATTTTTCTTGATTAAATTGCAATAAACAAATCAGCTGGACCGTGCTGTGGCTAATTCACCTTTAAATAATATCCATGTGATGACGATTAGGGTGAGTTGGCTTTTTCAGCTGCAAAAGCAGAGAAAGAGGGATGGGTTTCAGTAGTTTGATGAAATATAATGCAGCATGATATGGTTACTGATGTGAAAATGATAAATGAGGGACATCCGTATTAACTAAACTATTACTGACACTGTAGTACATTTTGCTTTTTGTGTTCATTTTACCATGTGTTCGTGCAACATTACAGCAGTTAAAGTGGTTGATGTTAAAGTGACATGTGCAATGATCCCAAAGTGGCTACCGTAACACCTTACTGCTGAAATCTGCTGCTGAGATATATCAGAATAATGTTATGGTTGTCTGATCATCAGGTCAGGTTTATCTTACCCTCTCTTTTTCCATCAGAATAGCACACTAATTGCAGAAAACACAGATATTCATAGATTTAGGCTCTCATAGATCTTCACTAGGTTGTCTGAGATGGCTAAAAATACTGTTACGGACAACATCATGACATTAGCAAGGACCAGAATTTAAGTCTAATGTCTAGTCACCTTCTTGGCTATCAAAGGAAAATGGCCCACATGTGAGCCTTAAAAGAAGTTTGATAAAACAGAGAATCAACGCGAAAGGGCTCAATGTTGTGCAGTAGCAAAAAATCAAAGAGAGTGCAGTAAGAGACAAGACTGATCAGCATCACCAAAGCCACAGGGGTTGGAACTGACATAGCAAACACAACCAAACGGACTTGATCCAATCCACTCCAAACGACCACTAATTTCATGTTGCATCTTTAAGCGTGAATGCCCAACTGTGTTTGCGCTGTGTGCACTCTGACCCCTGTCTCTCATCCTCACGAACCCCCCCACCATCCTGCTGAGTTCAGCCCAGCTTAGGCCAGCCCACTCAACGGGACAAACTGCAGGCCCACTAATCAGCTCATTTAGAGCAGATCAATGGCACTGATGACAAGAGCCTAAGCGGAGACTGTGGAGCGAATGAGGGCTGAACAAAACACCCTTCTTAAACGATGGCCTCGGAGCAAATAACCCCCCGGGTGAGGGGGTCAGGAGGTTGGTGACCTGGGTGGGTGCGGCAGTGGAGGTGTCCGACTGGGCTTGAGCGGGGGGGTTTTGAGTCCCTGGTGTCCCCGCTGGTGGGCCAGCTGAACAAACAGCTGGGAACAAGGCCAGGCTTTAGCATGCAGAGACACAGAGCTCCAGCCACACAGGCCCGGTCTCCAGGCTAGACTTTAGACCCAGGACAGCATGAGGACAGTGAGCCGCTTTCTTCTCCAGAGAAAAGGCCATGTCTGATCGACACACATACCAAAACGAGCACATACAATCGCAACTGAACCCACGCACGTGCACGAAAATGCTTGCACACATCCGCATTCACACATAAAGTGTTTGCACATATGCATTCTTGCACGTGCACGCACAAAAGTGGACACACGGACACTTTCTCATGCGAACTCCATGAATTCACTTCACTCTCATCTTCAACAAAAGGCCTGTGTCTATCTGGCTTCTGCTCAAAATAACGCTCCTCTATTTCCAAGCTATTGATCTCCACTTGTCTGTTCCTCCACAGGACATTCACTGTTTCTATTCCCTTTGCCGCTCTCCAGCAACTCTAAAAAGTCTGGCCCTGTTGACATCACCCCAAGGATGGTCACATTCCAGGAACAATTCCATATCTGCACAGTGTTTTTCAAGATGTACGTCCTTTTGCAACAGAGATTATGTAAAAGCTTGGAGCACAGACAGCTGGAAATGGCTGAAAAGATGCTAGCTGCGGTTATTATAGGCTTGGGAAAGCTATTGTAAAACTATAGCGAGTGACAGAGGCTGTCCAGATTATAAACAGACAAGGACATTCATTTTGCCATCCCTCCTGCCCCCTCTTTGATGCCAAACAAAACACAGTCGAGCCTCGATCAGCTCAGGTCAACCTGAGTCGGATTCCCAATTGTATGCGCTCCAGTTCTGGCAAAACAGGGTCAGTGAAAGATATAAAGAGGTTTTTGGTAAAACACACACACAATCACACACAGCCTTGTTTGGGGGCAGCGGGGGGGCACAAGCTCCGATAATTAGTGGCACACATGAAAGAGTGGCTGCTCACTAGAAAACAAACTTCACTAGCGGAGCCCGTTGTTAGCAAGCTGACCTCTGAGCCTCTGAGTGGGCACATTGTCCCCCCGATGGATCCCCTATGACAGCTCGTCACTCAACTCAGCTGTCTCTATCGACCAATCGGGACTCAGCGCTGGCAACCCTCTGGGAAAACTCCGCCCACTGAGGGGACTTACGAATTTGGTGGGACGCCATGTTTTGACGGCAGTGGAAAAATGTTGCTCTGTGGCCATTACTACAGTGTGATCATTAGACTGATTATGACCATCTGTAATAAATAATGGAATATAAACATTCTGTCAGTGAACTAATTATGGGATTATAAAATGATTTATATACTGCACCTTAAAATAACTTGCCTCAGTTACGACATTAAAGGGTCATTTCACCGGTATTAGAAAAAAACAAAACTTTCTCAGTTACTTCTTGTGTTATCGAGCCATTGAAACATGTTTGGTTTTATTTGAAATGGTTGTGGGGTTTAAAACAATGAAAGGTGACATCGGGTTTGAATGAGTTAACAGCCTGAATAATCCAAACATAATCTAAAAGTAATTTCCATCTATTATTGAGTCCTAAATCTCTGCCAAGGCAGTGAGATAAAACTGACTCAGGAGTAATTTCTTTTTGGATTCTAGCGCTGCAGTCTTCCTTACCTTTGTCCTTTAAGCTTCTGTCAGTATTTTGTATAATATTCTCAAAGCAAGTTGGCTCTTATTGGCAACTTGGGAAGCAAGCCCTAAACACTGACATTACCTTATGAAGATGATAGCATGAACGTATTAGCAGATAACAGTTTCCTATTTGCCTGAAGATTTTGGCTCGTACTCTGGCCAACACTATTCACCCTTTAACCTTTAGCTCTGTTTGCTTAAGATAAATATCAGGATCTTCAACTGCTAAATGTTCCACTATGTACACCAGCTGGTCACTAACTTTGTCTGTCTGAAAAGGGACACTTTTCACATTACACACAGTTTAGACACAATTAAAACTGTCGATAAGAGTGAGGGTTTCTATTGGTTATTTGGATGAACTATTATTATGTGAGGAAAATGGGTCATGGTCAGTGTGAGTTATGAAAAGTCAAACAAAATGAGGTTAAATTCAGGTAAAAACACCAGCAGGCATCCAGTAAGCCACAAACACACACTCTGACAGAGCCTTGAAAGCTCCAGCCTTTCCCTGAGGAGCTGCGTGAGGAATCTGTTCACTGTTCATTCACTGTACTCGCTCCACATTGTGAGGAGACAAAGGACGGGGAGTGAGGATGACAGGGTGGAGGTTCACTCCTGCTGACTGCGTCTCCGGTTTCAGGTCCTCCCGGGGTGACCGTAGGAGGCGACCGTGGTCGACTGTATCTCGTGAGGAGGGAGATGGAGAGTGCGGCCTGGGTGCTGCACGTGAGGTTTTCATATGTGAGGAACAGCATTTTGAGAATCCGTATGGATCTCGTGGTGTGGTATGTCACACCAGCGCCCCCACCCCACCGACCAACACACACCATCATCTCTTCTTTAGTCTGTCATCACCTCGATGCCTTGGAGATGGATAAGAGGATCATTATTGGGCACTGGGTGCATCAGATTTCTGTTTCTGTATGCTGAAAGACCACAATAAAGATAAGTCGTTTACCTTTAAAGTTACTTTCAATTATATTTTCATGATCAAACGTTCAAGGGCATTGTCACCCAAACCTTCAGCTCCCTCTGGCTTTCTGAAACTTTGTAATGAGTATAGGCTCATTTGTTTGACTGTCCAGCCCCCAGCTTTACTGTTTTGGTTCACTCCAGCAGGAGGCAGACACAGTTAGCCACTAACTTGTGAACAAAGTGGAGCATTTAGCAGCATGAAAGCCAGATATTCTCCTCACAGGAGATGGTAGAGACCAAAACCAGAGCTAAAAGGGAGTGAATGTTGGAGCTACATCCATCAGCTGCACACAAACATGATTCCATATAAATGATTATGTTGCTCTGTAACTCCTGGATGCGCAAATAAGAAAGTAAATTAGATACTTTTTAAATAGTAACATGAACATTAAAGTGCAGAACTGATATTGAGATTCATGATATAATTCATCATAGAGCACAAATTCAACACATATGATCTCAGTGTAGTCTTAATAACTTGGCCAGAGATTGGTTATGAGAGGCCTTGTGTTGAAATCCACACCAAAAGGGAGTGACGGAGACCCAGATGCATGTAGATAACAGCTGTTTTATCATTTCAGCTCTGTACTCACTGTGTGCATATCACAGCAGTTTATAGCTTGCAAACTGGGGTGTGTTAGATGAGCATTTTTTTACAGTCCTTGACTGATGGTCCACAGCTTTATCTTTCTCCCTGCACGGCCCTCCTCTTACAAGAACGCAAACTGATCACAGGCTGTGCATTACTATCAAAAATGAAAAATATCCACCAACAAAACTAAGATGTGTGTTTTGAAAACTCGCAAAGCTCCTCAGCCCTTTTTTAGTGCAAAGAGAAGTCACGAGATTTCTGCAAAGAGTATTTTAAGTCGGCCAGCCGTTTATTGTGAAACAGGATGACATGGACAACTGCCTCCCCCGTTCCCGACCGAGCTCTACCTGACCCCGAACTTCCCTTTCCATAATTGGGGACTTCCTTCATTTCACAAGTCCTCCTGTGCCTGACTCCTCTGTCTTCAATCAGCACACCAAAACATGTCCTCCTGCTGAGCCACTAACATCTGATTCAGCTGTGTGAGAGCACCTAATCTGTGACGCATGGATGAGAAAACTGAGAGGATTAAAGGGGAAATAATTTTCTCCATGGCTGCTAAAACCAAAGTGGGTTTTGCTGCGGTGAGGAGCCGGCCCTTTAAGATCGCAGATAGGAGCTTTTTGTGTCTGCCTCCCATTGTCTTGTTACCTTATAAATCTTCCACGCCGACACCTGATACCTGATATCATGGCCCATTTGTCACCCGTGTTTACGTCTGGGATGTTGAGTGCTGTCGGGATTGGATGCAACCCTCCCCAGGGGTGTGGGTGCTGCTAGGACAGGCGACACTGTGAGCTGGGTGGTGGTGGTGGGGGTCAACTTCAGGGTGGAGGAGGGCCAAAGGAGTTAGGCCGACTCCTCTGAGCCGCCCTCAGGAAATACAGGTCTTATCGTGTCCCAGAGAGAGAGAAGAAAACAGAAGTAGAGCAAGTTAATGAGTGACAATTGCCGAATGCCGATGGGACTGGTTTTGTTTGCCCAACTTTTGAGATATCTGCTGTCACTGCGGCGAAATGCATAGGATTTTCAGTTTCACATCACACAGTGGTGTGGAGGTGAGAAAGTATGCAAGATCTTGCTTTGTTTCTCGAGACATTACCAAACAACATCTGCCACTTTTCATGTGTACAAGAGCAACACCATGAATGACTTTAAGAGAGGCTGTTCAAAAGTGTGTGCAGTTCTCCCATACGATTAAAAGGCCAGCAAGACAACATTACTAAAACTGCTGCAAATCATTAAACGCAGAACCTTTTTTCTAAACTTACACTCCTAGAATTAAAGATCCCCTGTGCATATGTATTAAGGCATGCACAAAAATTCTCCTTAAAACTGCAGCTGCTCCCTCTCCTTCATTAAAAATTCCAGATTATATGAAAAGATTTTTCATTTCACATGTTTAACTGCTGGGCACGAGATGTCTCCTCCTTCACTGTAAAATCCATTCTGGGTGTCTGTGGTTGGAGGCTTCAGGTGTCCACATCGCACTTGCTCGTGCTGAAATTGGCTTCCGAACTCTTTGAGATGTCACAAAATTTACTCTGAGCAGATGAATGTAATAAACAGCCTTATCGCCTCTGCACAGCGAAGCACAAACATTCAACTGTAGGAACAAGAAGAGGAATACATTTTTGACTGGACGGGGCTTTAAGGATTGTGAAGGTTTAATCACGATGAAATGACTTTGGTACTTTGGTGTCACAATTCCATTAAGGTTAAGAGATCTTCACAATGTTGTCACGCATAAAATAATCGGTGAGTAAAGAAATGTGGTCATCTTTGAACAGAAATTAGTATTTATTGTCAGTGGAACATGCAAAGCAACATGTACTGACCCGACCAACCACCTGTGCCTCCTTCTTCTTTGGACTGTGCACTATTTCCCTCTTTGCTCCAGCTGTAATCATACTTCAAACGACCACTAGAGGGCTTTGTCATTTGACCATAAACAAACACATGTTGCTTCTGGACATTTGCTGAAATGACTGATGCTGGCATTTGGAAGATTTGTCGTGTTGAGACAATAAAGATACACAAAAGGCAGAAGAGAGACTGGGGAGGCAGCGTGATGCAGCCAGGAGGAGCTTACAGCTGCAACCTCAGGCACAAATAATCCTGTCCACTGGGGAAGTTAAGCCCTAGTGGTCAACAGCTGTTATGGGGAGCATTTCCTGCAGTAGAGTAATGAAAATGGTTCACACTGAGGCCTGGAGAAGCAGGGATTTGATTCTGGAAAGAGATGTTACTGTGGAAGTCACCACAAGTGAAATTTAATTCACCTCCATTGTATTCCATTGTATTGAGCTGGTGTAATAAATCTCAGAAAAGGGTATCTCAAAATCATCTGCATAACAAGGTAAGGTTTTTAGCAATTTGGGTAAACAAATCTTTTACTGACTTTACTATAAAGTACTGACCATGTCTCAGATCTCTACCGCACAATATGCATGTCCTAGTTTATTCAGCAGCCTCGGCACCACCCCTCAACGCCTCCTCTCGCACTCCATCTTGTCCCGCGCACAATAACCCTCAACCCTCGGTAAATACTTGCAGGCTCTCTGGCATAAAGAAAATAGCTGAGCAGGGAGAAGAAAAGAAAGAATGAAAGAGGGAGGGGAGCAAGAAAAGAAGCGGAGCAAAGAAAAGATTAAGCTCTGGTTGAAGTACAGCTTTTCCAAAGCTGGCTCGGTTTTTGGCAGAAGGCCAGGGGAGGGAGACAATGCAATGCTGTGTGGATCCAGGAATCTATAGACACTCACTGGAGCATTGGGCTGTTGGTAGGAGGGTTAGGAAAAGCTGGTGTGTGTGTGTGGTGGTGATGGTGGTGGTGGTGGGGGGGTGCGCGCTCTGTTTTCCAAAGCCGGGCACACAGGACATTATGGGGTACTGGTGGCTGAGGCCAGTAGGGGAGCGTGGTTGAATTGCTGTAGTAGAATTAGTAGTGCAGTCACAACGGACAGAAAATATTGATGTGACAGACTCCATCAGGGGATGTATGGGGCTCTTACTGTACAGAACCCCCCACCCCCCAACACACACACCATCCCTCCCACAGTCCTTACAGCAACCCCAACCCTCCCATCACTGAGCCTCCATATCCCCCCAGCTCAAGGCTCACTCTGGCAGCACCTGCTCTGTGTCAGCGGAGAGCTGAGGGGGCTAAACAATATACCACAAACAATATGTCAAAGGACCATCTCACTGCGTCCCCCAGGCCTTTTAATAAGGAAGGACATGAGGAATATAACAACTGATTTTTGTTTTCCACTACTCGCTTTGTATTCTGTCCTCCAGTTCTCTCTTCACTTCATTACATTTTCATTCATTTCAATCAGCGTTTCATTTCCTTTTTCTCCTCACGGCCCTCTTGGCGGTATGAGGAGGGTCAAGGCTAATACTGGAAGAAAAAAAGTGAAAGAAAAAGAAGAGAGAAGAGGAGGAGGGGGAGGAGGAGGAGGAGGAAGAGGGATGGGAGAGGCAGAGAGGAGAGGTGCACCCCTCTAAGATCAAAGACTTGGTCCCATTGTGAGGACTGTACAATGGGGTCCTGCAGAGAATATGCTTAGACGGACTCCCACCGCCTCCTGCCCCAAGGCCAACTGACAACATAGCTGGGAGGGGGCATCAGGGGTAATTGGAGGAATGAGAGGGACTGTGTACAGTAAAGTACAGTTATTTCAGACAGGCCACACACACACACACACACACACACACAGTTATTCTGCCAGTGTGTCTTATTATAACAACAAACTTAAAAAAAAAAAAAAAAAAAAAAACGCTAAAAGTTGGGTAATAAGTCATCACTGCAGTTGACACCTTCAACGTTACACATTTAGTCATGTGATCAACTGCTAATTTAAACACGTGTTTAGGAGAAGGTCATGGTATTGTTTGAATAAAGAAAAAGTCAGCTTCTACTTCAAACATACAAAGTAACATTATAATTAAATGCACAATTTTAGCAGCGTGAACCTTTAAGCACAGGGGAGTCAGGGTCTCGTGAGTCTTGTGATGTACTTGTGATGATCATAACGTATGACTTAGGTATGGGGATGGGAGTATGACACATTTCCTGGAACATGGGACACTTGGGACACTTTTCAGTGTTTCTTTTGGGACAACTGAAGCAGAAAAAAAAGCATCCAGATGTTACTAACACAAAGACTGATTTATTTGGCAATAAATCAAGACAAATATAAATTCTAAAACAAAAAATGAGGATCCAAGGATCCAACTGCCAAAAAAAAGTCACGTCACGTCAATGGACCCCAGTCTCTGAAAAAATAAAACCCACAGACATTATTAGTTCATGATGTAATAACAGACTTATCTTTTATGATAAGATTTTTGCAGGGGTTCATATCGTTTTTATTTCTCTCTCTCTGTCGCACGAGTTGTGGCGGGAGTGTAACCACAGTCTTGAGCGTTGCAGTGACATGACATACAATATCCTGCCTTGACACAAGCTGCACTCGAAGTGGTAGGAACCGCCTCTCTGTACCTAAGATGCAGCAGCAGATTAACGATGGTATCAAGGCTTGCATAGGTTGCATAAAAGAAAAAAAACTAACAGAAAAAGTCCCCAAAGATCCCCCACAGAGGAGAGCTGGCGGTTGGGGTTGTGCTCTTACAGCTGTAACCACTGAATGACCTCAAGGCAGAGCTCCACATCCACACAATACAAAGAGACAAAAACTTCTCAGTTCCTTAAAAGGTCCCATAGCTGTTAGATGTTACCTTCTTTGCTCTTTACTTTTCGGTGTTTCAAGTGCTCAAGTGCACTTGTGACTTTGGCCCTCTTTCTACTTCCTTTTTTCTTAGTTAACTCCTTTTTCTACCCTTTCTACTTGCTTCTTCTCCTGTCCTTCTCCTCCTCCTCCTCCTCCTCCTCCTCCTCCCCCCTTCCTCCCCTCCCTCTCTAAGCCTGTGGGGCTTATCTATGGGGATGAGGGAGAGAGGAGAATGGGGAAGACAGGCACTTTCATGGCTGAGTTGGGAGCCATTAGCCCCCTGTGTGCTCGGCCCTGTTCTACCTCCTCTCAGTATTAATCTGCAGTGACAGCTTCACTGTTTACCAAATCCACCCAGGATCCTAGGGGATGACTGGCCGGCGCCACTCTGCTCCATTAACCTCTGACCTCCAGCGTTATGGCACCAGAGCCAGGCCCGGGGCTCGGAGTTAACCCGGCCCGAGCGACCGGTTGGACACCTGTCTGATGTCCGAGACAGAACCCCTGTCAAACAGAGACAATCTGTTCACAAAGATGCACCTCAGCTGGACTTAAATGGATGGTGCCGTTTACAGCTACACCTCATCCACCTTTTTTGTTTACATGTAGTTTATATTGACCCCTGATAAGAAGATGTAGATGTGGCAATAAAGTTGATAAGGAGATTATCATTTATTACAGGTGAAGACTTTGATTCACAGAGCGCATCAAATAATGCATGTACGTGCACACACACACACGCGCACACACCCTTCTGTGAAAACACACACCCTTCTGTGAAAACACACACCTTTGCCTTAAAGAAATTTAATCCTAAAACAAAAATGAAGCTTAAAAGAACAGTTTGATATTTTGACTGGGACCAGTAACTTCCTGGCGTCTCAGCTGGTTGCCTGACATCTGGTCCTGGCCAAGAAGTAACATACAACCCCCCCAAGAAAACAAACACTGCACACTGTCACACTAAGTTCATGTTGATTAGACAAAATGCTAATGTGACATATTAGTTATCAAACTTTAGTGGATCTGGCAGATCAATTCTGTTATCTTTGGGTGGGACGATCAAAGGCCGACCTTATCTTAGTCACACTGAGTGCTTCTAGTTTTTATGCTAAGCTAACCAGCTACTGGCCTTTGTTACATATGTACTGTACGTACAAATTATGGTGTCAATGCTCTCATCAAACTTTGGGCAAGGAAGCGAATAAGCACATTTCCCAAAGTGTCAAATATTTCATTTAATCTTTACCAATGTATGAGTTTAAGTCATTTCCTCAAGTCTGGTGAGTTTTTATGCTGAATGGCAGCCAATGGCCTCGTATGGAGGAGGAGGAGGGAAACGAACTGAGATACCTCTACCATGACTGATCTTGTCCAGACTCCAGCAGGTATAATGCAAACAGCAGAGTGACCTGAAGAGCCTAGGAAAATATAATTAATGCAAGAAATCCAAAATAAGTAAGCAGAAACATGGAGGCTGTAGTGCTGCTCCTTCTTTTGATTATATCCATCCACATGCCCTCTGATCCATTTCCCAGGCTGACCACTGCGTGTGAGGAGTATTACATTCTCCCCCTTTGAAGTATCTGCTAATCTCTCTTGAGATCAATCTCCTCTGCTGCAAAAGTTGTGCTCACGAGTCTTGCTAAGTATTAAAGCTAGACTACTGTAAGTGACGCTTGTTCTTGAAAAAGTCACAGATGAAAGGTTTTCGTTTCTTTGACTGACAGCATTTTAACAGCATTTCAATGGTTTTATTATAGAAAGTAAAACCAGAGGTGAACACAGTGTACCTCACAGGTCCACTCGCTTTTAGCTCCCAAAATATGAGGAGAAGCATGTCACCACAAAGACCGTCATCTGAGCTCATGATCTTGTTTGCTGTATTATCCTTGTTTCTTCACATTCTGTTGTTAATGTTAGTCTCGTTTTGGATGTTTTAAATTAAAATTCTGACCGTATCATACAAATTGCACCTTTACATTTCCTGTAAATTAAACCTCAGCCTCAGGCGCCAACAACCAATTTCTGCAGGCAGCTCCTTACTGTCAGTGACGAATTTCTTCATGAACTCACAATTTGTGATTTCTGTGTTCGTGTGTCTGTTCTGCTCTTCTTATTGGTTTTAAGAGGGCTGGACTCAGATGCGATGACACTCGTGGGACTGTTTGCCGATGTTACTGGGCTGCAATCAAAATTAATAAGGCCACAGACAAAAATGCGCAGTCACGATGAAACTAAAGATTTTTTTAAACTTGTGTTGTTGCTCAATTCCTGGTGAATGTGCAATATTATCAAGAAATACCAATGTTTTTCAGATTAGAGATATTATTATTAGATTGTGGTATGCAATATGCAGCAAACAGAACATATAATGCAGCAATACGCTCTATGCACCATGTTTTGGCTTGACGATCGGGCTGGGTTTGGGTTAACATCCAAAAAATCAGAATATCAATAAAGTTGTCTCATACTATCTGTGCATGTGGAAATTCTAATATTAGCCTTAAAATGGGTTCTGGCATTGAGGGGGAAAATTCTCAGGTATCATAACTAAATTACTCACCACAAACCAAGCTGCCCTGCACAACCCTGCAAAGCTGTACCCTCCTTTAACTTTAAAGCAGCTGAGACGGCACTTCGGCACAGATAACGCAGCGCTGTTCTTCACACTCTGTGGTAGGTGTTCCGACTGGGCTGCCCTGCTTGTTCTTATTATGTTATATGTTATTATGTCCTCGCGGTGTTACATGGGATCACTCTGAGCCAAAGCAGGTCTCTGGACAACTGACTAAGCAGCAGCTTAACAGTCACACCATAGTGTGAATGCAAAGCTTTGATTTTTGCTGCCTGTGTGAATCTAGAGCACGTGCGCTCGGCAAAGTGAGAAATGTGTTGAGGTTCAGTCAATGACAAAAAAAACCCAGCACAATGACTTTGCTTCATTGACAAAACTTTCTGATTTCTTTTTTAAGTAAAAGAGGTGAAAGGAGCGTTGTGACCCAATCATTAATTTTTAGGGCACATTATTTTTAAACTTGACATTTCTGAACAGCATATAATAAGGGTGAGGATTATCATCGTCAGGTGTGAGGTTTAGGCTGGACATTCAGTGTTCATTATGCTGTCTATGATGCAGTAGCTTTCAGAGCTAAAGTGTTAAAGTAACCACTATTAGACCAAACATGGAGGTACGAATGCTGAAGTTGCAGTGAGTGTGCACAATGTCACACAGTACAGTCATAACACACACACACATACACACATGCATTTCCCAGCAGTTTGTTGGCTTGCAAAGCAGCATGTGCATGCACACTCAGAGGCATGCTGTCTCCCTCTCTCACACACACATACACACGCGCACACACACACACGCATGTGTGCACACACACACACACACACACACAAACCCCTCAAGCCAAGCCAAACACACTCAGTCTTCTGACCAGACATGAGGAGTGACAAAGCAACACGTCCTTCCATCAGCGGCCCACACACTCACTCCCCCTCCCCAGGTGACCTCTGACCTCGATGACAACAGACTGTCATCGCCGTCACTCCTACTAGGTAAACACAGCGGCCTACAAAAACAGACATAATGGTGTGCTGAGGCTGCGTCTGTGTGTGTCGTGTATGCTCACTTTTACGTGTGTGTGTTCGGCTTTTTGTTTTTGGCTTGAACTTCACTCCGCTTTTTATTCAGTCGTAACGTGATCCAGTTTATCTGCTCTGCCCTTTAAATAACTAATTCCTAAAGCCAACCCACCTGTCGCCATGACCGAAGCTCAGTTTGAGCCAAAGCTCTTTTCGATTTTTCTGCTGAATGTTCAGGAAAAACTGAGGGTTAGAGCACACAACCGTTGCCAAAAAGAGAAATATTTACCCAAGGTGACGCAAGCGGTGCCCTGCTATTGAACCGCTCTCGGCTATATTTAGAAGTTCCTCACCAAGAGACCAAAGTGCTGCGCTCATCAAGATAACATGAAAGACATAAAAATGAGTCTTCTTAAGTAGATATACCCCCACATTACCCCTTCAGCCTATTTTAAGTCGACCCTCTCAGCAGATTCCCAGGAGTGGCTGCCGATGCGTCACCAAACACATGCTGAGGACCGAACCGCTTCATGCAAGCTAAGCTAACAGCTCATGTCCTTGCCTTTTTACCTCATGACCTCACCTTATCATCGGAGACATTGAACACACTCGGCATGCGAAATTTGGACTACAAACACAAACACACATGTAGCCCTCCTGTTTGCACGCTCTCCGTCAGCTGCTTTGTGCAAATCATACACAAATGTTTATGGGGTTTATTTTCCACAAATTAAACAAATAAAGAGGGGGACGGGGAGTTGGGTCAGGGGTGCAGTAGAGGGTTGGGGGGGCGGCGTGGGGGCTGAGCAAGGCTTTTGGATGGTGTACAAGTCAGAGTCTGGAGCAAGCTGAGCACTCCTCCTCCCAGGAGGATGGCCACGCCACGGCCAGCTGGAAGCCATTGACAGGAGTTTGGGGTTAGTGAGCAACAGAGGAGAGGGGCTTGATGGAGAAGATCACGGGGTCTGCCTGTCTCGATGAATCCACTTTCCACAACCAAAGTAAGACCAGAAACCAAGAAAGAGGAGAAGAACAAGTATGTGTCATATATTTTCATGCTGGGAGTGAGAAAGAGAGCGAGAGAGAGAGAGAGAGAGACTAAGCAGTGTTTAAAAATCATGAATCATCAGCTGCGTTTCCCGAAAGAGGCTTTAAAAAAAAAAAAAGATGAAAGAAAAAAATAGAAGATGGGTTTTATGGGTCATTCATGAAAATCTATAGTTTCCATGACTTTAGGAGTTCCAGTCATGAGAAAATATATAAAAAATGTGATCAAGTGTTTACAAAATTTTTCATTAAACTACTTCAGCACAGCAAAAACAGCTTCTGCAAATGTGTAGGAAGAAGACATTATGCCGATCTGAGTCATGTAGCACTTGACACTTTGGCGCAATCTATGAGCAAGTCAAGCATATGTTGAATTATTGCCCTTTTTTGCAGAGAAAAGAAAAAAATGGGGAAGTGGTTTTTTGAAACTTTCTCAATACTCAGCTCTTGATGGCTGCAAGAAGTACGTGGGTGTGCACTGATGTTTTGAATTTATCTTTTTTTTTTTTTTTTTTTTTTTTTAAGGTTGGAAAACGAAAACCACTCAATCTTACGTTTTGTCTCAAACTTTGTAGAGGAGATGTGGAAAAATAAAGCCAAAGAGAAAGAAAAGAGCGAGGGAGATGGAGAGAGAGAGAGAGAGACCAGAGGCCATTTAAAATCCCAGCTATGAAGACACAGAGGCTTAACACAAAACATGACACAAACATCCTCCATCTGTACCACTTCAAACCAACACCACAACAGGACATAACAGCCTGTGCAGCGTGCAGCTTTATCCAGTCAGCTCTGTGATTACTACATAAACAAAAGACAACTGCACAACATCTACTCCCATGACATCAGGCCTTTTCCATTGCCATTCACTTGAACAGCAACACTCACCACTTAAACATGCAAGTCTAATGAGTGAGTCAACAGTTACTTGACAAGGAAGAGGTCTAAGGAAAAAAAACTGTCCTAAATGGAAGTAGTCTGTGCTGGGCTTGACGTAAATAAGCTCATCCTCAAGCACCTCCTTGTTTACTCTGGTTGTTAAAAGCACAAACATGAATAAGTATTCCGTATCCTGAAATCAAACATCAAGTATTTCATTTTCTTGCAACTCTGTGTGCAACATGTGGAGTGCCTGTTTTCACTGGTTTACCTGCACCTCAACCACGCAGACAGCTTTTTTCCATTTCCATCAGTGAAAATGAGAAGAAGAACACGGCTTCCTTACTTCGAGATAAGAATTTCTTATAGCACCCAGAAATCTTGATATTTCTTACAAAGAAAATCTAACACTTCATTGTGAAATGTGCCACAAAATACCAAGATCAAGATAGGATGAAAGTTTTAGACTTTGGGCTTGAACCAGTTGGTTCATATAGCATGTGTACTGTAACTGATGCTTTCTCAAGACCTCATAGGAAATGTCATGATATGATGACCTTAAGATATTGCTTAGACAGGTAGCTCATGTTGTATGAAGCAAACAGTAGGTTTTAGGATGAAAAGTGGCAGTTCAGTCCAATAAAGCAACAATTTTGTTAAGCTAAGCTAACCATAACCGGGTCCTGCTTTCAGCTTCACGTCCAACATGAGGACATGAGAGTGATATCAAACCAATTTTGTAATCACTGGACAGAGCCAGGTTAGCTCTTTATCCCTGTTTCCTGTCTTTACACTCAGAAAAGCTCAGCTAAGCAGTCGCTGGCCGTAGTCTTAAATCTAACAGAAGGATGTGAAAGTTTTATCTCCATCTAAGCTTCTCATTTATCACTCAGCAGGAAAAAGAAAATTGAAATCACAATGTAAAGGCTAGCAATGTTTCAGCCATGTTGCAGTCACTCAGTGGGCCTTTGCCTGCACGAAATGCATTTGTATAGCAGGGGTACGAGAAGTACACGACATGTAATGCACTAACCAGCATTAGAAAAGTATGTCAGTGAACTATTTATGGTTGTTCTGATTTCTTTCTCCTTATTCTGCTGTAACTGTGTCTGTTACTGAAGCCATCATGCATAACAGTGAATTTATGTTGTTGCCATCCATCCTTGCTCTTGTTCAAGGGGATATTCAATTCCACAGTTCTCAAGACATGCTAATCCCACAGCACAGCAAACACAGCTAACAAATGATTACAAGAATATATAATCACAGCGTTTGGGTTTCCTGCAGCCATGCCCCTGGGACAGTGGTCACAGCTTGGTGGGAGTCTAGTCATGTTTTAACTCCAGTTGGCTTCCTCTCTTTGAGCTGATTAGAAAGTCTGTTGTCCATTACAGATGTTTTTTTGAGGGGAAAACAAAGTGATCCTCCAACTGACTATTATGGTTTGCACACGATCGCAGAACGGCACAAAGACATAACTCATCTATTCATGATGAGTTGTAGGTGCACGTGTGCCCTTGCATGTGCACCTGAAACTACATATTGCACTCACTGCAAGTGGAAAAACACCCGACAATAATGACATTGAAAGGAAGTGTACGAGGAAGCTTGTCATGCTTCTTTCACAAGTTATTGGCCCAGAAGTTCAAACTTCTTCATCTACTCAGACAATTCAGGCCGGTGACATAAGACATTCATAACGCTCACCTTCATAACATCACCAGTTATCACAAGAGGAGACTGCATTGAGTGGTACATACACGATGATGAGATCGAGGCGGGACCTCCAGGACTTTCCTTTGCCTAACTTGGTCACGGAAAACAGGTTTTTAGATTTTGAAAAAGATGACTGACAAACCTCAGCAGTGAGGAAAACATCTGGGCCAGGGTGTCAGCGTCCTGCACTCCTTCCCATAATTCCCTCATTCCTTTATATAATCATTAAATCACTGACGGATGTGAGAGAGGCGCAGCAGCAGGGGGCTGGGAAAAGACAAAAGGAAAAAATGAAGACAGAAAAAGAAATAAACAGGAAGGTGTTTTTCTGGCATCATGGCCGCAATACGTCCGTAAGCACAAGTCTGAGCGGCAGATAATGATGTGAGGTCTTATAAAAGGCAGATGTTGCTTTGACATCACAAATATGGTCTGTTATGACCGTGTGTATCCATGTGTTTGTGCTTTGTAATTAAAACATTTACAGACTGTGAGAGCTGTGCCTCTAATTCAGCGTCATCCATTCCAAAAATTACTCATCCGACACTTGTATATATATTTATATAATATATAACACTCACAAAGGTTTGAATATCTATGTCTGTAGGTAATGCACTCAAAAAGGCAAACATGAGTTACATGTTTTGCCCACAGTCAAGTATTCTGACTGTGATCAATTTATTTGTTGAGGTAAGAAAGCCATACAGTTGGTTTTTATCACCACAGTCACATCATTAAGCCCTCTCATACCAGATAAAGTTCTTTCAGTTTGATGCTGGTTGAGAAATTACTCTCTGGCAGCTTTAACTACTCACCATTTAAAAAAATATGTCAGCTACTTAGCAAAGTGATATCATAATTCTCTTCAAAGGACTGCAAGTTATCGATTTAACAGACTTGATTCTTTGTTTAATGGAGTGCTAAATTCACTCTACCTAAAAATTTTGTTTTGACAAGAGAAACAATGCTCTTTTTATGAGACTAATATTCCACTTCCTGTGTAGTCCCTGAACTCTATTGTCATCAGTATAACTCGAGATGTTGTGACATGATTTCCTTTGCTGAGCCAATTCAGTCCTTTTAAACTCGAGCGAGTGGTGAGCTGCGTCCACGGGTGTGCGGCCTGCTGCTAGAACCTGAAGTGCAGCACGTATGGAGGAAACCGTTCCAGTTGGAGAAATTGGATCCATCTATGGGGAATATCCTAAAATAAACCCCTCTGTTCTCCCATATCAGGCCTTGTATAAATAAGATAGCACTGCAGGCACACTGCACCATGGGAATTAGCCAATCCAGTCCTGTAAACATCAGCCAATGACTTCTGGCAGGCTGGCCGGCTCTCAGGAGGGGAGGTTCTGCGCTGGAATTCATAAATAAATCACTTTTCTGGGAGGATTATGTGTCCACAGTCCCCGTCCTCCTGGCCGACTCCCCCCAAAAATAAACAGGGCCAAGCAGAAATAGCAGAGTTTAAGCACCACTACAGGAAATTATCTAGGCTTGTTGCTATAATTTGGGGACATTATTTTCATAGCATTTGCATTTTAGTAAACCCCAAACTTTTTGAGACCATGTTACACAATCGTCTCCACCCCCCTCTTCGAAGTGCGACTGTACATTCCCAGTAACATGTGTGGAAACAAACATAACAAACCACCAAGGCGGATTAAGGAATCCTCTCTAACATTCTTTCTCCATTTCAGCTTCAAATACAGTAGTATTCAGCAGAAAGCTGAAGTCAAGTGACCTTTAGCTGCGTTGTTTGTGTTGCTTGTGTTGCTTTAGTTCAATGTTTATGCCATTAACAGGTTCCCAGAGGAAGTAATGCAGCACTATTTAAACCCACTTAGCTCGGCCCTCCCTAGACAAACACGGGGGCCAAGTGAAAGACACTGAAGAAAGGTTTGGATTGAAGTTAGTGGTGGAGCAGAAACAGTAAAATTTTGGAGTTGGAATTCAGTTATGACAAATGAAGCAGGAACCGATTTGATGATTTGCACATCAAAACCGTCAAGTCTTCCAGGGGTTTCTGGGGTTCCAGATTAAATTCTTTTTGGGAAGCAGGGGGTTGAGGTAGCATATAAACAATTTCAAGGGCATTTCAGTGAACACAATTTCAAACCGCCCAGCATACGTGTTGGTATACCATTATATTATGCCTGGTGTTAAGTTACTTCTTTTAAGTATTTTTACTTATCTACCGTAGTTTTTATGCACAGGTATTGTAGAAAGCAGGAATTCTGAAAATGTTCCAATTGAATGTGAAAAGTCCAAAGCATTGTCAGTGAGAGCAACCCAGGGTTTTGCAGAAACATCCAATGATGAAGTTCTTTCTGGTACACTTAATGTAGTAACTGAAATGCTCTTGAAACAACCAGCTTCAAACTCAAAAACAAAATTCAGCCCAGCGTTAACCCAGATCAAGAAAAATTTATCAAGGGCACTGACTTATAGGTCTTATAACTTAAGAAACACCAGGGCTGCCGGACAACAAACTTTCACCTACTTAACACTTTCTTTGGTCCAAATGATCTATGGACATCATGGAAATGACAAAGAAGCGTCTGAGAGTACAAGTGAAAGGCAACAATGGTGGGATTTTCCAGCAGGAGGAGGAGGAGGTTGTTATTGTTGTTGTTGTTGCTCTTTCGTGCTAATTTGTTCTTGTGTGGGCACGAATGGGTTAAATGGCTGAGCGGCAAGACGTATCATGCCTTCATATGTACACAGAGGCATGAAAAAAGAACAGCGCTCCTCGCCTCCTCTGCATGTTCCATACAGTCTGCAGCACAACCTTTACTCATACAGTACGAGGCGCAGAAAAGCCTGGTGGGTGGCACAGATTCCTGCAAGAGGAGACACATAGAACAACCCCCGACATCCTGTTCAATACGTCTGCAAACAGGTGCTGCAACACAACGGTACAAAAAAAAAAAAAAAAAAAAACTAAACTAAAAACTAAAAACAAACCATGACCTAACTCATGTGATATTTATGACAGTAACGAGTCAGGAAACAAAGTTAATTTTGATGTTTTCTGAGCAGCCACTAAGTGAATAAACAGGGTTATTTCTGCTCTGAAATTGCATTACCACACTTTTTGTGGTGCTGTGATAAGTAGGTCTGGGGAAAGTAAGGGGGCTTCCTCTTTCCACATCAATAAGATAAGAAAGGAAGTGACATAAGTTCCTGCAGTGGCACGAGGCTGACAGCTAGCGCCGCATGTGCTATGTTCACAGAAAAGACCGACACTTACCTAATGTGAACTGGTTCAAATTTGTCCCTTTTTAATCTGTACAAAACATCTGCAGTTGCTGTTAATTTTTGGCCACTGGAGTGAAACAAATGCTTTTAACTGTGTTGGAATAAAAACCAGGTTGGAAGTCTTGTCCAGCCATCCAGCCATAGTCATAACCTGATCATTACAGATAAGAAAATGTCCTGCAGTAACCTCTGTTAACCTTGACTGTACGATCAGGCCAATTTGGAAGAAAATTGAATAAAAATAAAACCTTGAATTTCATCAGATCAGTCAGCATTTGTACAACCCTGGTGGGCTTATGTTAAGAAACAGCACTGGGTGACTGACTCAGTACTAGCCCGATGCGTCATTATTATTCATTTTGGCAGCGCTGCTGCGATATACATAACAAAACTCAACTCTGGCTATGTGATCATGTCAGGACACAAATTGAAATGAACCTACCACCGTTCAACTACAGTGAATCAGCAAATGACAGACACAAATAAAGTCAGATTTCAAAAAGCACAACAGAATGGCAAGTGTGACCGTAGCCAGAGAGGACACATTGTGCAATATTGTTTGTAAACTGAACCTTGAACTAGCGATTGCCTGGTTCACAGCGTGAGTCACAGTCTGTGGTGTCGCCAGGGTTTAGCACCTCGGTAAACAAGGCAACAGACTGCCAAACAGGAGAAAGTGCTCTGGAAAGTACCCGAGAAGCTCTGCAGCACGGACAGGGGAAAATCATCTTCAACCTCAATCAGTTGATAAACGGGGACACTTTCAGCTCTGACTTAATCTTGACACTGAGGAAGAAGCTGGAGATCAAATATTATAAGGCAAAAGGTTGATCGCAGGCCCAGCATGTCTGAAAGATATCGAGCAAGACTGAAAGAGAAAGAAAATATCAGACACAGTAAAAGGAAACAAATGAGAGAGATATAAAGACTCCACGGCTTCACTTTCACTCAAAAGAATGATTTTGTAAGTCTGTTACCTCACAAGTCAGTGGCCTTTAATTCAACACGACCCTTCACCATCTGAGAAGGTTTTTAGAAACTATCCAACCCAGACATGGTCTCACCTTTTGTTCCGTGGGTGATGGACTAATGACTCATAGTAGACACCACACGGGTTGGCAAGGGTCAGCGTGCCCCTCGAGTTCTGATAATGGACCAGCAGGGCCACATGAAGACAGAGTCGACACACTATCAGAGCCAAAAGTCCAGAGTCTGAACCCGTTCCACTCAGGACTTGGCTGAGACTCAGAGAGGCTACAGGCCACTCAGGGCCCAGACTGATAAACAACTCCTGGGCAGAGAAACAGGCCGACTGACAGAGAGCTGAGCTGAATGTAACCGCAGTTTATACACAGAAAAAGTTCTGTTGATACGAAATTATGCATTGCATATTGGCAAATAGATATTCTATTATACTCAATATGATCAGTTAAAGTATGCTGGGATTATTGAGTATACTGTCGATGAAAACTGCTGTCCCACAATACAACACGCAAAAAAAATGGAGGAGCAGCTCGAGGTCACAAAAAAATCATTATGAATGGTGGTGAAACAACTCCAGAACGATCTCAGACTGATTAAAGTATTAAAATCTTGGTAAATAATCCATGAAGTTTCATTTGCTGTGGCATTTCAAGATCACAGTTTATTTAATATCAGATCCAACCAGGAAAAGTGGGCGAATTTCTTGTGACATTCCAGGACCCACGTTAGCTCCAGGCACACGGTGCTACATCGATCTTCCGTTTCAACCAAACTGCCCTGAAATGTTTAAGTAATGAAAGAAATACTGAGCAGGGCGATCACAAACAGCGTTTGGGGGCAATACTGGATGTTGTCGTCAGTGTTTCCACTGGCCGACCACGCTAATCTCCATGGTCAAAGTTAAACAAAAGAGAATCACACCCAAACAGGAAACACACTCATGAATTCATTCGGCTTCGACTGCAACGAATAGGAGACCGAGCCAAAATTTGCAGAACAAAAGTTTAGAGTCACCCGATGTTTGCTGTGTCTCCAGTTTGTGCTAAAGCGATTGAAAATTTGTTTCAGTAATGTGCAGCTTTACAGCATAATATCAGCTGACATCATAAGGGCCTTGAGGCGGGTCATGCTTTATGGCTCCTGTGACATAAGAAAATATCAATCAAATTCATCATTAATTTTGTTCATTATGTGCCTTATCTGTGTTTTGGTGTCGCCATAACTGCACAAAGGCATAAAAAATAACAATTACATATTGATAGTGAAAAGGCAAGCAGATGAGCAGACAAACAAAAGATCCACAAGGTCTATTATCTCTATGGGATTATTATAATATGTGTATTATTAACACCATATCAATATGTACCCCTATTGTATACTAACTGCAAAATTAGAATATACTGAACACATTTATTATCTAGAACTGGAAAGTCTCTCCTACTATGGCCAGCGTGGACCAAAAATGACCTATTCACTTGGCTGAAATGACAGTGACTGCCTCTATATCATGGGGTTTTTCAATCGCTTCACTTCACAGGCATCTTTAAGCTTGTGGGCATTTTAAAAACTGACATGGGCATTTTCAGCTCGAGACCCTGCTGTGTTTTCACATCCTCGCATTACATCAACACCTTTGCATAGGAAGTGGGCAGAAAGGGGAAGTCTGTCAGAGGTCTAAAATAGCTTGTCAGACACCAACATGTATGCTTCAAAAGTTTTCTGCTTGGGTGCGTCCTGTATTGTGCTTCAGTGACAGCTCAGTGTAATAATATAAATGGGAGATATTTTTAAAAACACAAACAGAGGTGGGAAGGCCTGTGTATTCAGGAGAATTAATTCTGTAGCTTCCAGTCCAAGTAGAGCCTTATGCAACCAAGAAGGTAATTCATTTTAACCCACTTAGGAAAGAAAGAGATCAGTGTAGTGGCTGCAAAGTTCATTATCCAGTGACACTATTTCTTGGAAGTCTTGAGGGCACTTTCTGCGTCGGAGGCTCGAGGGCTTGACGTGAACAAGTCGGCACTCAAACTTCGAGGAGGTCACCTCTTTAACAGCCATGAATCACCCAAAAATCAACAAGCCAAGACTTTTTCCATCAGACTACACAGGGTCATATAAAGTATGTGGCACTGTCACTGTGTAAGGGAGTGCGGGCTAAGAGATAGCTCATAAAAATATCTCGCCACAGTATATGAACTTTAATACCATAACCTACTTCAGGAAATGGCTGCAGATTTATTCGTTTTTTTCCCCCACTGAGGGTGTTTTATGAGTGAAAGAGTCATCTCTGTTGTCATCGAGATTTCTCGTCTTTATCATCTCTTTTCGAGATTCGTCAAATCAGGGTGCAACGAGTTCATGAATCTGACCCACAACTGGTGTTGAAATCCTACAGGACGGAAGACGAGTGCACTTGTCCCACTACAAAACATAACAGAGCCTCACATACAGTGGAAGGAAGATGTACCGTACGACTGCAGACTAAACATAAACACACCAGGAGTTTACATTCAGCGCTGTGGGGCTGTAACAGCACTGGCACAGCTGGTAGCAGCAGCATTACCACAGCTACAGATGTGCAAAGTACAACTACTGCACCGTAATCTCATTCTTAGTCTAAGATGCATCTGTTCCTGATCTGTGATAATGTTCTGAAAATCTGAAAATTACAAGTCATGATATTATTTCATGGCTTTTCATGTGGGCTTTCGTCTTTGTTCTTTATATCCCTGCTCTGCATATGTACCCGAGGGACTGAACACTCCTCACACACACTGTACAGAGTGTCTAAAAGCTTCTGCTTTGACATTCCTCATTGCAGAGGTTCCAGAAGCAGAAGAAAGGCAGGAATCTCCACCCTGCTGTTCAGACTGCAGCCGGGCCGAGTCAAGGCCACAGTCTGATCCACTCCTCCTTTTTAACTGTTATCATGCATGCACGAGGGCGTCTTAACTCACAATTCTCTACAGATATTTTCTCTTACACAACTCTTAAACCTGGTGACACATGGAGAGGAAATAAATTAACATCACGAATGCTCAATCTCTACCAACTTCTCCTTCTTATTCCTTGCTTTCCCCCCCTCCCCTCTTCCCTTCTAACTTCTTCCAAAAAACAAAAGTGCTCTCACCCCCACAACCCACCGCCCCCCAAACCCCACCCCAAACCCTCCCCCCCTCCATCTTATGGGCTCTCTCACTGACAGCTGGCTCTGATTAGGGCTGTGAAAAATGGGGCAGTCACGCCAGCAATCCCCCCCTCTAGCATTCCTACAGCATGACTGCGCACTTTCTCCATATACTGGTGCGCAGCTTGCCTCCCCCTTCCTCCCTCCCTCCCTCTGCATCCGTCTGCTTCTCTCTGTCTTTCTTCAGCTGCCTTTATTTCTTTCTCTCCTGTTGTTTTTCCTCATTTAAATACAGTATACTAGCAGAAAAGGGGCTAAAGATTATGCAAGCAACTGTTTGTTTGATGGGATTTGTTTCCTGCAGTAATGTGTGTTTTAAAAAGGAGTTGGACTGGGGGCATAAAGAAAAAAAAATTGAATGTGAGATTGTGCTTCAGTTACTCTAATGACAAAGATAGATGGAGGAGACACTGAAGCAGCAGTCTGCAGCTTCTTCACATATGGAGCACAGTGAGGCCGCACAAGAGCAAACACACTCCATCACTGTCTCGTGCAATGACATTTATGGTGCATTACATGACTACATAATGATTACAGAATGTCCAAAAGCACAGTGTTTTTCCATACGTACTTATTTATTTGTCTAATCTGAAAAAGACAAAAACCGCTGTGTTGGCATCAGCATAAACAGCGTATGCCGTTTGGGTTTTGTTACATGACTTGGCTCCACTGGAGCAATTCAGACCATAAAAAGCTGAAGTTTAAGCACATCTGTCCACACCTGTGCTAGTTTGCCAAACTTTTCACCTTGGTTGGTTGTGTCCTCTCTCTCTCTCTCCTGTTTGATATACTGGAAAACAGGAGAATTGCCCAAACCTTGACGCCATAAAACCTGAAGCAGTTGGCTGAGTTTTTATTTTCTTCATGGACAAAAATGATCAAGGGATCAACAGGCAGAGTTTCACAATCTGATCAACAAACCTAAATGTTACGGCTGAATAACAGAGTACACTATAACATCTAATGAGACATTTAACTATATTGGCACATCCACAGCAGCTTTGCCAGCAGGATATGGTGAAGTGGCTACATGACAGATTTATCTTTGGCTCGGCGAGTTACTTGATTGCTAACAAAGGTCTTTTATCGAGTTGTTTGTTTGTGGCATGAAGACAAACAATAAATTCAGATCAGTCCTTTGTTGAAAGGTTTATTATAGTGTTAACTCTAAGATCATATGTGAGTGAACTCCTTCAAACTGCACTCAGAGTGTTCAACTATGTCTTTCTTACTTTCAGCCACATATTAGATTTTAACCTAGGTGTAGCCTAAAGCTAATACTTAAAAACCCCACTGAGAGCAGATAATGTTTCCAAGAAGATCCCATGAATTTAAAGTCGTTTAGCTAGCAGTAATTTCCTCCACAATAAACTGCCACTTAAATACCTTGATAATCTCCATAATGCCGTCTTAAAAAGGAGAGAGTTTATTTTTATCTTGTCAAGACTACAGCCTTGCTAAATGCCAATGTCCGCAAACTAACTTGCTTGACAAAAGTACTAACGTGCTGTTGTATGCATGTACAGCAGTATAATTAGTCTCATTAGCATATCAGCATGTTAACATAAGCAGGCAGCTGAGGCTGATGGGAATGTCAGTTATGCAAATATTTGACTTTTTTGTTTATTTTTTAAAATTGATTAATAAAACGTTTTGACCTGGATGAATGATGGTGCCCGATGAAACGTTAAGTCAGCCAAAGCAAATTTCATGATCATCTATTCAACTGTTGTCACGATATTTTCACTAAAAATCACAAATGTCAAGTTCGAGCCCTTTGTTGAAAGTTTCACTGTGCCGCAGCATGAAGATCAGATATGAACTTAAACTCTGCCTTCAGCCTATTCAACAATATGCCATTACTAATTCTAGCCTGATTACATTAAAGATAGCTAAGTATTAGATTTAAGCTAAGTGTCACTCACTGCTAAGTAAAAAATCCACTAAGTGCAGATCATGTTTGAATGTCCTTGAGCTAGGAGTATTTCTCCTGCACCCTCCACTGTATCTCCTACATCTGAAATACCTTGATAATCTCTGTTTGACTGTCTAGTAGGGAGCGGAGAGGGTTGTTACAGCACGAAGCGAATGCTCCAGAGGCCAGCAGATGCCTTGCGTCAGGTTGCATAAACAAGACAGAGCACTTTCATCCATCATGCTGCTGAACTGGGAGCTTTAGGCCCTCTTATCCGGCTCAAGGCATCTTGTTGAAGCAAAGACATTTTCAGGGCGCCGACCTTGATATTACCTCAGCCGAGATAAATCACGACTGAATAGTGAGCTCTACAAATACCCACTTTATGCCTCTCTCTCTCTCTCTCTGACCTTAGGGGAGAAAAAAAAAAGGTTTCAACATTATTATTTCACAACTCCTCATCCTCTGTTGTCAAAGTATTCAGTCCTTGTTTATTTAGAAAATTCCTATGATAGCAGAAGACATAAATGTGACAGAAGCTTTTGACTGTCGATATTACAGACTCTTATCAGGTGTGAGGGCTCTCTCAGACAAAAACACAACAGCTTCCGACTCAAACCAATGTACGCACCAACTCAAAACCAGACACAAGACGCAACAGTCAAATGTCAACCTTTCGAGCCTCACGTCAGGCTGTGCTATTAGGCTCAAACTGTGCGTCAGTATTGAAGTATTGATGTCATCGATCAGTATGGGAGTTCTTTGTTGAGGAAAGCATGTTTATGATGAGTTCGTGGCAGTTTTCAATGGTATTTCAATTTTTGCACTTGTCTCATGTGGTGAGTCATGCAGTGACAAAGTTGCCCACAGTGGAAGCTCTAGCACTGTATGCTACTGAGGTCCCACCTACACATCAGCCCTTTGTCTTTGCATCTCTGTGCTTTCCTTTGCTCCTCGCCTGCTAACTCTCAGAGTCACAGAGTAGACTTGGTGGACTTCACTAGAGCTTGATTGTTTGGCCTTTTAGGGGATGATCAAAGCAGGTCAAGGTGAGCTCCCGGGGGGACTGGAAACAGCTGTGCAGGCCACGACTGCATGGAGGTTTCTTTTTAAAGCAAGATAAATGATTGAGGTCACCATATTAAATGTATTAACAGGTTTCCCCCCATAGGGATGGTGTTCATGTGGAACCAATCTGCTGTTCATAATATCTTTGATTTTACTGGATCGTACCGACTGCCCGTTGGCAGACGACCTCAACAAGTGTCTCACGCTGAAATTGACTGTAACCTTCTCTAAGTTTACATGTGAACATAAGCCAGCAGAGTAATTAGCATCAAAAGCTCATTTTGTGACTCACTAACTACATCATAATCCACCTCTAGCTGCACAGTCTATAGAGAGTTTTATTAACCTTGGATCAAACTGTAGCTAGCGTAACACAGTCCTGAATCAAACAGTGAAAAGGTGGTCCCTTAATGCCTGGTAAAGTACTTAAAGCTCTTTATTATGATAAGGAAAGTTAAAAATGAAGACTGGAGTTTAATGGTGTACGTACAGTTCCCACCAGGAGCTGGACCCCCCTTCTCCCCTCAGTGTGTCGAGTTGGAGGGCTTTAATGGAGTAAACACTGTTAACAGGCAGTTGGAAGGTTTCAGTGAGGAGAAAGGGGGATTGTTTGGGGTGTATTTTGGCAGTGGTTTTGGCGTAAAGTGGTACTGGTCATGGTATGAAGGTGGGGGCTGTCGGCTTGGGATTTTTGGTAAATGTGCCATTATTTATGAGTCGGGTGGGCTGAGGGGGACAATAAACTTTCATTTCTGGGAAAGCCATTCAATTTTACTAGACTTTGTAGAACCTATAAGAGTGCAAGGCAAGAAAAAAAAGGCAAACCAGAAACAATTTAACAAGCGCAAAAAGTGTTTCCATATTCAGCTGTCACACAACACAGCAATAATGTGAGCACTCCCCTGGGTTGACAGTCACGTGGGCTGCCATTTGGGCTTGATGTGACACTAATAGTGCTTACTGGAAATATACACAAGCACTGCTGTGTACATTTCTGAGGGCAGGCTAATGACATTAAACCACTCACAAAAGCTAAAACCGAACTCAATGCATAATTCATACTGGTTTTCTCGGCTGTTAAAGCGCCGTATCGCAAACAGGCAAGCTTGCTGGCACACGTGTTACTGGTCAAATTACAACAAACATCTGCCTTGACAAGTCATTTTGTGTCATATTCAGCTTTCAGATGTCATTGTTACTAAATCCAGAGCAAAAACCACTCCAGTGAGGTGAAATAATTCGTTTGTTTGAAGATTCCTTCGAGTAATGAGTGCCAATACATTGAAATGAGACATAAAATGACATTTGGTTCTCGTGACTCTTAATACAAGAAGCTTTTCTGTAAGTACGCCTAGCAACTTCAACAAAAAATGGACTACTTGACTTGTTAAGAAGGTTTAGGCCTGGACCGTAGATGCCTTAAGATTTTGGCAGACAGGCTACTGGACCCCAGTGTGTTTTAAGGCCTTAGGACAATCCCCATTGTCCTGTTGGATACAAGTGGCGGGAGCCCAGGAACTGCTCTGGCCGGGATGTTAGGCCCTGGCAGCAGAAAATTATAGCTTTGGCCAGGAAAGTCAACCAAATGGGCTGATTCTTCTCATTCAGCCCAAAGGACTCCACACAGCTGCACTTTCTTTCACTGCCAAGGAAGAAGACAGTCTGAAAGAGGGAGAGGAGGAGTGGGGAACAGTTGGGGGCATTTGGACTGGACCAGCCTCAAAGACCCAGAGGGTTGTTTTCTTTACAAAAACGAAGAAAAAGAAGCAGCTTAGACTCATCTTGGACATCAAACTCTATTTTGGGCTGTGTTTGGACTGTGGGCAATCACACAAAATCCCTCAGAGTTGTTTTTGTTGAGTGATTGGGGACGCCTTTGTGAAATTAGAATCAAACAGATAAGATGGTGATGTATTCTGGCCCCTTTGAGAACATAAAATGTGGTTCAAACCTTTGTCTACTTTCCTGTGTGGAAATCTTTCTGCCATAGGCTCCTTGATCTTTATCCACATACCTTGAGTTTTGCTCATTTCCTCATTATTTTCCATTTCAGCGAGGACGGATATACTTCACAAGCTCATGTGACTCTCTGGGAGTCACGACAGGTCCCAAAGACAAGAAAGAGCAGATATTACAAGACTTTTCTTCACAGGAGGACAGGCAAAGGTGCCGTTTCAGAGATGAATAATCTGTTGCTAAAAGTGAAACACCTGTAGCTCTCAATACAGCAACCTGTTTAATGGCACAGAGTTCACCACTACACCCACCTGCAGCTTTTCTTGAGCTTTCAATCAAAACAGAAAACACAGTTGAATACATCAATGAGATGCAAATGCAGGCTCAATATTTGTTAGCAAATCTGGAAATTTATTCCAGCTAAGAAGCTAAGCTAAGAATATGTATTTTTCTATTTGTTTTGTAGTTGAATTCTCAGAGGCTCCATAATAAGCTCTAACAAGAAGTTTACTTCCAACATGAAGAGTGATAGCAGGGGGGAAAAAAAATTCAACCAACCAAACTACGGAACAAAATAAACATGTCCAGTAGTGATGTATTCATCGAGTGGTCTGCAGATAACTATAATTCGTAGTATTGGACTGGCTGTAAAAGGGGACACTAAAAAGGTTGAAATTAAAGCTACAGTAACAATAAAAGCACAGTTTTTCACAATAGATCATCACACGCCTACGACAAGAAGGAATTTGACATCACCATGTTCGCCGGGGTCGACCGAGGACGGCTCACAAACAACCGATCCTATTCTAACTGCTCAACGTCATTTAATCAGAACCACGGACGCATCAAGTCACAGCAGTTCACTTCATCAAAACCTAACTCCCAAAGTCTCACCTACAACAGTTTGTAAACACAAGGTGCAACCATGTCAGAAGTGCATCCTCTTCAACAGACATCTGGGCGTCAATAACTGCAGAGAGGACACGTCCAATTCAATGAATCTGCAGGGCTAAAGTGTGAGAAAAGTGGGCAGGGTCACATGGACGGTTGCTTTTGTGTATTGTCCAGAGCCGGACACATGGACTGTGTAATTCTAGTCCAAGAGTGACCACACAGGGCCGGTTGTGAGGTCTGGGAGTCCTGGAGAATGGAGACAGATGGGACAGGGGCCGGATTTTGTTGGTTGAAAGAATGCTTTCCACTGTTCCTACGTGATACAAAGCCCATTGATTTTTTCCGGTGTTGAGTGAGGAGCTGAGGAATATCTCGTTTCAGCGCCCGCCGCATGGTCATGACACCTGGACCAGGGTCAGGTCTGTCCAGTCCCTAGTGGAGACACACTGAGCCCGAGGGGAGACTGGACACTACAAGTGGCTGATTCCTCTTTAGGCCTCTATGTGAGTCTCCATGCATATCATCTGCCATCTCTGCACCATCTTATATATCATATAGCTGTGACCATCATCTCATTCCTATTGATGACTCTGACCTATGTGTCTTCCTTTGCGACGTCATAATGTGCGAACGGAAAACCAAACTCTGCCTTCCCATAAGCCCTCTGCACAGACCCAGAGATTGTTCCTCAGGAAACACGGGTCAGGAAGTCAGAGGAGGAAGCTGGCCTTTCGTTCTAAATACAGCCCTCCTCTAGAGACTGGCATGTCAGCAGAGAATTGGACAGTAAATCTCCTTTAAATGCAGACCCCTCACTCTCTTGTTTTGCTGCTATTTTTGCAACCTCGCATTTAACCAAAACATCATTATTCTTCTTCTATTTCGCTGCGAACTGGCAGCGACGCGGTCAAAGACTTTCATTTCCAAGATGGTGTTTGTTTTGAACTCTGGTCGTGATTGCAATGATGTGACGTGTCAAAGCGATCCAAATGAGCCAAGCCTTGAAAATGATGCCGCATCCCACCCAGTGTGAGATGAAGGGCAATGGAAGTGGAGTGGATGGGCATATTGGAGCGATTCATGGGAACAACATCAGCAAGAGCAGCTGGTGGTTCACCACTAACAATGCTGTGGCTACTCTTATGGACAATTAATCGCTGCTAGTTCTTATTTTCCTCCCTCCCTCTTTCTCTCTGTCTCTTTTCCTCACCCTCTTCCTCTGAGCCTAGTTTCACCCTGCAAGATGACCACAGTCCTCCCATATGAATATGGCAAACATACCATGAGACATGAAAGGAAGGCAATCATGGTGTCCTGGCTGTCAAAGCTTAACCGGATCACACAAATTGGGATGTGGGGAAGAGAATGTACACAGAAAGAGTAAACCCACGCATTGTCACAGCGGACGTGGGCCGACGCATGACAGCATACTCAAGAAATCAAACCTCATTCAGCTCCAGCTCGGCTTCTCTTGACTTGCTGGTTGCTCAACAGTCAGCAGGCTGAGTAGCTGTCCTGTCAGTGTTTCGAAAGAAGTGCTCATATGATGGGAAGAAAAGGGAAGTTATATGAGTGTTAAGCAAGCTATAGATTTATTTAGGAGTTTTATCTAATATTTCATGCTTCAAATAGCAAGAAGAACTGTAAATATAACAACAGTGCATTTTTTGGTACTTGTTACCTTACTTGAATTTTTTTATTTTATGCCACTCTGTACTTTTTAATCCACTACATTTATTTCTCAGCTTCGCAGCAGTTGGGTTTAGGTTTTGGCAAAAATATATCAACTTCATTTCAACTTGGAGCTGAAATATGGTGCATATTCTATTCATCTGTTTATATGGTTTTTGTTTTGGGTTGTATCATAGAAGAACTTGTATTTTGTTGTACTGCCCTGTGTTATATAATGATAAATACATGAACCTCGTATGGTTATATGTTCAAGTATCAGTACATAAACCAACTACAACAGCAAAATGGATTTTACATACTGAAGCATCCAGTTTAGTGATTAAATGAGGAAATATATGATGGTTTAAAGAATCACCATCATTTTTCTGTATATTGATGCTTCTTGTGCTCAAAGGAGCAAAGGATCTGATCTTCCACCACGACATAAGTGTGTGTGTAATAATTAGGTAATATTTTCACTGAAATATTCAACACACAAAATACATTTCTAGTGAAGAGGCAATGTTCCACTTACAGTCAGTAATACATCTCAGTGTTGTGGAACTGAAAATGCAAGTGTGTGTGTAGGGGGGGGGGGGGGGTATACTGCTTTCTTTTCCAAAACCGATACTTCATTCGGAAAATTAACTTTATAAGAAATGATTAATGCCAGTGTGTGGCAAACAGCTATTTCTTGACAACTATCAGTCCCCAGAACATACACAATGTACCATGAGGCAGTAAAAATACTACTTCATTCACTTCTAATGAGTCAGTGATTGGCGTAGGAAAGATGTGAAGTAGCACAGCTTGAGAGCATTTGTGTTTTGCTGATAAGTCTATTTGCTATGTATAAAGCCAGTGAGTTAGTGTGTCAGTGGAAAGGCTGATTACACAATACACAGGCTTGTGCTGTGTCCTAATTCACCTCAAAGCCACACAAGGGAAGAACTGTGTTTGACTGTGCTGACCTGCCCGTCTAATCTTAGAAATTCTCACTCGTGGTGTAACCATTCTGATCATCTAAATTCGTGATTTAACAACACAAGGTGACACTTTAAATACTGTATAATAGAGGGGAGTAAATAGGAAATGCTGCCACAAAAGGACAAAGGAAGAACTCTGCCCTCCATTGGCCGTGAGGAGGAACTACAGCAAACTGTTGCTGCTTCCAATTTGTTGTTCTTCTCCGTGACTTCTTTCAACTCCTGTTCAGTTAGATAAAAAAAATTTAACATCCAGTCATCCCACTTAAACCTTATCAGTGACCTCAAACCTCATCCTCATCCTCCCTTCTGGGGAGGGGTCATCAGTCGACAGCGCAGGAGGCAGAAATCCAGCAGAGGCCGAGGAGTGACTAACTGCAGCCTCAACAGAGACTGATAGGGCCTGCAAGCCAGAGGAGGACAGTCCTGACCTCGAGGAGCAACAAATCTGCAGAAATGAACTCGACTCTGTCAACAGTGAGTGGAAAATCCTGGATGAGGTGCTGAGATTTACTTTGAGGACTGGGCAGGAAAATCTCATAAATATTCCATCTTTCGCTTTTTTACAAGTTGTGACGGCATACACTTAAACTCAGAGTTGAAACAATTAGTCCTTTTATCTATTTGTCAATCAACAGAAATATAAGAAAATGCAACTACTCTGGTAATCGCCACAGTCGTTCTTCAAGCAAAAACAGTAAACATTCTCTAGTACCAGCTTTTAATTTGGGAGATGCTTCTTTGATAGTACATTGAACATACTTCATTTATGTACTGCTTAATTGACAAAAACGGGGGGAAAAAAGACATTTGGAAAGATCATCTTGAGTTACAGACGAGCACTTTTCACTATTTTCTGACATTTGACGGGCCAAACAGGAATCACAATCGAATTCATTCTTCACCTGCAACCCTAATTTCACAGTAATTTTCTCAGACAGTGAATTTCAAACACCTTTAAGTGAATACTGCATAACCTGTTTTCTGAGTATTCTTACGCAGAGTCCAGCCTACACCCCGAAATGCCTTCACGTTTTAAAGGGAAAACATAACACCAAAGAAGTAGAAGGATTTGAGTTGGCAAATCCCAGATGTCTACATGCATTTCAACTAATATTACCTGTTAGCGAACCCATATGTTAAAAAGTGACAAGTCAAGCAGTGTGTGGTAACATCTGCAGGGCACTGTGTCAAAATGATGTCTGCTCGCACTGTTGACGGTTCAGAACAAGAGCACATCTGACGCGATCCTCTGAGAGAGCAGCCTGACTTTTTGTTTGTTTCACATTTTCATTTTGGCAGGAAACAGGTGCCTCCTCCTAAACCTGGAATGCTAACTGCATCGCATAATGTCAGCAAGGCACAATACATCTAAGGGTATTAAAGCAAACAACTGCAGTGCGCGAGGCTTCTTGAGGACAAGGCCCAGTAAAGAAAACATTTCCATCAGAGTCAGCGGCTTGTTGTCAAGTTTTGAGCCACCGCTGACCTTGTAGAGTTCAAATCTGCCCCAGAGTGTCTTTGCTCCAACATCACAGCCGCGACCCCGATTCATAAACTGTAGTGCAAAAAAGCTGTGTGTGTGTGTGACTTATAATGAGTTTTTTGCGTCATTTCACACCAGTTAGAGCTTTTCTTAACAATGCTGGGGAATAAAAAAAAGCAGAGATACCCCTCTTACCTCCCTGCTTTTTCCTCAAAGGGGGGCAATCGATCTGATCTACTTAATCAATCAGTGACAGGGCCTTTGAACTGCAGACGTGATTTCCAGCAAGTCTGCCATCCCACCCTGTCGTCTGTGAAAACACTCCAGGGGGAGATTACTCCACACAGCCCCGGCTCGTAAAAACTCTTTTTATGTTAAAACACACACACCCTCATTCTTCACTGACCAGAATATCTCAGTCATTCCATGAAGTTACATCCACACTTTTCTCAAAGCATGAGGAGAGTAACACATCATAAAAAAAAATAATAAATAAAAAGAATTTTTTTTAAAAAATGGAGCAAGACCTTGATCAGAACTTTGTCTGAAATGAAGAGAAGTTGTGCTCGTATCTTAACTACATTCAGCATTTCAGTACAAGTTCTCCTGCCTCCTCCATGGCTGCTCGCAGTGAGACAAAGCTCTCCACCCCCTGTGTGGCTTCTGTATAGGCAGAGAGGAGGAAGGGGAAAGGGAATGTTTTGCCTCTCCCTCCCCACCCCTCTTCCCTCACCTCCCCGGGGCAGCGCTGTGTAGTAATAAACGTCCCCCATAAATCTCCCCCTCACGCCATCATCCCCTCCTCCAGCTCCAACCTTTTTTTTTTTGTTAACAGCTCCTTTTCTTCTCCCCCCAGCCTTGCCTTTCTTTTCTATTGCAACCCAACCCTGACATTGACTCTGCACATGGCCGATGGCTGCTCTGTCATGGATTTAGAGGGCGGGTTGGGAGCGAGGAAGACGATGGACCACAATAGATTTGTATAGGTTTCACTCTCTGCAGGCCAGCTCTTTCATATGTGGCTGCAAGCGTCATTGTGACTGGCTGTGGTTTAGTCTGGTGAGATCACTCATATCAAATTATCGTGGAATGACACATGCATCCATGCATATCATACTCAGCTCGGGAGGGCAGAGTTATACCTGCTGGTAAAGGAAGGGGAGAGGAGCTGTGAGAGCAATGGTAAAAAACAAACTGAAAGAGAAAGAGGGGTCTACTGGGGAAATAGCTGTGGTGGGGAAAGAGTTAAAAGCACTGGCTCCCTCAATTCACCGGAAAGTCCCACAAGTGACGTTACAGTCCAGCAATTAAGAGTAAATTAATTACAGAGTAGTGGATGGTAGCTGAAACCCTGAGGACAGTGTAGCACCTCCCAGTAAACAACTTCAGACTGTTTAAGTACCAACCAGACTCCTTTAGAGAAAGAAGGAAATTAAAGTTGTAATCTTCATTCATTCTGCCATCTAATGACACTGACTTAGTTTTATTTGTATAGATTTACTTAAGGTTAAGACAACATTTCTCTTTTAAAAAAAGTTACTAAACAGAACAAGTATATGATCCTGAGGGTAAAAAGTATATTTAGGGTATATGATAAACTAACAAACTGCTTTACTACAGAGATGAAGATTCAAATAAAAAAACAGATACTTTTACAATAGGCCCATCTTACTCAGAAATGAAAGCCGTCTGTTTAGTATTCATACTGCGTGCTACAGTGTAGTAATCTCAAACAAACTGACAAACCACTGCATGTTTGTCCCCGCAGAAGAGGAAGAAAAAAAAAAGTTAACTGAAAGTTGACGCCCAGCGCTTGAGGCTCCTCCTGCACAGGATTATAAAGCAAATGTCGGTGCTGGTGCAGGGCAGAGGGGGAGTTCTGCTGGGTCAAAAATACGCAGGAGCCGCAAATCAGAAACTCAGCAGACCTGCGCAACTTTCTAACAAGCACAGTTTGGTTGGTTTTTTTTTTTTTTAAACTACTTTTGAGTTAACTCTGGTCGCTGCAAAGATGACCACAGCCGTGGTGTCGCCTTTCTTCGACTTCGAAGTCATCAACAAGGTACCTTCACAACTTTTTTCCCCTCTCTGGTCTTTTCTCGTTAGCCTGTTAGCCGCAGTGAGTTAGCCCCTGTGGAGGAATGATGAGCTGCATGCCCGCGGCCCTCAGCCGTGACGCGCCACTGTGGAGGCTGTTTGTTTTTGCTGTTTTGATTTGAACTTTTGTTTTGTTTTTGTTCGTTTTCCGCTTCGCTTTGAATCGATCGATCGTTTACTTATTCCAGCCTCAGTATGTGGTCTGTACGTCGACGCTACTTGCGTTAAACTGTGGCCGAAGCCCTGGCGGTAACTTGAACGTTAACTCAACAGTTGTTAGAAATGTTGCATATTCAGCTTGTGCCACATCAGCCAGCCTCGCGTTTTATAGCTTTTCTTACCGGCTACGGTGCAGTTTCGAGTGCAGATGGACGCTGAAAGTTTGCTGCAGTTAATGTGTGTTATCCTTCTTTACACGGGGGGCCAGTTTTGCGCCAGTTTTAATACTCCTCACAATGCAGCCACATGCTCGCTAATCATTCACCAGATTTGTCAGGCTTTTTCCCCCTGCTGCTGCTGCTGCTGCTCCTATGAAAGTGTTCATATGACTAACCGCGTTTAACCTTAATAGTTGTTGGGAAGTAACTCGTTTTCAAAGTCGTAACGGCTCTCTGGTTCGTTAATGTCACTGGACTGTTATCGTTTGCATACATTTTCATGTTTTCAGTGTCGGGTTTCTTCCACAAAGCTGCGTTTTTTTTTCTCCCCCCCTCGCTGTTGTTAGGATTTTATCCCCTGGTCGCTTTTATGGTGTAAATCAGTGACTCACCGGTGATCTCCTCTAATTTGGAAGTGTATGGAAAAGCAGATGAGTTTTCCTTTGTAATTCAGCGGGATGCTTTGCCACTTTCTTTATCTTTCAAAGTGCTGCAGCCTCTTTGTAGCTACCAGCGGCTCTCTGGCCTCGCATGTGCTGCCGCTGCTGCTCCATTTACTAAACAGGCACACATTCCTAACCAGGGCAACTTGCCAAACCAGCTGCTGTTCTATAGGCCCATATCCGCTCATGTGTCAGAGCCAACAGAGAACATAGTCATGCAAGACCAGGCTTTTGCTCTCATCCCACCAGCTCCTGTTCAAATCATTGACTGTCAGTGCAGGTGAATATGTAAGTTTTCTTTCTAATATGTGTTTGTTTTTTGTTTTTTTTTTTCCCTCCCCCAGAACAACAAACTGCTCAGCTACAACAACAACCTGGGTGCTCCCCATCCCATGTCTGTCCCTTGCACTGGCACCAATGTGCCCATCTCCAGCCCCGCCGGAGCCCTGCTGGACAGGAAGGTGGTGGGATCTCCCTCAGTGGGAAACGTGTACCAGCGGCGGCACTCAGTCAGCAACACAAAGTTCAATCAGAACCAGTTTCTGAACAGCCTGAAGGCAGCGGACCACTCCTCACTCATCTCAGGGGTTGGCAATGCCAGCAACAACAAGGAGAACCGCCTGCGAGACCGCTCCTTCTCTGAGACAGGAGAGAGGCTCCTCAACAAGTGCCTGGGCCCTGCCAGTCCCACCAGCGGCAGCAGCCAAGTGAACTCCAGCCGTTACAAGACGGAGCTTTGTAGGCCCTTTGAGGAGAACGGTTCCTGCAAGTATGGCGACAAATGCCAGTTTGCTCACGGAATCCATGAACTGCGCAGCCTGAGCCGCCACCCCAAATACAAAACCGAGCTGTGCCGCACCTTCCACACCATCGGATTCTGCCCATACGGGCCTCGCTGCCATTTCATCCACAATGCTGAGGAGCGCCGTGGACCCCCCCAGCAGTCCTCCCCTCTTAACTCTTCCAACAAGATGGAAAGGCCTCGACTGCAGCACAGCTACAGCTTTGCAGGTTTCTCCAGCTCAGCTGGGCTGAGAGACAGCCCCACCTCAGTCACGCCTCCACCCATCTTCTTCCCTGACGAGGTCTCCGACTGGCCCAGCAGTAACCCCTTCACCTACTCCAGCCAGGAGCTGGCCAACCTGTTTGGGCCCAGCCTCAGTGCCGGTCCTGTAGGCACAGAGCCCAACACCCCTGCACCACCCTCTCCAACAAGCACGCCTTACTATTTCAGACCCATGTTGGAGTCCCCTCAGATGTTCGAGTCTCCATCCAGCCCTCCTGACTCCCTGTCAGACCAGGAGGGCTACCAGAGCAGCTCTGGAGGCAGCCTGAGTGGCTCAGAGTCCCCCACCCTGGACACCGCCCGCCGCCTTCCCATCTTCAGCCGCCTCTCCATCTCTGACGATTAGACTGCACGTATTCACCAGTGACTTAAAAGTTTGATGACACAAAGAGAACACGGCACTCCCCTCTACCTCTGCCCCTTTCCGACGCTTCCCTGTCCTCCCTTACACAAGACACCGTGTTAGTTCCTTGTTAGCATTGTAAGGATGTAGTCAATTAAGGGAACTCTCTTAACTCAAATTATCATTTCATCCTTGTCAATCCGCACAGCAAGTCTTCAAACGTAACATGCCACGTGTCATAGTGCCAAAAAAGGAGAGGAAATTGAACAATGAAAATCACAAGAACAAGAATTGACTGTTTGCCAGGTGCCACTTGTTTTTTTCGTTTGTTTTGTTTTGTTTCTTTTTCTTCTTCGTTTGTTCTTGAATGTGTAGCAGCACAAGTGGCCTTGGAAAGGGGTGTGCATTGCACTAGCCCCCCCCCCCCCCCCACCCTCAACCCCACCCCTCCCTAAACCCCTTTCCTCCCTGATGATACCACTTCCCCTGAGCTAGCTAGAGGATGCTCACTAACATAACTGTAGGTGTACTGCAGCCGTTTTTTTACAGACTGAGTTAAGACAAAAGGATGAAAAAAAAAAAATAAAGACCCTGAAAAGATATGAATCGTTTTTAAAAAGAAAAAGTGCCTGGGGCGGTTTCTGCATGTGTTTAGGGTGAATGGACTACTGTTTTTGGTTCTTTCTCATTTGCCCCCCACCCCCTCCCCTCCCCTTCCTCGACCCCCACCCCACCCCTCGGTCACAGTTCTTCACAAGCCTCGTCTTATGTAATTGTGGACTGGGTGAGTGTGCAGGAAGGACTTTGAACTGGAAGTTGGTTATGCCCCCCCCACCCCACCCTCTCTTCTGAGTTTTCTCCTCCTGTTGCTGGTCACTGGCTCTTTTTTTTTTTTGTTTTTGTTTTTGGGAAGGAAGTCTTGATATCAAACTGATCATTAAACCTGTAAGACTTTGCCCCGCCTCTCAACCCTGCCTTCCCCCTTCATCCTCGACGATCTGGGGAATTCCAGCATTCCCATGGTGCAGTTATACATCCTGCGACTTGACAAGATCGGATCTCCAAGCTATTTTACTTTAGTTCTCCCCCGACTTTAGAACCTGCTCCGAGGAGCACTCTGTACTCATTACATCCCTTTTGCTTTCTTTATTTGATAATTATTTTTTATTAATGTTATTATTACGGTTATTATTGTTTGAGAAACTTTCCAGACAGAAGGTTTGCTTGTCACTGCTTATTTAACTTATCAGAACATATTTATTGGTGATCATATGCATTTTTTGTTAATTTTGTTTTGTATTTATCTGGATAATGAACAATAGAATATATTTTCTTTTATGTTAAATTATGATCTTCCATATTAATCTAAAGATTGTGAAGACGTTTTTGTCAGTTTTCCTTTTTTCACAGTTAATATATTGTACTTCAATGACTTGTTCTGCAACTACACTTTGTCAAAATGAAACTTAATTTAAAGCAAAAAAAAAATGCAAAAAAAGATGTTTTGCGTTTTGATTATTTATTGTACTTTTTTTCTTACTCCCTCTTATTGGACTGCAATTCCATCTAAACATAGATTTGCTTGTATTCATTCCTGACATTTTCCCCCTCACATCCTACAGTAATCTGACAGTAACAGTAGCTAACTGTTATGACATTGGTTCAGCTCTTGGGTTGATGGTGGACGTTAAGGGGTGCTGAAAGACCTCCCACATCACTGGTTTAGGAGAGTCTCCAAGTTACAGTGGTAATGTTGAAATGTCGGTAATGTTCTTGCCCAGTCTGTTATACAAGCAATAGCTGTGACCAAATGGGTTGAGGAAAGTTATTTTGTTTTTAATTTGATCAGATGCTTGATGCACTTGCTTGCCCCCCTCCCTCCCCCCTTTGACCAAGTGCCTCATTTAATACATTCCAGGTAGCTAAGGCTTCGCTCTGCCTTTTTATATTTGATAATGGAGGACAGTTAATTTTTTTTTTAAGTCACGTGTTCTGTGTTGCCTTCACGTGTTTGGAAGAGGGGAACAGATTTTGACACAAAGAAAGTAAAACAGTTGAATGTATTTTTTTCAGCCATGTTTTTTTTTTTCACTACAGTAATTTCTGTGAGTTTATATGAAAACCTGTTTTTTTTTCCTCTTTTGTAAGTATTGATTGCAGTTAAGTCAATAAACCCCATATTTTTGGAAAAGTGAAACTGTCTAATGAGTTGTCTACAAAGTTTTAATGGGATATCAGAAACCTTATACAGTTAAAAAATCAGATCCTTTCAAATCTGTGCAATGAGGATGAAGTTTCCAAGGCCTGTTTGATCAGGTTGCTTAATATTTCAACTTCAAATGGAGCCTCTCGTATATCACCTTATTCTGCGCAGCATTATAAGAGACTGGCTATTTTAACATTAACATAATTCAGACCTGTAGGGATTTTAAGTTGCTTTATCACAGGTTTACAAACTAGGAGGTATATTGCATAAAGTCACTGAGAAATCATAGAAAAAAAACATGTTTCATATAACTTGAAAACATGTCTGAGAATCATCTCATGTTTAAGTTTTGTTATGTGTCAAAATAATCCAGCTGCAGTTGTCAGTACACCTCAAATGGAAACTGCTAGTAGCTAATTCCAGATATTTTTAAATTATGTCAGTTTGCCAAAATGTTAACAAAAACAGACTAAAAAAGCTGAGGCCACTGCTCAGACTTTGAAAATTGCTTCATCTGAAGGGAAAGCATACCGTTACAAATGTTATATTTAAAGATAAAATCATACATAGAGGAAATGTTTAATAAAACAGACCCACTGGCTGTGCTTCTCTGTGCATAATGCAGAACTAAAGGGAGTTTCATGGTGGTGCAAGTTGATTGGTGAACTGCACTGAGAGCAGTTAGGGGTATTGACCTGGAGATGATCAAACTCTGATTGAGCAGATTTGGTTACGCAAAGACACGACACTCCTGGTTTCAGCAGAAATATTGATCGGGGGACTGTAACCATTACGTTTCTAAGAATAAAAAGGTATGACCTGTGGAGGTTATCAACCTGATCAGTGATCCTGAGGTTAAGAGTAAGCTGATCGATCAGTGTGTGAGGATATTCCTGGTACACGTGGGACAAACAATTGTGTCACAGATTTTCAGACTGATAGGGTTAAGAAAACATACAGCATATGTGGTGAATTTTATCTAATTTACATAAATAAACGTAGATAATCATATCTATTTCACCATTAGTACAAGCAGAGTGGTGTTTGATTTCAAAAACAACATACTGTAGCTTCACCATCATACGCTCCACTCAACATCCACACTGCTTCTGCTTTCGCTCGCTGTCTGGACACTTCCGTCTGTCCATGTTTATATTCTCTCAGATTGCAAAAACGAGCTGGAACAGGAACTCCCTTCCCTCTGTACAATGGTGGGTGCTGACCCGTCACAGCTGACCCATGGAGGCCTCCTTGTTGCTTTATTGCAGGACAACCTGGGCCTTTTAGATGCTTGTCTTGTTCCTTTACTCCCTCCCCACCCTCCCAGCCCCGTTTGGGAATACACAGGCTGCCTGCTGAGGGCCTGATTTCACTCCATGTGTCACCTCACCCACATCTGTGCACACCAGTAAGTCCGACAGGGAAACAGTCAACCAAACTTATGTTGTTGTTTTTTTTTTTTAGATTATTCCAGATAGGTGCCGGTGAGCAATGATGATTACTCACTATTAATCACTCACTGCAGTTTAAAAGAAGAGAAAGTTAAAAATCCCACAACACACGTGCAGCAAACTGAAAACCGAAGAGCAGGTCATGACACGCGGTTAAAAAAATCCTCACTTCATTTTAAAGAAATGATCAATAATGATCAATGCAGGTGGGTTACACAAATGTAGCTGAAGGAGCTTTTGAGGTTACTTGAGTAAAATAATTATTCGAATTCAGGGTGATACTGCAGCTGCAAAAGCAAGCATGCTTCACCAAGTCCTGGGGACCACAGGCCCTCTTTTAACAGCTCAAAAACACACTTGTTGTTTTATCACACCATTGTTTTCTCACCTCTACTAACTTTGCTATAAAGGATAGCCATGCAATTCTTTGACTGTCAATGACTTTTTGGCAAATAAAAAAAGGATTTATTTGATCATAGTCCATATAACACAAAAATACTCTCTCATTTGGTGCATTAAAAATGTTTATACTCATGTCAATATTTTTAATTAAATGTGCAAGACTTGACAAAGGGAAGGTTTGCCACTTTTCGTACATTTTGGTCAAAAGAAAAGAAATATAAGCAAAGGGTCCCTTTATCTCGAACTAAACCAGGTGAGTATGACTGGTTCACACCTTCCTTTCTCGCTGCACCCTTTCAGAAGAACTCTAACTGCATGCAGTTTGAGGGACACGAAAAAGGGCTGTTTCCTGTTTGTGTGGTGTCTCTGTATAGAGACACCTTGAGATGAGGTACCAGGAAGTGGCAACAGGTTTGAATGTGGTGGAGAGGTGGGGGAGCTTGTCTGCTCTTTGATATTTGTCAAAAAAAAAAAAAAAGAAAAAGAAAAAAAGCTTCCATTACATTCAGCATTTTGTCACAGATTACTTTCCAATATGGAAACAGCACAGTGACACTGAACAGGTTTGTGGTTCATTCATTGTTTCCTCCACAACAGGATAAAGCAGGTGTGTAGTTTTACTCTAAGTACCCAATCTTCATTCACCTTTAGCCCGCACGGTTGAGCAAGCGAACGTGGCGGCATGTACTCTTTGTAATTGTGTTATCAGAGGCAGGTTTACTTCTTTGTTTGAGAAAGAGGTGAGCAAATAGTGCTGGATGTGCTAACTGTGCTATTTTTCTTATCTACGCTCACAGCTGAGAGCAGGTTAGCTGCAACCCTTGCATGCATGTGTGCATGAGCCTGCGTCCCTGCAGCGTGACAGGTGATGTGGGAGGGATAATTAATGGTGAACAAGGGCTGAGGTCAGCACTGAGCGAAGAGGTTAGGTTAGGGGCTATTCAGAGAGGCTGCTTTGTCTGTAGAAAACAGAGAGGCACGATTAACCTCTTTTAGACACACATACCAGAGCACAAACAGGCATTAGAAACATCCACTCAAGTAACATTTTTTGAAGTGAAAACATCAAGAGAGTATAAGCCCACATGGTTCTAAAGTGTGTGTTGGTCGGATTAAAGGAAAATTCGTCATTCTGGGATGTACACTTACCCATTTACTAGTGGAGAGTTATATAAGAAGATTGACTCTCACGTCTGTATGATAAATATGAAGCTACAGCCAGCTGCTGCTTAGCTTATCATAAAGACTGGGAAGCCGCTAGCCAGGGCTCTGTTCTGCCTTCCAGCACCACATTATATCTTGTTTGTTTAATCTGTAAAACACGTTAAATGTAAAAAAATGACTATTCGCAATTTTAAAGGGATTTATATAGGCAACCAGCGACGGCTTCATAAGGTAAGACACACTCATGTAAAACAGCAAATAGTAATTTTTGCGGTTCATGTTTTGCATGGACTAAATAAACTAGCTGTCCCTTTTCATGACTGCTCTTCCCTTCGCATGTTTACTGTAAAAGAAGAATATTACAAAAACCAAACAAAAAAGTCAGTAGAATCTGATGTAGATCGGAGACACAGATATATGTGTAGACCTAATGACACATTTGTTTTTGTAAGCCAAAGTGGTGAGTCAAATGTCAAACTGTAACAAACCATTCATGACAATGAAGAATGAAGTCACATTTTTGACATTTAACTTGGTTTCTTAGGACCAGATATGATCACTATGCAGGCAAGTGTCTTGCTAAAAATACATCTCAACAAGACATGAGTTTGTCACAGTGCTCAAACCTTTTAACTTTGTTGTTACAGGATCAACTTCTAAACCTGCCACTGCCTCTAATGGGCCTGTCTTGCTTATGTATAGTGAAAGTACATCTTTATCTTCTCTGTCTGCGCTCAACATTAACTCTGCTCTATGGCTGATTTGTCCTTGGCCTCACACGGGGGGGATTGTGGTTAGAGTTAGAGTCTTGTTTTCCCAAATATTGCAATTCTTAACTTAATTATGGGGATGTGTTTTATAATTTGTGTTAACAAGGGGCCTTCTCATCCCACCTCTAATCCCTTCCTGACTATTATCACCCTGTAGTACATTTATTTCATTGTTTGGGAGTTTACGTTTTGAATACAAAACAATACAACGTGTAATACTTGGGCACTTTCATTTACTTTTCATAACTTTGGCTTCAGCAAGCTAAAATTAAATATGTCATCTAAAACTGTACTGTATTGGTTTACCGAAGTGATTTCCCCTACATACATGTTTCTGGGTAATCACTTATTTGATGAAATATCTCATCTGATTATGATCTCTTCGCAGTAACCTTCAGGCTTTACAAATTATAATCTCTGTATATGTTAAATGTCCCCAGTGTGTGTGCTTCCCACTCATACAGTTTGTTTCTGCCGCCTGCAGCAAAAGGCAGGCTTTATCTTTGTAGGTCTATAATGGCTATATGTGTCACAGCGAGACTGATTGCAGATCAACAAAGACAACAGTCACAACCACTCCCTGATCTTGTGGGTTTAGCCCAGGCACTCTGCAGCCCTATTATCTGTGCGACTGGGACTATGACACACTGCTTACCGAGTAATGACCATTAGCCCTGCCAGGATCCAGTGTCACATGTGCTTTTCCTCCCCCGGGCAAAGTGGCAACCCTTGACCTGTAAAAGAAAGGAAGGGAAAACACATATGTGTTGAGCAGAGAGGTGAGGAGGCTTCAGAGGAGAGCACTGCTGATGGCTGTCTGACAGGTTGTGGAAACACACCCTTCCACTCCTTAGTGTGACAGAAAAACAAACACAGAGCCACTAAACTCTAGCTGAGCCCCGCGCTAATGGACAAGCGATGACTTTTTCCTAACAAAAAGCGCTGGCCCAGTGGAAACAAGAGAGGAGGACTGACCAATGGGTGAGCTCCTCCCGAACCTGAAACTGTTGTGCTCTGGGTTTCTGGTCCACTGGGCCGAGTGAGTCACTCCTGAGCTCTTCTGAACCACTTAATTCTTCCTGTCTTATGACTCCCACATCGTGGCCCGACGGGAGGAAAGAAGCCTGCATTAGGAGATCAACACCTGCTCTGCATTTTCACCAATTATTTTTCTGATTTGGGACCTCACAGGACAATTCCAATTCATGATAACTAGGATGTTATTTTTGTAGTTTTGGCCTTCATTTCCATTTATGATCATTTTTCCATCTCCTAATGGGCTTTAGAGGAATGGAGAGTTAAACCAGACAATATTTCAATAGAAAGGGGGTAACAATTGAAGAAAGTATCAAAACTAATGATAATTCTGTGTAACAGAATTTACAGAATTTTGTTATTTCCTCTTCATTTGTTATTAACTCCTGACAACTTGTTTGGGTCCAGACTCCAAGGTTGGAAACCACCAATATAAACCACATTATTAGATTTAAAAACCAAAGGTTCTCGGACATGAAAATGTTGGTAATAACACACCATTGCTCAAGAACACCACAACTACAGCAACTAGGTCAAAGTTGAACCAAGAAGTTGGTCTATAAACCCGGATGGATGTTTACATGCATAGTAATTACAGTGGTTGGAGAAACCATTTTACTTAGTTCCTCTTCCAGAGAAGTCGACTTAGGTCTGCCTGTCTGTGTTTCTTGCTCTACATTTCATTTGAACATTGTTCCCAGCAATTAATTTGGTGAATGTAATGTTTTTACCCCAGGATATGTTTTTCAAGTTTTCTATGCTTCTAAACTTTACACAAACATGCCATAGCTGAAGCGAAAAGGTGTGTTACAGCGCATGACATATGACATATGGAGAAGAGCCTTCATAGCTTACTAACTCCTCACATATGTCCTTGGTGATGGTGAATGAGGTTAGCTACAAGCCAGTGAACCATGCTAAGGCTAAAAACGGCACGTTTCTGCACACATGATTCTCGGTTTTGTTTTGCAGCATCTGTTTCCTCTGGCGGCAGCAGCGCGAGAAAACAACCTCTTTCTCACTTCTTAAACACAGTTTTCAGTTTCTCATCAGTTGAGTACTGATTTATTTGGCCTCAACGCACACATCACACTCCCAGAAATAAACACACTCCTACGCCCCTGCAGATACACACTGATCCACGATAGACCTGTATAGTTGACTAACCAGCCGCTCTGAGTCACTCAGGCCTTTTAGAAGTATAAGCAGACAGAGGATGACATCAGTGATTGTCTTACAGGAAGCCCTTGCTCCACAGGCCAAGTCTGCACTATGCAAAGTTGAGTTGTTTCTGGCATCTGACACTCAACAGCAGTCACAGTCACATGACATTAATGAAAGGACTGAAATGAAAAAGCGATACAGTGCCAACTACCTCAAGGCCACCAATGTTTAATTAAAAAAAAGGAGTGACTTCTTGGTGCTTGAAGACAGAGGGGAGATAGTGAGACGAAGAGGACGACTGGTCTAAAATCACCCTGCTGGTAATGTAACTATGACTGTATCATTTTGTTGTTTGAGTTGTAAACAAGGCCTGAATATCTGGCCTTGGGAGGTTAGGGAACAGTTAAAAGTGAACTCTCTCTCTCTCTCTCTCTAATTTTCTGTGTGAGTATTTCACAATCATCTGCTGGCTGAGGCTCAGAGAGACGAAGATAAGGACTGACTGTGAGAAACCGCAGATCTCACACCCACTCACTAGGAAAGAACACACAGAAACAGGAACATGCACGTACACTAGCTCATGAGGCGTGTGTGCACGCCGGCTCCAGCTCCCATGTTGAGTCTCAACACACAAAAGCAGTGACATATAACAGTCGACACCAGGTTCCCTCTGGGACCTACGTGGGGCTCCTCACGATTGAGGGATTTAGCTTTGAAAACACGACAGAGGTTACTTGGAAGTGTCTGACTGCTGCTCCCATTTCTCAAGGCAAGGCTTCCAATAGAGATAAGGCCTAGCTCGGAAACCTGCTCACCCTAGAGCCTCACCTGCTAACCTGCTGTGACACGCACTTGCACAGGTAGGGAGGAAAAAAGGGATTACAGCGTAACTTTACACAAAGGCCTTTCGTAATACTGGTGTCAGGATATTACTAAACCAACAATCACAAACCCAGTGTGGCCACAGTGTGAAGTTTTTATTTGAGACTTTGTAAAGTTTATCACAGGTTGATAGATGTTGATTCAAATTAAGACTATTATTATTAGACCTGCCCTGTGGCTTAGCTCCAGACTTGTGGATATAAAACTTGAGATTTGAGTGAGGAAGAAAATTAGACCATGTACTTTCTGAATGACTAAATAACACAATCTCATGCTCACAAGTGAAAAGTTTTATTCTCTGGCATAAAATCACTCTAGTTCTATTTGGGGCTTTACTGCAAATGCTGCAGCCAGACTTGGCCTGTTAACCAGTATGACTGTTAGCTTATGGCAGCTAATTTTAGCTGATGTGAGTCAACTTTAGATAGATACATAACGCTGGGAAACTTAAGTGGGTGAGAGATTTTTTTACTTAATGATTCTTATAGGATGCTTCAGTTTTTGTTACTAAAGTAAAACAGAAGTAGAACTGAATTTACAAATAATAAAACACAATTTCTGGATTTAATTAGGGTGCTGCTACATCTTTGCTTGATCTGTTAAGCTCACTAGCTAACGGTAGCTAATGTTAACCAAACAAACTTAGCACTGAGTGACTGACAGTAGTGAGTCAGTTTGCTGATTTAATTATGACTCTTCTCTATTTGTGCTGCTCTTACACTATGTTTTAGTATATCACAGATGAAAAATTTCCTGTTTTTATTTTTAGCGCAAAAGAAAAACAAGAAGTAACCACAACCTACCGTACCATGAAACATGTTGTTGTTGTTTGCTTCACTTTCATTTTGCTGATTAAGCCTCAATTGGCCTGATATGGTGACCACTAGCTAGCTAGCTATGAGAGTATTTTAGTTTAACAGTGAGGACAACACTTTGAAATACATCACATTATGGAAACTTAGACCCTAAGAAGCTAAGGCTAACTGCTTCTTATTTTATCCTTATTCTATTTTATTTTATTCTTCTATTATATGTTACTTGTTACATTCTATGTATGCACCAATCACCAAGACAATTTCCTAGTAATGTGAAACCTCTTCACTTACAATGGCAATAAAGTCTGATTAAAACAAGAGGCCCATCCATCCATATTCTATACCACTTATCTGTCAGGATCTCGGGGTAGCCTATCCCAGCTGACTACGGGCGAGAGGCGGGGCTTACCAGTCAAGTCAGGGCACACAAAGACAGACAACCACACATGCGCACACACTACACACACCTACAGACAATGTAGAGTAGCCACTTAACCTAACGTGCATGTTTTTGGGTTTGTGGGAGGAAGTCGGAGTACACGAAGAAAACCCACGCAGGACATGCAAACTCCACACACACACAGAAGGGCCCAGACCCGGACTCAAACCCAGAACTCTCTTGGTGTGAGGCGACAGTGCTAACAGCCGCACCACCATGCCGCCCAACAAGAGGCCCAATTTTGGTTAATTTAATTTCCATTAACTTACCCTATGTAGTCTGCTCCAGAGGCCACAAAACCATTATGTAGTGTTGTATAAAGTCTTGATTTCCAGTCATATAAAATCCCAGAACTATTGAAAGCATATAAGACAGCATTAGGCAGGCCTTGCATGGTGACCTGGAATATAAAATTATTAGGCCAACGCACCTGAAGGATTCTGTTACCTCCTGTATGTAAAAACATTTTCAACACAGCTTTGAAAGGAAAATATTCAATTTTAACGGTAATTTGGTGAGCCAGCAAAGAAGAAGGCTTGATTTGAACTTGCCGTCAAGATTTTGTGAGTTTATCTCAGGATTGCTTCAAAAGCTTTTGATACGTAAACTCATCCCAAAAGACTCAGAAACAGCTTTGCTTTGGTCCGCATCTACCCAAGAAAAAATCCAAACCACCAACACAATAGCTCTATGACAGGGAAACAATAAATTTGTTCTCAGAGGGGAACTCATCTGGGTTTTCCACTCTGTGAATCAGGCATCATTGTTATCGGAGACATGGAACAACAGGCAAGCAGGGGAACATGATGTGTGAGTGCAGACGGAGGCCCAGAGGAAGGCCGTAGCACAATGCGAGGCAAAGAAGATGTCTATAAATCACAGCCCTAACCGTTTCTCCACCTGTGTCCGCTGTCTTCCCAGAAACGCAGAGTCACACAAACAGCTGCCATGCTCTGGAAAACCGTCACGACCACGATACCCAGACAAAAAAATCACATAATCAAGAGTTTCGGAAAACGAACGCCAGCAACGTGTAGAACAAACTACCCCTTTAAGGCACAAATTGTTGTTTTGGCACAGGATTTTGGTATGACGTTCCACAGCGGTGCACACACAGCTGTACAAATTCATACTCTGCACACACGCGATCAAACAACACAGCTATTAATTTGATTAGAAGGCTCTCAACAATTTCCAGTTTTCAGTCTTGAAAGGGCATTGTGGTCGCAGCCAAACCAAAAGCCTGAAATAAATTAATGTCATCCATAAACCATCATGATATTAACAGTAAGACATCCAGATTTACTGTACTTCCCAGTAAAAGGTCGTCAGTGTTTCTGGTGGTGACGCATCAAATGTGTGTGTTTGTCTGTATGTGTGTGTGTGTGTGTATACGTACAAGCCTGCCACATATGTAAACACATCCGAATGTGTATGAGCACACAAACACATAAAAATGTGTATGAGCATGTGTGCTAAAAGGGGAGGGTTGTTTACTTGGGCAGCCTCTTACAGAGTGTCTCCTGGCCGGCTCCCACTTCCTGCCCCTGCGCCTGGAGCAGCAGCCTGTCTAGTCAGCCACCTCGGTCTGACAGGGAGACCACATGCTAAAAGACTTATTGGCCTACTTTAGAAGACCTATGGGAGGAAAGGGGACTGTATGCCTGCTATGGGTGGAGCTGGAACTGTTTTGAAGGGAGACTGGGGGGGGGGGTCTAGGGGGTGTCTGATTTTTTTAATAAAGCACTCTGCCTCCCTCCCTGCTTTTCCTCTGAGTGCTTACAGCTGCAGGGATGGAGAAGTGGGGAACAGAAGAACAGAGTGAACAGGCTCAGCATAGAAAGGGCCCTTCATGAAGTCACATCTGGACCTTTCCCAGAGAACTCAATAGAGCGGAGAGGCTAATGAAAGTCTTAAGTTATGTAATTGAGCTCTTCCATGTGCACCAGACGGTTATGTTGGCTTTATCTGCAGTACAGGATGTATGGACATCAATGTACCTCACAAGAGTCTGGTGAACTCAGCTGGGCTTATGTTGCTACTGTCTTGCTATCCCAGAATCTGGATATAGTGGAGTTACAGGTCCATACATGAAATTGCTGTAGTGAGAGACTTGGCCTCTGAGACATAACAAACAGGGTTTGGCATTTACTGCTATTAACAGGCCTACTTAAGTTGATTGGCCCATGTTGTTCTGCTGTAGTTAGGCCTCCGCTGTCCAGCAGCAATGGAAAATCACGAGAGAATTATGAACATTAAGTGCAGCGCATGATTAAACGTGGTGTACAATGATTCTTTTTTTAAACTCTGTTCAAAGTGTAAATGACTGTAATGTAATTTTGAGCCTTGAGGTTTATGACAAACATATGCCTGCTGGTGTATTGTTATGCTTAGCAGTGACTTGAGCAGAGAGGCTGTAAAATAAGCTTCTTGGCCGGTTATGAGTGCGAGAGGGAAAGAAAAACCTGCATTGTAGGACGTCATGGTGAGAGGTAGAGTGATTAACGGTGGAGAACACACATACAGTATGGGTGTGGATGCAAACAAGCCTGTATGTCCAAACGTACGTAACAACTGTGGGATGGGTGTAGGTTGTAACCACAATCAGTCTGAACTCCAAGGACTTCAGGATCACCTCTAGCTTTGATTTACCCTCCATTTCCAAGGGAGGGGAAGAAAGAGAAGCAGCGGAAGCAGAGGAGATGCTCCTGAAATGAACACCTTGGTAAAACCTGCCGCTGTATAAAGTGTCAGGACTGGGCCTCTCTGTGGCTTGGTGCCAAGCCCGAAGCCGCTATCACCTCCATCACCATCACCATCACACTGCTGTGCCTTCCATTAATAAAGGACAAGAATAACAGTGACAGAGGGGAAGACAGGCAAGAGCAACGATACATTACCTGCCAATTAGACGAAGGGCGGGGGCAACGAGGGGAAATGCAGACCATATGGGAGACTATGTGAGAGGCCACCTGACCCAAGGGGCCCACATCTCTCACATCAACACTCCTCGCCAAGCTGGACCTGTTTGAAGTCTTACATAATGCTCTGAATACCATCCTCATCTTCTCTCCCCACAGCCTTTCGAACTCCACTCCCCCTCCTCTTCCTACTCCCCTCTTGCCCTCCGCTTTCTACTCTGAGACCACAACCGCAGAAACAGGCCCTGGCCAAGACAAACAGTGCAGAATCAAATCAATTTTGAGAACTTCTGGTGCGACTATTAAAGCTTAGCGCACCGCTGACAAGCCGCCCGAGATGGTCTCCTCATGAGTCTGTGAAGAACGAATGCTGTTACATTTCTAACTTAAGTGATCAGACACACAAGAGACATAACAGCAGCAGCCACCGATAAAGTCCTCCTTCATGCATCCTTTATACTGTGTAACATGCATTAGTAATCCTGATGATTATTCCTTGGAAGATGCTCAGGGGAATCAAGTATGCCTTGCCACAAATGTCTTATACTGAAGCTTAAAGGACTTTAACATTATGGGGAATACGCTGGTTTGCTTTCTTGCTGAGTGCTGGTTGAAAAGACTGATATCACTTTCTTGGCTGTCTGTGAAATAAAAGGCTGCAGCCACCAGCTGCTTAGCTTAGCTTAGCTTAGCTTAAAAACTGGAAACAGGAGGAAACAACTAGCCTGGATCTGTTAAAATGTAACAAAATCCGCCAACAAGCATCAGCAAAGCTTATTTATTAATGCATTATATCTTGTTTGTTTAATTTCTTTGGATAGAAAGATAAATTGTGGTTTTTCAGGTGTGCTGCGTACCAGATTGTTGATGGGTGTTGCTGGGTGTTGTGAGTTCCTGCTGGTTTCCCAACAACTTTAAACTGTTTTAACACTTCAGTTTCAGTACCGATTAAATAAACATGATATGATGTGTTTGTTAGTGAGCTTTAGAGGTGCAGATAGGCAGAATTTTGAACTCTGAACAATGCCAAGCTAGTTGTTTCCCTGTTCCACTCATTGTGCTAAGCTAAGCTAAAAAGTAACCGGTTGCAGCTGAAATACGGTGTGCAGATATGTTATTAATATTCTCATTTACCTTTTGGCATGAATGTCCATCCGTCCATCCATCCATCTTCTGTCTTTGCAGAGTCGTGGGGGGGGGCTGACATTGAGGCGAGAGGCAGGGTACACCCTGGACAAATCGGCAGTTCATTACAGGGTTGACCTACAGAGATAAATAACAAATCATGCTCACATTCTTGTCTACGGGAAATTTACTCACTAATAAATCTAACCTGCATGTCTTTAGACTGTGGGAGGAAGCTGGAACACTGAGAATGATCCCACCCACATAAAAGGCCCCGGTCGGCTGGCAGGTTTGAACCCAAAAACCTTCTTTCTGTGACATTACAGTGCATCACTGTCACCCCATCAGCATGAAAGTAAAAGTAAAAATTTCCCAAAATGTCAAACTATTTTGTTATCCTGTATACACACTGCCTCAGTCTGGCTGGTGTATAAGAGAGGCTCGTGGCCAGGTCTAGTCAGAAACAGAGGAGCCAGCAGCACCTCTATGGAAACACTGACTCACCAGCCAGGGGCCTTAACTCAACTCTACCTCCTCGCAGCTGGCTGACAGGGAAAAAAATTATTTTATTTCTAAAACACCCTTATTGTTACAACACAAAACATAACAGAGCTAAAACAAACTCTCCAGAAAACCATACCACAGTCCAAAGGAATAAATCTCACACCTTGCACAAACAAGCCCCAGAAACTAACTCACATTAAAAATAAAGCCACACTGCACCGCAGCTTCTAATCCTCCATAAAAGAGAAAAGAGGAGAGAGAGTCAGAGACCGAAAGCTGTATCATTATCATGGTAGGACCCCTGGGAGACTGTTGGCCCATCATAAGCCTCTTATTAGACGACTCTCCTCAGAGAACTTGTGGCCTAATCTTATAAAACTTTGAACACCCGCTCCCTGCATGCTCAACCCCTGCTTTATTAGTCACGCTTCTGTTTTTGGTGCTTCAGTGTGGTGAATGGACTTGTTATAATTAAGGCTCACTTAAAAAAAAATATGCAGCTTTGACGCAGCCTCGTCTGAATTATGGTGGAACAGCACAGGGTGAAAATGTGTTGAGGTGTCGTTAGAGTGACACAGGCTTTTTTTCACACCGTTGCTGAAAGCCAAATCTTTCATCAGCCCAACCAGCTCAAACCTTGTGCTCAGTCATACACACAAGGCCCACCCTGTATGTCACAGTACTTAAAGTGAAGTCACACTCACCCAAAATAAAGAAATGGTTAAACACTTCATAGCACAGTAAATTCTGTGGTTTCATATTATTTGTGTACTTATTATTGCTGGTAAGAGGTCTTCATCTTAGTGCCGTGGGGGGCCAAAAGTCTGCAGCTTTTTTGTTTTAACCAGGTATTTTACCGTCAGCCAGAGGAGACAAATTTATCACTTAAACATCATCATATTTGTTGAAGTAATTTTTGCCCAACCTGGGGAAACAGGAAACAGCAGTGACAAAGGAAGTCAGAATAACAACAGCAAATAGCTGTGGTGACAGAGGCAGTTCAGAAAATATGAGAACTTAACCATATAATTGCTCGATAAGTTCCTTTGCAGCAGAATAAAGTACCAAAGATAGAGCAAAAATCCTTATTAGCAAAAAAATTAATTTGAAAGTGTTGATGTCAATGTCAAGATGTAAACAAAGGCAAAGAAGTACAGAAAGAAATATATTTTACACCTTTTGCAGACATCCTGTAGTGGGATGGTGGCTGATGCAGCATGACAGCAATGCGGCTTTGTTTTCTGCAAATTGGTCCTTTTGTCTCAGGTACGATAAACAATTTCCACCTGTGTAAATTTTCTTTTTCACCTTGTAGAAGACGGAAACGGCTTTGCGGGATGGAAAATGCAGATTTGTTTAGAGGTCACTTTGAAGATAAAGCTCAATGCTTTGGGGAAATATGTTTTCTTTTCTAATAGTTAGATGAAAAGATTGACGCAGTTCTTAAGTCTGTGTGGAATGTATGGAGCTGGGAGGTGATTAGCCTAGCTTAGCATAAAGACGGGAAAGACAAACAGCAAGCCTGGGTCTCAAATTCAAAAATGCACCTACTAATTAACATGATGTGTGTCAGCCGTTTCACCTACATACATACCGCAGTGTAAAATGCAGCTAGTCGCAATGACAGTGTCACAGTGGAGAAGATGCATATCAGCACTGGAAGAACAGTTGTAGACAAGGAATAGTTACAGCACATAAATCAATAAACAACGTCAGATGTGACGGCAGACAGACTTTTTAACTTTAGACTTGGCCAGGCGAGTTGTTTCCCCTTACGTCTGGTATTTATGTCAAGCTAAGTCTCTCAGCTCTACTGCCATGCCTAACATACGAAAATGAGAGTGGCTGCTATCAATCTTCTCATCTAACTGTTGGAAAGAAAGTGAGTAGGCACATGTTTAACTTTTCTGTTGTTATCACCATCAAAAACACGAAACTGATAAAGCAGATCGCCACAGTTCCCTGATTCTCAACGTAGAAACTGCAGTGACAGCCCATAGCTACACATAATCACATAATCTATGCTGCGAAGTACTAATGCTCTGAGAAGTCTCCGTACATGGAAACTTTAAGGACTAAATACGAAGAATATCACATTTCACCCAAATGTCAACTCATTACATGGGGACCATTTGTCTGGTAGAAAGTTCCAGTTGCATTTCTTCAAACTGAGGCTGATGGATTATTTAAACTGACATGGACACTGTTTCTGGAAGGACCAGTTGCTGTAGAGGTTTTTCAATGCCACGAGCCCGGAAAACAATATTTTATTAACCTCAATGTAGGTTGGGTGGGTGGGGGTGGGGGTGGGGGTGGGGGGGGGGTAGGTATTTGTAGAGATGATATCTCAAAGCCAGGAACTCTGGCACTATTCCGTTTAAGCAAGAGATTATTCTTATTTTATTTATTTATTTTGTAAATCTGGTTTTAAATCAAACTCCGCCAAACTGAAAGAAAAACACTAATGATTAAACCTCATCCTCTGCACCCACTGCATTCGCTCCCCAGTCCAGGGTTTGGTGTGATCCCGAGTTCCAGCACCTGTGTCCAGGGCTGCAGAGACCTCTTGGTCTCCAGGCCAAGTTCCATGTCCGCTCTGATTATAGCACCAGAACAATGCAAGCCATTGTGGCACAGCAAGCATGGAGTCTGTGCAGTTTTCTCCATCATCTCTCTAAAGCGTTCTCATTCAGCAAACACACACAACCGCACTTGCACACAAATGTGGTGTAATGGACTACAGACATGTGGACTACCACATAAAGGTAAAAATGTATGGTGTTTTTTCTTCTTCTTTTTTTTTTGGAGCAAGCATGAAATATGGTCGACTGGGTCTCTGGCGCTCAGGCAGCCTGCCAAGACTTGAAGCAGGCCGTTGAAATTCATCACATTTAGACACATATATGCAGTCACACACACATTCCCCCTGCAGGAGACCTCAGGCCACAGGGGAAGAACAATCTGACATGCCACACAGCGAGGCTCTCTGCAATTAGACAGTCACTTTATCACACTACAAACCTCTCCCTTTTCCATCTCTCTCTCTTGCACACACACACACACACACACCCACCCAAACAAACACACAAAGGTGTAATCACTCACAAACACACTGTCAAACTCAAAACTGCTATTATCTGTCATTAGGGACACACACACAGGAACACATTTCGCAGCCCCACATTCTCCATAGTCAGCCTTGTGCTACTCGCCAGAGTTCCAGAGAAGTGCAGTAACACACAAAAAACTTGCAAAGAGAGTTATAACCAGTTATAAATAGAGGCGGGCTATGTTGTGCCTGTCCCTCCGGGGGATGACTGGGGAGGATCAGTCATAACCTCTGAGACCCATGACCTTTAACCCCTTACCCTGGGGGTTCAGTGGACCTGCTGGGAGTGAATGATGTCCAGAGGGGTACACAGGAGTATTAGCTTTTATATGGTCTGTGCTCATGTCCCCCTTTCACCTCTTCATTTCCTGGAACACATCTTGAGTTCCCCTATGCTGCATGTGTACCCATTTGAACGTGCAAACTGATACACTGAGTAGGTTTTAACACATGCTTTAAGGCACGCAGTGTGTATGTACGTATACAAACACACACACACACACTAGCACCACCGTAACGCTTCCATTTGTTGTAACCTTGTGTTTACAGTGTGAGCAACAGCATCAACAAGTCACTGAAAGGCTGGTTAACCCGTAGAATCCAGTCAGTGAATGAAAAGTGCTCAGGAAGCTTCCTGGTCGCACTGCGGCCTTTCACCAGTCATTGCAGTTGATCAGAAGTGAAAAGTAATCTTACAGATTTGTTGTTGTGTTTATTTTTGATTGGTGTTATCCAATAAGTAAATGCAACCATATGCTCCTTATCAAGTGAAATGTTTCAGTAAAAATGCTTTGTTTAATTGCTGTGATTTGGAGAACGTCAATAGGGCTTACGCTGTAATAACTCTAAAAGTTAGCTAAAGGCTTGTGAGGCAGAAACTGAAGCATCTTGGCTGACAGCAAGACAGACAAGCTGTTTTTCGCCAAGACACTAACAAAGGTTTCTTTTTGGGTTTCAACTAATTTGAGAGGACATGTTAATTAATACACTTGAAAGGTTCTGGGAGACAGATTTTTGGACTGTGGATGGAACCAGGCCAGCTGTTTACCCGTATTTGCACTTTCACGAGGCTATCACCTCTTGGCTCTAGCAAACAAGCATCAAATTTTTCTTTTAAGGTTCAACATAGGCAGCAACAAAAAATAGGCTACATGAACACTTTTTAAAAAGCAAACGTTGGTTCTGAACCAACATTTTGTCCCCAAACACATCACAAAGTTTGTGTTTCCAACTGCCAGAAATCAGAAATATGCAAGAAATTTTTTCAAATCATTTTTTTTTCTATTTTTACAAATTACAATTTTTTTTAAATTATCTAATGCTGCTTTTACATTCATAGTAAATATTGACAATATTGCGGAAAATCTTTTGCACTAAAACCCCTCAAAAATAAGTCCTATTTATTGTGAAATATAACATTGTGTCCCATAGAGAAAACTATGTGTGCAGATAGTGGAGCCTCTGATCCACCATCCACATGTGGTCACAACAGAGGAACCCATCAACCAAGAGGCTCACAGTGTGAACATGGGGTCAGAGGTCATGCAGTGATTGGCCAGTAAAGGTAAAATAATACACAAGGCAAAGCTCTGCAGAGGATTTATGACCCATCATTTCACTGCATCCCGTATCCCCGTCCAGCAGTATGCTTATAAACTGATTTAAATTCAACTTTATATGATTACACCGATTCAACATCAGGAAGCAACATGTCCAAAGAATGGCACATGGAGGCAGGGCATGGAGCAAAGGAGGACACCCTGAACCGGCATGGAATAAACAGAACAAAGTTTAAGTGACACAATAATTGGATTGGAGATGATGTAAGATCAACCACAGCGACTGCCACATTTGCACTTGGAGCAGATCATGGAAATCTGTCCTGTCATGAGACTGCATGACACTTCCTATTGGAAGTAATGGGGAAAAACTGAGGCAGGGGACATGGAGATATGGCCAGGTATCTGCTCCTGCCGTACAGTAAACCCAAAGTTACCTTCTGAAGTAGTTTCATACTGAAATTCATAGTATTATGGGTACAGCGTACTGAATAGGTATAGGTCCTTGGTTTCCCAAGATAAATCTAATGGGTCTCATTATGATTTCACAAATTAATGCTTTAGTTCTTGGTAAATAATGGCTAGATTTTCCTCAGTAGACCTCTAGAAATCCTTAAAATTAAATAATCTGAAACAAATCCCTCACTGGTTAAATATGTATATATATCATATTTATAACTAAAGATGTAGGTGGGATAGTGTTGGCTTTAAATCCTCATTTGAAGATAATTTCTCACCCCAACAGGCAGGCTTCGTTATGACTGAATAAATACAGCTCACAAAGTGTTCCTGTCAAGTAAAGGTTGCAGATGATTTGCTCGTCTGTTTCTTTGCCTGTCTCAATAGAACCCTGATGAGTACAATGTAAGCAAAGCAAAAGGAGGGCGAAGTCACGAAAGAAGACACCAGAAAAGATAAACAAATGCAATTCAACTTGACATCCGTTCTTATGTAGTCGGACGTGTAAACACACAAACCTCAAGATGGACTGACTTGCAGAGAGAGCGAGAACAAGGTATGAAGACCCTCCATGTAAGATGAAGGAATGTGTCTGTATATATATGTGTGTGTGTGTGTGTGTGTGTGTGTGTGTGCGTGTTTGTTTACTCAAAAGAACACTGTGTCCAGAACTTGCAGCCAAACGGTGAGTCAAGGCTGCATGAGTGTGAGTTTGTGATTCAAACCTTGACACCGCTGATGCTTGCTCCATGCTTTTGTGCACGCTGTTTCCAACATAAAACTTTCCGGCGTTCTTTGCTCTGAAATGGTATGAAAGGAAGTAAACCTGCCTGCCTGTGGGGTGTTCCTCACAACAACACCTCAGATCAGTGTCTCCTTTCACTCTTCTGATCTGCATGCCTGCCATCAAAGACACCAGAGCTGTTTGGCTGGGGCTGAGATGGGCCCAGCCCTGCCTGCAGCGCACAGATACCCTGAGCTATTTCTCTTGCTCTGTAAAGGTGGTTTGGTTTCAGACAGGCCACTACAGGCCTGCATCTGGGAGCAGCATGGGGATAGACATGGAGAGACTCCTGCCTGTGTGCTCTCCTGTGTTTGTGTGTGTGTGTGTGTGTCATTGTATTTTTGCAGAGAGTGAAACAGATTTGCTGGAAAAGGCCAGACAGGTTGCTGCATGCTGCTGGGAGTGTGTAATACTATAACATAATCTTTATATAACACCTTTCAAAAATAGTAGGTTATGTAAATCAAAAATGCACTACTAGGAATAACATCAAACAAAAGACAGAAATAACTGGATCAAACTGATAAAATAAAACCAAACTCGTCAAGTTAGTCGGAATAGATGTCCTAACACCTTTCTTTTTTGTCTCCCACTTCACACTTCACTTAAAAGATATATTTGTACCACCCTGTCTCGCTACTATTCAAACCGGCCCTCTTTTGTGGAGCCATTTGTACGCTGACCGCAAAGTTAAAGAAGAGTGGATCATGAAACATGGCTGATAAGCTACAATAGCTGCTTACGTTTTGGACTTTCCGCTCCCTAAAAGAACAGCACGGTTGCTTGTTTTTGGTCAGCAGCACGATTTTGCAGGTCCAAATTCGCTAAAGATGTACCAACACGAAAAGTGTTGATGGGTTAAAACCAGTCTGACGCGGTTCCTCGTCGTTTTTGTGTTACTACTTCAGTAAATTACAGCAGTCAAGAGGAGGTGATTTACACGAGGGAACCCAGAGGAACTGAGTCAAAAGATTCAACAATACATGGGTGTGTTTTCTTGTTGTACTATCAGTAAAATCATCTGAAGAATTTCCCATCATTTTCACAAGATGGTTTGCTGATGTGACTGACGTGATGTGAGTGCTCTTTAACAACAGAGAAAAGAACATTTAGAGTTGCACAAACCATCTCACTATAAGAACCATTTAGTTGCTGTGCTGGAACTTTCGAGTTGTAGATGTTGAAATGTCTATTTTTTTTTGTCTGAGCACTTTTCAGGACTTCTGGTTCACATTGGATTTAAAGTTGACACTGAAAATTCATTCTTGACCTTGGATTAAGTAGTTGACAAAACAATCGGACCACGTGGTCCGTTTAGTAATTCAATATTTCCATTTTTCAAAATGAGGTCATGAAAACTGTGTCTTTATTTTTAACTACAGACAAGGACAAAACCCTTCAGTAAATCAAACATTTAGCCTATCAGTCTTTACTCTTTCTCTTCAAGTGCTGAATGCCTTCAGGTGAATGGAACTGAAATAATTTTTAGGCATCCTCTTCTCACAAGGAGCAATTTGGTCAGGTACATTTGTAGAAGGGAAAAAAAAAATCTTGAAGTTTCAGAAGCCCCTGATATGAATCTCCAAAATAACCAGATAGTAATGATATATTGTCAGGGTTAAACCTTCCCAACCCAGCCTGCACTCATCTGTCAGGAGGTGATTGTGCAAGGCAGCTTTTGCGTCAGACACCCCGTGACAGGTCTGATGAGAGATGATGGTCGTGATTGCACTTGACGCCTCAGGTCCTCTCAGTGCAGCAGGGCTACAGTCAGGCAGGACCAGACAAGCTGAACACCACGAAAAAGAACACGATGATTACTTTATTGGCCATTATACTTTAGACAGGCTGGGATATATATATATATATATATATATATATATATATATATATATATGTATGTACAAAACAACTGTCCCATAGCAGTCATAAAACAGGGCCAGCTCACACTGAAGCTGCCTAAAGTGGTACAGTCCCAAGTACAAGGGCGCAGCAGCAGTAACTGACCTACTTACCTAATGTGCTTTACCTCTCCTGTACATCAGCACTTATTCAAGCCAAGTTTATGACAGACGTTTAATGGGTAGACGTCTGAAATGATAATGACATGAATCTGAGAACGATAGGCGAGACCGACAACAAAATAAAATTTAAAGCACATGATGGTCCAGACTTAGCATATATCTCACTTTGAGTGGCTTCTCTTTAACTAGGAGACTTTTAGTAAGATGGCTATGCTGGTTTCAGAGAAGAATATCCAGTGTTGGAGCAAGTACCCAAAAGTCACATTTGAGTGAATGTAAAGATACTGGGCTTCAATACCACTTGGGTAAAAGTCACTCATAGGAATAATAATTGAGTAAAAGTCTTAAAACCTAAATCTGATATTAAATGTTCTCAAGTATCAAAAGTAAATTTCTGGCAACATATGAATCAAAAATAAAAATGTGCTTCTTTTGGCTCTCATGCAGCAAACTGACGAGCAACTTCTCAAGTTGCAGCAAATTATCAAATAAATCTAGTGAAGTTGAAAATTGCAAAATTGAAATGGTACTCAAAATTGTTCTCAAGTTTAAAAACAGTACTTGAGCAAGTGTACAGAAAACAAGTACTGGACAAACCATCACAAAATTTTGACATTCACGGTTCTCAGAGAATGAATCCTCGTGATGTTCAGGATCCTCCGACTTTCCATCTTGAGCCCCTATGCTGACAGATGTGGTTTCCAGTGACATTTCTCAACAACTATTGGATGGATTGCTATGAAATTTGGCACATACATGCAAAACTAATTATGTCCTATTACTTTGTGTTTAATGCTAATTCTCAAATACCAGCCGCCAGACTAAATTCAGATGGTGAACATGCTATACATCATACTTGCTAAACATCAGCATATTAGCATTTGTGTCTAAATACAACCTTATGGAGCTGTTAGCACAGCGTAGACCCTTAGTCTTGTTTGTGTTGTATTAATTTACAGCATCAATTATGTCATTATGGTGTGTGTGAAACCACAAATTGTTTATGTGTTAACATTTGGAACTCAAGAGAAGATTAACTAACAGAACAGTGAAGCTCAGTGAACATTTATGCTACACACATAGTCAATCCTGTATGGACATGTATACATCCATACTTTCATGAAACAGAATAATTGACTTCACATTAATCATCTACCACCTATGTGTACCTGTAAACATGTTTTCATTAGCACAGCCATTTTAGCCTATTGAAGCAATGATTTTGATTGATGAACTTGGTGATTGCTTGTGAAAATCTGTATGTCTGTGTAGTATATTTATGTTACCCTGGAAAGGATAAATATGAGGCAAAAAAAACCAAAATTACGACGCAGCAAGGACCAGCATCAGCTTGTTTACTCATTTAAAAATTCCTTTGTTATGTTTTATAAGCTCTAGTTGAGTGAGCAATCCCCTTTTGAAGGAAAGTCAATCTGTATCCAAGCTGTTTCAGCGCAGAAACATGCCCGCTTCCTTTATTTTGACATAATAGAAAAATCAATCATCAGGTAAAAACTGCCAGGTTTTAGAGGAGGAGGAGCCTGCAAGGGTTTCTCCCAGGAAAAACATGTTCAAACCAGGATATTTTATAAGCTTGTCACATATGATCAGACTGCTAAACAAAATAACAGTTTCCACGCCCAAGGGCTTCCATTGTACCGTGTGTGTGCAAGCCACATGTGGTAGGTAGTGTGTGTTGGGTATCTATCTGGTGTCTAAATATTTTCAGTCGGGGCGGAGGGGTTTGGAGCATAGAAAAAGACCAGGACCCCCCCCTCCTTCCACATCCCATTCCAGTTTCTTACCGTAAATGTGCGGTTAACCAGAAAAAGCTGTTGGTGGGGGCAGAGCAAATCTTGAGGGAAGTGCACTTTGAGAAATCCTGTTGTTTGGTAACGTCGAGGGCATTGTGGATTTGTTTAGGCCGAGCCAATGACCTGCCCGAGAAACTTAATGATCATTATGAAAATCGTAACACACACACACATGTTGCCTCTGTAACCTCTGGCCGTTCACAAGCTCGGCAGCACAACAGTCAACCTCAGACATTGGAGAGAAGAACGAGGGATAGCAATACAGTGGGAGGGTAAATGGAAGGCCAGAAAGAGAGGCTATGAATGAACGAAACAGATAGCAAGAGAAGAGGAGTGAGAGAGGAGAATGACAGAAACAGCACAAGAGCGAGAGAAGCAGCGAGGGGGGGGTGAGGGGAGGGGAGGGCAGGAGGAGGAGGAGGGAGTGACTGAGCATTGCTTTTCAAGAGCAGAGAGAACAAAGGCTCCTTTGTGTGCAGTGCTGAGAGAGTGAAGTGGAGCCAGGGCTTAGGGAGTGTTTAACAGTGTACACCGACTGCATTCCTGCAATGTGATTACAAGACGCTTTTAATTTATACTCAGGAAATGGACTTAACTCTTCCCTCTCCTCGCATTCCCTTACCCTCTACCTGTCTCTGCGCTCCCTCCCGCTGTGCTTCTTTTAGTGTTTTCACGAGGCCAGTCGCACCCCAGTCAGTTTAAATTGTACACCATTTGTTTTTGTGAAATTTGCACAGTACAGTTCATTTGAGTGCAGTTTTAGGTCTCTGCCTGCCCATGGGGGAATCATTACAAACTACAGACAAACATTGTTGAGACTCTAGTTCTAGTTTAAATTCTAGTGGTGAACCCAAAGTCTAGTGGTGAACCCAAAGTTTCTTGTATTAGATACCTCTTACTGTATAAAATACTATTCTCATTTGATGGAGTAGTGCAGCCATAAAAAGCATGTACCCCAGGGATTTAATGCTTCACTCGGGGTAAACATCTTTGATGAATGAGTTGAACAAGCTGATGTTCTTGCTTCTGAGTTTTCTTGCAAACACACAAAGGTTACGTTGATAGTCTGGGGTTATTCACTAAAATACAATGTGTGTACAAAGCATTTCTTTCCTTAAAACACATTTATTAAGACAATCAATTTTTCTGGCAATTTTTGCACAAAAATTGGGGAAGCCTGGCCGCAACTGCAAAGCAAGTAAGTAAGTAAACCATAAAACCAAAACAAAAAGCTCAAATATGCAAAAGCTCTCTGTAGGACTGAAGTGAACAGCAGAGTTGGGTGCTGATCATAATTATGTGCATCGACAAGCGTCTCCTTTCACTCCACACAGTCATTTGATCCACTGGGAATATGATATGAGGATGATTGTGTGCAATAAAAACAAGCCAAGTACAAAAACAACACAATAATACATCATCACATTATAAAGCTGATTTGGTATACTTGTTAGCCAACAGTCACCTATTTTATGACCACAGCAACATTCATGCATATTCATTTTTCTGGTCCAGTTTGTCTTCTCCAACTCTTGAGGGAAATTTCTGCTTCTTTAGCTGCTAAATGCTCCACTATGTTCACCAGCTATAGTTGCTAACTGGGTTTGGTGCTGGGCAGGTAACTCATTGTGAAAAGTGCTGCCTGGTACAGCTGAGGCTGGTCAGAGACTGAATCAAAACAGTAAAGTTGCAGCCCAGAAAACCAAAACAATGAGGTCAAAGATGCTAAAATGCTTAATGGAGCTTAGAGGTGACAGCAGAACTGGATGAAAATCCTTTGTGGTTTTGTCAAACAAACTACCTCCTCCACATTACACATCGTCATTTGAGAGTATGGACTGTTGAATTGGCAAAACAACAACTTCTTCTCCTGCTCTAAAAACACTACAGCATTGTTGACTAACTAGACTGCCATTACATACTGTTATCTAATTTAGCAAATAACATTTGGGCCTCACAGTCTCCTGACTTAGCTTCCCAAGTCAGAAAGGACTGCTGGAAAGAAAAAGAGGAAAGGAACGAAGGGGGAGGGAAGCAGAGATGTGGAAGATCTGGAGGCCAGGGTCAGGGCACGTGGACGTCAACCTCTGGCCTCGCTGCTGAAATAAACCCAGTCAGAGTCTGGAAGTGATCATCACAGCTGCTTGTTATCAGGAGGAAACATCTGATCTCAGATCATCGGCTCTCCTCCTCCTCCTCCTCCTCCTCCTCCCTCTCCTTCCCCCGTCTCCTTGGGATGAAGACAAAAGTGCAATCTCAGTGTGTCCTCCTTACACGAGATTTGCCTCTTACTGCTTCTTTAACAGCACACTTCCTCTCCCTTTTTTTTTTGTTATTCCACCCCTCACCCCACTCCCCCACACATACCACCCACTGTATTCATACATTCAAATGTAAGATAAAACTCCTGCTCTGCACCCTCGCATTTCTCTCTGCTCTAAATCCTCCTCCTTGCTGTGTGATTTACTTCACTCCCCTCTTTCTTTCTTTCTCTCTCTCTCTCTCTCTCTCTCTCCACATCTCTGCTCAGACCTCGTTCCAGTAATGAGGCTCTGCATTGTCCACCTCACTCTCAATCTTCCATCAAACGCAGTGAAAAAAATATATATTTCACCAAGGGCTAAAGAAAACCAGGGGTGGGCTGAGAAATGGAATCCACGAAACGAGAAAAGTTTTTTGAAAACTCTTTTACAAAGCAGGACAGGCCAGCTCCCACCCACCAGATTAGCTTCTCTTCAGAAGGACGCTATAAAGATTTAATTAGCCAACCGCTTCTGCATGGTCCACTATTCATGCTCCTTCTTTTATCTGTATTTCAATATGCCCACTCTGCATTTTCCAGACCACCTAAAAACCTGAACTGTATTGTTTTTGTGTGTGTGTGTGTGTGTGTGTTCTTTTCTCTTCCCTAATCAGAAATGCAGCTCTGTGGTAAAAGGAAGGGCTACAGGGTGAGATGAGCGAGGAGGGAAAGACTTTTAAATCTGTGAGGAGGGTGAGGGGTGTTACAGTATATTGTCCATCAAAAACAATACAAAGTTTTATATTCAGCCTGGATTAAGCACCCAATCAACAGGTCTTGAGTGCATGAAGGACCACATGAGGAGCTTATGTGTGTGTAGTTCGGCGACTAAAGAACTTTTTGTGTGTTTGTGTGCAGCCTGTGTAACTTGGCTGTGTACCAGTAATGCTGATATGCTGGAAACGCCACCTCTTTCCATCTGTTTGTTTTTTTGTGTTTTTGCTGTCTCATCCACATTAAGCTACTGTTTTTGGTCACTAAAAGCAGATGTTCAATCAAAAACGGCATCCAGATAGAACAGCCTTGAAAATGTTTCAAGATATGGTGTTGATCAAAAGGGGAACTCCACCAGTCTTGCATAACCCGGTTTACTTTGCGATCACTGTGACGAATGATAACTGCCGCCATAACAATTTCCCAATCTCTCTCACAATATCACAGTATAAACCACTTTATAGTGTTGTGGTATCTGCACTGAAGTCTCAGTGTCCACTAAGAGGTTTTGCAGCACAAGCAAAACCATTTTACTTCCAATATGTACTTATATGGCCACAGGAGGGCACTTGTCAAGATTTCTAACCAGATGATGGACTTGTAATTTTTCTGGTGAGAGAAGTCTCTGGAAAACTTTTAATATGTGCAATAAATTACATTTTAAAAACTCTTCTCTACTTATTGGTACGGACTTAGCGCTGGTGCCAGCAGGATGGGTCAAACCCTCCAAACAAAAATCTGAAAAGCAGCTGAGCTCGAGAGGGGATGGAGGAGAAAAGAGTGCAGTAAAGCAAAAAGAAGTGAATAGCAAAAAGAGCTGGACAAGTTTGGAGGAGGCAGCTCAGTGTGCCCGAGGGTCTGTTTTGTCAGTTGAAGGGAGACAGAGGGAGGCAGAGAGGGGAGAAGCAGTGGGGGACTAAAGGCGGGAGGAGGCAGGAGGGGAGGGAGGCCTGGTGAAAGTTAGCCTGTATGAAATCCCTCTTTTTTCACTTTACATCAAAGCTGAGCCTGGCAATAGAATTCAAAGAAGCAATCTGCATTTCCATGGGCTCCTCCTGACCCTCCTCCACCACCACCACCACCACCGCCTACTCCATCTCCACCCCCACCCCACCTTCCTTATCCTCCCAAACCTCTCCGCCAACCACAAATCACTCTCCCATCCCACCCACACCTTTCTCCTCTACTCACACAGCAGGACTATTGTCATCCACTCACATTACCCCCACCCACCCCAACTGTAACCCTGTCCAGACCGCTTGCCCCCACATCTCCCTCCACTTTCACCTCCTCTGACGCCCTCCTCACGTTCAAGTGTCCAGCAATCCAACAATAAAACCAGAATAGACAAAAACAATCCAAACTACAAATAAATAACAAGGACATTTACAATAACATTATGTATATCGCTCTATGGAAAAATGGTGATGTTAACGTTCATTAATGCCATTCACCAGTAAAGTCAGAGGTCAAGCTCAAAACAGCATCTCAGAAAGGAAATTACTCGTGGGCACATCAGCAGTGCAGACGCTTATTAACACATCATTCTCTAACCACCCAGCACCCTGTGTTAGTGTATTTAACAAAGTATGACTGCAAGAAACATATTTTCAGTGTGAATCTTTTTACTCTTTCTGCAACATTTATGACACCTTGTACACACTGCTGCTCAGGTTTGACCCCGTGAACTATTTATCTCTAAATCATAAGCCACAGTAGTAGTGTATGTGGTCCAGACTGAAATATCTCATCTTCATGTTTTCCACTTTGATGAACCGAAATGTCTTTCTGACCAACAAATGTGTCCAATGCTTGTCCACTTGTCCAAAACATTTAAGATAAGATAGGCCTTTATTAGTCCCGTAGTGGGGAAATTCTCAACTAAATAGCTGCAAAACCGACTTCCACCAGTTTCAGCTGTACTACTACTTTGTGTTTAGCGCTAATTTGCTCATGTTAACATGCTGTGCCAAAGTACAGCTTTCCAGAGCAGGTGCAGATAACAGATGATGCATCTCAAGTTTTAAAAGGAGCCTAGATATTTTTTTGAATGCATCAACATAGTTTTGCTATTGTTGCTGCTGCCTCGGTGTCATTAACTGTCAAGGTAGCACATCAATGAATTTACTGAGGCAACAAGATCGAATGATGTTGACACTGTCAATTGGACAGGTGTTACTTGACAAACCTGATCATCAGTAGCAGCAGTCTCATACTATAAATACACACAGTGCTCCATACAGGTGAATGTAAGAACAATATTTTCAGTTCAATTTATTTATAAAGCACCAAATCACAACAACAGTTGTCTCATGACCCTTTCCAGATCTAGAACAAACTCATAAATTTGATTTTTAGAGAGACCCAACAAAACCCCTAAAATATGCATGTAAATCTAAAATACATGAAAGATTTCAAGAGAATAACATCATATGATAAGTTCACTTGTTGATTTCCTCATATATGCTGAGTGAGTCTGTTTTGACAATCGTTGGATAATGTTGGTTTTTGTTTGTTTTGTTTGTGTTCTTTTTGTTGATGCAGTGGTTTCTGTGGGTGTGGATTGATATTTTGTTCCACTGCAAGCTGCTCGATGCCAACCTTTTCTTATGGGCTCAACTGCAAGCACTGTGGTTTTATGATCAAAATCTGCTCCATTTTCTGGGTCATCACACTCTGAGAAACATCTCCTGGCCATAGATTCACCTAAAATATGTCTAAAGTGGTGACAAATGACTGAATGACTACTTCTACTTTAGAGTTGTTTAAAATTTCAGAAGCTTTGAGTTGCCATGCATGCATACCTTAGCATTAAAATATTCACTGATACTTTATATAGACATTTATACAGCATGTGACACACTACGACACCACTACTGTTACTATCTTTGTCTGTCTACTTCTGCTGTGGTGCAGGCCCCCCCCCCCCCCCCGGACATCATCAAGCTCTGGTCTGTGGGTGAAGAAAACACGTCAGCATGTCTGAAAAGGTTAAACCACAAATGAAGAGCATCTGAGAGAGGTCGATGGTCATGGCCAAAAATGTATGTTTCCAAGCCCACCACTCGTCTTACAGAATTTCCTCTGGAAGGGCCAGAGTAGCTGTGATGCATCGGGTGGTCGGCTAGTGTGATGTGGTCGGAAAAAGATGTGCAGGAGATGGCAAGTGACACAAAAGAGTGTGAAAGACGCAACAGAAGTAGAAGATAAATGCACAAAGGCCCTTCATTTGAAACCACAGCGTCACTGTTTGCCTATGAGATAAAGTTCTTAAATGGGTCAAGACGTAGGTTTCAGACGAACATGCTAATGGAGAATTGTACTTTACTTCAGATCTTGTCTGGTGATTTAAACAAAAGGATTGGCAAGCAAAGCAATGTGCAAGTCACTTTATTTAGTTATTTTGTTTTTTATCTTTGGAGCAGCATACAGAGGTATAACTTGTGATAAGTAAGGCAAGTTATCTTTCCTGGTGAACACATTAGTCAGAAAAAGAATCAAGCCTGTTTTCAAGGTCACTGTCTGCTGTTGTTGTTTCAGCTTTGTTAAAATGTCAAGGTTCAATAACAAGGAAAAATAGGAGGAGATACTGACCTATGGCATGATAGGCTATTTTAAGGTATAAATATGAATTAATTAAAATGTTTCAGGCCACTAGGGGGTAACAATCCTCATATAAAATTGATGTATTCTCACTTTAAAGTCAATATGTTGACAAAGTTGCCTATTTACACATCCAACATCAGCATTCATTTGAAGTTGTGTTTCTGTCTAACTGATGTACGTCCAATAATCTAGCTTCTTTTAGCTCTGTATTTGGTCTCTACCAATACCTGTGGGAAACATCTGGCTCATGAGCTGCTAAATGCTCCACCATTTTTACAAGCTATAGTCACTAACTGTGTCTGTCTGCCTGCTGTTTGGTACTGAACAGGTACTGTACAGTAGGTTGACTACAGCTGCTTTTGGGGGGGAAATGGCTGTCTGCTACAGTTGGTGGTGAACCTATAAGGATGTTGAACGAAAACAGTTAAGTTGAGGGAACAAAAACAAAAAGAAGAAATTCCACGGGTTCATCTTCACAAGTGACATGTGGTCCATGACACACATTTAGCCTTATAGAAGTATATGCTAAACGAGCTGATGAAAGGGGGGCTACACACTGAAAACAATGCAATGCAAATTAATACAAGATGTTGCATTACTGTGTTGCCAAAAATAAAGCTTTAATAGAACAGCAATCCCTGTTGAAATGCTTATGAAATGCCAGTCAGATTGTACACCTCGTGGTGTGTCCTCAACCTTGATGCAGCCAAAGTAAACATATAATTAGTACGTGGCTACCATACAGGGTATTTCACATGGGATGTGTTCCAAGTATTTAATATATTGTTGCCAGATGACGATGCATTGCATCACTGAATCAGGAGGACTGTGACACTGGAATATTGCTGTTAGTCTCTCTATTCCTAATGTTTTTTTTTTTTTAAGCCATGTTAAGGATGTTTTGTTCTTGATAATCTAAAAATAATTGGCTTTTTGATGTACATTGTATGTCGAAACCAAAGGCAAATTCCCACATTGTGGACAATGAAGTTACGAGCTAACTAACATCTTTTGAAGAGAGTTTGAAAAACCTCAGTGAAAGCCCCTTTTTCATTTCGTATTTTGGTTTCAGTATTACATCTTAAATCTCTTCTGTCCCCACTTTTCACAACACACACACACACACACACACACACACACACATACATACACATTCAAACACCCCCACGACCACCTCTCTGTTTAGACAATAGCAGGATTTGAGAGATACAGGTGCACTCATCCAGATTTCACGCTCCTTCAGTCATAGCAGAGGAGTGTTGACCCGAACAGGGCAGTGTTAGCACCCAAGACACTGGGCTCAATTAAACAGGGCACTAAAATATTAAACACCCCGCTGTGAACAAGACTTCTCTGTCCTCTTCGTCCTTTCTCTTCCCCCTCTCTGTCCTTTCTCCTGCGCTTTACAGTGTAGTCTCAGCTATTACTCACTCTACTGACACTGGAATGTGTTGGTTGGCATCGTTTCAACATCACTTGAGGGCAAGCCTTGGGCAAAACGCTCTATTCAAATGAATCTAGGTGCAGTTTTCATTTGGCAGTCAGTTGTAGTTAATATAGCTGGAAATGCTGTTTTTTTCCTTGAATGTAAAACCTAATTGGAAATATCTACTTTGTACATTTCCACCGGAGCAATTTACCACAACAGCGGGCACGACGCAGGGTAAAAACAACTCAAAATTACATTTAAGTGTTTGGTGCCTTCCATAAAAGTGCTTGCATTATAGTTTGCTTAGTTCCTGGTGGTGATTCAGCATTTATTAACCACAACAACTCCGATCACAGCGCTAATGATTAAAGAATTCAAGTCAAGCGGAGGTTTTACCACTGGAGCAAAATGGGGTTTGCCATTGCTCAAATAAACCAAAATTCTTTGTAATGTAAGACTCAAAGATCTTGTTTACTTCTTCCTCATAATTACAGCCTAAAACACAAACTGTCCCTTTCCAGAAGGTCATGAGAGCTACATGCATTTTATTTAAAAACCTGAGTGTAATGGAAGTGACAATAGATCTTCTCTAGTTATCCTAAACAAAGAGAATTCCCGGAGTTTAAGCTCAGGTGATAAGCAAGCTCTAAGAATAGATACTCATCTCAATAAATACTAGTGGGCATTCTGGGTGCGGCGTATTTCACATTGGCTTTGATTCTATTGGCTGAGGTGTGTCAATCCCCTGGATCATACGAGCACAGACAGAGACATGAAGTCAAACGATTCAGCGCTCACATCAAGACAAGGCTGTGCTTGAACTCTAATACACTTCTCTATAAATTCATCAGGTCGACAGACACGTGATAATTTTATTTGGTGTTTGCTGGATGCCCAAACAGACAACTGTTTGCTAATGCTACGCACATTAGCCAACAATGTTTCAAAGCATCTTGTGCAGAAATTTCCTAAATGAAAAAAAAAGCAATGTGTAGACTTAGAAAAGTAATCTCTCTCATCACTTTGAAGTTTGTGGTGATTTTCCTTATTTTTGCAGTACTTTGCTTTGCTGGAACGTCAGCCTTTGCGAGAGCGAGGTCGGGACACTGTGAAGATGCAACAAACAAGTTCAGTGTTTCTGTCTCTCTGTCTGTCATAAAGAGATGCAGGCTGAGCAGAGGCACTCAGGGAAAGGATGAAACCTACACTTCATTCATACAAAGTATGGTGGGTTGAGCGGAGGTGTAGGCATGTTTATTTGTGCTTTACAAATTAACTGCTGTGAAACATTAGGAAAATATTATTTCTCTGATTCACTGCTTATTTCTCGCCCACAGCTCTCTTTCTCTCTCTCCATTCACTGCTTAGCTTAGTCGACCACTCTCACAGCTCAGCAACCTTGATATTCTAAATATTATGCCTTTAAACTATTCACACCTCAGGGCCCATAAAAAAACATTAAAGCAGGTTTTACGTTTGGCAGTAGGTTCAAATTCAGTTTTGTGCATGTCCTTTGTCCTCGTAGTTGTCCAACTATACTCTCTCTTGCACGAGATCCTGATCTCAGTTATATTAGCTGCTTAAATAAGGTTACTAATATTCAGCCCCACAGCATTTGGAGAAGGTACTGAAACCACCACTACTCCCACTCGTTTTTCACTTTGGTTTTGTCCTTTTCTCATTTCTCGGTTTCACAAAGCACCTTTACACCGAACGACCACATCATATTGGAACATTGTGCAAGCCGTGGGCAGCCGTGGCCTAAAGGTTAGAGAAGCGGCTTGGCAGAGGGATGCTGGTTTGATTCCCCCACCAGACGGGCAGGAAAAATTTGGGTGTGGTGGAGTGATTAACGCGAAAAATACCCCCCCCCCCCCCTCCATTGGCAGGCTGATGTGCCTTTGAGCAAGGCACTTAACCCCCAATTTGCTCCCCGGGTGCTTGATGCTGCCCACTGCTCCTGTGTGTGTTTCACTGCATGTAATTTGCTGGGTATTGCATGTGTGTTCAACTAAGGATGGGTTAAAGGCAGAAGACGAATTCAGTGTGTGTATGTAAAAATATATATACTGTCAATAAAGCTGCAACACCAGCATATCAATTTGCCAGCAGTGCTGCCAGCAGTTTCTCAATCCACTAGAAAGAAAAACAAAAACAACTCAGAGTGATGTAAGTTTTACCCGATAGCACCACTCTACAACTTATTCCTTCACATTTTTCAGGCCGTACAACAGTGTGTGTGTGATTGTTGCTTTGTGTTCTCATCTCCATGCGCAGCAATATCCTCGACACACCTGGGAATAATTTGCAAGCAATGTCGGCTCTGATGAATCCGGGTTTACACACAGGTTTAGACTTAATAATCCAAACTGGAGGAATTACAGGAGTGGACAGACAAGTGCACCTCCTCGCCTCCATTTTAACAACACCCACCCAACCCCCCAGCCTCCACTACCACCTTCACCATCATCATACACCCGCTTCCCTTCCTCCCCCACACTCTTGGCTGACCCTGTGACCCCTCCCCCACATCACTCACGGGTCATCAGTAAGAAGAAAGGGGGATTTAACGGCTAACTTAGCCCACGTAGGCCCATGGAGGTGGGGGCCGAGCATGTCTCAGACAATTCCAATCTTCGCCTGACTCCCCCCCTTCCTGTCCCACTGTGCTTTTCTGTTCCCACTGAGCAGCAGGGAGAAAACATCTCCCCTCATTTTTGAGGTTGATTATTGGGGCTGGAGAAGCACGTCTGTCAGGAGTCCACTGATGAGGAACAGAGACGCCAACTCTGTCAAGGAGCAATCTTGTAGACACATGGTGAATGATGAGTGTGATGAAAGAGAGAGAGAGAGAAAAAAACATACGCTACAACCTACAGATACATGTTGAATGGATAGATATTAGAGTGGTATCAGTTCTAGGAAATGAAGAAAAACGTTGATGTAAAAAGACCAACGTATCGACGAAATATTATCAGGTGAGGCATTAGAAGTTTGTGCTCACAGTTATGAAGATGTTTTGTCAGGCAACCAACAGAGACTCCAGGAAGTTATTGGTGCCAAGAAATAGTCTCAATAGCACAAACGGCGTAAAACCACATTTTTACACTTTTATTACTCAATAAACCAGATATAATAGGTGAATAGGAGGCTCTGGTGTTGGTTTTTTTGTTGTTTTGTTCTTTTTTTTACTGTTGGACACACCAAGACCAACTGTTCCCCCTGCTTTTAGCCTTTAATGCTAATCTCAGCTAATCAGCCCCTGTCTCCAGCTTCACATTTGCTGCACAGACACAAGAGTGGTATAACTCTTCTTATCCAGCTCTCAGCGAGAAAGGTCAAAATAGTCGTCTAACTGCCCAGTTCAAGCTGCTTTCCTCAAATCACCAAGTGGCTTTACAACAGTGGCTCAGCAAAATAAGGATTGAAGGATGAAATTATGTTTTGTTGTCTAAGAAAAGAGACTAAAGGATTAAGGGATCAAGCAGGAAATCACAAATGCAATCCCACCTTTCTTTAAAGAACCTCATATCACCCATTGAGAGGGAAAGTCACTGGAGGGTATTTGTTCCCTCCAGGACTCCTCAACTCACTGCTTCACTTCTGAGGCAGCGCTGGTGAGGCCGAGGTGGGGAGTTTAGCCTCGAGGCAGAGAAGAATGGTGAGAGGGACTTGTAGAATTATTCTAGCCTGATCAATAACGCTATTAAACACTAATGCATTCAGTGGAAGCTGACTCAATTTGATTGTGAAGCCTTATTTGAACATGGCAGGAAGCAGCAGCAGCAGAGGCACATCAAAGGGAGGCTTTGTGAGAAGAGGACCAGATTAGGGCCTCTGACGCAAGGATGGATCCAGCCAAGAAGAGGTCATGAATACATGCGCACACACACACATACACACACAAGGAAAACTGCTTCAACACACAAGCCGACACACTGCAAAGGCATTCAATCTAATTCCACATTTTCCGTTCGCTTTGCTTGGATGTCTACACGCACAGCTCTGCTCAGGGATATCTGCACACACATACGACTGCACACAAACACACACAAGTTTACTTTTATACCAACTATTTAAAAGAGGAGTAATGAGGTAATATATCACCCTGTTAAAGGAACAGTCCAAATGTTAAAAAGGAAGCTACAGCTGATTAGCTTAGCTTAGCATAGAGACTGTAAATAGAGAGAAAAGCTAGTTTGGCTCCTTCCTAAACTATCTATCATATAAAACTAATCATTGTTTATATCTCATTTGTTCAATCCATACAAACACTTTTAGACAAAGCCAGGCTAGCCGTTTCCAGTCTTCATGCAAAGCTTTTCTAAGCTAACTGTCAACTGGCTCCAGCCTCACACTGAGGCTTATTTCTTTCATTCAAGCCATTGCTCTAAGAAACAGAATACATTCATTAGATCATATAGTCAGAAAAATGTTTTGGTGTATTTCTGACATATGGACACATTTATAAACTCAGCTGAAGATTTATTTTTCTACTTACAGTGTGATTTGAAGCAGTGGTTCCCAAACCTCTTGGCTTGGGACCATATGACTGCTTTGAGACGTTACCAAAGAGTGATGTTTTGTTCCCAGATTGTTTTATTTGAATAACTTGTAGAGGCTTGTAGAGGGAAAACTGCCCAATCTGTAATCTGCTTCATAGAAATGTATTTTCTCTTACTTCCTTTTTTTATTAATGATCTCAGCAGGGTCAGTGACTAAAGACCAACATTTGCGGTATTCCATTTTTTGCTTATTGTTGACAAATCCCCTCATGAGAACCGTTAGACCAAAACCAAAAAATATACCAGCATGTCTCTCAATACTTTCTGCTCTGCCTGTGGCACTCGGCCCCAAGCCTGTTTGCTCCAGCTGAAGATATAAATCTTTCAAAACTGGTCACAAAGGCTCAGCAATTTTGCCAAAAAGCTTGGTAATGTAATTAGCATTATTAAAAGAGGACTAATTAGTGTATTTGTTGTTGACTACTTTAGTTATACTGAATGTGTGGTCAAAATAAAGCACAGTGTTGACATTTCATGTTGCCAATGCAAATGTGTGGCTCATTGATGTATTTTTTTATTCTGTGGCACAAAGGAATAAATTACTGTATATGTCGAGCTTTGGATACACAGACAATACTCCATTCAGACCAATTTGTTGTTAGTTTGGGTGTTTTCACAGAATTTGCTGATAGTCAAAAAAAATAAAGAAGCCTTAACCTTTAAGGAGGCAGAGTACACATTGACACATAAGCTTCCCTTTATTTCAAGAATCAAAAAAGTAAGCTAATTTGGTGAGAAGTACTGTAACAACTGAGAACTGGGAACTGGGAAATTCCATTTATTGCAGTCTTCTGACACAGGGGCATTATGCATATACATTATGCAGTCTATGAAATAGCATAGCATATTGAAAAAATAGCCAAATTTTTCATCTATGTATAGCCAGGCAGATGCTGTCATTTGATTTGCATCTGTCATACCATGGAAACTGTGTAGGAGAAAAGAAGAAAGCTTAAAAAAAAGTCTAAAAAGCACCTGGCTGCACTAAAAATACAGCCATTGAGTCATTTAGCCGAAGCAGGTTAATTTCCTAGAGTAAAGATGTGTAAAAAAAAAAAAAAACAACAACAAAAAAAATTCTGTAAAAACAAAACAGAAACTATCCACACTCCCATACCTCCTCCTCCTCCTCTCCTACTCACCCTCCAACCCCACCCCACCCCCCCAAAACTCCTGCTTTTACGATGCCCTGCTTCCTAATAAACTTTTGTGGTGTTTGGAATCCATTAGGAGCAATATCCCACTTCTCAAAACATCCTGGCTCATTCTAGGGGAGTAGAGCAAGGAGACGGGGAGCCGCGGGAAGGGAGGGCCTCAAATTTCCATTTCTATTGAAGGCAGACTGAGGGGTATTTGAGCAGGGCTGCTAAGCGTACAGTCCAACGGTAAAGAGAAAGAATGTCATAGGAGACGATCTTAGGGAGGAGGGGGGCACACACTGCCAGCAAAAATATCAAAGAAAAGGCGATCTTTTGGATTTTTTTGTTTTTGCAGAGAAATATCAGAAATCTCTTGATTAAACTGTCCCACCACTATAAAGAAATAAACTACGAAAGGCCATATCAGTGAATTAGAGGATCATGTTGAGCTCCATGAGTGTTTGTCTCACTAGACAGGATCATAGCTACAAGCTTGCTGCAAAGACAGATACTTCACTTCAACACCAAACTGCGAGAAGTCTTTTAGAGTTAAAAAACAAAGTTGAAACTAACAGGAGCCATGTGGAACAATGAAATGTTCCTCAAATAAAACAAATGAACCATGGAGGTGCTGAACCAGTCCTTCAGTTAGTGGTCATAAATCTGTTTAGCACCCCTCAGCCAAGGATCTTTTGTTTTTTGAGGTGTAGTGTTTGTTGTGGTTCTTGGTAAAGGACAATGAAAAGTGTCTGATTTCTTTCCTCATGGGACGATTTGGTTAATCAGAGGAAAAAAGAAGATATATGCACAACTTCAGTGCCAAGGTTGATGCTTTAAATAATGCTTTCACAAAGCCGAAAAAGAACTTTCCATTCTTCCCTTTATTATATGCCTCTCCTTCCTCATCTCCACCTTCAAATTTACAGGTACTGTCACAGGCCGCTTTTACTCGTATGTATTCCCACCATATCAGTTCTAGCGGGTGTTATCCAGCTCCAAACAAACCTTTAATCCAATTCAGATAGCAGGCACTCAAGTGTCGCAACAATTGTTCCCACAGTGTGAAAGTAAGCCACTATCTGAAAAACACAAGAGCTGCAAGACAAATGTGTGGCAGAGTGCCAGCAGTGGGAGGTACAGGAGCAAGGGGCCTGAGATTACAGACAAAGCAGGAGTAAACAGTGCCTTCAGATAAAAACATGGCCGGGCAATTTTAACAATAGTTCTTTCCTGGCAAGGAGCAACAAGAAAGCACCTTCCTGTATGCGCGCCCCCTTGCATGCGCCCTCACTTCCTGTGGATGCTCAGACATGTGGCTCACCGCAGACGCATCAGCGCTGGACAATCCCACATGCCATCAACCTTTGAACCCTGCGCCGAACTCTCTCACACAACAGGCGGGGAAGAAGCATTCAGATTCTCCACCGAAGTAAAAGCAGCAATACCACAACTCAACTCACGCAAAACCACAAAAGCATTATAAACAAAATTTACTTGAACATCAAATGTAAAAGTACTCATTTTTCAGAAAAACGCCCCCTATGTCTGTTAATTATCATATTAATCCATTTCCTGGAAATCACATGCATATAGTACAAAATAGTACTAAAGTGTTTTCCTAATTACATTGTGGTGACAGATGTAATCACTGCTTGAGTTATGTTCAGAGGCAAAGGGTGAATTAAGAGTTATATTTATGTACAAGAATGTGAATGGTGGACATACAAAGTTCAGGAAATCACAGACCAGGGTCTCAGCAAAGTCAGGGGAAGATCGTGGTTTCGATTAAATGTTAATAAACACCATCATGTCTTGTGCTTTAAGTCACTGCAGACATTTTCTGCATTAAACCAGACCATAATCTTCCTCTAACCTAAACCAAGTGTTGCCTGTGCCTAAAAATAACCCAGTATGCCTTGATCGTTAATAATGTGCTGTATTTTATAAGCTTCTCATGTGTTCTTTTAAAGTACAATCTTGATTTTGAAAAGTTATGAGTAACTGTGGCTATAAGTTGAATGTTGTGTTGTAAAAAAGTGCAATACTTGCCTTTGAAATGTAGTGAGAAAGTATAAAGTAAAATCAAAGTCATATCAAATTTAACACAAGTACTTCAGAATTGTACTTTAGTTAAAAAAAAAAGAAAAGAAAAACAAAAAAGGAAAGTTAGATACTGTTCAATGCTGGAAAACACACAGTCCCCATGAGACATTTATATCACTAGAAATTGTCCTCTTTCCCACTCCCACTCGCTGAGTCCTGCTTTACTCGGCTGCTTCAGAACGATACAAACATCTCAAGGGGCAAACAACTATCTAGAGGAGAAATTACAGTTCAAACTGGGTAAACGATTCATTATGTTTGTCTTGCTTTTATAAGTTCTGGCAAGACAGGCTCGGCTGAAGAAAAAGCATATTTCTGGATGGCACATCTCTGTGGACACTAGAAAGCCTCTTTCCTTCTAAATCATGACTATAAATGACGTGTGTGTGCTCCATGCTTTTATGATTTCAGCCGAGGAGGGGGCTGAGGATCATAAAAAGAAAAAGAGAAAAGGAGAACACAAGGCTTGTGGGTAATTACGGCACAGAGTGGTAGGAGAGGGAGCGTTTGGGAAAGACTCGTGGGCCAGATGTGTGAGGAATGTTCTGGCTGCTGCAGCGTGCAGAGAGGTGGGTGGATGGATGGGTGGGTGGGGGGAGTAAAGACCAGTCGAATAACACAGCCTGCAGATCGTTAAAGAGCTGTCAAGTCTCCAGCGCTCTACTGTGTCTTTCACATCATCTCGCAGAGCAGCTACAGCCTCACCTTTCTGCCTGGAAGCGGTGGAAAGCAACATAAGGTGCTTTTAATCTTCTGCACTTGAGTACAAGCAGCTAAATATAGTAATTATCTCCATTTTATATAGCTTTACACTTAGCTTCTGTATTTTAGAGGGGCATATTGTACCTTTTGATTCACGTAACACTAGTCCATATCTCTTCATGATCCCCAGAGGAAGAATCCTAAAGATTACAGCCTGTAGCAAACTTTAGAGAAAAATATTTAAAAAATGAATACAAATTTGTGTAGCAGAACTCTGTTTTTCTTTTCCTACTCCATTAATCATCTCTGGTGTTCCCTCCCTCTGGTGAAGGCCCCTAAGACGGGAATGACCAGACTAACTAACAAACCAACTCCAACTGAGCCAGCTATAAGCAGTGTCAACAAATAATTTTTGTCAACAACCTTTTTTTTCCAGAAGTAAACGAGACAATAACTAAATAAAAACTAACGCAGAAGGAAATCTGTTGATATCTTCCTCACCGAATAAAAACAAGACGAAAACAACTGCCAGAGACAAAATCCAAGTTGGATTTCAAAAAATATCCATCAGTGTAAATAATACTGGCTATAACAGCAAACTATGAGTCACACACTGATGCATCACTGTAAAAACAATCTTGCACTCACAGGAGGAGTACTTTTACTTTTGATATTTCAAATACATTTTTCTGATAATCCATCTGTTCTTCTCCTTTAAATAGGATTTTGTTAATTTTGCTTGAGTAACATATCTATCTCTTCCGCAGCTGCAGACAGCTGCATCACCACAGCCAGTCCTCCTCGAACAATTTGCAGCCACAAGAAGTTGGGCATGTATTCACAGACATCCCACAATGCACCTGGAGAGCTCAACCTACGTCACACTCAGATAATCTCTTAAGAAAAAAAAAACATGTACACCCTCCATCTGCTTCTCATCACTCTCATCCATCTCCTCTTCCACCCCCCACCCCTGTTGCACAGACTCTTTCTCCCTCTCTGTTTCATGCTCTGCCTCGCTAACTCATCCAACCTTCTACCACAACCTCTGGAGCTGCGGCATGGATAAATAGGCCACAACAGCTGGGTCTGACTTCTGACCAGGACCACCCCTCCAGAACTGACCAACAACACTCCCTTTACTTCCCCACAACCACCACCAACTCTCTGAGTGTGTGCCCACATGTTTTAAAGACAGCACTGAGAGAAGTTTTCTCCATTACTGGCTTTGTTTACGTAATGATTTATTTGGGTGTGGATAGTTTTTCATTCTATAAAATTCATTACCTGAGTTTTGATAAATGAGTGTGCAACTGCTTAGTCTGAGCTAGTAAAAGCTGTGTTTACAGTTGCAGGTTGTGTAGAAGGAAGAAAAAAAAAATCCAGCTTTGAGTTATGACAGCACTACAAAAATCTATTTTCCATGTTCCTTCTCGAGCGCTTCAGGGCCATACACAAACGTACATGGTTCAAATAAATTTCTGATTGCGCCTTTAAGTTGAGAGTGCGTTGTTTGTTCAGCTGCTGAGGGCCTCAGAGAGAAACCCGGGGAGGCCGAGGAGAATTCATACCTTCCATTCATCACAGAGGAGAGGGAGCGGGGAGGAGGGAGGGGGGAGGATGTGGATGTGGATGGGGAAAGAAAAGAGCAAGGAAATGAAGAGACAAGAGTGTGTGTTTTCTTTCTGCTCTGCTGAGTAAGGAGAGAGGTAAGCTCAGCTTTCTGACAGCTGGGCTGTGAAACCTCTGCTTGACTGATTGACTACTCGTGCCTCATTCATGTGACCGTTTTGTACAAGTCACCTTGGATTTGCAGCAGCCTGGTTTTAGAGCCATTTCAGTTGTGTACTCTCAGGGGAGAGGAGTGTGTTGTTGTTAATTTTTAGGACACGATCCAACACGATTCATTGATTACGCAACAACAATTTGTTCTCAACGTGCCTTGAAATATCTTAAATGTGAAATATACCTCTGCACTTAATTTCCAAAAGTGACTTTAGAAGATCGATACCACTTTCACGTTGGAGAGTGAAGTACAGAGCTGGAACTGGACAGCCATTAGCTTAGCTTAGCACAAAGAATATAAGCAGGGGGAAACAGCTAGCCTGGCTGAGTGCAGAGTTTAAGAAAAATACACGCTGCCACTTCTAAAGCTTACTAATAATGACGTTATAGCTCATACTTTTAATCCATACACAAACAGAAGTCCAAAAACAACATTTTGTGGTTTTAGGAGGAGTTATGTGCTGGAACAGTTTGGGTGCGGGTGCCTCATTGGAGTCTTGTCTCTACAGTTTAAAGGCAGCCAGCACATAGCCAGAGCCGTTCTCATAACTGCCTCCATAGAAGGTGCCCTTTCAACTTCAACGCTTCTGAACAGAAACAGAAAAGTTCAGCACACGTTCATTGTTCCTCATCAAAGGAATTGATCCGCGTGCCTGAGATATAGGAAATGAAGTGAACACATTTCATTTCTCACAAAACATGTCAGTCACATGATTGATTAACTGTCTAATCTTTTCTGGCACTTAAAGAACACCAGAGAACCTATCAGAAAGATTTTACCAGAATCAACACAGAAAGCTGTGAATCATGCTGATGTGAAGACAAACATGGACCATCTGGGTACTTTTCCCTCTTCATTTCTAGTTCTCCTTCATCTTTCAGAGCTGTTATTGCCACAAAGTAGTCATGGCATGTTGCGGTCTATTGAAAGCAGAACCTGACAAATATGTAACGTTGCTACGGGCCTACAAAATAAACTGAAAAAGCACCCAGTGGAGGATGACTAAACTCTGTTGGTGTATTGATGGTGAAGTTCAACTGTCCGGGGAAGTGGGAGCGAGTGACAGTAAAGATACAGTCATGTCCGAGGTCATGCCAGATCCCTTGCTTCATCCTGTTGTTACTCATTGTAGTTGCACCAGTGCTGCTACACAACTGTCTCATCAGCACTTCTCACTTCCTCAAAGCCTTTGCGACTGAAAAACATTGCTGGATGGCTGACTTCAGATCAGGAAGAACGCCGCCGCTGTGGTCAAGGAATAATCCCAATCACGTGAACCATGCTGTGCTCAGAACAGCTGTGAGCCTTGCTGATTCAACATAATACTAACGCTGTGGAGAGAATTTGGAGTAAAATATTTTGACATAATCACATTTGCTATCATACCAGACTCGGTCGGAACCGAGCCGAGACCGGGGCGAAGGAACTGGGACAGGAAAAATAAGGAAAGGGCGAGAAAAAAAACCACACAGAGAGGTTGTTTTGAGAGGCCAAATCGTTTATTACCCACGATTTTCAGGGGTTGAAATTTCAGCCTCACTGTGAGGAGAAACTCGAACCGGCGGTCCAGCTGTCCGCAGCCTGCCAGATTCGAGAAAACCTCCACCGCACACGCTCTCCCAGACCCGCTCTCCCACCCTTCCCCTCCTGTCTCATCTCTCCCAGCCAGGTAATCGATGGGAAATGCACACCCAAACACAACAAGGCTGTGAGAGGGATCAGGGCGAGCTGTTGTGACATGTAGGAAATACAAACAAATCTGTCACTTGGCTGGATAACCATGTTTCTGATTGTATGTTTTATGTTGCTTTACTTGTTCCCACTCCGCAGCTTGAAAACACCAGTAGGAGGTTGTCCAAGCAAAAAAAGAAGGTTGAAGAAGTCCTGCGGTACCTTCAGGTGCCTCCAATAACACTGAAACAAGAACATTTCAAACGATGGCGTATTGCCTGGGAGTGGGACCTGCTTGAGCACACTCGTCCAAAAAGAAACTTTTGGATTTTCAAACTACATAGAAAAGTTTTTCAGATTTACATGAAAAAACTCATTTCAAACTCTCCCATTTGTCCAAGCTACCCAATCAGGACACACTTCTGAATGCACATATAAAAGGGCCATTACAGGCATCGCCTCTTCATTTGAAACCCTGATAAAAGGCCTGCCAAGATTGAAACCAATCGCTATGAACAATCCATGTAACAAGGCCGTCTATCAAAACTCTTTTTGGTTACTTTTTATTCAAAAGGGATCACGAGCTGCTAGCCCATAAACTCCTGTTTTTTTCCTGTATCTCACAAAGCAGGAAGAGAAGGCCACACACTGACTGCACAGTGACTCATTATCGATGGCCCTGTCACACACAGGGAATTAGTAACCTTGGGCACTGGACAATGGGGAGCTGTCTAAACTTGCTTGTCTTATCAGTCTCCTCTACCAGTCTGTATCTGGGACACTTATCAACAGGTCCTCTCAGCCAAACTCTCCCACAGCCTCCTACTCTCCTCAGCTCAGAGACAAGAAAATATAATTTACCATGGCAATGTGGCGTCTGGCTTAGCTTTGATCTGTGATCTTTAATTCATGGTAGAGTAGATCAAATGTTTTTATTCATCTTCCTACACTTTTCACATGAGGGAAAGGTTTACTAAAAGCTACACCTTGATGCGCTCAGTCTCTTTAATTTACAAATAGATTTCTTGTCAGTACAGAAACTCTGAATATAATAGAGTTTTTCTGCTTTTGGTTACTAGGGGCAACACAGAAAGAAGTAAACACAACATATTATTAGTTTAAAATGTCGAACATGTTAGCAAACAGTTGCCTAGTTACAGATCTAGCTGACATGGCGAAACATGAGCATTAATTTGGAGTCGTACTGCAGTCCACCTGATGACTGTTAGTCAAATACTCACTCTCTTGTAACTCTTTTCAGGTCCGTACACACACTCCTGAATCAAAAAAGCACATTAATGAGTTCAGCTTTAAAGGTGTCCTGTGGCATTTTTGAACACTGTTCACATCTCTGCTTTGTTAACATTTCAACATCAAGCAAGCTGGCACCACATTTATGTATACAAGACGTAAACAACACAACATTAGTCCCAAAAGTTTCTTGCTGTTACGCTCAATCATCAGTTGGCGACGAAAAAAACACCAAGAAGTGCGGCAATACGCCAATGAAAGGTTGGGAACAAGACTGCCAGCTGATGTGAACAAGTGTCCATTTTATTAGCTTTGCAATAAACTCTACTTTTCTAATACCTATGAATGAAGAAGGTGCACCAAGGTAGTGGTGGTTTTGCACACTTTTTAATATTCTGCCCTCCTTCATGGAGATGGGAAGGACAGAAACACCTCTGAATATTGTGTAATCCAGTACGACACCACATTTAGCAATGACCTTTACAAATAACACTTATAACACAATAACACATACCTAATAAAGTGGCCGCTGAGTGTACATTAACATAACTGTGATACATTAACTGTGTTTCTTTGGATACCTAATAAAATGATCCTCACACAAACATGTTGCTATCCACTCAGAGCATCTGGATCAGAAGCAATGTAATCCACTTTTGATTTGCACATGTGTTATATACTACAAGATTTGTCTCTGTGAGTGTTTTGTTCAGCTCTAGGGGCTCTGCTGCCTGGATGTTGTTGTTATGGAAGTCAGTGGTGGTCGTGGTAGCGAGCGATCAACAAGTGCCAGAGCAGAGTGGAGGGCGGAAGAGGGTACAGGGAAGGAGAAACAAGGTTCATGGGCCAGCAGATGTTTCAGCTTTTGGGTTTTGGCTAGAAAAGGGCAATTAAGAGCTGCTCTTAATGAGGCTGGCAGTCACCCCATAAACTGTCTGGTTCGGTGAACGAGTTGCTCATTAGACGGAGCTGCCCAGAAAAACGCCCACCTCCCCACCTCTCGCCACCCATCACCTCCACCCTTACTGGAACAGGAAGCGATGGATCAGACATTTGAAAAATTGTATGGTAACATTGAACAAAGTTACTTTATGTTATGTCTGGTTTTGCTGACATTCAATCTTGAATGTGTGTCCTTGTGTGCCGCCGTGTTTGTTGTGCGCCAGGCTAAGTGTGGTAATGATGCACATTTTCCGTGAGGTAGCTTGCTGTGTACCTCCAGCACTAAAGCCTAGAACAGCCAACTGAACATTACTGATGAGAACGGGAACATTAAAATACCAAACGACCAAAATAGATCCCGCTATGATCCGCACTTCTTGTTTTCCCACCCTCAATTTCTGTGCACCATAAATTTCTAATTCGGCTAACAAAGAACAAGAACAGAACAGAGCAAAGCTGGCTTTCAGCAGAGACTCTGGTTATAGCAGTTAGAAACAAATACAATTTTCTTTACATTAGAAGTCTGTCTGTCATCCACAAACCTCCAAATCAAGCGCAGGAACTCCAGTGGTGTAAAGTATTTTCATTTCATGCTACTTTATATTGATATGCCACTAAAATTCAAAGGGAATTACAGTTTTACTAACTGGTTATTTAGTTTACTAACCAACAAGCAAGACCTTAAAATACGATTATTGCGTGTGAAATCAGAGCTGAAACTGTCAGTCAATTAATCAATGGCTCAAAGATAAAAAGGTCACCTACTCTGGTTTGGTTTGGTTGAAATAAACCTTTAATTTAGAGGGTTAAATGGGAAAGTATTCCGGCTCTATACGCTGTCACGCCTCGCTGATTTTCATCCTCATTCTCCGACTCAGTGAACGTGTAATGCGCTACTAGCTTAGCTCGCTGAACGGCTGTTGTTGTACTGCCTGCTGAAGCCTAATGTGATAAATAATATGTGCATCTGGCCTTAATTCAGACCCAAATTTTAAGGGGTTCTCCTTGTAAAACGCCACACCCTTTCACTACTTTTGATTAAAATTGGGGGAACAGTTTATCCTGCAGACAGAACAACAAACTGAATTGAAATCATAACCTCATTGACGGAGGTAATAACAGATCACATAACAGTCGTTGAGTACTTGAATTTTAGTTTGACTTCAGTAAGATTTTCAATTCAGTACTTTTACTTACAGGAGACTCTTAAAGTAAACTTTACTGAAGTAAGAGGATCTGGATACCTCCTCCAACACCGAGGGATTCTCCACTCTCACGCTATCCGGCGTGGCCTGTCCCCGGACCTGTCTGGCATCAGGAGTGCTTGGCACAACGCTCCCTATTGAGTCTTGACAAAAACTAGGTCATTTGCAAAGCTCTCACTGGACACGCGCAGAGGAAAGAAAATAAACGGGGAGATGAATGTGGCTTGACTGGAGGTGGCCGAGCTTCCTGCGAGGGCCACTGAGGGATGCTGAGAGGGAGGTTATGATAATACAGAGTTGTGATAATGTACTGTGTTTCTGTTATTTGCTATAGCTGTGGAGATAGTCATGTCTCTGATATCTAAAACCTCTTCTCATTGCTCTGTATTTTCGCATGTGATGCTGCTCTCCAAGTTTCCTCCTGGTGGCTTCAATAATATTTATCTCTTATAAATCATGCAGGAATTCCATATCCCACATCTCTTTCATAATGCACCCCCCTTTTGTCACTCCACTCCTTGCAAGCAGGCCCTGGGTAATGTCTGATAGCAATTAGGCTTCTGAGGACTTTATAAACAAGTCAGTCAGAACACATTTGACCTATTGTTCACATCAAACTGAAACCTACAACAAGTTTGTGGCACACATGTTGTTGTCATAACCACTGAGACAGGGCTTCCAGAAATATCTGGTGAAAACCAGCCATGCAGGAAGCGAGAATAAAAACTCTCATGAGAGACAGGAAATCAGGTGACTATGAGGGGAAAAAACAATAAACTCTGGTGTTACGGCAGAAATATATTCTGGCTTAGAAATAGTTCATTAGTGCCAAACAAAACTGCACAGAAAAATGCTCAGGCTCACACCTGAAAGAGCCATATTTCTCTCAGCAAAAATACTCAACTCCTCAGTCAACAGTCCGGAGAGGTATGGAATCGATCCCTGCCCCCACATCCTCCCTTCGCCATGAACCTGAGGCGTATGTCTGCCAGATGTCCAAAGCAAAAGGGGGATATGAACGGACTCAAGACTGCCAGAGGTGTCTTATGTCGGAGGAATTATTATCCTAATGATATAACATAACACATGCCGTCAGTCCCTCCAGGAGTAACAGCCCCCGATCTATATTAGAGCCACGTCCTATTCATTTAGCTGACCTTTCTGGAAAAGCAGGAGGAGAAAGATGACGGCGAGGATTTTCCTTTTCCATCCAGGACTAATGCACCTTCAGTCTGTACCTGAAAGTACAAAAAGATCAAATCTTTCTTGTTTTTCTACCTCTGAAATAGTATTTTCAACAATAAGTTAACAGACAGATGGAGTGTCTAATAATGTAAATAAAGTGCTCGTGTGTATGAGATGTATTATACTTAACTGTTGCTGTTTGACACACGCACATTAGCTTAGTTAGCTAGCTTAGCTATATATATATATATATAAAATCACTACAGGTCTAAATGGGGCTCCTGCTGAGATTTGACATGAGGAAGCCATGTCACTGACTCTGAGGGCAGTACCTCTAGCTCATAATTTCAAACAGTTTGTCTAAGAGTTGACCAATCAAGAAATATGCCTGGGCCCGAGAAAAGGCTCCATACCTCTTGGAGTTATACTCCTGCTTATTTAGCTAGCACAAGCTGGGAGATCCATGGTTATAATTCAATTAAGATGCCTGAAATCTGTCCTTGAGCTTGTGTAAGTTCTTGTAAACTATACTGTATACAGGTAGGGAAACTCGAGCCAGCGACTTGACTGGAGTTGTACCATGCAGCACACATGTATACAGACCGTGGTAGATGGATATCTACCCCTCAACCCCTAGAGCATTTCAGTGAATAGATGAGGAGGAGGGTAGACAGTACCTGACATTTACTTAGTGCTGCAGGATAGACAGGCCATTGTCTTTGCTGAAATGAGAAACTCTGCCGCAGAAGGGCGAACAGGGGGAGGAAGAGGGTGGTGTCAGACAACCTGATATCAATCTAATGAAATAATAGCAAGTGCTCTGATGTGGATATCTGGGATATCTAGACTTTATACCCCATTGGCAGAGTCTTCCTCGACCTTGGGAAGCACAGAGACACAAAGAGGGCGAAACGGTAAAACGATGCAGTGAACTCTTGTGTACACATTCACTTTCAGTGTTTCAGTGTCTCAAAAGGAGGAGACACATGTCAAATAAAAAAAAAATCCCCTGAACCTGAAACTTCTGTAGATGTGACCACAGATAGAGACTTCAAAGGTCTGACTGAGGTGGCACTAATGAACCGTACAGGCCCGAATGCCAGTCTCTTGGGAAGTTGTTTTTCTGATTGTCAGACCTGAATGTCTAGGGAGAGAAAGACAAACAGCACATGTGGCAGGCAGAGACAAACATATAAGATAAAGCTCAAGCCAACAGTACAAGCTGTCTCCTGATCCATCCCCTCAGTGTCAACAGCCTGGATAACTTTCCGCATCTGTGCAGTCGGCCAGACTAACGGGCTTCCACATAAACAGCACAACCACTCAGCATCCATGACAGAAAAAGAGGAAGAGAAAGAAGAAGTTGAGAGCTGGTGAAAGGAAGTGAGACTGAGGCCAACGAAACATCTGCTCCAGATCCTTTTTAGTTGAGTCTGTCTCCTTGTCACAGAACGTTTTGTTTGTCCATAGGTCAGGGACAAACACGTACACACACACACGCACACAAAGAGAGGCTCAGAGATGCGTGTACACCCAAGGAAAGTTAATAAGTCAATAGGACACAGCTCCATATCTTATTGGGCCTTGTCTTAGCGGCTCGTTCCAGGAAAATAATAAGCGGGACTGACACAAATCAATGTTATCTTTTCACTCATGAGGAGAGAGCTAGAGAGCCAAAGAACCAAAAAGAACAAAGGAACAAAAAGGAGAAGAAAAAAAGGAGGGAAGAAGAGAATGAAAAGCCCCCTTCTGACTCGCAGTGACCCACATACATTTGCCCAGCTTTTCTGGGGCTCGATCTCTCTTGGCAACCAGCAGCCTCTGTGAAAGAATCCGAGCGTTCAGCCAAAGGCAAAGCCCATGTGAGGGGAGGAGAGGGAGGGGAGGAAAGGATGGCAGGGGGAGAGAGAGGGGCAGAGGGAGGGAGGTGTGGATGGGTGGACACCAGACTCCTCCTCCTCCTCGTCCTCCCAAAGGCCTGTTGCTCCCAGCCTGACACAGCATGTGGCAGTGGAGGAAGTACTAAGATACTTTATTCAAGTAAAAGTACAAATACAACAATGTAAAAACAGTCATCTACAAGTAAAACAACTATGCTCAACATACTAAAAATACTAAAAATACAGTATTATCAGCGAAATGTACTTAAAGTATCAAAAACATCTTCTGCAGAAAAATGGATTATATGGTTCCCAAACTAGTCTGTGAACCCTGCAGAGGCTCACAAGGTAAATGTGGCGGTTGACTGATGGGGTAGGAAATCTTCTTTCCTCACTATGCATATGCAGTCAGTGCACAGCTAAGCGGCAGCCAAATATACTTCATAATAAAGAATAACTGAACTGTTGATTGTCTTTGAGGTTTTTACTGGAAGCAACTGCATAACAGTACTTCCCAACTCATACAGTGAAAGGGATTGGAAATAAGAAGAACACCGTCAGAGAAAGATCAACATAAAGTCTGAATATGAAGTACAACACGGTAGTTAATGTTGTAAACATGAGTGCACGCGAGTAAAAACAGTAAAATTCACAACAGCGATTCAACAGTCACAAAGAGTGTGCGTTAGCTCCAGACAGCTAGCACAGTTGCTAGCCTGATTAGCAGTAAGCCGATTAAAGAAAATTTCTACTAAACCACTGTTGTAATGAAAAACAGAAGTGAAAAGTGGCATAAAATGGAAATACATAATAAGTTAAGTGGAAGTACAAAATTCAAATCAATACGAGTGTGATGAGCATTAATAAACTATTCTGTGTATATGTCTACACTTTGCCTTGAGATGAAACTGAATCATTTTGGCACACTGGTACACGTCTCGGTACGGAGCAGCAGCTGCAATCAGCGGACAAACTGAAAGAGACCAGTAGAAGGTTTTAATGGGGCATTTGATTGGGGTGTCCAGACGTGTAGCCTCATGATGGATGAATGCAGAGCCTTCTAAGCGACAGTGACATAATCAGAGAGCTGTAGGTCAGCTAGTGACAGCTGAGTAGATGGAGAAAGAGCCCATTCAGCCCCAACGCTCTCGGACGACCATCCAAGTTCATTAGCAGTCAGACTGGCTACAGGGCCTGCTGCAGGCTTCTCCAAGCTACACATGACACACACACACACACACACATATCCATACACATGTATCAGCATGCACAGACACACTGAACATCACATAACAAGCAGCTTTTTCTTCTTAAAATGAATCAGTTTTTGTTCTTAATGGTCCAAGGCTGTGATTTTTCTCCCCTTTGCTCGCGTTTTAATGGTTCTGGCAAGGCGTTTTATCTATAAACAATAAAAGGTTGAGGCTAAAACATTTTTCTCTGGTTTGGCCCCTTCGCTGCTAATCATCTATACACTCTCCCCTCTTTTCCTGCCATTAAGCTACGATGGAGCCAAACCCGCAGCCCAGCCAAAGAACCTGATAGTCGTGGAACCCATGCAGCTCTCCCCCCACCTTGGAATGCATTTCTGCTGCGCTGCACTTTTCACCATCCAGCAGGGAATGGATGCAAACCCCCCCACCGCCAACCCCCCTTGCACCCACCCACTCAGACACAAACACACCACCACTTGCTTTTGAGCAATTGCCCTCCAAACCTCATCGGTCTTACAGGATGTGCCTACACAAACAGTTAGTGGAATGTAACTAAGTACATTTACTCAGTTCATGTGCCTCAGTGCAATTTCACTTGAGTATTATCACTCATTATGAGACTGTCGTTAGTCCATTACACCTCAAAGGGAAATATTGTACTTCTTATTCAACCATCTAAACATCTATCTAACAGCTGTGTGGTTACTTTGCATGAGAAACAAAAAACTCACAATGATCATATAAAATACAATCTACTGTTAAAGATTAAACCGGTGGTTTCCAAACTCTGGCTTGTGACTCTGTCAGAAAAGATCCTTGTCAGGTTTGATTGTTGTTGTTACATTATTAAAAGTTCCACTCAAAACTGCTAGTATTTTACACAAAGCAAGTATTTTCAAAAAAGTACAAAAAATTGCATGCAAATACGGGTGGCAAGACTTTTGTTTCCTGCCCATCAAACATCTCATGACTCTTCAGGTATATAATAATGATACTTATGTACTTTTACTTGAAGACTGGACTTGTAACGGAGTACTGTTGTATTGGTGCTTTTACTTCAGTTAGGAATCTGAGTACTTCTTCCACTATACTGCTGACACCAAACTTCAGGGTTTAATAGCTTGTATGACACATCAACAGACTCACACACACACACACACACACACAAAGAGACACAGACACTCACACCCTTCTCCTCATAAATGACCACAACTGAACAGAGACAAATTCCTCCCCCATCACACTTTTCAGCTTCCCTGAACTGCAGCCGTGCTCCTGGAGAAAACTCTGGCCAGACGTTTGTTCTGGCCGTTCATCTCAGCATGTGATCTCATGTTTCAACACAGCACAAAGACCATTTCCCTTCACCTAGAGCACACAAAAGCACATCCTCTCTGGTGCATCTTTCACCCCCTCATTTGATTTAGCCCTCCCACCTAACTGTACTCAACTCACTTCTTCCATCCCGCCTCCGAAACATGCCACGCTTGCCATCTCTCATGAGTGGGCCCATAAGCATGTACAGTAACTCGGTTAGCAGTGGAGAATTCAGAGGTGTTATGGAAAATAACTGTGAGAGCTAACTGCCTGCGCTTTAGAGATTGAAAATGGGAAAGCAGGGAGTGAGGAGAAAGAGGGAGGGTGAGTAGGATTAGAGCTGAGAGGAGGAAAAGCAAAGATAGACGAAGAAAGAGCAGGAAACTAGAGTGTGACCTGCATCCTGACAGTGAAGCCCCACAGTTCCTGTGGGAACTGTTCTACTGCCCCCTGGTGGTTTATAGCACATTCCTTCCACTATTGACCCCTCAAACACACCTCTTTCCCACACTACAGTAACACTATGCCCGCCTGCACTCTTCATTCACTCTCTCTGTGATGACTCAAATTATACCCCGCACTCATTCTGTAATTACATAGACCCTAATGTGTATGCTTCAAACATAACTCGCCCACGAGCTCAGGTTTGAGTTGGAGGAGCTGCAGCACACGGTGTGACGACAGGTTTCCACACCCTGCCACTCTATACTCCTCACATGTACCCGCCTGCAGTGCAGCAGACGATTTCATAAAGACATCAACTAGGTTATGACCTGATTATAGATGCAGTGAATGTGGAGGCAAAAAAAAGACACCCAATCTACCTGAGACTGTTCCCCCACCCCAAGGCCTGCCATTGTGCTATGGGTGTGTGACAACTGCAGTCATCTGAGTGTGTGTAAATATGTGAAAAATATTTGTAGTATTCTAAACAAGGTTTAAGCATTGACAAATGTATTCTCACGACTTTATTTAGCTGGGAATGATTCTAAGGTCAGAACTTCAGAAAACTATTTAAACATAAGGATGTCTGACACTGAAGAATTAGAGGTCACAACAAATAGATCAGATGAATTTTAATAATTCTGCTTACATCTTTCTGACTGTGTACAAGTTAACTGCAACAAATCAATAATCCATCTTGAGGCTTAGCTCCATATGGAAAACGGCACCATCCAAATCAAAAGCTTTGGACAGCAGGTGTTCCTTAATCTGAGGTGAAAAAAAAACAACCCTATGAATGTTTGCCAAACCAACCAGTTAGTCCTCATCACTGAAGCCCTCTCTGTTGCTAAACCAAAACATACTGATTGAAAACACTTGCGATAAAGCTTGTCTGTTGGCACGGAGGACAAACTGGTTGGTTTGGCAAATGTATGCCAGTCAACATCCCCACCTCCAATAAAAAGAAGCACAAAGATACTTTCCTTAAACTTAAAAGGGAAATCGACTGGGCCTGCAATGCAGGAGAGGAGACACTCCGACATTTGCTCAATCTTTTAACATGTTAGTAAATGTACAATGAATGTGGAGGGTTTTTCATCAGACTATCAGAGGCAGTTTCGGAGGGCTGAAGCTGAGGCTGCTGAGACGATTAAGGAGCAGAGCCTAATAAGTCCGAGAAGTCCTAAAATGTCCACGGTACCAAAGATGAACCTGGCTTTTCCTCTGGTGCCACCCTCAGGACAGACATTTATTGTCCTACTGTAAGTATCTAACTGGGAATAGGAACTTGTCTTTCTATGTTTCATCCAACCAATAGTTTTTCATGGTCTGTAAAGACCACTGAATTACATTACAAGACCTCCAGCATGACTCTGTACTGTTTGCATCCCTGCTTAGCTGTGACGGCTGCTGGCCAGCTTCAATGAATGTGTGAACTTGTGCAACTCTGTGTGTCTGTGTGTGTGTGTGTGTCCTATGGGCCCATAAGCACTGTGGGGTCTTTCCCCTGGCCTGCAGTTGAGCAGGTTATGGGCTTTGGCTGCAGTAGGGAGAACATAATGGTCTCATTGACTCAATCACAAGCTTTGACCAGCCAGCCTGCCAGCTTTGTGAGCAAGCTGCGGAGTGAGCATTATTGTAAAAAGGCTTTTAAAACCACTATTAGGCCACATTAGGCGTGTGCGTATGTGTGGTGGCGATGGGGGATTTGTACAGGAGGGTGGTTGTTTTTACATGTTTTCTAAGAAAAAAAAAACACTGGAAAAACCAAGACAAAACAACAAATTTGCTGACATGCTTGATGGAAAAAAAGAAATCATGAATCGCACACTTTTCACCCTGTGGCTGCCGCTGCTGCTGCTACTGGCATAAGTTTCAAAACTTTTTAGAGATCAGAGAGAAATGTATTTCCTTCACTTTTTTCCCCTCATGTTTGTGTATCTGCTTAGCTTATCTTAAGTCTTTCTTATGTTTGTATTGAGTTTTTATATTCATTACTTCAGGAAGACTAGAGGTGTATCCACGTGCTTCGAATGGGGATCTTATTATATCAAAGTGCAATATATAAACAGACAAGAAAATATATTCTATAACCAGACTGTGTAAGAAATGTAATCACCCAAGTGTGGTTTAGGTGTGGTTTAGATTACAGTGAGTGTAGGAAAAGCAAATCAACAAGGTGTCCTTAATGATGACTTAATGTAGCCACAGTACTGCTGTCTAATAATAATGTAGGTACACCACACCCATATTATGTGGCCCTGACACAACAAGCCAAGAGCAAAGAACCGGATCTTTGCATTATCTCATGTTTTAAGAGTTGCACTCGAACACATCGGAAAGACTACAGCTGACAGAGAGCCAAGGTGGCCATTACCCTTCCTCTTCCTTAACCCGCCTAGTGGTGGACTTTGTCAGATGTGGTAAGGAAAGAACAGATAGAGGGTAGAGTAAAAGCAAAGCCGTAAGCGAAATCAATGATCTGCTAGGCTAAAGAAGCGCTCAGACAGATAACAGCCATATGTGAAAAAACACAGACCCCTCATTCATGTGAATGAGGCGACTCAATTGATGTAATGCTCATGCAGAGGCTCGTCTGGGGTCTGTGTCTCTCAGGATCAGCCCAGAGCCATCCTTCCTGGAATTAGATGTTTTTCCTTATTCATATGAAGGGACTGAAGACAGAGGGTGTTGTAAGCTGTAGCTCAGATTTGTGATACTGGGCTACATGAATGAAATCTGACTTAAACTGACTTGACTGTGTAAACAGATTTTAAGTGTTTGATCTGATAAGCCATCAAAGTTATGAATTTTCTACTCAACCCTTCCTTCGTGGATCTTGGTTTTGGCAGTTTCGCCGCTGTTACCTAAAACAAACCACGCTCACGGCCCTCGTGCAACTTTTTAACACAGGGCTGTTCAACTTCTGCTGTAACACAGTGCAAAGTCACATGACAAAGTGAAACAGCAACCATTGAAATATAATAAAGTACCATTTTACCTGTCAGCCACTGCAATGAATGTCATCATGATAACTTAACAGAATTGTAAAATCTTGTCTGGCAATATTATATAACACTGCAGGGTTTAGGTGTCTAAACAGGGGGTAAACAATCAGTCACCTGCTTGGAAGCTGACTATAAACTTAGTGTGTGATCACACTTGTTGATAAAAAAAAGTAGTAGACACAGCACTGAGCGGGTGTGAGTGTGTGTTTGTGTCTAACACACCTACAAAGACAAGTGAGACTGTACAAAACTGATACCCTTTACAAGATGACACATTAAGACTGAAAAGCACAGCCACAAAAAAACAAAACACAAAACGCAGAGCCACGCAGTCTCACAGACTCTCCATGAGTATTCAGGGCAACTGACCTCTGACTCATATTTTCACACCCTCATAAACTGTGTAGAAGATTGTGTGGTTGAGATAATACATTCATTTATTGTTTTGCTATACAAAGGGTAGTAGGACTTGCCAAATACAAGCTGGTAAAGATCTAAGAAATGGAGAACAAAAGCAAAAGTGGCACAATCCGACTGAAAGTCTGCTTGAAGTGACCGCCAGTTTGTGCATTTAAGTATGTATTTTGACTTAATGTACAGAAGGACAAAGTGTAAGAACAAAAACTAATTGAATTCCAAAAAAGATTGGGAGTTTATAAGAAAGAGATGTTTTAAACAACTGGAAGCGTGTGAGTCTGGTTACTACATCATGACCAAGAAAACTGTTTCTGATTGACTGTCAGGTGTGAATTAAAACTATATGACCTATTCGCACAAATCACTGAACACTTGTCAAACAGGTCGCTCTTTCAAACAGTTTTATATGATGTAACTTGATGTTTTGGACATGGTTAATCAATGTTCTACGTCAGAGATAAGATATAAACCTTTTCTGATAAAAACCTTTGGGTTGCCAGGTTGGGAAAATTATCAATTTTTTTATTCATTAATTCATCAAGAGCATTCCTCCAATAACCTCTGAACTTCTGGAAAAGCGATCCACCTGTTAAATACTGAACTTACTTACTGAAATAATCATTTCATTAATCACAGCATTAACATCTAGGCTTATCAGAAAAAGAGAGTCATGAGCATTTATGAATGACTTGACTATTAATGACTCACCAGGAGAAGGGATTTTGTCTCACCCTGCAAAAATTGTTCTAAATAATGGCTTATCATAATCTATGAAGCATTCCTACTCCATCTTCGTGCAGCACGTTAGCATGCTAACATGCAGATATGTCATTTGTGGTTGTACAGAGTCATCAAAGTTGTTCTAGTTCATCCTGAAGAGCCAAACATTAGCTGGTTCTAGCTTCTCAAAAATGGAGAGTGATATATTTTCACTATAAGCATATGTTCCATGTTCCATGATCCACACACTTTATATAATAAAACCACCAAAACAAATTCTTATCAGGTGGGGGACCCTGGGACAAAGTTTAGGTGTAAAACAGTCAGCTGATTCCTTACACATTATTAAACAAATTCCTTTTCCTTCTAGAAAGTGTCTCGTGGCAAACGCTAAATAATGCACTTTTTTTATTGAGAATAATTGAGTTTTCTCGCCTCACAAATTCATTTTCCACAGTGATAGACAGAAAGTTGTGGAGTCCATACAGAGTCAAAATCCCTTTTTTAGCAGACAAACCGCCAGTCAGCGAACCTCACAAATGTCATGTGTCACTGGTAATGACACAACCCCACACACACACACACACACACAGGTGCAGGTGCAGCTTTAATCTCGAGACCCAAACAGTCAGGTTGGTTGTGTCAGACAACCGCCCTCCCTCCGTCCTTCCTCTCTGCCTTATCTGCTCAAACAGGCACTTCATCTTTTATCTGCATCTTTAACAGCCCTTAACATTTCACATCTGCTCTGACAAAATCCCATAAACACTATCAAATGCTTTCCATATCAAAGTCATTCGTCTGCCGTTGGTCTGAATAAACAACACCACAAGAAGACTTTGGCCTGAATGAGTAACGGTGAACTGGGGTTAAAGCACTCTAAACTAATTACCAGGAAAATGCAAAGGAAAGTACCTTTACCCTGCTGAAACTAATCCATCTTTAACCTCTACTCAACCAGTCTTTGTTGTGAGTATGTGTGTGATCCCAATAAGAAACAAGGAAAGGAAATCCTTGATCTTATCGTTCAAGCAAGCATATGTCTTCAGTTGCACAATTCCCTGTCACACCAGAGGAGTGACAGGGAATTGTGAAGCATTTATCAACTTCATACAGCTCAGCCCATCTCAACATGTGTGAATTTCTTTAGATGATACTGAGACTTTGGAGTTAACTTACAGAGGCTCTCAACTGTCCCAAATGACGAGGCCACACACCACAACACATACAGGCTACAATCACTGTATGGTTTCCCAGGTTAACAGGGGGTCCAGATGGGCCGGGAGATGTTCAGATGGGCCGCATTCTTGAGAAAACTTAAACCTGGCGGGACATTTTTTCAGATATGGGTGGTCTGCCAGTGTAATGTGGGAGAGGCGAGGATGTAGAGAAGCACCAACTGTCAGCGAGCAGCGAAGAGCAGACATCAAAAGGCGTCGGGCGTCCGGTGGAAAGTGACCCACGGTCCAGTCTGGCTCAGTCTGTCGCCCTCAGTATCACCAGCCTGCTGAGATCACAGCCGCGCTGACACAGATCCTCCTCAAGTTGTCCCAGAGGACCAGCGTTGGTACACTCACATTCCCAGCATCCCAGATTCCAAGTCAAGGTCACACTGTGGCACCTGCTGGACAGGACTGGGAGGAAGGGCAAGGAGTATATGGGTGTGTGTGTGTGTGTGTGTGTGTGAGCATGTGTGTGAACCTCTAACCAAGTGACCCTATGACCTTTGGACCACCAGCCAGGCCTTGTCCTTCAACAGTTACAGGGGACCAAGCATGTCTTCCAAACTCTTATTCAATGAAGGCTCTCAAAAAGAAAAAATATTCTCCCACATTGAAATGGTTTTACGTCTGTAATTGTTTCTCCTGTGCATCCCTTCCTAATGCTCACAACTCCAACATAAAAAAAGGGAAAACATCCTCCTTTGGTGTAAAAATCTGAAACAGCTCTGAGGCTGTGGCAGATCAGGTTTGCCACATCAAGCTAAAAATTCCATATGAAAAGTTCTGTCTTCACCTTTGTGTTAGGAGGGAATTTCTTCACAGCCACTATGACTATGGCTAACCTTAACCCTAACCCAATCATTAGCATGTCAGGCTAAGTAGCTTACCGTAACCAAGCATTAGGCCTACCCTCAAGGAGCATTTGACTAACTATCTACATTATAGTTTGTGGGGTTAGAGATTAGGATTAAGAAGCCGCATTTCCATGTAGAACCATTGTGTAGTATATCCCCATTGTGTTGCAGCTGGTCCTGGATGCTGTCAACGCTATCAACATTTTCTAGAGTTTACACTCCAGGAACTCCAGCCAATGTAACCTGAGATGGTATTAAGACTGCTAAACACATAAGTAGGTAGGTTTTCTTCCACATCCTAGAAGTGGAAGTAGAATTGAAAACACACTGCTTGAAAACACAAACAAGCATGTAAACTGAGCAGGCAAAAAGAGTTATAAAGAGCCAAAGTGAAACCAGAACTTGGAGTTTCTGCTCCACAAGTAAGAACAGAGCTCAGCTTTCTCTTTGTTATAATCTTCATCACTTCTGATAAAACACCCAACAATTAAATTACAATTTTCAGCCAAAACATGGGATTTTAATTTGCGTCACTACTACAACATTCATTTTAAGACATCTTTAAAAACATTTCAGGTGATGCAGGATCTAAAGAACTAAATGTGAAGGAGTCTATTAATGTGGCTCTCACCACCACTGCAAAATTTAGTGGATGTTTGTATTCCACTGAATTTTATATTTCCGTAAATCAAAATCTGTGGCTGAAACAAGAACATAATTCCAAGCCATCAGCATTCCCACTTGGTCCTGCTGCTTTCAGTCACTGTCGGTTCTCTGCAATCTTGGCTCCATCTGAGCGTGGCCAACTCATTTTCCGAGGAAATTAAAGAATGAGGTCAGTGATGAACTCACAGACAATGGCACAGACCTGCTGACTCATCCAGCCCTATGACAAGCACAGTTCACACAACTCACTGCTGCTGCTGCTGCTCCAAACCCAGGACCTGAAATTCCGGTTTGCATAACCTATTTTCCACCCCGTCACTTCTGTCAAAGTCTATGTGTGCTGTTTGTCGGTGTGTACGTGCTTGGCCGCTGGTGTGATTGACAAGTCAGAACAGCCAGAGCAAACACTAAAGGAGCCTTGTGAGCCTTGATGAAAGGTTGAAGGGTGTGTGTTTGTGTGTGCACAGACGCTATCAATCACTAACGCAAAGCATGCTGACTAACAGAGGTCAAAAGCAGCTCAGGTGAGACAAAAGGGGAGCCCTCAGGTAGAGCTCCCACTGTTACATCACAATGGCTCTGAACTCTGTGTACTGTCTGGCCACTGGCCCTCAGCCAATCGGTGAGCTGGATGGAGGGAAGGGCCTGCCAAGATGATGGATGAGGATTAAAGACCATTAGGCGCTTGCGTCTATTTAGAATTAAAAAAACACACCATGCTCACCTAACAGGCCAGATCCTGCCTCTGCTATTCCTGTCTCCTTTTGCTGGTTATTTTCCAGTCATTCTGCTCTGAAAGAGGGGATGTGACAGATTAAATATCAGTACTACAATGGGCCAAATATCAAGAACTTTGCATAGTCTAATAGCAAATACTTATATGTTTTAGGGTTTTATTACTTTCCTGGAAGCAGTAGCAGCAGTGGTTAAGAGTATCCTTGTCTTTTAGTATGTTTTTTATTTTATGTTTATAATGTCACTCTAACGCAACTGTGGGTAGTTTAAAGTTGTGAGTTTTAGTGTTATATTGCCTTGGTGTAGCCAAGCCAATAACTGCAACATACTTTCTAGTTATTTGGGTTTGAGTTCTAAAAGGATTTGCAGATATCAAGTGAAAGTAAAGCAATTTATCCTTTATTTGTTTTTCTTCCAAAATGTTAAGCAGTAGGCCAGAGGTTTTGATCGGAGGTCGGCCTCCCCAGGAACTAAAAAGCATTAATTATTGCATTTGTTATTAATTCACAGAATAGCCATAATGTGTGTAAGTTGGTTGGAGACAGAAATGCAGTAGTTTTGGGAAAATTTACTGTGTTTCCCACTTTCACAGGGTCAAAACCAATCAAGGTCTTAGTACAGAACTTCTTTAATGTATTTCTTTTAGTCTTAGGTTTTTTTGCCTCAACTGTTGAGCGCCTGTGGGATCTAACAAAAATGACAAAAAAACTGACAAAGATCTATCAACTCCATTGTCATATCGTTACTGCAGTGTAAATAAGAAATGACATGGAGAAATCAGTATGAAAAACAGGTTGTGTAACCATCAACCGAACTGCAACAGTGAGTCTTGACAAACTCTCTGAGCATCCAGGAGTAATGGCCACAGGCTATAAGGCTAACGTCAGGTTAGCTGGCAGGTCCGCCTGTGCAAAGCAGCTGCACATACGCCCTCTCAATTGGGATGTGGCTTGTGTGTGTAGCCCTTCACAGACAACCTAGTCAGACCAACATTCAAAACTTATGGATCCACATATGACGACTGCTCATAGTAACATTTGAGGGCCATGCTAATGACAGGAGTTTCCTGTGAGAAACAACAGAAAGGGAGAGCACTGGCCCCTGAAATGTGGGAGAAACAAGAGTGTTGGCAGGGAGCTATTGTGTCTCACGGAGCAGCTCACATGTCTTTGTAATGTTCATTTTTATGAAGTCAAGTATGCTTGAAAAACAACATTTGGTTAGCGTTACTGTATCAATCTCATACTTCATATGCTTTCTTCAGCACCGCCACTGTGAGCTGTTTTTAATCTGTTTTTATATGAATCTCCATGGTTACAGTGCTGTCTGTCCAATGTTTTTGTGCTTATAGCAGCACATTAAAGTACAGTCCAGGGAGTGAGAGAGCACTACATTGTATTTATTGATTTGTGCTCTCCTTTTAGGGGCTTTAAGAAGGACACCTGAGCTATGAAGCTGGCCGTTTCTGCTCATCACACCTGATGTTGAAAACTTCTCCGGTCACACTCAAAACGAGTCCTATCAAGTCTGCAACTCGTGCTGCAGTCACCTGCGAGCAATCACTCATCTCCCTTCTCCTATTCCACTAAACACACGCTTTTAAGCACACCGTAGAAACTCCACGTCCACAGAGGAGCCATTCTATCTCCAGACGCTGGCGTGCAAAGGCTGCAGCAGAGCACTATTTTCATAATGACAAGAGAGATTTGTAGAGAGGAGGACTGTTGTCGGGAGTAGACATGATGCAAAATAACTTAACTGCTTCATAAAGTGCAATAGGGGAGGAGGGAGGCAGGGGAGGATGGGGTAAGAGGAAGCTCCCATGAGGGGAACATGCAAGCTGAGGACCACAGTTGGACTACACAAACCACGCTGAGCTCTGTGCCAAAATCAACATGAGTGAACCGAGCAGATGTTGTTTTTGTTGCTGCCAAATTACGCTTTTTTGCTACTTGACCCTTTTCGTAGGCGGGCAGTCATGTCCTACCATGCATTTTTTTACCCTCAGGCTGTTGCTCCTGATTTAGCATTTATAGGAAGTATGAAAATGGTTTATAACACATTATAATGCAATTCTTTTGAATTGAAAATCTTTTCAATCTGATTCCTTAATAAACAAGGAAGCTTAGAGCCATGACAAATTCATTCCCCTATAAAGCAGTTGTCATTGGTGTACCACATAAAAATAAGTTAATAAATGACTGCACTGACTTCAGAGTACGACTTAATAAGCTGATAAGTTTGAGGGCTCCTTCTCAACAACCTCTGGTCAACTTTCTACATTTCCTCCAAAGCTTTCAGCTGCATCTCACGTCCTTCATCAGACGTTTGCTCAGTTGTCATGAGAGTGAAGATGCAAAATTAAAAATTTTAAATCCTTTCTGTCAATCTATAAAACATTGAAAAGGAAAAAAAAAATGAGGAAAAAAAAGTGACCTCTTCAAATGTCTTGACCAAACATATTCAGTTTAATATCACGTTAAAAGAAGATATGCAAGTTAATTTAGGTAAGTTAGTTTAGCTGTGTTTGAAAAGTGTAAAAATAAAATTTATTTTATTGTTATAAAACAGTCAGTCGTTTATTACTGGATACTTTAAAGAAGGAATTCAAAGTTGTGGACAGATTGTACTCACCTCTGCTTGAACTATAATATATTGTGTATAACACAAACTGCTTGTAAATCAGCATGGTGTTAACCTTTTACAATTCAGGATCACAGGAAGTCATTATTTACTGGTACCTGCAGAGGGGTAATCACACAAAGCATCAAACCCCACAGCATGCATGTCAAATAAAGGCGCTTTCCTCTGTGATGAGCACACAGGCTGACAGCTCAGTTCTTGTCTGCTGCCGGCTACAGTACGAGCTCACACTCTCCACATCTCCATCACTGTGAGGGGAGGAATAACCAGGCAGAGCTCACAGGTGGCTCTCTGCAGAGTTCACAGGTTGCCAACAGCTTAATGTTGGAAATATCAGCTGTCAGTCCACACATCAAAGTAGCCTGTATAAATAAACGCTGACTGTGCCCCTCTGCTTTCAGTTTGAGAGGGTGAAGCGGGCGGAGGGGTTGGTGGGCTTAACCACAGAACCGACCCGAGACGGAAATCACACCGTTTTCCTTGACTCTCAAATGGGGGCTTTTTTTGAACCGAGCAAATGGTTGAAAAAACAAAGGCTATGAATGTCCAGCATATTTCATAACCAGACGTCATACTGCAGCACACCTGCACAAACAGCAACCACACTGTAGCCTCCTGTAGAGCGGCTCCCATGCAGACAGCAACAAGCCCCATGGCAGTTCATGCGGCAGGCTGTACCGTGTTTGGGCTAGCGCACGTTTCGCACATAAAACTGAAGTTTAAACACTAAGTGGAGTCTGAAAGGAGTAGTTGACCTGGCTGGCTGCAGAGCTCACCCACCTAGATAAAGGTATGAGCTGGAGAAATGACTGGAGTGGTTAAGATGTTGATGTAAAGTCTCGGGTACATGTGTGTCTGTATTCAGTGGTAAAAGAAGTATTCAGACAGTTTGCATAAGTAAAAGTACCAATACCACAATATAAAAAACACTCTGTCAAAAGAAAAAGTTCTGCATTTTAAGAGGAAAAGTAAATCATTAGCTCTACTTTTAGTGTTACGCAAAAATGCAGAAAAATGGCTATGGTGCAATCTTTATCAGCACATTGTACATTTTAAGTTTATCTTATGTTTTTTAATGTAAAATTTTAATGCTGTATTTTGAATGGGCCCTTCAACCAATTTTATTATGCAATATACACTCAGCTACTAGTTTAGCTAAAACTAACGCAGCTGAAAACAACAGTCCTGCAATAAATCCTACATTTATAAAGGTTGTAGTGTTCAACTTTTGTTGCTGTTGTTGTATTGTGTTGTTATACAGTTCAACATAGTCATTTTGGAGACTGCAGTTTGCAGCAACATAGCCCACCCCATTTTGTAGATCAGTTGGGACAGGCTAAATAGACAAAAAACATTCTCTTAAAACTTTAACTTAAAAGTTAATAATATGTCAATGTCTTCTCCAAGTGGCCAAAAAAATGATAATAAGTTTGATTATAGTACTTGAGGAACTGTATTAAGTACTAAGTAAGTACTGTACTAAGTAAGGGAGATGTAGATCCATTTCTACATCAAAAGCCTCATCAGGTATTACTAAACTTGGGGAAAAAAATAGCTGCATGACACGGCTGCACAGAGTGGTAGGTACAAATGCAAAAAGCCAATAAGAGCAAACAGAGAACCAAACACAGCAGCCACAGCCAGTCACTCAATCTAATGGCATCCTGGAGTTCCTCAAGAGGTCTGTCTCAGACTCGGCCATCACAGCGGCTTGGAAGCTTCACATGGAAAACAAACACTTGCCTCTACAGGCAAGTTATTCTCCCACAGTTGGAAAACATGACGGGCGAGATGATGACCAGGGAGGCTTATGCAACATGAAATCCCTCCAGTTTAGCTTGGGGGTGGGGGGGTAATGCTGTTAGATTCCTATCTCTGTTTGTTTGAATTATGAAATTTTTTGTGTGCAGACACACATGTGGAGGGTTTGTGCACCCGCAGCTGTCATTAGAGTAAACACACAGGCAATGTGACAGTGATACCGTTAAATACAGTTAAATAATAACTAATGAGATGACAGTTTGCTTGTACCTGAAGCTAATTTGTTCCCAGTGCTCCAGGTAGACATTCAGTCACACACAGAAAGGCAGGAATGAGCAGGGAAAGTGTGCAAATGAATTGGGACACCTTTTCGAACACTACAACTACTAATTAAACTCCATTCAGCCTGGAATTTTAAACACAAAGCCTTGACAGATATCCCTTTCTGAACTTGCCACAACACGTGTGTTGAAATTCAACAGTCTCACAGAGGGATACATAAGTTAGCTAAACTGCTTCTTTCATGGATGCAGATTAAACAGGAGCCTTACAGTCATGCTAGCTATTGTGTGAGGCTGTATTTACACATGGTTGTCCTTCGAGCTATGTATATACTAACGTCATCTTGTTAACAATGACAATGCTAACATGCTTATTGTACGCTCAGCAGGTACCAGGTTTAAAAAGCTCATAATCTTAGTTTAGCATATTTGGCATGCTAACATTTGCTAATAACAAAAAACCAAAATACAACTGAAAAATGTCATTAATTTTGTGAGAATTTCATCATAAAGTATCGGACAATTTTAATTTTTGACTGAACGGTAGCATGGCAATCCCTCCAATAGATGTCAAAGTATTTCCTTCAAAGCAAAACGTGTCAAACTCATGGTGGTGCTACAGGAAAATCTGGTGTCACAAAAGTCAGAAAGATGGGTCATGTGGGACTATATATGTTTATATAAATGCTTGCTCCAAATTTTGTGCAGATTTTTCACTCATTAAGTGAAACCTTTATACTCATAAATGGCCTGGCTTTAGTGTTATGCAACTGTTCCAGTTTGGGTTGTATACAGTTAAATGTTTATTTCCTACCTTGGCCAACAGAGAATTAAATGGGACTAAGTGCTACTTTTTAATGCTAGCTGACATAAAGACACATTGGTAGCATCACGAGCCAGTTGCTGCAGCTTAGGTGGCCAAATGAGTGTCTAAGGTTATGTTTACTGGGGAATAAAGTGCGTAGTTCAGAAGGAGCCAGTATAACAGAGCCAGCTTCGGCATTTGGATCCCATCAAAACCAAACTACGATGACGTTAGAATGTGCTAAGTGCAAGAATTCCCACTTCAAAGTAGGGAATGAAGACGGGCCAGGGCTCCAGTACAGTGTAGTGTCTGTTTGAAGCTTAGCGGACCATGTTAAGACACAACGCAGACTGGGGCCCTTGGGCCCGCTGGGCTGAGGGGAAGCTGGCATCAGCTATGTTGGACAAATAAGACACTCTGATCAGTGCCCAAAAAACTTGCATCTGAAAAGGCCAAATGGAAAGGAAGCTGGACTTGAAATTAAGCAGGGATGACACATGTGCACAAAAAAATAAAGGGACACACTGAAGCCCTCTGAAGGAGAGGAAGGATGGATTGAATGGGCCCAGTGCGCCCAAACCCAGTTCAAGCTCCTCCTGCAGTCATACAACCAGACCGCAAGAGAAGCAGCAGCACATTCAGTCTTATAACTGGTTTTATTTCCATCTCATGCCAGCAGCTTTTACCATAATTCACCCTCTGCCATGTACCTGGAAAGAACAGCTGCTGTTAACAGTTCTGGACACCTCAAACAGGGGGACAACACAGGAGGGGACAGGTAGGAGAACCAATGGTGGAAGAAGTACTCAGATCCCTAACTGAAGTACCATTACAACAAATCTGTTACATGTCCTCCATTGTAGGCATCCATCCATCCATTTTCTAAACCGCTTATCCGTCAGGGTCGCGGGGGAGCTGGAGCCTATCCCAGCTGACTACGGGCGAGAGGCGGGGTCAACGTTTTCATGTCCTTGAAATATACTGAATCATTTTATCTCTCTGGACTCCAAACATTTAAATCATGTCTGCCAAAAGTGGGGTTTGGGGGCCAAAATTTGAGCCACCAGAATAACTTATGCCGTTTTGTTTTTTGTGAGGTAAAAATATTTTTCGAATATACAGGATCCATACATTTTCATAATTTGAATATGGCAGGTAGAGTGTCTTTAAGCAGGAGATCAGTCAACTAAGGGAACTCTGAATCCTAGTACCACTTTGCATTTTAACAATAAAACACAAGAGATGTTTGCTTTTGCTCCATGGCTCAACAACGAGTTTCAGTTTGAACTGCAAAATGTTAATTAAAATTTGTGTGTTTCTATTCAATACATGTCACGTTTCAAGTACATTGGCTTCATCTATTTCCTTTGCAGTTTGCAGCATTTTTTCCCACCACAACCAAGCATAAAAACAGAAGCAAAGCATCCGAACCATTTGCCTATTATCTGATATACTGATATGATTGTAAATTGATTATTTGAAGTGCAAACAATGCAAGTTTGAATATGGAAAACTGAGCACAGAAAATAGGCAGGGCTGTGGAACATTTGTTCTTCTTGGCACATTCTCCGTTGACCTCAGGCCTAAATCCGTTATGCTTGAATGCTGCATAGTTATGAAAACACTTTTCACCAGAACTTTGAATTGATATATTGCGAAACTGCCTGTAAAAAAAAACAAAAAAACAAAAAAAATAAGGCTTTGTACCTGTGAAGTTGTTTATCTTGTACACCCCTGCACTCTCCTTCCAAAAGCCTCTAAGTCAACATAATATTCAATAACACCTCAATCAAGGGTTTGGTAATAACACTTAATCTCCAGTCGTTAACTCTGCAGATTTACTACATTAGAGGTGGCCATGATAGCTCCTCCTCAACACACTTCTATTTCAAACAATTACTCCTGAAATAAAATACGTGTAAAGCAGCGTGGGAAAGCTCCTTCTCGTTATGCAAAGCCTTGCAGGAGATAAGCCGTGACTGTTAACAAAACGGCAGGTTTCTAGAGCGCTACAGCTGGCCACGGGTTCAAACTGTCAACGTCAAATATGCACAAACCTGCTGCCTGTTGTTGTGGCTTTACACAGGCGCCCGAACAGATACGAAGTGTTATTTAACTAACTGGCGGATTGAGAGGCAGAGGTGAGGACAATCCCAGACATGGACAACTTTCATTCAGTCTGTCATCTCATAGCTCTCCAAAGCCCCCAATCTTTGAGACTGAGAGTGTCTCATTTCACATGCCCTGAGACAGGAAATGGATAGTGAGTGGTCGTGTTTTAAAGGTTACCTCAGGGAATACACCTGGGCAGAAGGAGAGGCTGCTTACAGTTTGTAGCAAATCCACAAATCACTTCTACTCAGCTGTAACACAAGCAATGCAGAGAGCCTCATAAAAAAGGCTGCTTGTTAGATGAAAATGTTTTAAAACAGTTTTACATTTGAAATGTGCTTCTCCTTTCCCCAAGGGCTTCTTCAGCGTATGTGATCCTGTTCTGTATAAGCCATGGAGAGATACAATCAGTGTGTGTCACAGAAAGGACTTATAGCATATTAAAGGTGAAACTCGTCATGTTCACTCTCGTATGTTGGGTATGTTTTTCCTCAGCACTCGCTCCTCTTACGTTCATTTCTCTACAGCCACTGTCAAAATAAATAAAAGTATTTTACTCAGAATAATCATCTTTGTCTGATGGTGGTTTATCCACAAAACAGTCAGTTAGCTGCTTAAAATGAACTCCTTCTCCCTCATCTAAAACTCCAGAATGTATGACTACGCAAAGGACAATCAAAATTTAACTAATGGAGACAAGATGTCTACCGCTTCACTGAAAAGAGGTTTCAAATTTCCATATCACACTTGAGTAACCTGACCAGTAACCACACTACATTGGGTTTCCAAACTAATTACAATGCCACAAAAACCTGTTTGGAGGAACGTGACTTAAGGAGAGATCAAAGATGAGCGCACACCTTCAGCAGACGGATGTAAGAAACAACTTTCAAGAGTCAAACTCTGTTTATTCTACAAAGTAAAGACTGAACATCACAGCGAAGCTACAAAAAGAGAAACGCATTTGAGCGGAGGGGAGGGTGACTTAAATTCATGTGGGTAAATGGAGCAAACTCCATTCAGGCGGTTTGGGTGAGTTTAATTTCGTCAACATCCCTTGGTTCAAAAAAAGTATCAATGACCTTTTTGGTGCTGGGTGGCTATTTCACCAGGATGGCGTAAAGACACACAGCACAGTCAGGTCAAGAGGAAGAAGAGTGCGTGATCAGCATGGCACTCTCCTTCCTCTGCTAGTCTACTGACTGCCAAGCAAGCCTACATGGAGGGAAAAAGTGACTAAGAAAGGCCCGAGTTTTCCAGCAGCATCTGAGCAAAAGACCCAGACTCTGTCCAAAGCTGTGAAGGCATGAATGTGTTTCGGCGAAGGCCTGACGCATTCGCTCATTCACATGTCAAGCAAGTTTCCCCTCAATGGAGGGCTCTTTCCTCGGCCGGCTCTGATTCAGTGGAAATGCAAATGTTAAGGTCTTGCCCTGATTTGATGGAACCATTCATTTGTGAGCTTGCCCCCACCCTCCAAACCTCCGCCCGCCACACCCTCACTGACGCTCAACAAATGCACCATGACGCTGTCACTCGCCCCACCGCCCTCCAATGCCAGCCTGAACATCAGCTGTCCAACAGGGTCTAAAAAAACCAAACCACACAATCATCCCTTTACACCTGCACTTAGTTAGTTTGCTGATACAATACAGAAAAATTTATATGGCGAAATTTTTCAGGCAAATACATTACAGCTAGCTGTGAGTGTGAGAACACAATAGTGAATGTCTTTTCGAGCAGGACTTTATAAAACTAGTTCTCAAAAGGATCTTCAATATGTGTTCTACTGTTTGTATACAGCAAACGATCAATTAATTCAGTTTCAGCTCTCAATAGGTCGTATATTTGTGTTGGAGCCATTTCTGTGGCAAGTCACTGGGTGGTGGTAAGGCTGGCCATAATACTTCAGTGTAGTACTATTTGATTCACGTGTGGCGCACAGCGAGGGCTATGGTTTTTGACTGTGAATCAGGGTAAGATAATGTATTTATTTTGAGAGATGTACTTAAGCTTGTTGTTTAGCCAGATTGGAATATCCGACTGAAGTTTTTGGGCTTTTTAATGTTTTTGGGAGACGATAAAGGATCCAAAGAGCCAACATGGAAAGAACAGCTTCAACCCCGGAGCCATAAGCACATTATTGAGCATTGCTTCCCTCCTTTGCTTCTGTCCTGTTTATGATCTCAGCTCAGTTCATGACTGTTCTCCTGCCCAATGGTGGAAAGTAACTAAGTACATTTACTGTGCAATGACAATTACAATTAGTACTTTTACTCTTACTGTACTTTTATTTCTGTTTACTTGATTTACACATTGATGGCTGATATAAAAGAAGAGGTAAAAAAGTAATGGTCTTTCTTGAGAATATGAAAAGATTAAGTGACGCAGTCTGTCCAAAACTACTGACTCATGCCTTTAACTGATCATTCCTATCACAAATTTGTTCAGAAAGCTCATGAAAAGTTCACCACAGGCTTGGATGCCACAACATAACCAGCAGGAAAATCACTTAATTCCAGATTTTTCTGAGATAACATAATTTTCACATCAAAGTAAGGCTTTAGAAGCTATTACTTAGAAATGGTTTTCTGCTGAAGTTCCACAGAAGATAGAAGCTGATAAACAGACCAGGTTGGGTCTGGATGTCATGTAGAAGGGCTCAGTACATTTAAGAGACTCTTGTCACAGCCAAAGCTTCACATCCATACAAAACTGCAGAAGAGAAAAGAGCTTAAATGTGCTCTCTTTTTTTATTTTTTTAATAGAGATCATCATTTGTAGATAAAATGATTATTAGTCTGTTAAAGTGTTTTGTTTTTGTTTATGTGGTTTCTATGAGATCAGGGGGAAAGCTGCTTCATATTAATCCCTTGATTTCTATCCACGTCTACTTCCTGTCGAGCAAACTGGTAACCCAACACTGAGAACAATGAAGTCACACAGGAAAAACACCATGAAACTTAAGATTAACACACATCACAGGGTGCACACATGCGAGCACAAAACACTAATAAAACAGGCACTAAAACCTGCCCTGGGGAGGACACTTGTCATCTCTACTGCAGAGAACATGGGTTGTGAATCTCCATATTTGGAGTGCGAGTAACTGATTGGAGGAAGCATGATGAAGCCACAAGCTGGCAGTGCCAAATGAGGCAGGGCCACAGCAGGTTCATGCCATCAATGCAGCACAGTGTGTGAGGTGGACACACCCTCATACAGGTAAACAAGCATCGCTTTGGCGGAAGGCCCTGAGACCACAGCCAGTTTAAGGATTTGCCAGAACAAGTAACTAACCCAGATTCTCACAAGCTGGTATAAGGTGTGGCAGCAAGAGAGGGAGGAGATGGAAATTGAGTATTATTTCACATATGACTTGAATTTTAGAATGCTTATATAATGCTAAACTCACAGTCTTTTATACTGAACTGAACTGAAGGGGCGTGTTGGTTCACATAAAACAATATAACTGTCCTGCATACAAAGTTATATTTTAAGCCAATCTTTGGCCCGCTACATAGAAAGCCAGGTCATAAAAACGGCTCCCTTGATAAATCTTTAAATGCAGACTGATGACTCAGGATCAACCTGTGTCTTCAATGCTGTTTGATCACAGTCGCTTGGCCGTTTTTGGTAAAAAAGAGCCATCGTGTGGCCGAATGACGGTACTGCAGCTTTAGATATTACTGCCTATTTCTTTATTCAGGAAGGGTTGAATTTGATTGATTCTTTTAATAAATCATTGAACAGACAGGAGGAAATTTGCATGCAAGTAATCTATCCAAGAGCACCTGACACTTACTACTGCTGCCATGACATGAGTTAATATAACAGAGAACGAAGAGGCAAATTTATGTTTTTTACTGGTATTTCTTAAGAGCACATGCATAATGATATGTCAAATGTTTCTATGACAAACATCTTGTTGGACAGAAACATTTTAACAGTATATTGACATTGTGATGGCTGATAAAAATGCTGACATGTACATCATGGGTGACCCTTAGATGTGCAGGTCAATGGACTGTATTTACTGTATGTATTGAATGGGGTGTCATGGAGTTTGGTACAGACATTCATGGTCCCCAGAGGTGGAATCCTAATGCCTTTAGCAATCCTGTGACTTTTCATCTAGCACCATCATCAAGTCAAACTTTCGGCTTGTTTCCAAATACATGAACACCACATTGTCAAAAGGCTTATTTGCACTCTGTGGTTTGCTGCTACTGAACACTTAGCACAAAAGTCATGAAATACTGTACGTTTATACTCCGTGCTACTTAGCACTAAAAGCTTAGCAATGCTAATACGCTGATCCAAGACGGTGAACCACACCAGCTTCACATTAGCATGTCATCATTGGCCCTGTGAGCGTGTTAGCATGTTGACGTTAGCTTTTAGCTAATAAAAACAAAACAGTCGTGTGTGACTAATCAGACGTTGGTATTATTTGCATCTGTACCACTTGTTACGAATAAATCCTCCTAACACACGAGCATTATTTAAAGTTCGTCATGTGTTTTTTGTTACCTCCATCATCAAAGTTACTAAACTTGATAATATCAGTGTTATTTCTCAGACATGGCAGAAAAATATCCACAACTACAGATGTTAGCGAGGAAGCTAACGTTAGCTAGCTACAGCTAAGCCATCTTTTGTTTTATCATACATTTGGTATCACAGAGGTAACAATCAGTTTTCTCTAAAAGATAAGTTACCTGCACTGTTTGAAGGTTTAAAAATACTTACCGCCGTATTTACAGAATCCTTAAAAAACCCCTCTCATCATGTGGATGGAAAAATATTCTTTCAGCTGGGATTTTTAACTTGTTTCAAAAGTCGCTGCTTCCTAATATGCACGTAGACTTTCTCTGATACACACGAGCACATTGGGGGGGATATTTGATTATCTTTTATGGAAAGAGGTCTTACGTTGTGACCAAAAGTATGGATAATCCTACAATGTTAAAATAAGTCACAAATCACCTGATATGAAGGGAAATACATAGGGGGGATTTTTTTAACCAACTAATGGAAGATTGATTGTTAATTAAAATTAGATTTTTCTTCAAGAGTAAAATATGCAAATAAACAACAGCTTACAGCCATACTGGCAGCTCTATGAATTGACTGCTTTGAGCTAACAGCAGCATGCTAACCAAATCCATGGTGCTAGCGTGGCGATGCTAAGAAGGTGTAGCACGTTCACCCTATGCTAACATTCGCTAATGAGCAGATTCTGGTGGGAATGTCATTAGTTTTTCAGGTCGTAAACAAAAGATTTTGGTCATAAACTTTAAATATTGATTGGATTAAAGTATTGGACCGTAGATTCGTGCTGCAATCAAACTACTGGATGTTAACAGCTAGATATTTTGAGACTATAACATACTGAAGTCTATATGTCATAAAAAATATTAAGTAAAAAATGTTATTTTTGACCAAACTATACATCAGTGGATGAAGAAGTGAAAATGATTTCCACCCAGAATACACAGATTTTATGACCAAATAAATACATTTAATTTAAATTGTCAAGTTTGATAAATCATACATGGGACATGATCAAAGTAAGGAATGTACAGTACAGTCATTTCACTAACAACAAGTACATTTTGATGAATAAGATAAGCCACCATAACAGTTCAGGGGCCTAATAATCACTTGGATAAAACCAGTTTGGAGGAGAAATTGAAAACGTTTGGACATGCAGCATCAAGGTAAAAATCAGCTCGGTTTTAACATACTTGACATGCACATACACATACAGAGGTGACTCTGTAAAACACTCTGTACTTCTCTCACATATTGCAGAGAACGAATTCACTTTATTTTCTTCTAACCAAAGCAGGAGAATTAGCTGCATAACAGTACTCATACTGTATATATATATATATATTATTGTTTTTAAGAGAAAAAGGTAACAACCTTGAGCTGGATAATCATTGCTGGGTCAAAAGCCTATATTGATTTAAGCCTGTTGATTCATGTAAGAAGTTAAACATATGCTTCAATTCAAATAAAAAAAAAAAAGTGATATCTTTCCATTTTTGATCCCAATGAGGATTCTTGATCTTCGTGTGTGTGTGTGTGTGTGTGTGTGTACATATTTCTTATTTCCTGTTAAAGTTTAACAGAACATTTGTTTTCCAGTTGCAGTTTTGAATTTATCCACTAGGTGGCAGAAATTCTTCTGTCATGTGGAACAGCTGCCATCCCCCCCACTGCAGAACTTGAGATGGTGAGGGGAAAACACTGCACGCCACTGCAGCCACAAGGATGAAGGCCTCGCCTTTACATGATCATGGGAACATGGATTTGGATCTGGGTTGGGGTTTTTGCTTTTTTGCTTTTTTTTTCCTGACTGAGTCTTACATAAATTGTCCTCCTGAGGAATACTTTTCGACGACCAGGTTTCCGTTTAAACTGTCACTGTCACTTCCCCTGGTACCTTGGCATCACTGTTCAGGGTAATGTCCGACCTGTTTTCTTTTATCTTGACCCTGTAGCACCAGACCCACTGACTAAAAACAGTGCTGTCAGTTCCTGTATGCCTGAAGGTTGAGAGTACAGTCCTTCATCTTTCTACTTCCAGAGTAGAGGAAGTCACATGGAAAGTAACAACACCAGAGGAAATTAGCATTATTTGACTCTTTGTTTTCACTTGCTTTAAGTACCAAACGTCTGGACGACGCCACATAACATGAGAGTGCTGTGAAGTTAAGACCATTAAAAAATAAATAAATAAAAATACAGTTACGGTTAATCTAACACTAATTATTTTCAGCATTTTAGACAAGTTTATATTACAGTTAAATGTGTATTGCAGTGTCTCAGATGTCAAAGTCGCGTACAACAACACAGGGATCATTATTCACCAAGGAAACGACTCGCAGATCCTTAACATCGGTCAGAAACGAGCAGCAAATTTTGACACCACAATGCGCTGCATGCTTCCTGCTCTCCACATCACACACTCGTCGAACGAACTGTTGTGTAAATGACTGGAAAATGGGACGAAACCCCGACGACCAGCAACCCCCTCAGATGTGACTTGTGACTGTGACACCGTTTCAGTCACTTATGTCGCTTTGCTTGTTGTCACACTTACAGTATAATAGGAGATTGATCAGTATTTTGTCAATGAGCAAACGCTTCTTCAATTATGAGGCAGCAGCCATAAGGGGAAATCAGCTGACAAGAGTCACTATTGAAGAGAATCAATAAATGAGGCTTATGTGACCCTGACAGGTCTGAGACGACATGAAACACACAATAATGGACATGGAAAAGGTTTTCTGCAAAACTGTAAAAAGAGGTTTGGTGCTCTATGCTGCTCATAGTCATCACCATTAACAGAAAAGGACCCCTGCTGTTACTGTAAATGGACTGCATTTATTTAGTGCCTTAAACTGCTTCATAAAAGCCTTTACACACACGCACACACGCACACACACACACACACTTATTCATAAAGCAATGGCGGAGAAGCTGCCATGCAAGGCCATGACCTGCTCATCAGGAGCAGTTCGGGGTTTTCGGTGTCTTGCTCAAGGACACTTCAGTATGCTCCCAGGAGGAGAAGAAGACCGCCGATCAACCGTGATAACAGATCGACTGTCATCCCCCACACACAAACAGCAGACTGACTCAAGAGACGTACAGTGTGACTGCTGAATGGGCTCTGTAAAAAACAAACAAACAAACAAAAAAAAAAAAAAACATACATTATATTGGAAGACAATTTTTTTTCATGCATTTCTTTTCCAGGCATTGTGGGTATTCATTAACGGCAGAACACATTCGGTATGACGAAGGCTGACACACGGAGCGTTACGTCAGGGTGGACGGTATGTTCTTAAAGAGCTTTTAGTAGCTACATTACTACAGTACTTTGAATAATACTAAAGGACATTATGTACATTTTAAAAAGAATATGTTACAGCTGTAGCTACTTTATTATGATTTCTATGCAGCAAGCTTTTCTGCTTTCAGATGGACTGATACGCCCCTGAAAAACAGAAATATTGTCCTTGAATTTAATCCTTGTGCAGAATGATAATTAATTTTTGCAACAGTATTTCATTTTTTAATCCCGTGTGCTTTGCAGTCTTCGGGACAGGAGGTATCCTGATCTCCTCAAGGTCGACTCCACATGGAAATGGGTGGGCGTGTTATGGGATGCAGCAAACACAGCAGCATGGAGTTAATGTGCCTCTGTTGACAGAAGATAGCACGGTGAGTGATCTGGCCATTGGAGGCCGCAGTTTGGTTTTGTTTTCTGGCTCTTCTGGTACTCTGCACACCTCTGCACACCAGCCCAATCTACACAGCTGTCCGTTTGTCCCCCCCCCTCCCCTCAAGCTAAGAGGGAGGATTTCATATGAAAAGTGGCTGAGGTGGGTAGAAGAGGTGTAGCAGGGCGATTGGGCTGGTTTCAGACTGTGTCCGTCTTTCCTTCATTCATTCTCCTTTAAGGTAGCCATTAGCATCATTTCTCATCCCTCTGCTCCGCTCCCTCCTCCTCCCCCCACCCCCCACAGTTCCTCCCGCCCTTCCTCCGCCCCCAGCATCCGACCGATGGTTAGACCAGCCGTCCTCGGGCCCCTGGTGGAACCGCAGCCGCAGAGTTTTGCGGATGACCAAGCGCTCCACGATGAAGGAGGCGCAGAACCAGGGCACGGCGTACTCGGCCGTGATCAGTCCCATGAAGTTGTAGCGGAACTCGGAGTAGTCCCAGGGGCAGGCGTTGAACTGGCGCAGCAGCAGCCCCGTGCCGAACTCCCACAGGTACGTCCATAAAGTGTAGATGATGCAGCGCAGCAGCACCGGGCAGCGGCTGCGCAGCTTCAGGTACATCCGCTCCACGATGAGGATGCAGGTGCCGTAGATGAAAAGCGCCCACACGCTGGTAACACCGGGGAATTTCCAGTTACAGTTCACCACAAACTCCCAGGCGGCTGTGAACATGACCTCGCAGAAGTAGCCATGGATGGCGTAGAGGTACCAGCGTGACAGCGCCGTCAGAGGTACGGGAGCCTCTGGAGTTTCCAGCGTCACCATCCTTCCTCTTGCTTTCACGTCAATATTCTATCTGCTGATGAGGTGTCGAGTCTGAGGGGAAAGGAGAGAACGAAAAGTAAAAAAAAAAGGGATGTGAAGGCAACACGGTACAATATCTCACCTCAAACCTGAGCTCCAGCCCTCAGTAATTACTTCTCTGCTCTGCAGTTTTTTTGTTTAATGGCAGCGTCCATCATTTCTGCTTAAGGGATTTACATGCAGTACACACACACACACATGCAGTATGCTGCACGTATTTCAGCAGAATGTTATCACATTGATATCAACCTCACTGTTATTAATACATCAGACTCAACATCTGACTGCTGTTGCTTCAAATTAAAAGCGTTCAACTGGCCACTTATATTGTGAAGAAGCCACAGAAAAGGCAATTTTATACGTCACTGCTGCTGGTGCTGACCATGTTTGTTCATCAAAATATTTTTGACAGGGGATTCGTTTTAAATATTGTGTGGTTTACAGGATGTAAAGAAAAAAAAGAACACCTACAGCGAGGCATTAGGTGAGAAGCTGTAGGTGACGGCGTTACTTGCCGAGAAGTTGGTGGTGCTGAAACCCCTTTTGCTGTGTCCTGGTGTCGTGTGGAAAACTACTTATGCTGTGCACAGCATGAAATCATCAGGGCTGCTCATGGCATAATGGAAAGAAGCAGATTATTGATCGACTTCTTTATTAAAACAACACGAGTTTGTTTCGGCTGCACTGTAAACAGATACGGTGAATAAATTTGCATTTTCAGGTCAGACTATATATTTTGATGAATGCCCTGGTCAGCCTCTCATGTTTTAATGTATTCAATTAGCTCTGGTGCCAGGAGCAAATATATCTGCCCATACATTATCTATATGTCTATAAAACAGTTGCTACACAGACTTTGCTTGAAGGCAGGGTCACAGTGAGGACCATGCAGTATTTGACTCTTTGACGCCATCTTGCCTTCTGCTTTAAGTCACCTAAATATAGTCAGAACTGGTCTCCAAAACAAGCATCTCTCAAGAAAGTGAGACAACCCAAGGTCTTCTAATCTTCACAACTAAACAGTCTGAAACCTCCGCACGAGTTAAAGATGGTAAAGAGGTCTCAGTGAACCCTGTGGGTCCTACGACACCAGGTTTTAGCCGCGATTCAGCAGTTGACACACACATGCACATTTCATACCTTTGCTACCTCAAGATACATCAGTTGCTGTTCTGTTGCATTTCTGGCAAACTGGCTGCTTTAACCAGTGTTTACTGTTATATTAATACACACTCGGCGTGACCACCAGTTACCATGCGACTTGCCAAACTAACCAGGACTGAAATCTTGCAACATTAATTTCAAATGGCTGCTTAGCCAAAGTTCAATTAAGGACAAGGCAATGACACACTCCATTGACATTAAAAAGATGAAATTAGAGACAGCAAGGCTTTCATGGCCTTCCCCCTGTTGATGCTATTTACTGACCGACTGAGGGGGTTTCTTATGTAAGCTATAGCTTTATCATCTGACTGCCTACATCATGTGCTCTTTTTTCCAAATCCCGCAGCCTGACACACACAGGCTTTAGCATCAGGTGTCAGGAGGCCCACGCAGGTTGGATTCTTCCTCTAGTCTATTTATCACACAGCATGTCTAAAAAACAAAACAAAACAAAAAAAAAAAAACACAGAAGGTAAACAGCATCATACTGAGGAGTTCAGAGACCACATAGCTGAGAGGGCCATGGAGTGTATATGTTCTACTATACAATGCCTCCAGAGGAAACTGTGTCATAACAGAAACCATTATACAATGGATCATAACCGCTCTGTAAAATACAAGCTCAGAGAGAGGTTAGGAGTACAAAAGCTTGTTTGAAGAACAAACGGTGATTTTCTGCCTCTTTCTGTCTTCAAAGGTTGGCTTGCACCCAGAGTGGGGACCCATGGGGATTAGCACATTTCTCCCAAACAAGGAACAAGGACTCCATGTGAGGAACTGGGCCATAGCAGTGGACCAGCTGACCTCCCTAAACCCTTTATACCATCTTTTCACTGCCGGCCTGGGAAACTCTCCCTCTCTTCTCATCAGTTCAAGCAGGTCTGGGTCACATCAGTGTTTTGCACAAAGATTTGAGCGTAATGCTTGAACCTGCTAAGAGAAGCAAGCGGCTTCATCACGTCACCGACCTGGCTGCCTCTAGTAGAGGATGTTAAACTGACGTTTCCCTGTGACTTCTGCGTTGTATTCATCAATACGAGAAAGTTAAATAAATAGTTTGACACTTTAGAAAATATGCTTACAAACAGAATTAGATAAGAAGATCGATACCTGTTAGCTTAGCTTAGCAGGAAGACCCAGACGGGAACAAAATCCACCAAGCAGCACCTCTAAAGCTCACTTACTTAAAAAACTAAATATTACACATGCTAAATCAGTTAAACAGTGACAGACAGACTTCAAAAAGGGTTTGATCTGTGCACAAATATAACTTGAGAACTCCAAAAGATGCTTGACGGGTGGACAGAACCATGCTAGCTGTTCCTCCCTGTTTCCACTCTTTGGCTTAGCTAAGCTAATCAGTCGCTGGTTGCCTTATTATTGAACAAGCAGATATGCAGGTATTACTCTGCTCGGCTAACTCAGAGCAAGGAGGCAAACAAACACGTTGAACTATTTGTTTGAACTGGTCTGTATCAAATCACTGCTGCGACAGATCCAAACATTCTCTCTCCGTTTGCTACCAGGTGTCACCCACCCTCCCCCCTAATCTCTCACCCGAGAGTCACATGCCTTCAGTCTCCCCATCCACTTTTCCACGATTCAGTCCCCCTTGTTCTCTTTCCCTTCGCCTGCACACAGACACCATTTGCTCAGCGCTCACATGCCCGCTAAGCCGCTGCTGATGAAAATATTCAGCCACGTAACACCGAGCCTCCTGCCAAACACCCTATAGACACAAACACAAAGGTAGAAGATTTCAGAAGAACGCTGGTGTGGTACCGACTCATCCGTTGCTGAAAAAAACATATCAACATTTGACCAAATCTTGGTTTATGTTTGTTGTGTTTGTAATCTTTTTGGATGTTAAGTCTTTTCTTCTTTGGTACATAAGATAAGTGGCTATTTCACAGGAGGTCTACTTCAAGTACTGACGAAGTGTCTGTGATTTCTTTTTCTACAACACGAACCTCTTTTTTTTGTGAATAAATATTCCTGTTTGTGTTTAGAAACCATAAATCCCATCTCTTGTCCTCAGTTTGTCTTGTCTATATAATATTGTCTATAATAAAGACATCAGGAATATTATCATGATATCATGACTGCCTAAGATGTTTTGGGGCTCCTCCAGTTCTTTATCTATAATTTATAACACTTTTTACACCGTCCACACAACCGGTCAGATCACACTAGAAATCCTTCAGACTGTTCACCACACAAACACGGATTTGTGGACGTCACAAAACAGGAAGAGAGCATTTTTGTAACAGGGCAAACAAGTTTCTGAGGTTCTGGCAACGGTACTTTTTGAACATTTACCCTTTCATAAAGCAAACATGGGGAAGTTGAAACCACAGAGCAACATCCTCTTTGCTACACAAATGAATGAGATTTAAAATGTGATTTTACAGCTCAAACACAAAGAAGTCAGCAGCCGATATCAGCTATGGTTATGGCTGCTAAGGGGCTTTAGCACAGCTGCTAACTAACTGTGACAATCGTTTCTGCTGATGTTGACCCTAATGCTGCATTCACACCATCTCAGCAAATTAGGAGAAACAGGAAAACATTATGCAGCCTTGTAGTCACGCCAGATAAATTTAGACTCGGATTACCTGTTTAATTTTGTAGCATTTCATTACCAAGTGAAACCACACAAAAACAGTGTGCAGCTCATTTTAATTAGCGTTCAGGTTGGATTTCTTTGCCACTGATGATTGCTTTGCAGGCATTTTACAACAGGTTTGCTGACACTGCTGCATATTTATAACCCTGAACTATAATTGTCATTAATTTGAGTGTTAACCCCAACAGATAATTTTTTTTTTTTTTTGCTTAGTCTGTTTTTTAAGGTGTTTTAGGCATTTAAACCTCCGTTAGAGAGACAGGAGTTAACTGATATGCAATTAGGGGTTAGAGATCTTTGATGGTGTACAACACAAGCCAGACTCAAACCAGGATTGCTGTGATTACATGGTCAGGATCTTAAAACCCCAAAACCAGCACTACTTACTCTTACTGTGTGCACATTTAGGAATATTTATTGACCCGATGCCTCGGCATGACACAGTTCACATACTGGGCGCCATTTGATTCTGCTGCTGTTGTTGTTGTTGTTGTTGCAGCTGTTGCAGGATGTCGCCCACCAGTCCACCGTCCCACCAGCTCTCCCATCGGCCCAAAGTATTGATCGGCAAGGTTGCTGCCAGCTCTTGCTGCGGCGACCCGCTTCACCAGTGCACTCTATTGAACCCCGCTACAGGACATCACAGTGTGATGGCGATCAGAATGGCAAATGCAATAGAGCTGCCTGTTTTGGAAACCTCTCGATGTCCACGGGGAGACACGACCCAGGCAGGGGGCCGTCAGAGCTGAATGGGAGGGAGAGTCTAAACAACGGAGCGCCACAGGTTTGTCCGAGGACACGGAGGGAAGACACCAGCTGAGTGCGTGCTTGTTAATGAAGAAGAGAGGGAAGGATAGAAAGAGGGAGTGTGCAAGAACAAGTCTTGGACCGAGGGTTGCGGTTGAAAACAAGGCTGGCAGGTTTGTCAGTTAGACATTCCTCTAACAGCAGGTAAACAAAGGCGAGCATGGAGGAAAAACAATACGGGAGTCAGCCAAGCTTGAGTTTAATAAAAAAGAAAGAAAGAAAGAAAGAAAGAAAAAACAAAGAGGTGCCTTTACTGTGCCGAAAGCATGCTGACAGCTGTGAACTCTGACATTGTGATTAAATCAGAAACCAAACCCACTGCTGCTGACCCCTCATCACAACATAATCCCTGTTCATGTACTGGAGCTCTGTGGCTCAGATCCCAGCCCTATGCAGACTTTGGGAAGGTCACTTTAGGAGGCTGCGGTGCAGCATACAGAAACCAGCAGTATCCAATGCAGTTAAGTGCCAGTGACCAAGGTGACCTAACCACAGGTTCATTCACTGATGGAAACAGCAGCTGCCAGACACACGTCCTTATGGCTGCAGCTGTCCTCATGGAAATACTGCAGATTTAAGGACAATATTTGCGTTTAGTACCTCGTTTTTCTGAAAAACAAAAGCCAGGATACTCACACGCTGATAGGATGATGCTGAAACATTAAAATGATCATGACTTAGGACTAACTGCCATCGATTTCCAGCTTATAAAATAGGAGGGTTTTGTTTTCTTCTCCGTATTTTATGTGTGCATGTATATATACATATATACGGACAAATAAACAAACAATACGATGAGACCACCATCACCAGCCCTCTAAATCATTTAATTAAAATTCAAAGAGACAATGTACCCGTGCAGTGCTGCTTACCTGAATGCTGATTCTGCACATATACAGTAAGTGTGCAGGGGTTCATGGCTTTCTCAGTCAGCACTAATTGATCCTGATCAAATTTGCCAGTTTGTGTGCGTGAAGAGCAACTGATTGACCGAGTGAGTGATGAAAGGTGTGTGTGTGTGTGTGTGTGTGTGTCAATCGAAGGGGACAGAAGAAAGACGAACAGGATGAGGAGTTGGAGAGCAAGACGACTTTCTGAGGCAGAACAGAAAAAAAAACGATCCCGATCAATCAAACAGACAGATCAATTACCCCTGAAACAGCAAGCTGGCTCTGACCCTAAACAGCATCACATGTCCCGTTCTGGAGCGAGTCTTGGGCAAACAGAGTTGTGATACCCTTTGAAGCTGAAATATTCTTGAAAAAAAAAACTAGTTTGTTTGAAGCAACCACATCTGAGTACAAGAACATTTAGAACCGTTCCCAACGCTCACAAAGGTTGATGTGACAAAGAGGAACGTCTCCACAGATCAAAACCACATGCTGTGGCCAGCAGAGGGCGACTCCACTGGTTTCAAAAAAGATATCTGACTTTATGTAAGTTTATGAGAAAACGACCAGGCCTATCACTCGATTTATTACCTGAACAAAACAGTTTTCTGATGAGTTTATGGTCTCAAACACTATGTCCACTTTGTAAATTATGGTCACACCTAAAGTTATATGGATATTAAAGTAAGGTAGGCTTGAGCGTGGAGCTGGATTGACAAGTTGTTGCCACAGTGTGACCCCAGGTTCTCAGCCAGATCCAGTCAGGATGAAGGTGTAACGATGCGTATCCTCCCGAGCTCCACTGTTTCATCCAAATATGGTCACTTCAGAGCCCAAAAAAAGCCAAGATGACGACAACTATGGTGCCAAACGTGACTGTTCAAAACCACAGACCACAAACCAACAGGTGACATAATGATGGCTCTGTCCACAATTTGTTATACAATCTGTGGACAAGCTGTAATAGTCATCTAAATATTTAAATATTACAGTCTCATTTCGAACACACAGAAAGTGATTGAAGTAGCTTTGTAGAAAATAAAACAGAGGTTTAAGGAAGGGTGGAGGTCAAGTGGATCTGCGATGAGGTTGGAGGACAAAATCCAACCGAACCGCAAAGGCTCCATCAAAGATACGCAGAGAGAGCAGATACCTTCAAACAAAACAAAAACAATTCCAAAACATGTTTCGCTTATTCACGTGTGCTACAGATGAAGGTTGATACTGACATAGCAGACAAAACATCCTCCTCAAATCCAGAGCTTCCCACAGAGACACATAAAGTCAGCATCCGAGTGTCACAAACAAGTACAGCTTCTGACAGAGCTGGAGAGACGCCACGAGGGCTGAGACTAAAAGCCTGCACTAACTTTATAGTAGGCAACCTTTCTATATCGGCGAGGTGAAAGCCTGAACACAACAGACAGAGTGGTGGGGAGCAGAGTGGTAGGAGCTGCACTCTGTTGCAGGAGTTTGTATCCAAATGGCTCTATTGATTTGGGAGATATAAAACCTGAGGTTCATAACTCTTTGTCCCTAACGCTGTATGTTAGCATTAAATTACGTGATAACCTTGGAAAAGATCATGTTACGAGTCCCTGTTAGTGATGCACCAATCCAATATACAGGGTTGGCATCAGGATGCGAACTTTATTAAACAAATCAGGCATCAGGCAGACACTGTGCTCAGTCACTGCCATTAGAAAACTGACAAAATGCAATACAGTCTGGTAAACAATATCAATAGTATGATAAAAGACTTCAAACCTCCTGGGAGCTATTCTAATGCTGAAATATGTGTTTAAAATGTACTTTTTCCAGGTACTTAAGGCAACACTCTCAATTTATTGAAGAGTTCCAGCTTGATAAAACAAGCAGTGAAACATTTCCTTGTTTGGTAACATCAAAGGCAAACTTCCGTGGTTCAAGTCTGGACAGAATCCTCTTCTCTCGCACTTCCTGTCTCACCTCTACTCTCCAAAATAAAGGCTCACAAGAATATAACCACAAAAAAATGATTCCTAAAGCACAAATCAAGATTTTCCTTCAGTACAAAAGATTTTATCCGTGTCACCAATGCACTTTTCTGAGCTATAAAGCAATGTAATTTACACACCAAAGTCTAAAAGACTTTTATTTTGTAATTTTAACCAGAAAAAAAAAACACCACTGAATTTAAATATTGTCCCTTTCAGGACCAAGGCATAAAAAGTGTCAGAAACATGAACATGAAAAGTATTTAGGTTTGAGGGTATATGAAAGAAAGACAAGGAAAAAACTGAAACTGAAGTTTGATCAGTTCTATAAGGTGACGTATAGAAAGAAAAAGTTTGGCCTCAGATGGGAACTCAGTATCATTCAGTATCTCACCTACAAGTATTGGGTCGAAAAGGAAAAGCACAACTCTAAATCAAGCAAAGAAGAAGAAAAGAAGTGGTGTGTAGGGGGACACTATCAGGGGACACTATCAGGGGACACTATCAGGGGACACTATCGGGGGACACTATCAGGGGACACTATCAGGGGACACTATCGGGGGACACTATCGCGGGACACTATCTGACCTTCTGGTGTGCAGTTCTGGTGAAGCACACTGGCAGCTTAAGGTGTCACTTTGTTGCTGACGTTGGGAATCACAGAGAAAATAAACCTCTCTTGGTCACTTCAGGTTACACAGACTGATGCACGGTGCCTTTTTGTCTTTGGGGCCAAGAGCAAACTGTGTCGCAGTCTACTCTGACTTTTAATCTATTCTGTTGAGTTATGTATGAGCTGCTGAGGGGGGAGGGGACAGCCTGCTGTTGTACCTCCTCTTTTACTGTCTCTCTGCCTGTCTGTCTGTCTGTCTCTTAATCACCAATAAGTATCCACAAAATTACCTTTAAACAAACTGACCTTTATACTTCCAACCTTCTCTGAAAGTGTCCTCTCTTCCCCCGTCTTTGCCTTTCTCATCCCCCACTCGCTCATTACAGCTCTTGAGCTCTTCACAGTTTAACGAAAGACCCAAAGACATGGGAGCTAAGCCCTCTGTCCTGAATAGCATGTGGGTCATGGCCCATAGATTAGAAATCTTGGAGCAGCAACAGAGAAAGCAGGAGATTTACTGACATGGTCATCATGGTGCTGTGGAGAGTAATGCCTCTAATGGAGGGATGCATGCGCATGTTAATCTGTTATCAGACAAAGGAGCTTTATAATCAATCATTGACAATGCATAATTGATGCTGGCTGCTCTGTGAAGGTTTTAGGGACAAAAATCATTGAAAAACAAAAGAGGTTTTCAGCTCAACTGTCATCTGCTTTGAACAAAGTGAATATTTTGCATGCTATTTGGTGTTCCTGTGCGTTAATGCAAAGTCAAATGGGAACATCAGAGGATCGAAAGGCTCAGAGAGCTCCTCTGACAACACAAAGCTCACTTTTATACAACTGCATTGCAGAAAAATCTTCTTTATGAGGAGCAGAGACCGAGTGATACTGGATTTGTCACAGCAATATTTGAGAGTTTGGAAAATTGTATTAGCTGATATTTGTTTTTTGGTTGTTGTTTTTTTTTTCCCAAATAAACAACCATTTAAATTTGGTTATTCAGGAACTGGAACTTATTCAGGATCTTCAGGAAACATGGTTTGGGAAGGTAACTTCTGACCTGCGACAATGATTATTTGTGTACTTCTATTTGCTAAAAGGGCAGGCCCTTCTTGAGCTCTTCGCTGCATGCATGAACTAATCTTTTAACAAAGAATCTGAAACAAAATCAGTAGCAGCGAAGCTCTCCTCAGCTCGGCTGTGACACACAAAACATTACTTCCTCCACGCACCTACTGAAGTGCATTTAGACAGCGATGCGACCGCTCACCTTGTGAAGCTTGCGGCTAAAGCGAATTCTTGAGCTGAACTGAGCAAAACGACTGTGATCTCCACCTCTGTTCAAGCTCACACTCAAGGACATTTTTGGTTTGAAAACTCCTCAACAATGATCACTTGAGAGCCTTGAACCCACAAACGGGCATCCCCAACATACCCTGTGTGATCTGCTACAATAAGTAGGAGTTTAAAAAGGCATTAGAACAGCTGAGGTGAGTGGGATTTGTCAGTGCTTCTGTCATGGGGTCATTTTGGGACTTCTTGCTGTGCTTTATAAATAAGTCCAAAAAATGTCAATAGAGTCAGTGCAAGGCTAGGGGGGACGATATAAGCTTCCGAGGACTCAGGAGGGATTATCTCACCCAAAATGATAAAAAAAAACAAAAAACTGCAGGCCCTGTATAGAAGATGAATTGATGAGTGGTTTTGGGAATCCACGCCACAGTCACATACAGCGTCATGTAAAGGCATGTAAAGATATGACCATGTTAAAGACATGAAATACCGACAGGAACGAATCGGCTCCAGATAAACTCCACGGGTTGTAATAAACTACACGGCCAAAGTCATCTTATTCTATCCCTGGAAACGACGGGCCAGTGCGCAGGCCCGGTGCTGGGACTCCGCTGCAGCATCACGCGTCCTTCGGACAGTGCGGTGCGGTTTTCTACTCTTTTATATATATATATATATATATATATACAAAAAACAAACAAAACAGCCCACTAAATTTCAATAAAAGGGACTTGGAAACACTTTAATCCCTTACAAAACATCACCGAAATCCTCAAGGCACATGTAGACAGCAGGGTTACTGCTAGAGCTCTCTTCGTGAGCCCGCATCGCCAGTCCTGTCTGTGTTTGAACAGGTGTACCAGCCGAACTGAGCATTAAAAACACGCCGAATAAAGACGAATGCATCGTGGTTTTTGATTAAATGCGCTGCTACTTTGCACTGATTACAGTGCACTGAATTTGGATTTGGTTTTTTAAAAAAAATCGTCTTGCACAGCTGCCAACTCGCAAGCAAACACTCACGAGAGATAAGCGAACGCTATTTCCAATCTAAGGCTGGGCAACATGCAAAACCCAAAAATCCCATCGCTACAAAGGCGTCAGAAACTCATGCTGTTATCGTGGACAGCCAGGCTTCCCAAATCTAAACATGCTAGCTACATGACCGCTATGAATCACCCACAGTGCAGCTTTTCTGATTGTTGTCGTTTTGTTTTTGTTCATTCTTTTATTTTTTTTTTTTTACCTTTCAGGTCTGCGTCTCCGTCAGCACACAGGACGGCGACTCAAACACGCCACACGGAGAGCTCGTCCAGGATGTCGCGGGGGTCCCCGGCTTCTCCTCCACGGTGTCTCTGCTCTGCGATTGGAAACTGACACATTTTACTTCATTGCAGCAGCGGCGGCAGCAGCGGCAGCAGCAGCACATGCTCAGACGGACTCACGCACCTCTTGCATCTTTCTGTTAACCGTTTGTTCACCGCGGCCGACCGGACTGGAAGTTACGTGGCTGGAGGTCCTCTCAGTCAGTCAGTCAGTCAGTGTGAGGATCCACAGGATGGGCCATAAGTTTACGATAAACGCACAGTGAAGACTACATGACTCACAGAAACTCTTTGCTTAATTAAAGTTAGTTATAAGTATATACTGTTTTAGGACACACACAATACAAACCTAATGTTAGCTGACAGCCACCAAACAGTTAATGCTAGGTTTAGCTTAGCAGAGGGGAAATAGCTATCCTCAGTCCAAAACTGACAAAGTAAATGTTTCTGCACCGCCAAAGCTCCCAACTCAATTTTCATGAAATAAAAGTCAAATTTGCAATAACAAGGTGCAGCAATAAATAAATAAATAAATAAAAAATAGTCGAATCCACTGTAAAAGCAAGATAGCCAAGGCTCGTTAAAGCTAATGCTAGCTGGTAAGATAATCATGGCCAATCTTGGCTAAAGCTAACTAGATTTTGCTTTATATAGGCTATTTTTTTATTTGGTAATTATTTAGTAACTTATGCCACTAAATTTATCCAATATTTAAATTCAGTCGGAGCAAACAGAAAAACAAAACAGTCTTGTTCTGCTAAAAGGTTACCTAGCCTAGCAGATTAGCAGCTGCTGCCATCTCAGCTTCTGCCAAATTAAATTCACATTTCCAAATTAAATTCACATGGGCCAGCTACTTTTATGTCAAATAATTATTGTATTGATTTATGGTAATTTAAGCTTATTAACAAAAAGGGGATGAAACACTGAAAGAACATGTTTTGTTGCTGATAGCATGTCTTTTCCCATGCTCATATTTCCATTTGTTTCTCCAAAGGCAGGTTTTAATATGTAGGTTTTAATGTTTTTATGTGGTAAACATATTAGTTTGAAAAGACATGAATGAACACACAACATTCTGGTCTATCTGTTACAGCTCATCAAGTCAGCCTAAATTTAACCTTGAAACTTAACTATAATTCATGCTCCCTATCTTATAGTGTGTTGCAAACCATTTACCAATGTTATCCAATAAATAACTTTGATCACTTACTTGGGTGATCAAAAGTAGCAGAAACATATTAAAATTGGCTAGCACTAGACAACTATCTCAGGAGTTTTGGAGAGGTGTTTAATTTGACTTAGCTGTAAGATATTTCCCTTTAAAAGCTCAAAGCAAGAAAGCTGAGGTAATTACTACCTTAATTCACATAGCTGACAGCAGGTGTGTGGAGCTAATCACATTTTCACTAATAACGTGCAGCACACCGGGCCGCACAGTGGCGTCGTGGTTAGCACTACTGTGTCACAGCAAGAGGGTTCCAGGTTTGAATCCGGTCCAGGGTGCACCCTGCCATTTTTACCTGGCGTAGGCTGCCAGCCCCAATCCTGCATGGATACAGCAGCATAGAGAAAGGATGGATGTGTGCTACACTGTGATCATAATATGAATTTCTAATTAGAAGATATTTAGCTAACAAAAAACATGCACAATGCACCATTGAATTTCCCTCGGGATCAATAAAGTATCTATCACATGCATCATTCCCAAACATCTTTCTTCCTCTCCTCGTTCCTGTTCAGATTGTTGTTCTCAAACTTTTAAAGACTTGGGAATTTCCCACCATTTCAGACCTTTGTAGCTATCCTATTACTTCTCAGCATCCAATGGGATGAATGACTTAGGAGTGTGAAAAGGAGTAAACCTTCACACATATCCATTGACACAAGAAGAGGTGACACTTGCACCAATAATAATAATATAAAGAATATTGTCTTCTTTTTGTCTACTTGTTTTGGAAAGAGAAAGAGAGTGTGTTTTAGGCGTGTCGCAGCCTGAAACCCTTTGTCCGTGTCATAAATGTCAATGACGTCATGTTTTCTCTCAGACGACATCCTTTGACATATTATAAGGTGGTTTAGTCATACGGTGTGGCTGGCCGCTATAGTCAGTTGAAAACAAGTGCTTACGTGTGGACTCGTCATCAGCTATGGCAGGAATTCAGTCAGCTAATATTATGCAGACCCATTATAATTTACTCTTGAACAGTGGACCATGAGGGACTCTTTTTTTCAACTTTCTTTAAAGAAGTAATTACGGTAATTCAGTTAATTTTCCATTTTTTTTCCATGGATTTAAAAGAGGATGAGAAAAACCCTTCAAATATTAAATGACAAATACTTCCTCCTGCAATTTTAATGCTTAATGCAACAGGCCTCGTCCACACAGAATCAGGTATGGTAGCCACTATCGCAGAGTTGTGTGGAGGTGTGGGAGGACACACCTGGGACAGTGTCGTCAGTTTGTCCTTGTCCTCCACCTGGATGGCACTCACCTTCCACCTCTTACCTTAGGTGCAACGACTCCTCCATCTGCAACAAGCTTGCGGAGTATTTGTCCCGCCCTGATCTTACTGTTTCCTGGCAGCTCGATGTTGTTTGAGGCACCAAGCAACATAACAGAAACTCGGAGTGAGTTTTTAACGGCTTGGACGACAACCACGTTGAGCAGCCAGTCTGATCGCCGGGTTACGTGATTAGGTCACTGCAGTGTGACCTCGGGTTATGTCTTCCCATATGTTGAGTCTGTTCTGACTTTTCACTGCAGGGCCACAACTATGAAGTTGCATAGCCTTGCTTTCATTACATATTCAGTACGTAACACACAGTTGTCCTGGGTATTCAGTTGAGTATTTATACTGCAGTGATAGAAGCCTTTTAGGATTGTCAGTAACTTTAAGCAATTTATGTCTTATTAGTCTTCCCAACTATACCAGAACAACTCTGAAAAACCTAAAGGCCAGACTCAAAACTTATCTTTTTTGTAAGCAGCAAAACACTTTTTTGAGACTTTTTTTGTGCAATTACATTTGATGTGAGTATAACCAAGTTAAGTTACTTTGTTGTTGCTCTTCACCTTCATTAATCAGTCATGAGGCCATTTTAAGATCACAGTTTCTCTCAGTTTCACCAAAAACCCCACAGATATAACTGGTTTGTTGTCTTATTCTTCTAACTGACACCTGCACACTTCTAATAAAATGCATTTGTTTTCCACAGGCAAACCTGAAATTTTACATGTATATGTGAATAATGCAATAAATAAACCTTGGCTACTTCATCTCTTCTTCTTCTGTTAACTAATTTTAGCAGAGAAAGAAAAAGGCTCACTGGGTGAAATGATTAAACCTGATGGCCTATGATAATGTAACTCAGGATGTGACCGAAATATCCACTCATTCATTGTCCGTACGAGGTCTTCAACGAGACATGAACGTTTGGCTCAGTGATCTGAAGAGCTTTGTAATGCTGTTATCTGTGCACTCACAGACCAGTTATGATTTCAATTTGGCATTAATGGCAAATAGAAAAACACTCTGCAGACGTCGTTTTCCACAGAGTCTCATCAAAAAAAAACAGGAGGGGTGCTCGCTCGAAATCGGTTAGCATCAACCTCATCCTGCAGATGAGTGGACTGAAACGGAAAATAACTGCTATTAATCTATAATAAGCAGGGTACCAGTGTAGTGGCGGATAAACATTAGTTATAAATACAGAGTTTCTCCAAAGTCCAAACAGTCTCAGGCACAGAAGGAGCTCAATGACCTCCAGTAAGACAAAACTGGAGTGGCTTCACCACTAAGCTCTAACTGCAGCCAAAGCCTGGACTATAATCTTCTTGAAAATATTTAGGAAGACTGCAGTTTACGGGTTCTTTGCACACGATCTGACAGAGCAAGAGAGGATGTGAAAGGGAAAAACTGAGAGAAACCACTCAATTACAGCCGGCATGCGCAAAGCCGGCAGAGGCCTAAACAGAACGTGTCAGTGCCAGTGGGGGAGGAAGAGTAAAGTAGAAGTAATACTAGCACAATGTAAAAATACTCTGTTGCAGTGTAAGTATGCAGGTATAATCAGGAAAATGTAGCCTTTTTAAAATATTAAAAGTAAAAGCACTGAAAGCAGAAAAACAGCCCCTTCGTGACAGCTTTGTTTTTGACTGTTGCACATCTTCTGAGTGAAAATCCTCTGCGCTTAATAGGAAATGATGTAAAGCAAAACGGGGCTCGGTTAACTCAAGTTTTATAAATCTTTCTTAAAAAGCTCTTTGCTAATGTCACCTCGTTTTCCGCTTCAGTATTTTATTCTGTTTCATTCATTCATTTATAGTCCCGAATCTGAACCTGAATTTTCTCATGTGAAGCACTTTGAAACTTTATAGTTCATCATCATAATATGGTGAATTAACAGATGAAGTCAGAAAAGACCTGAACATCATCATCATTCTGCTTGTGTGAGTAATTAAAGAAAAGTATCAGTGAGTTCCTGAACAAAAAAAACTTTAATAAGAATAAAAACAGAAGTGAATTTAGGAACGTGGGTGAGAGACTTTGAGTCAGAGTGTAGGCTGGAGTTAAAAACAACGTTGGAATATGATGAAGGTCTATTAGGGATGTTAATATGTTCCCTTTTTGCCCGCATAATGGAACAAATTACTTTGTATGGGTGTGAGTTACATAAAACAGTTGCATTATTTTAATGTGTAGATATCAATGTATCACGTGTAGTACATGTACTAACTTTTATTTGATTTCAGTTTATTAACTTTCTCTGTATTTGTTGTTGTTTTCAGCTGATGGATCCTTCTGAGTGCGTTTGTCCTTTTGACTTTGTGAAATGAAAAATAATAATAAAAAAAAAGAGGTCAAGTTCAATATCTAAATGGATAAAGACACAAAAATAACTGTGGGCGAATGTGTTAGATGTTGATATATTTGTTGAAAAACAGAAACACCGTGACTGATGATTGTATCAGTCATGTAAACTTCTCTCAATGAAGGAAAACTCCTAATGAACATAAAATAAACAACTTGACAAAACGATTGAACATGAAAGCTTCCTCTCAGTTGTTTTTTTTTTCTTTACCCTTGTTTACAAAACATGGTCGTCTTTGTGCATTTAATCTCTTCTAATTCTGATAATTTTTTTTTTTTTTTTAGGCACAAAACATATAAAGCAATTTAGAATGAAAAGCGTCGGTTATTTTGCATTTACCCTGTTTGCAGACATGTGCGAGCTTTGAAAAAGAAAAATCACCTCCGTGCACAGACACCAAAAGAAGAAGGGAAAATTAATTAACTGTTTTTTTTAATTACATTATCTAAGCATAGATGCAATACTTGTGAAAAAGGTAGAAAAAACAGCAAGTCTTTCTCAATAAGTTAAACCTCTCTGGCCGAAGAGCAGGGCCGGCTCACAAAACAGAAGATTTCCCGTAAAGCATTCAAATCCATCGAAACAAAAGACGAGGAGTTAACTCGTGTCGCCGAAAATAAAAGTGCGTCTCCTCGTTGAATTTGACTTGTTAAAAACAAAAAAGAAAAAACAAAACAAAACAAAACAAAACACAGAGGATGCGAGTGGCTTATGTTACAGTCCTTCAACCCTTTTCCACAGGGTTCTGCAAGCATTTTTCATGAAACTTCGCCAGTTCCATCGTTTGATCGACAAACAATAAGCTGAGTTATAATTGGTAAAAATAAAAAAAAATTATAATAACAATAACAATAATTACATTAACAGTTATAACAAGAAATGTAAGTAATAAACACAGTCCTGTACAGTCAGGCTCATCTTCTGGTTGACCGCTGCCAAACTGATCGATTATCGATCGGTCTTCAGCAGCGTGACAGACCCGTACTGACTGAAGAAAGGTGGCCAATGCTGTCGTCTCCTTTCAGATCAGACTCAACTTCCCCTCAGCTGCCCTCGGCTATGGTTTATTGGAAAATGATTTTCCATTTCATGCCTCCCACCCCACCCCCCAAATCTGCTGTGAAAAACACACACAAAAGAAAAGCGATTATGAGTTTCCTGCTGGTGAAGAACATTTCATGTTCAAGCTTCGAGTACAGTTAGCAAAGCATTAACACTTCAGTAACAAACAGAACGACACACTCGAACATCCAACATCAAATACACTCAAAACCTCATTGCGAAAAGCAGCCAGCGTGCCTTCAATTCTTCAATCAGTGTGAGCACAAACTGAACTAAAAGAGAATAATGTATTTTCTTCCCTGGTCCAGAGCAAATGGAAGCGAGATTTAAACCACACAAAATGTTCAATGATTTTAAGCAATCAAGCACGGCTGAAACCTTGAGGCACGTCCGAGCGTGTCTCACCTGACCGGGGGTTTGTGGCAGAGGTGGCTCTCACACGGCCTTCAGTCCAGTTCATGTACTTCGTCCTGCAGGGACACCGAAGGCCGTCCCGCTTCGCTCACCCGTTTGGCCATGATGTCCCACTGTGGAGTCAGGGCTTTGGATTTCATGCCTGCAGAAGAGGAAGAGTGTGAGAGATGCTGGTCACACACACACACACAGAGATCAGTCCACTGACAGCACTGAATCTTCTGCCCCCTAGTGACTCAATCGAGTACTAATTTCTTTAGTGCCTCCACAGAGTAAACAGAATAGATATACCTGATTAACAATTAATTTCCCTTGATTATTTGGATTAATCTATTATATATCCATAAAATCTTCAGACAATTTTTCCACAGCACAACCGATCTTCCACATTTCGCTTCCTGCATCAGAGCTCATCAGTGTTTGCAGCACTGGAGATGAGCAACGCGTGAACATTTAGGTGATGTGAAGGTGAGTTTTGAATCATTCAGTCCCATCAAACAGCTGAAACGTCATGCGGACAAGCCTGTTTTGCCAAATACCAACAACACATCCAGCGGATTATGTTTCTAAATATTCATTATTATGATGTTCAAAGTCAGACTGAGACAAATCTGTATTTTTAATAATTCAGCATTCAGACACAAAGCTTGTTTGACAATGATCACGGTGCATGAAACAGTCCTCATTATTTCATACAGATGAAGTCCAACAGTGTGAACCACTGTGAGCTCTGCTTCATCAAGCTGTCAATTAAATGCACCACGGCCAACATGTTCAACGTGCAGGAAAAACTTAAAGAGAAGAAGCACCTGCAGCTCAAACTGTTTTACATTTCTGTAAATGAATCGCACTGAATACAACAAGATAATTGGTAAAGTGCAGAGACACCAGCAGGTGGATTTCCGAATTCCCTGCCTCCAGTCTCTATGCTAAGCTAAGTGCTTCCTGGTCGACCACTCTTAAAGCACACATATGAGCGCAGTCTCTCTGAAAGAAAATTATTTCCTAAAATGTTGAACTACTCCTTTAAATTTCAGCCCTTGTGCAGAAGAGTTAGAAAGAGGAGAGAGAAACTGATAAACAGTGCAGAACACCTACTGGATGTGTCGAATTTAAAAAAATTCATTCAGAACCTAATAAAAACATGAGTGAGTAAGTCGGTAAACTGGTGGCAAAATAAAATAAAATGATAAATAAAAACTAATCCCCAACACGTGAGCCTGGCTGCTCTCCAAACCAAATCTCCTTTTGGTGTGTTATCCCAGCCTGGGCCTGAGGTGGGCTCACAGACCAGCGGAGATGCTCCCCCCTCAGGATACACTTACCAAGCCCTCCTCCTCCTCCTTTTTCTCTCCGCTGTTACCATGACAACATAGACTGTAGCCTCAAGCTAAAGCAGCAAGGCCGTTCCGATCCCCTCTCCCTCTTCCTCTCCTGCCTTTCTCTGGCATGCTCTCCCTCTCTTCATCTCTCAGTCTGTCTCTTCCCCTCTCTGCTTTCACAGGGGAGAGGGGAAAGTGGGACATAACCCAAAAAACATGAGAGCCTCACGCAAACTCTTAACCCGTCGGGAGCGGATCTCGACCGTGTGTTGTAGCCATGGAGTGAGACGCGGAGTTCAGATACGCCTTCGCATTCTCCTCAGATATTAAAATGATCCATGTTTAGCCATGATATTTAAGTTTAGACTCAGAAGCAATAGTTTTCACGTAAATGTTGGTGTTAAGCCTAAAAAAAATAATTTAAATTTGTCTGTAAAGGCAAAATAAGAACATGAAAACCACATTGAAAACTCAAGAGCTCCCTCCCCTCGCTCACCATCCAGTCCATTGTGCTGTTCATAGGTGCGTTTGCCCAGGATGGTGGGTGAGCCGTTGTTGAGGATGGGAGAGGACTTTATGGGCGTGAGGCTGCCTGTAGAGATGGACCCTCCACGAATCGGTGGGTCGGGTTTGGCTGGACGGGGGTGTGCTTCTGTGGGTGGAAGAGAGTAGAGAAAGTGAGAGAGAAGAAGAAGAAGAAGAAGAAACATTAAAAGAGATGTGGAGGGAGAAAAGCAGAAAGGAAGAAAAAGAGGACAGAAAGGAGGTTGTTTTAGATACGAGCGGATCAAGATGTGAAATACACGCTGCTGGTCTTTTATATGAATTGTGACATAGACGAAAAGTCAGGGGATTGCCATAGTCTTTAAGGTTCTTCCTCAGGGAACTGTGAATGTCAAATTTCTCCAGTGGGAATCCATAAAACAGAAGTGGCAGATTGACATTTCCATCCATAGGGCCACGTTACTTAGCTGAAAAACAACTACCCAACACCTACACTTCTTACCTAAATACCGAACCACAGACTCCAGAGGTTTACGTTCCACAGGTTTCAGTGGCAAAGGCTTTTTTTGGCCATCTGGCAACCGCAGGGCACCTGTAAAAACGCAGCGCAAAAACAGTTTAATTAAAAGGCCCATCTGCCAGAAAAGAAAGAGAGACTTCATCTAACAGGTCCTTACATTCTGCCTTTATGGCTGCTGTGTTGACAGGGAGGTAGGGGTGCCTGGCCAGGTATCGCGGTCTGATGATGTCCTGGCAGAGGCGGCGGGCCATCCGAGTCAGGCCGGTAGTCTGCAGGTAGAAAGCCTGTCGCGTCTTCACCGCAAACTTGGGGCTGCCGCTGTGCCGCAGGGGCAGCCCGTGGGGGCTCTGGAGGTGCGAACACATTAACAACAGTTAGATAAACATAAACGTACACAAGCATGTGTTCATGGCCGTCTAACGTGTACTAACAGCTTACACTTGGTCTAATAGTCACTGGTGGTCTGGGGACAGGTCAGATTATCACCTGACTGATGGCAGAGAAAACATGTGGAGAAAACTGTTTTCTGAAATGGATTAAATCACTTGGATTTATTGATAGGGGTTGGCAAAACAGAGCCGACTGGAAGGCTTCCCAAAATGCACCATCCATTTAACACACTGGGCCAACTAATTGTAGTCATTTAGTAGCTAATAATTTACTTGAGTTCACTGCTTAAAAAGATATACCCTGGCATCAGGCATCAGCTGTTTGTGACATGTACAGAAATGAAACCAACTGATCAACTGATGTGTTAATTAACAGAAAAGAATCTTTTTTCAGTATATTTCCAAACTTTTCCTTTTGGGGTAGGTTAAGTCTTTAGCAAGGCTTCCGTTTGCCGTGCGCAGAACTAAACGTCGAGTGTAACGTCAGTGTGTGAGTTTGTACCATGTTGTTGCGGTTGGGTCCGGGCCTCTCGCCATCCAGTCTTGTGGGCATCTTCAGCCCTCCGTACTTCTTCCAGTAGGTCCAGCATGAAGCGCAGAGGCGACACTGCATGTTGGGAGGTCCCCACGAGTACCACTGGTAGGAGCTGCTGGCTACACAAGCACAAGCACGAAATCACAAAAGGAACGGACAAAAGAACGAGAGTGCAGCGAACGCACATAACTGAAACGTTCCCAGGATGGCTCATAATCCGCACATAATCATGAACACTCGCTCTTGCGCATGCAAGGGAGAGCACAAGCTTTAATCATTCGCCACTGAATTAACTACAACTGCTGAAAAACCTTAAACAATACTCTGCTGCAGGGCACGTAATGATATTCCTTCTCTGCTCTGTTTCAATAAATGGAAAATAAGTATCAAATGTAGGCCTCATACAAAGACTACAGTGTCGATCTGTGCTCTGTAAATCATCAGTTTTGAAATGAAAACATACCCCCCCCCAGTAATTTAGTGCACTGGTTTGAGTTAGCGCTGCGTTGTAATGGTGCGTTAATGAAAACACAGAAGGGGTGGTTCCCTCCTTAAGAGTTTCTGAAGAACACGAGTTGGGTGATCAGTTCAGTGTTTGGCCGTTGGAATATTTTTGTTGGACGTTAGGTCAGATCTTACGGTGGGGAAAAAAGAAGGCAATCAGTATACACAGAATAAACATCTTAATGAAGATGTTTTACTCTTGTTTTTATAAGCAAAGATGTAAACAAGCTTTTAACAGCACCATCACATTAACGACTAAGACTTAGTGTAATCCACATTAAGCTGGTGAAATTCAAAAATGCTTTTTTTTTTTTCCCTTCCTTTTGGCTTTTAACACTAAAATGGCAATTTTCTCATCAAAAGTTTCCTAAGCCCAATCCTTTCCTGGTGTCCATCCATGGAGTGTTGGCTTGGTTAGTAAATTTAACCGAGGGAAACCTCTTCAAGCCTCTGACTTTGTCCATTTCATCCATTATCTGTAAGTGCTTATCCTTTGGTGGGACGCGGGGGGGCTTAGGGCGATCCCAGCCGAACCCTGGGCGACAGGTTGTCAGTTCACACAGGGCTGATGCACAGAGACCAAAAACCATCCCCACTCACATTCACTGCTAACGGCAATTCAGAGTCGCCAGTTAACCTGCAGATCTTTGGACTGTGGGAGGAAGTCAGAGCCCCCGGAGGAACAAAGAGACATTTTAAATGTCATTGTGGCCGCTCCCAACCTTCATCGTTTACCTGCGTTTATGTTATGTTAGATATTTTGTCCCTTGTATTCAAAGACCTCTTAGATGGTGCCTTTTAAAGTTCAGTTTTTCCAGTCAATATGCAACAGCCTCGTTTGAATAAGACTCCCGCATCCCAAGATCATCATCTTTAATTAGCAAGACATACTAAAATGCACATAAATCAGGCCAATAAGCAAAGAAACAGCAGCTATTACAGCCACATGGGAGCAGCGTAACACACGTGAGCGACTTACTGTAGCAGCTTTCACAGGCTCTGCCGATGCCGGGGGTCTGCCCTGAGCCTGGAGGTCCTGGGACCGCTGAACCTGCCGCTCCGTTCACCAGAGCTGGTTTTACATTGTTACTCAGCTGGTTGGGGTTTGGCTTGTTACTGGAGTCAGGGGACACATGAGAGAGAGAGAGCGAGAGAGGTCAGATCAACAAAGATAAAACAGGCCAAAAAGAATAGATAACATTCATCAGTCTGCTGCCAGACACAGACTGATATTAAACTGAGAGCTGTCGTGAATACTAATAAAGTGAAAGAAAGGTTTGTGTTCTACCAACAGCAGCAACTGCATAACACCAGAGATGTTGCTGAGAGGGAGAGAGCGAGTCTCTCTCTTGATATGTCAGTGCATTCAGAAGAAACCCAGTTGCACAAAAGATAAATGATGTATCTGATAAATATATTTAAAGCCCCTTATTTGACAGAGAACCTTGCACTGAGGTACTCACTAGTTAGGGATGTAGACCTGCTTCAATTTGCTTTCCGCCTCGGCTGCTTTTAATCGTTTCTGGAGCAGAGAGGTTGAAAGTAGGGAAAGAACGGCATGATTAGAGATGTGAGTTCCAACAATATCAGCCAAGGAAAATTGATTTTAAAGACTGTCTAAGAATATTTCTGAATGAAAAGGACATTTGATTCATTTCTATCAAGAAAAAGAGGTTTCTTTCTTTCTAATGTGTAAAGAATGAGTTTACCTGCTGTACATATCTGTCTGTGGTCTTCCACATGTAGTAATACTCGATAATACTCGTCAGGGACTTCCAGGGCAACTGGAAAAGGACAGAGGACACAAAACAATCATTATTTCAGTGTAGTGGTTACTGAAGTGGTGAGAGCAGACTTGTGACTGACTGGTTGCCAGGATTTAGCACTCCGACATGAAAATATAGATGACTTTATCTGTCACAAAAAGGTCCATTTTATTTAAGAGACTGTTTATATAAGTGACCAAAAGCAACACAACTGTCCACAAAACTTGTTAAACTTGTTCCCCCTGAAAAGTCTGAAAGGAAAACGAGCTGTCAAGCAGAAGCCCCACCCATCATGGTGGTGTATTCCTGCTGTTTTTGAACGAAGGCCGGGGTGGAAACCCGAGTGAGCGGCACTGACAGCAGCCAACCACCAGGTGGTGGAGTGACGCACACAGTGAGGGATTAGCACCATGTGCTGTAGTAAAGTCCACAAACGACAGCACCACTCTGACAGCACCAGAGGCTGCGAGGAGCCACAGCAGAAAGGCAGCTTTCTCCAGGCTTTAGTTAGCTTTGTCAAAGGTATTTCTGTGGAATGTTTCTCTGGATAATTGTTCATTGTGCCTAGCTTTAACGGTTTTCACTCTTCTTTTCACTACGGACTGGATGCAATCTCAGCGTACAAGACTGCTATTGTGCTTGAAGATTGTTCTGTATATCATCAGCTAAATTCCTAAATGAAGCCCAAATGTCTGCTACAAAACTCTAATTCTGTGGTTTCTGCACTCAGAGGCAGCAATTATGGGCGTACCGAACACCCACCGTACACGTCTCTAAACGAGACTGCGGGGGCATCCCACATACTGCTCAGTATGTTGTCCTTGCATATCGTACCACACAGAGATAAGATAATAGCTTTGACACACAACTCTTTATAATTACTGTTATGGTATTATGGAAAAAATAGGCTTATTTGCTTCCTTGCTCAAATCAACCACTCATAGCGGTTTCCACGACCAGTTTTCAACATTTAATTAAGTTAAAATGTCTGTTGTAGTAAAAATGTGCACAATAAAAGATGCAAAACTTTTTATTTTATGTACGCCTAGCCTGATAAGCACGGCCATCTTTTCTAGCAACTAACTCATCAATAGTAGGTAGTAAAATGAGATTTTTAACGTTTTCTGACATTTTAAAAGGGAAATTCCTTGAATTAGCCACAGCTGCAGTATGTACTTTTGGAGATACACCTACTAGCACCTCTAAAACTAACACATTATGCTTCCTTTGTAAACCACACTGTGCAAACATGTTGTAGTTATACAGGAGGTGATGTTATACAGAAAGACTTGTCTGTGTATTTTCTCCCCTTAAAGAAGGCTGGTTGTGTTCCTTTGACTATGATTCTAACCTAATATCCCCTGGCTTTACAGACAGACATCCTGATATTCTCTTCTAACCGGCAAGAAGGCGATTAACGATATTCCTTTACGTATGTTTTTTATTGGTTTGCTACTCACAAAATCCTGTTGGATATCGGTGAAGTCTTTGCCGTACTTCTCCAGTGCCTCCTCAAAGAGGTTGGCCTCGGAGGCGCTCCACTCCTCCATTTCATCCCTGCAGAGGACGGGCCCACCCTGAGGCACCAGCGCTGCGATGGCTCGAGTCATGTCATAGCCAGTAGCATGGAGGGTGTCCATAGCGTGAAACTACAGCACAAGACAGAAATAAATGTTAGTCTCTGGACTTGTTATTGTTGTTTGAACCATTTGTTTAGTCCGTGGTGTTTACGTGCAGCCCCGTGGTCCAAAGCTTGGGGCTGCGTTTGACTGAGTGTGCGCGACTGTGTGTGTAAGTGCGAGTGTGTGTGTATGGCTGTGGGTAGCTAGAAGGCCTCTCGTCCATGTTTTATATATGAGGATAAGATCTAGGGCAGAACAGAACCGCACCAGGCTTCTGGGGCCAAGTGCTTGTTAAGGATAACCAGAGACAGGCCTCAACAATCAAAAACAGGTACACAAAACACACACACATAAACACACATGAGCATGACAAGCATTTTCTTTGCTTGCCCCACACACACACACTCTTCATCTACATTGTGGTGCTGATCAAAGGTTGCTTCCATGAGTATCTCACCAAGGTGATGTCTCTGGAGGCTGCAGCAGCACTCATGTGAAGGCTGGGCTGCCGAACAGAACTGCTGCAGTCCAAGGCTCTGGCGAATGTACCTACTGACCTACAGGATACAGACATGATGGAGATTTACTATCACCATGTAGATTTGGTCTTTTATATACATCCATGTGGACCAGCAAATAACACAAGACAGCCAGATTACAATAAATTGGTTAGAAGAAAAAAAAAATTAGTTGACAAGATCGATGGAGGTCTTTTAACTTTAATATGAAGCAGGAGATGGCTAGCTTAGCTTGTCAGCCTACCAGCCCTCATTAACACATCTCTCAGAGACATGCTAGCTGTTTACCCTCGATTCCAGCGTTTATGCTAGCTAAGCTAACCATCTCTTAGCTTCATATTTAGCACACAGATATGAGAGTGGTACAAGTTCGCTCAACCAGCTCCTCCTTTCAGTCAATTCTGTGGACTTACCGAGCTACTACTAAGAACTGGTCAATCTGTTTCTCTGTCAGTGAGCTGGTGGGGTCCCACACCTTCTCCTCTAGTTTCTCCAAGTCTCTGCCATCATCCTCGCCTATATGGCCCCACAAGACACACAGATACAGACACAGTTAAGTTTCCTATGCTGCTCGGAGCCACTATGGTTCCTTAACTGACCACAAACGGACAACAAAAGTTCAAATTTTGATGTTCTTTCTATTTTTTTCCCCCTCATGTAATTCTTTAATGAATCCCAGAGTTGAAAAGGTGGGGTTTGTCAAGCTGCCAGCATGCAACAAACTGGCCAAACCTGCCTGAGCTTCTAACACATGTAAAAGAATTTCATTAACATGGGTTTAATTAGAGAGTGTGAGCTTAGTGTCCCATGCTGCCATAAATGCAATTTCAGAAGTTTTCCTACTTGCTAAGAATAAAATTCTGGCAAAACACTGAACCTGGCAGAAAAATAGTCACATTTGAAAATGCTTAGTATCTTCGCAAAATACTGGCACGAATGTCTGATTAATATCTTTCAAACTCGTTGAATGAAAATAATCCCAGACTTTATTGTTGTAAAGAAGTTGCAAAGTCGAAAAAAAAAAGAAAAGCTAAATCGCTGCAGTTCAAAATAAGGACCACATTTACAATCAACTTTGGATGCTTTCATTGTGCATTCATTGTTGATACATTTAAGTATGCATTAGCTGCAGCTTTAAAGTGCTTTCAGACAGTGAGCGGTTGTTTCCGCCGCAGCCTCCACTGTAATAGATTGCAGGAAAAAGAAATTGAAAAGAAATTGCGGTAAAAGAAACAAAACAGGTGCTGATTTTAACCAAGTTTCCTGAATTCTGGAAGCACTTATACAGTTAGGCCAGAAACTAAAACAACTGTCTTGCGTTAACTTGCAGGAATTAATGTGCATTTGTATACATGTATGCTTATAATATTTTTGTACATGTTAAGCTACCCTAACAGGAAATGGTTTAGAAACAGGCAGCTTTGTTGGCACTGCACATAAAACAAGAGGTCAACAAAACTGCTGTACATTTTCAAAAGTTCCCTTAATTTAACTTCATAGGGCCCATCTTTTCCATATCGTACAGACTGACTGTAAAATCATCACTCGTGTGCTGTACTGTGCAGCACACAGACGAAGTCATTTTAAATGCTTCTATTATGCTGGATTGGAGAATCGAGCAATTACAAAAAGCTGAAAATATGAATCATTTATTATGGCTTCCCTATTAATGTGGGGAAAACAAATTAATAAATAAATAAAAATCACTACACAGTGGTGTGAAGACACCTTTACAGGAAAAAAACAAAAAAAAAAAAGAAGTTGATGTACTACCCCGTAAAGAAGCTTCTCTGGAAAAGTGTGTCACTTAAAACACCTCAGGTTTTAGTTTAATGTACCTTCTTTGAGGAGGTCGGTGATGTCGGCCTGGTACTTGTTCCCGACACGGATCTCCCCCTTATCAGCCAGCAGGGTCTTTTGCTGAGGGTCATACACCAGCGAGTAGAAGAAAGCATCCTGGGAAATACAGATGGCAGGAAGGCGTGAGGATGGAATGAAAGGAACGGGAGGCGAGACGGGAAAACGCAGGGGCGAAAGAGATGCCGTATTTCTGCCTCTGTGTGTGTGTGTGTGTGTGTGTGTGTGCGAGCGTGTGTTTTCTCCCTCTGCTAAGTCTCTCGTCTCCTCATTACTGTATGTGAAAAGAACATTCTGGGTCAACACGCTGAATTATTCATCTGGAAAAAAAAATGATCTGTTATAACTTATAAACTCTGACACACACACACACACACACACACACACACACACACACACACACACGTAGATAATCCTGAAATCTAAACACAGCTAGGAGCTGGTGTACAAACCTCTCTGTCCAGGTACGACTTCAGGGCTTCCGTCTCATTCAGCAGTGTCACACAGCACTTGCCCCTGGAGTCCAGCGAGGAAGGAGGGAAGGAAGGAAGGAAGGAAAGGAGGAGGGAAGAGAGAGTGAATAGTTAACATGTGAAACACAGGATAACAGATAGGATTTAAAGTCCAGGAGATAACATGTTACGTAAGTGGCAGATGAAGGCTGCTGGTCCACAATCGCCTCTGCAAGAGAAACTGTCTAAGAGGATACTTTGATGTCGGATGCATCTCAGACTCTGCGCCGACGACACTGATGCGTTTCCAGCTGGCACAGCCTGTTATTTGACGAATCACGGTCCAGTGTGTCGACACCGACAGCACTCGTGTCTGTCCCTTAACTGCTACCATCTGAATTCAAATTATTTACCAGCTCTAATTAGTCATGCCCATCTAGCCCGAAAGCAAACAACCACTTGGCATGGCGATAAATTCAAAACACCTCCCGTAACATCGCTGCACGCCGGCGTCAAGTCAGAAATATAAATCAAGTTTGAATCCTCGCTAAACAAACGGCTCATTGGAGTATTTTTATTTGAGCAGATGTCAGTTTGCTCTTCCCGCCTCTCTTCAGAAATGTCAAGTAATAATGTGATAATGATTAGGTGGATTTTCCAGGAGCTTACCGGTGAGCAAAGGCAGTTCTATATGTAGAAACAGCTTTCTGTTGACATTCAGTGCTCAACGTGCACAACACATATGAGTGGATTATTCCGAGTTTGTCTGACTCGCCTCCCAGCTTTTTTTCAGCCGCCATAACCTCGTGCGCAGCAGATAATGTGACTGAATCAATCAATAAACGATCACGCCATCATCTTCTTCCAGACTGCAGTTTTTACACACAGCACAGCTTTACAGCCGTGCAGTCCAGAGGTAGAAACGTCCTTCATGTACATTAGTCAGAGCAGCAGAAACAGAAATAATGCGTTAAGTAGTCAAACTGCTTAATTAAATCTTCAATTGACTTTCTGACAAAATATCTGCCCAAAGAGTGACTGCTGAAGTAGCAAACCGCACTTTCTGTTTCACACCAAATGACCCCATGATGAAATCTTGAGGATGTCAACTTTAAATTTTACTTTTAGAACAAATCCAAAGAATTCTGAAATATGAAGTCTGATAATTGGACTTGTTTTCAATAAATTGTCATTTTCTAGTGCAGATTCATTCCATTTCTTATTTTGAGAAAATTTAGATTTCTGGACTTGAGAGTAAGACAAAAGAATTGTACTGAGGCTTTATTCACAGTCTGGGATAGGTATTCTTTTCCAAAAATAGTGCACAGTTTGAGGGTAAAATTCTGCAGAGAAAGAGAGAATGCAAAGCAAAAAAACAAAAAAAGACAGGCTGATGAACTAAAACAGATACTTCAGCTGTAAAATACCAGGATGGTGTACAGCAGGGTACCTAATGTGTGTGGCAGGTAAGGACTCCAGCTGGCGGGACAGGAAGAGCTCCCTGTGTCTGAGCTGGTGCTTCAGTTTCTCGGGCAGGTCCGCCATCTCTGGATTCTCCATCTCCTCCTCCAGCTCTCCTGGGTGAAAAGGTCAAACATACATGCATCAGATGAGGCGGAACAATGACTTCCACAGGGAAAACGAAGAGGGAATGCAAATGTACCGGCTGCAGCCACAAAACAGTCTCAGGTGCACAACAAGCAGATATGAAGCACATAAGGATGCACACTTGATGAGCCAGAACAATGAAGTCCCGAGAGAGAGGAAGAGTCCTGTATAGACAGTCTAGTTTACATAAAATCTCACTGAATATGTCTGCATGAGATCTGCACTATGAGTCAAGCAACATCAGGCAGAGGTTTTCTCTTATCAGGATGCTGCATCATTTTAATGCCTTCTAAATGTGCTTTCAGAATACTATTATTTGGGTGATCTCCTGTACTTCAAATGTGGAGGCTGCTGAAACAACCTGAATAAATACAAAGGAGGTGGAAGGACTTGTGAAGGTAAAGGCACTGTAAAAAAAAATTCCACAGACTTTACCCTACTTTCTAGCTGTTCTGTGAATTAATCAAACTAACAGGGACACTGTGTTTGGAGAGAGAAATCGCCACTAAATTTCCTCATGTAATTGTTGTTTGCTCTCAATTAGGATGCTCAGGTAGCACTGATGGTTAAGTTTATGGAAAGTGGAATTAATGTGGGAACCCACAGGAGACAGATTAGTGTAGCAGAGTTTGAGATATCCAAACGTTCTGTTCCTTGAATGTGTCGAGCTCTAGAAACACTGGATCCTGCTTGTCTATGACTTGATGATTTTCAATTTCTCCACCTTCTCCGTTAAATATAACATTTCATTAAAATCGTTTTTTGGCACAAAATTCTCATCCACCACATCGCTAGCTCTAACTCATTTCACAAGGCAGAGCCACGTGAATTAATCCATCCAATCCGAACAGCCACGTGGTTGGCTGCACCACTCTAATGGTACCTTCCTTAGCAATGCTAGCCAATGAGGTTACACGAGGTGTGTGTGGAAAGAGAAGTAAGGGGGACAATAAACGTCACAGTCTATATGATTTGCCTGTAAAGTAGACTGTGGACCCCTTCAAAATCGATCCCGATCTAAAATCATCAGCTTGCCCACATTACCCCTGGTGTAACCTTGGGGGTCCCGGTAGCTTGAAGTAACAGCGATTACATCTTGGAAAAGTAAGAATCGAAGGTGAAAAGAGAATCCTTGAGAATCAGGCCAGGAATGATTGGACAGAGCGACTGGTGAAAGGCTATCAGCCCGTTTGAGTGGGTCATGTGTCTGGGTCATGATGAGAATAGATTTAGCTGGTGCTGGTTTCAGGCAACATCTCCATCACAGATTCACTTCCTCATATGAGGATGAGGAGAGTGGGGGAAATGAAGGGTGAGAGAGACCAGCGAGAAACGGAAAGAGGACATGAAAGAAGGTGAGATGGACGGGAAAGCAGATCAACAGAGTAGTCAAGGAGGGCCACAGGAGGAGAAAGTGTGACAAAAGCGATAAAGAGCATGGAAGCATGAGATGAAGAAAGAGAGACATAAGGACAGCGAGAAAGAGAGAGGAGGAAAGGGAGCAATAGAGAAATCAGCGAGGAGAACGAGCAGGAGGAGGGACAAAGACATGCAGAGCGAAAGCTGGAGGAGTGATGGAGAGAAAGAGAGCAGTCAGTACGTGCTCCAATTCATTTGGAGTTTCATTAGAGGAAGCGAGACAGAAAGAAGGAGACGGGGAGCAGAACAAAAGCAATCAAGGGATTTTCAGGAGAAGATATGTGTGGCCAAAATCAATAAGTACTCCTTCACTCCCTCACTCTGCCCAGCACTCAGCAGACACACCATCAGAGCCCACGCACACACACGCTCACAAATAAAAGCAACAAAATATGGATGTTTATTATTATTAAAAGAAAAATACAAAAGATTAAATGAAATAAGACGAGAGGTTGTAGGGAGTTGGGGGGGGCAACTGCGTGTTAGAGAGGCATCAAGTATATTATGCGTGTCTGACATGACTAAAACTTGCTTTGTGAGCATCTAATTCTTACATGGTGTGCATCTGCACGTGGTGTACATTTACTTTACATTTTCAGTATTTACTGTACTGATGTTTTGGTAGTTGAGAACCAGGCGGATCATAATGAGCTCGAAATTGCTGGGAGCGTTTCCCCTGCAAAGCACCGCATTAGCATAAAATCTACAATACTGCAAAACTGAATCAAATTTAAATTGCAAGAGGAGAGTATTAATTATTGGCAGAAGTGACTTCTCCTGTGGCACACACAAACTGTCAAAAGCAAGACGTGTATATTTTTCTGCACTTCTTTGACAGGAAATCAACATTAAAGAAAGCAAATGAACTTAAAACATAAACGCATGACAGCAACTCCTAAGTTATGCAAAATAAAGGATGAAAAACTACACTGAAGCACTCCGAGTTTGTTTTTGAGCAGAGCTACACAAAAACTCCAAAAGACAAACTGATGGCAACCAAGCAATTCATGGATCACCAACAGTCATCTAATGCTTGCCCCTGAAAAACTGGTTAACGGTGCCCACTTTTCCCCCACACATCAGCATCAGATCATGACAGAGACGGCTGTTCGTCTCTGCTTTTCCTAACTTGCACAGTCTCTACAGTAGGGCTGCAGCTAACGACTCACTGTTGATTTATCTGTCAATTATTTTTCTAATTAAGCTTATAAAACATCAGATAAAAATGGCCGTACCGTTCACACAGCTCAAGGTGACATCTTAAATGTCTACTTCCAAAATCTACATTTATTCACTTTATAACAACAAAAACCAAAGCAAAAGCACCAAATCCTCACATTTGAGAACCTGGAGCCAGAAAATGTTTTACACTTAAGCTTAATGGATGTATTTATTTTGCCTACCTGACCTTATTAAGCGCAAAGTGCAGAAAAATGTTATGCTGAAAAAGCTGGTATGCAAGTTCCTGTGATTTCTTTGAAAATGAGGAAGGTTAAAAAGTTAAATAATGTTGTTATTTGTTTTTAATCTATTCTGTATATACTACATATAATGTGTATCAGTCCAATCCAGAGGAGGAACCTCCTTGTCTTATTTTCCTGATAAAGTTTCTTTTGTGAATGTGTGCACGTATCTTGTACACATTTTTAAGCCCATTGAGACGAAAATGTGATCTGTGAATTTGGGTTATATAAATAAAACTCACCCGGCTACAGAGCTGATTCTCAGTATGAACACACACACACACACACACACACACTAGCAGGATTATGTAGTGGCACATCACTTGGCTGACTCTTCCAACTGGCCCCTGGCTGTGCGTCCTCGAGTAGCAACTCAACTCCCAAGCCTGAGTCCTTCTCCTCTGCTCCTCCGAGCCGATCTCCTGGCAGCACACCTACACCATACTCTCTACAAATTGCCTCTCCATCTCACCTGTCCCAGCCAATTATCAATTATTGATGAATGGGTCGCCTTACCGGGCCGAGAGACCGCGCGGGGAGGGGAAAGGGAGAGGAAAGAGCAGGCCTGAGGGTGAGAAGAGGAGGTGAGGAGAGCACAGCAGACCGTTATTACCTTAACAAACTGACTACAGCTCTGTGCTAGTGTGTATTGGAAGTAGCAGTGGAAGGAGCAGACACAGAAGAAGCAACAGACTCCCACAGAGCAAAGTGACTATTTACTCACAATTCCCACTAAAAGGGGGGAGACCGATCAATGCAAAATCAATACTGTGATGTGAGAAGATAAGTTGAATGTCGTCAGAACCTGGCTGTAAAGGCTGCATAACAGTGAACTTTTCTATTCTTACCTAAGTGTCATTTTTTTTCTTCTCAAAGACTAAATCACTCATTACTATAAAAAATTGAAAGGAAGACAAATACTCACAGCTCATCACTGCATCATCAATATTGAGATAGCACCCTGCTCCCACATTAAATTAAGTAATTCAAATGGTGTCTGCACATCCGTAGGCTAAAGCACCCTGTGTTTGCCCAGTCACGAATATGTGTTTTCTTTTCTTTGCTTTGTTTCTTTTTTTATCATTATTTTAAAGTCAGTCCACCTTACACGAGAGCACTGTGGAGATTTTTCATTCACAACACATTCCAGACAACAGTAAGAACAAGAGAAGCATCGTCAGTAGAAAACAAAACAGTACAAAAACACTAAGCAGCACCACAGTGCAGCAGGACATTGACTCAAGACGTGTAATCCTCAGAGGTGAAGCTCTATAATGAATGTACAACGTGTACAACAAGAAAGTGACAGTAAGTAAAGTGGCCTTTGTCGAGTGAAGAGATCTGGAAATTTAGACACTGATGCAGGACGTAGCTTTTGAATTAGTGCATAGTGTTTCTCCTCAACATTAGCCTCTCCTGACTCACATGTGACACAGACTTAATACTGCAGATTTGTTTTTGTTTTGTTTTTTATTGTGGCAGAGGGCGAGGTAACTTTTAGTCAAACTCCAAAAACTGCTGCATCCCATACCTCCCATGGTGCAACTGAAATGCGTCTGGCTCCACGCTTCCGCTTTGTAAGTCATGGTTTCCATTAAAAATTTGAGACCTTCAGTCCCAAACCGAGATTACTTTGTTGACATTGCGTTCCCAGACATAACAAATCTTCATCTACAAGACATTATACAGCTGTTTTGCCAGCTGACTATTTTTTATTGTGACATGTGTAAACTGATTTTGGCGTGAAAAAAAAAAAAAAAAAATCACTGGAATTCCCCTTTAAGTAACCGACGTCAAATTTCTTCAATGTCATGTAAACAAGAGACAGAGAGGCTGTAACTGAGTTTAAGATTTAGGACCATGTATATGCTTAACTTCTAATGGGGGTTTTAACAAGACTGCATGTGAATGACAAAGACCCAGGACAGAGTCAAGCATGTTGTTAGAATACTTAATATATGCCAGTGGAAGCCTCGGTTCAATAGCGTGGTAGAGGTTGAGGGAGAAATCTGATTAGCAGTCAACTGTGTTTAAACACGGGTTTAGAAGTAATTCCGGTTGTTGCAGTGCATCTAAACGGGCTCTCCATTTTCCTAACTTAACCTCATTTCAACCAGAATTTAAAGCTTTTCAAAAACAAGCTGGCAGGTCATTAAAACATAAGTTTAGTTTAATGGCAATAAGATAAGCACACCATTAAAACTATATTTTTTATAGTTGTTGCATCATTTCCAAATTTCTTCCCTCACAAACGCTACTGTTAACTATATTTTTTATAATATTAAAACAACAAGATTAATACTGTTTACTGTTGGCCAGTGACAACATGAAATCTGTGTGTGCGCTCCATAACAGGAACCACAACTGTGCCGACACGAGGGTGTTGTCGCCTTCACTCTGTAATCGTCACACCTGATAAGCCAGCAGCTCACAATGCTCTGCAGTCCAGGATTCAAAGGAGAAATTCATCCTTTCACCGTAGGACCGAGTCACATTATAACACATCATCACTCATCACAAAAGGCCAAGAGGTTCTGAGGCTAAAGTGGGAGCACATGGCTCCACTACTGGCAGGCTGAGACTACAATCCTGCAAATGAATTCGCTTGTAAAACTGTAATAAAAGCATCCAAACAAAGGGATGTGACATAAGTTTATGAGCCATGTTGGAGCCCATGCAAAAAGAAACTGGCTGCTACAATATAATGGACTTGGCTCACGACCAGCATGACTTAATTTGCATTGGTGTAACTTTTCTGCATCCGTTCATTGGGAACGTTGCTGTCTTACTTATGGGGGAACTAGGAGCCACATCTCACAAACAGAAAAAGGTTTGAGTCATGGCAAATTCAAACGTCTGAAGGGAGGGGCCAGCGAGGTAAAATGCCAAGTCCGCCACAGACGCTGACCACTCAGAAGGCTCTTTGGCTCGCAGGGGAGGGGCCAACGTTGGGGTTGGAGGCCCCATTGAGGGAGTGCTCAGGATCTCTGCAAGCAAAATATTTGATCAATGACTCACAGCAGGCACACATTAAGACACACAGGCCCATACGTGTGCACATGCATGCACGCACGGGTGCGCGGACACACACACACACACACACACAAACACACACTCAGTTACTATTCTCCACTGGTCCATAACAAAACTGAATTAAATGTACCCCTTCAGCAATTCCAGTGACAGGGCCCAGATCTAAAAAGTCCGTCATGCATATGTAAGAACACACACACAAAAACAGAGAAAAAGAAAGCCACACAGTGAGGCTGCAGCTACACAAACGCAGACAGGATATAGCCCACACCCATGCGGTGCACAGCCATTCCTGCCATGCATTTTTTACATATTGCAAATGTCTGGAAGCCCCTTACCCAAACTGCAGCTGGCTAAGCACAGCCAAAACCAAGAGGCCTATATAGGAACAGCCTATAGAAACATGACTCCACTCTGAAAACGGCTCCCTGCTACATCTATCAGAGTGCCACGGTTACCATTTGATGCTGGGCTCGTTCTGTCTGATGGAGTCCAACCAAAATGCAACAAAACATGGTCTCAGTTAAGTAATCTTGATTGACTAAATAGTCACGTTTAAATATCTCACCATGCAACAAGAAAAAAAAAGACACCAAAACAACATAAAAAATACCCAGATATTCAAGAGGCGTGCATCCCCGGCAGAATACCAAAAATCCTGGTGCAAAAAAGTACTGTGAGGACAAAGCAGCGTATGTTTGAATGTACACATATGCTGCTCAAAGGCGATCACAGACCAGCTGAAAAAAAAGGACACACACACACACACACACACAGACAAACTGATGCTGTGTGGTCCAGAAGAACAAACAATCCCCTCCGGCCACAGATACACCCCGAGGCCTCTCACTCACACACACACATGTGCACTCATTCAAACAGGACACTTGGAACTCACAACACACACACACACACACACACACTTTCACACCCAAAGAGCCAACATTAAGGCTGCCACACCCAGTCAAAGTATAAGGGTTGGGTGTTTTTTCCAGCCAGGACTACAGGATGGCAGCGTTTCCACCGTCAGTATGACAGCAGTGCTCGAATAAAGGCTGGAGTGAGTTAAAACAATCCGTGCTAAAATAAACAAAACCTTTTTTTTTCCCCGTTAATTGGATTAGAATGATTCACAGTTATGCTCCACAAGATGGACAGGCAGCACCAAAAACCACCAAGAAGAGGGGCCCAATACTTTTTCCAAGTGCGCCTCGTTCACATAGCTACTCAGGTGTGTAATAAGAAGAGTAATGTGGGGGTTTCTACACAGCTATTCCCTTTTTTGTGTATATAGCACATTACAAAGATGACAGACCCAAACTGAAAGTTGTTATCCACATTTGTATGATACACTGCATCTCGCCCTTCTCTACGAGGACACTAATTTTCGCTCTACCTCAAAATGTGGGCATTCAAAACAGCTATAAACATAATTTTTTCCTTCAATGAATGGCCAGCCAACACCTCATATGAACTGCTCAACACACTTACTGTGTTAGCATGTACAGGTGTGCACACGCAAAATCATAGAGCATCACAAGAGACTCGCTCGAGAACTGTTATCTTTGGTCTCCGTTTTTCCATTTCGTGATAATTAAAAAGAAATTCTTGATGTCATTGGTAAAGATGACTAATGACTGCAACAACTACAGTCTAAATCTGCCTGCATGTGTGTGGTGGGTGGTGGTATTTTCCCACCAAGATTACACTGAAGATGGGATGCTGGACACAGTCAGCTCTTCTTTCACATGACAGTTGTAGTTTATATAAATACAATTCACATAAATCCATTTCAAAACGTATATCCTCTTCTGGGGGAAGTCTGGCTGACACAAAGGGTTTAGAGAAGTCAGTGGCTTCATAGACTGTCTAAACAGATGCTTTGTACATGATCAAAAGAGGTGATGTCCTGCTTAAAAAAATCTATCTAATCTAATATAAATCTTTCATCTTTACTCTTTGAATTCAGGCACTCTGGGGCGGAACCTGAAGGCATCATTTCCAACCAACCATTGGGGAGCTGATCGGACATTCAATAATGGATTTTATGGGCTTTACGCGACACACTTTTGCGACCTGTACCGTCACATTTCACATTCTTTATTTCCCAACATCATCCTACAAATCACTGCTTTCCCAGAACACTGAAACAGTGCTGCTTTATGTAGAGTCCATTCAAAGTCTGCCAGCTGTTCCACATACTGCAGTATATGCTCCAAGCCACGGAAAACGGCATCACATTCACGTACACTCTGCACACCCACGCTTAAACTGCAAAGCCACAGATGCGCACACAGGTGTCGTCATATTGATACACACAACAGATCGAATGCTCTCTGCAATCAGGCCTATCAGAGGAGAGGCTGCAGTCTGGGCTGCTTCCTTCAGCTCGGCAACAGTGCACAAACTCAGTTCCTTTTTGTATTGTCCCTTGATACAAATTTGGTGTGCAAACAAGCCTTACAATCAAACCAAATAAGAAGTGGATTGGGATTTTCCAGTTCAGGGTAATCTAGTTCAATTGGATGTGAAAGTACTACAACTTTGCGGTGGAAAAGGAACTGCAGAGGGGTTGTCAAAAGGAGCCGTTCTGAACCGTGTTGCCATGTTTGCGATGACTGGTGTTGGCCGGCTGGGTTACGGGCGGTCACTCACTTGCATGCTTGTCTGCCAGGGCGATGAGTGTGCTGGAGATGTCCCTGCGTCGGTAAAAACACACCACTTTGGCCTCCACATTCCCATTGGCTGTCTGCAAACCAGAGACAATCGGCGTTACCACGGCAACAAGTGGTGCCGCACACAGAGCACCCACGTACACGCGCGCGCGCGCACACACATACACACACAGATTAAAAACCAATAGATGAGGTTAGTTCTTAACGATGGCTGAAAACGCAGTGTGAGATGACAGAAATTCTCCAAAAATCACAGTGAGTTTTGCAGTTATCAGGACAGTGAGAAGTGCTGGGGGTCGTCCTAGTCCTAGTATTCATTTTCCTGCTAATACTACACTGGTATGCTGATAAGACATTGTTTTAAAATTAGGAGCTGCATTGCAATGTTTTTATCCAATGCTACCTGAAAAAAGAAAACTACCGGTAGTACTACAAAAAAAAAAGTGTACAAAAAAAAAAAAAAAATCAATAAAGCTCATTTAGAAATTGATTAGCCACTTTTATGTCTTTTTTTCCCCCCACAAATGAAAGAAAATAGTATAATAGTGCACACTACGATACTGATAAGCTCTGATACTTTAAAGTGTATATATCACTGACAATCACAATCTGCTTTTATCATATCATCCGAGCACATTGGATTAGGAACTCTCTCATAAATCCTTCTCGTGAGGTGCAATGTGAGGGGAAGACAGATGGAGACGATGGAGAATAAGTGGACAACATTGCCATATTTCTTTGCATCCTGCAGAGAGTTCAGCACTGCACACTTTGTACTTTACCCAGACATGAAATAATAAAAATCCAATTTCCCACATTTCTATCTTTGACGCATGCTGCGGTAACAACAAAAACATGATTTTCTCAATTATGACTCTTTGTGAGAGCAATCTAAAATACTTTTTTTCTTTGCTAATGAAGAAAGTTTTAATGAAATGCTGAGGAATTTTTTTTTATTATTATTTTTAGGTTTCGACTTGCCAGCACAATTAATCTGGGGAGAATTATGGAATGTTCTTTTTAAAATTGCCTTGTGCACGTGAATTAAAACTCTAAACCTAACTTGGTCTACAGGCCAAGCTTGCCGAAAGGAAAACACATTTACAGTCAGAATTATGCCATAAAGATGCTTTAAGGTACAATTTAAACATGCGTTACTTCAGCTGACTTGATCATATTTTATATAACTTAATGTCACATCCCATTCGTTGGTATCTCAAAGCAATTTGACAAAGCAAAGAAGAAGCAGGAGTGTGCTTTCCTTTGGCATTTCCATAATAACTTTCTAAAAATTTACATGTGGATGTAAGTTAGGACTGTAAACCTTAAGGTGTTCTCCTGCCCAATTAAAGCAGAACAGATGATGAGAGCTGAACTGGTGATACAGGCAGGAAAAAGACCTCAGTATGCATGTAAGAAACAAAGGGAAAAAAATGGTATCGCTGGTGTGATCACAGCAATGCATAAAAGTGTAGTTTAAGAAAATAAAGCAGCAAGGTTGATAAATTTTCTACAATCATTTACGCAGCTCCACTTCCAAGTCAGTGAATCTCACGTTTTTTGCATGATGTTTCAGAGCTGAAACAAATACTTAAATTAAATGATTTGTCGAGTGTCAGAAAAATCTGCTACTCTTTTAACTTATATGATAATAAAACTTAATATCTTCAGTTTCAAATTTTTGGTCAGACAAAAAAAAAAAAGCCATCTCATACGGTCATCTGGCGCTTTAGGGAATTGTGACGTGCATTTATTTTTCAACATCTTCTTTCACACCAAAAGTGCTATTGAGGAAAAAAAATCGGAGGCGTTGTGATCGATAAGCTGCAGATCAAATATTTTTAATTATTAAATAAAATCATTTATGCATATTCTAATTTTGAAACATTCTTATTGTTGTTTGTGGCACTGATTAAAAAGATTGTTTTGTACAGGCATTATGTAAAAGGCTTTCAGTTGAGTCTGTTCAGCGAAATTCTTAATTTTTCAATTTTTCAATACAGAATATTTACTGTAATTGTCAATATTTTTCTCAATAGTTTTGAGCTGCTGGTTGTCAACATTCCTTCCTACACTGTTCTATACTTTCCAGACATGTATCTCCAGCCTTAAGGGGAGAAACTCAGAGATCCCCGAGGAGCAGAGAGACTGACAGTGACAGGAAGAATAGAAGGCTCACTCTGAGCTCTGTGTCAATCACATTAAACAGTCTCCATATTATCCAGCACAGGCCTGGGACAGGGGACAGACAGCGGGCACCTGTAACTAGTCTACAGAGACAGGTCTCTTTCACGGCTTCTTTCACTGAACCATGTACAAGCTGGCAGGCTGAGATTTACCAGACATCATCCACAGCAGCAGAGTCATCACACCTGATACAGCATCGCTACTTTCAGTGCAATAAAGATATGCACAATTCAAATCACACAATTCCTACGCTTGAAAAAAATCTGCAAAAACACTCACATTTTGGAAGCACTTAAAGGGAATTTTTCAACAAATCATTTCTGTTCCCTGCTACATTTGAAATCTTCTGAACATTTTTCGTAAAATTGCAATTTTCGTAAAATTTTAAACAAGAACAGCATTTAATTTTTCCAATAATATTTTTACAATTCTTCCATTAAGATACATTGTAAACTGACAAATGTACTGATATTGAGTTTTATAATATAGATAAAACACCTGGAAAAGACTAAGTTTAAAGTAAATTAAGTGTTTGTTTTCCCTTGACCCTTAGCAGAACATTTATACACAGCAGTTCAGGGTGTATAAAGAAGCCTTAATTTATCTTCATGAAAACTTATAATGGTCAGGATGTCTTTTACAATTCAAGGCATTAAGATTTGTTTGACACTACGAGCCAAATTTCTGTATGCTTTAGAGATTCAGATCTGATCTGTTCAGTCTCTCAACAAATCAGATTATACAGGAGTCGGTTTGTAAGGTCGCGACGGAGGCACGGAGTCTGACGTACAGCTGTCAGATGTGCGCTGCATTCAAGGGCAGGAATTCAACCTCAGACACACAACCACACCACACACTCACCTTGTTCAACTCCTCTATCCTCCTGATCAGCAGTGGGTTGCTGGACGAGTTCTCAAAATAAACATAATCTGCAGGGAGGGGGGGGGCAAGAAGGAGAAAAAGGAGGAGGAGGAAGAGAATGGAAAGAGAGGAAAAGAACAAAGAGAAACGTCAGTCAGCACTGCGAGGTCACCCAAACATTCAGGGTGAGTTCCAGTTGGACCATATTATGACAGCATAATTAGTCGACAGGAAAGCGCATCACAGGCACCACCGAATGTTGGTTTAACTCGAGTAGGTTAATTTCATACTGAGGACATCCAGCTGTAGTTGGGAGGTCTGAGTGAGTGAGACACACCAACACACTGTGGCACATACACAACAGCTCAGACTCTCCAGACCTTCCATTTAGCCTGCAGCCTTGCATTTCCTCATGCTTTCTTTGTCTTATCGCTCCATCCCCCCAATGTGTAGTTGTTGTTGCTGTTTGCATGCACGGTGCGTCCGCATTTGTGTGGGTGTGTATGACAGGCTACACAAGCTTTACCACGCATGTGTGACTTTACTATGCATCCAAGTGTGTGTGTGTGTGTGTGTGGCTCCTGGCACTGCTCCAGGCCCATTGGAGGCTTAGCTCTCACCAGGATGTCCCCACAGGCCCCAATCTTGGTAGGGTGCCTGGTCTTAGCCCTGCATGTGTCTTGGCTGAGTGCTGTCAGATTATACCCCACACTTGGAAGGTTGCCTGGAGGTGGAGCTATCCTCCCTTCATCCTGAACCTCACCCCACCCCCTGCCTCCTCTCACCCACAGTCCCTGACCCCCCCGTGCCTCGGGTCTTCTTGACCTGAGAGGCCAAAGAATGCCCAAAATTCCAGCAGGGTACCCATGATGCACACTGACTCCTGCTTTTAATTTCAGCAGCTCCTGTGTCCAACACTAACCGGTTTAGGCATGCATACATCATACTCGCACATGTAGCATCTGAGCTGACATCCAAATCTACCTTGCATTTCAACTGTCAGAGTTAAGAGTAAAATCCATGTACCAGTGCTGTTTTAACAACTACCTGTAATGTGTCTTGTATTTGTTTGTTCTGCATGAATATCTCCAGAATACAGACAACGTAACATGCCTGAATAAGAATATAGTGATAAAACATGAATCAAATCATGAACTGATGGATAAGGAATTTTAATTAATTGTTAAGTTACCGGCAGAAAACCCTTAACCATTGTTTGTTAGCAGCTCTTCAAATGTAAAAACTATACGCTTATTTTCTTATGTTATATTTTTGTTAATTCAATATTGAACACGATATTGAAGTAGAAGATGCACACACTGAACACAGCAGAATGATAATCTTGCATAGAGATGTGAGAACTTCGCCCTTCCTCCCGTGGGTTAACCGAGGCAGGAGCAGCAGTTCACAAAGTATACACAGTGTCAGTCCTATGACAGCTTCTTCTAGCAACCTCAGACACATACTCACTACTCAGCATCACTTCAACTCAGAGAGAGAGAGACAGAGAGAGAGAGAGACAGTTAGAGAGATAGAGAGAGAGATCATCACAACACGTCTGTCTACTCTTCACCCCGTAACAGCTTGTTACTAAACTCCACTGCCACTCTGACATCTTCGACCTGCTGCTGAATATCAAATAGTCCAACTTGAAACTGAGCGCCGCCGAGACAGAAAATGAAGACGAGGTATCGAACTTGCTCGGGAGGCTGCAGGCTGGAGGTCAGAGGTCAGAGAAACTGGTTTGTGACAACTTCTAATCACCAGACTGGGCTGTGAAACGTGGATAAGGAAAGTGAGTGGGACTCTATCGCTTCACTGAAGAGCCAAAGTCGAGGTGCCTTTGAGCAGCAAACCTGATCAGAGATAAACAATTTGTTAATTTATCACCTTAGTGTGTCACAAGAAAATTAACTGGGTTAGGCATTATCAATCAATCTTATTTTCGAACAAAATTGCAGAGCACGTGATGCTTACAGCTTCACAAATGTGAGGATTTTCTGCCTTTTCTCATTTCAAATTCTAGTACACTGAGTGTTTTTGGATTTTGGATTGATGGATTTATATCAAAATTCCTATTTATAGACATCGCCTTGGGCTTGTGTACATCATGATCTTCCAGTGTGCATTTTCCTTTTTTTTCCCTATTTTCTTCTTTTTTATTGATCCAAAAATTAATCGAATAACCAAGAGGTGACTTGAAACATACTGTACTGCTCTTCTATATGTGGAATAGAGCTGTAGCTAACAATCCTCATTTCCATTACCAATCGATTTTTTTAAACCATTTATTTCCTGTGAGATTCTCTGAAATTAATAAACAAAAACACACACGGTCAACACATTAAATCTGAATGAGGAATACACAGAGTTCATGGTGATGTCTTTAAGTTGCTTATTTGTTCAACAAACAGTACAAAAAAATGAAAGATTTTCAATTTACAAAACACGTGAAAAAGGAAAAAGCAGCAAATTATCACATATGAGGAGCTGTAACCACCTTTTGCCTTTGCTTGATAAAATTACGCAAATCATCAAAAGTGGTGATGATTAATTCTCTGTCAGTAAAGAAACTGATTGACTGACTAATGGATAATGGACCTCATCTTTTCAGCAAGCCACATACTGTGACTGAATACACTGTTAAAAATTGCCTGGACACATAAAGGTAAATAAAACTGTCAATGTTCAAAAGAAACCTGATGAAAAAGTTGCTTGACGCTCAGAAACAGGGATGGGTCTCATAACAAACCACGGAGAGAAAGGCTGACGTTTAATTGCGGCCTTCAAATGTTCGCCTGCTCCAAGGGAGCCATTAATCGCGAGCCAAAATGCGTCATGACCGTTTCGAACTGAAGCAGAGCCACATGTCCACATTCAGTTTTGGTGTGGGGTTGGGTGTGAATTGCCGCCACACAGCAAGACACTTTCTGGATGGTGACGCCACATTTCTCCCAGTACATTCAGAGTCACTGTGAAGGTGGGATACTGTGCACAGCTCGCCGTCTTCCTTTTTCCTGGCTCGGGAACTTAAGTTACCCAGAATGGAATGACTTTATGTGCCCCCTCCTGTTGCCTCCACAAAGAAAAAAAAAAAAACAACAAAGATGGGAAGAAAATGGTTAAGTGACAGTCAAGAGTGGCTTGCTTGAGTGTTGGAGTTTCCACCATGTGAGGAGCTGAAGCCTGGTAGAGAGCGTGCTGGAGAGGAACTCAAAATGAGAGCAACAGAGAGAAAGAGAGGGCCTGTAGGCACTGAGCAGAGTCACTCAGCCTCTCCATTTCCCATCAGCCCTCCTGCCGCCTCAAACCGCGTTCACCCCCGCCCCTCCCCTTCCCACTCTCCAGCGTCAGCCAATAAGCAGGCTCCGGCGCCTGTGATGTCACAGTGCAGTCGGATTTTGCGTGAGCCAATCAAGGCATGTTACTGAGCCCCAAAAGAGAGAGTCTGCTGGGCTCAGATTCAAACCAGGCCAGAGAGAGAGAGAGAGAGACAGACAGACAGTGAGTCAGACAGACACAATGATGAGAGAGGGAAAACATGAGATAACTGATGGAGAGAGAGATACGTGGACAGGAAGAGAGATGGAGACAGCTGACCAGAAATGTTTAAAGTGGGTGGATGAGTCAGTAAGACAGGTAAAAAAAGAAGCAAAAAAAATCAAGACATGTGAGAGAATCACCGTACAGGCACAAACCAAACGAACCTGTATGGCTCCACACCTGTGCCCTACTTAAGGATCACCATCCAAACTACACACTAAATGGTAAAACTCATTGAGTTTCCGTACTGGTTAGTTTGTAGAGATACTATCTGACTTGAGAGGCAAACAGTCCATAAAACTGTGAAGAGAGTTGCTGACATTACAACCTGGACAGAATAATTCCAGCATGCCACAACTCGTGTGTATTTGGGGAAAAAAAAGACAAACAAACAAACAAAAAACAAAGTACCACGTGTATGAAATGTATGACAGACAGTGGAGGCTGTAAAAACACATGTGAATGGAATTAGACTGTCTATGTCAACACCTGCCAGTTATCTAAGAATTTAAGTTTAATTTAAGCATTTAAGTAATTAAGTAACAATTAAGTTTGTTGATCTGTATGATTGTTATAAACAACAATATGGTAGATTAATTAATGGTAAAAAGGTTGCTACAACCAAAGTTTTCATTTTTATACTCAGTGAAAACGGTGAGGAAACACCTTAGGACTAAGATGATACACAAAACAAAATTATGCTAATTCTTTTCTTTCTTTAATTCTTTCTTTAAATCTCTGGGGGTTTTTTTTTTTAGAAATACTGCAAAACTTTATGAATGAATGAATGAATGAATTGAAAGTATATGAACAGGGAAAGTTTGTTTAAAAAAAAAAAAAAGACACATTTGCAATCGGTGACAAAGATTTGTGAGGAGGCAAAAAGGTCGAGGTGTTATAGCGTATTGTGTATCTCTGGCAGCTCTGCTACCACTTTAACTACACTATTCGCCAACATGTGGCGATCACCTGATAAGAGAATCAAGACGGTTCCTGCCTTGGCACTCCATTTAAGCAGTTTTCCCCACCCTTGCTGCCACGCAATATACAGCGTGCCAGCAGCAAAGCCTAAAGGGAATGGGCCGAGTTCAAGCAGGCATAGACGCAAACTTGAAGCATCACTAGCAGAGTTGGACGAACACACAAAGAAGGAATGTGTATGGGTTTTCCATACAGGTGCAGAAATAACAGCAATAATAATATAATAGTAATAAAAATAATGAAAAGGGCTGGGCTAGAGCTAAGAAGGGACGTGGAAAAGTAGTAAATAGAGAACATCCACCCACACTTAACCATCCAACCGCACATACCCTCACCACACCACACACCCTATCCAAAGCTTGCTCACACACTCACGCTGAGAGGTGTGTCTGCCGTCATGAGGAGCAGCCGTGAAAGAGATTATAGCTCCAACTGTCATAGTACGAATGGAGGTTTCTATGGTAATGGGTGGGAATTTAATCTTTGGAATCAATCCCACACCTCGTTTTCACACTTTGATATCACTCACTTTCACTCTAAATGCCGTAATCAACCTTGGCTCCGCTGCACACATCTGTTTAAAGTGAGACATGAAGCAGCTATCCATTTGTGCATCCACCTATTTAAACTTTTCGTTCTTCTTGTCATTCCTGGCTGAGGAAGATGAGTTACTTTCAGACGGTCTCTTCTGACTATGGAGATAATTCACATTGAACAGCGGAATTAAAAACATAAAATATGTCTTTTTCGTAAATGTCAGAGTTAATCTGTTTAGTGGTGTTTAAGCAGAGTGCTATGTTGAGTTAACAGCAGCAGAAACTTCGCCTCATGCATCTGTCTCCCACTTGTGTCGCAGCCACCACTGCAGCTAGATCTTATTTAAATGTGACTAATCAGCAAACGTGTGGAGTTTTTACACAAATGTCTCTCCCAAACAGCTACCTTCGGGCAGTTTAGAGATCCAGATCTTAAATTCCAGATAGCTGACGTGCTGCATAGATGCCACAAGGTCGACAGCTTGCAGTAAACGCTGCTTACTGTGATGGATGTATGTGCAGTTTTGCCTCTAAAGAATTGTGATGATGGGGACACTTTGTTGAATGAATCTAATAGCTGTCACGGAGCTTTCCAAATGACCACCCTGAAATGTGCAGGATGGCAGTGAACTTCACTCTGTGACTGCACCCACCAGACCTGCGAAAGAGACGAAGAGCAGCGTAGGGAAATTAACTTCAGCCACCAGCCAAACAAAGTGTGGGCACTGTCAAAGTAAGTTTAAAAATTAGCAAACACTACAACACCTTTAAGACGCTTCTGAATCATATCTGGCAGCATAGACAAAATCCACACCAGCCACTGGAAATGTGGGCGCTGACGCTAAAGTTTGCCCCTTTCAAATTTAGTAAATACTACAACATGTTCAGCACACTCCAAACAAGAACTGTCACACTCCAACAGCTTTTGTGCAAGTATTTATTTAAAGAGGGGCTATCCAAAATTGGCCCACCAACCTTTATTTTGTGAGGTAAAAATGCTCTTTACATAGGATCACTAATTATTATTATTTTTTTTAGAGTCTGATAATAGTGGGCAGAGTGATGCGCAGGAAATCAGTCAATTATGGGAGCTTAAGATCCGACTACCATTTTGTATCTTTACAATACAACAGGTGTTTCAGTTTTTCCAATGCCAATGGAAAAAGTTAGGGCCCCTCCAATTTATAGGATAGCTTCACAAGTTTTAAAGTCTGTCTTAAAAAAAAGATAATCGGGTGGGCTGATGAAGACTGAACAGGTATTGCTAACTGTAATAATTCAATCCTTTAGTATGTTCAATGTAAATAATAACCACAGTCCTCATTCTGTGTAAAAACACATTATAAAGGTCATCTGAAGCTTCTGTCAGATTTTGGCAGTCACAAGATTTTTAGCACAAAATTCCTCATTTGTGGAAATGAAGACATGCTGTAGTACTAGTCTAATTCAGACCGGCCAATCAGCTCTGCATGAAAATTGCAGAGCCTTCATTCATCTGAACGGGATAAGATGGGATGGCAAAGATGAAACGGCTGCCACCATAACGTTCCAGTTGTAGAAAATCTGAATGTACTTTAAACCTCCGTGCAGTGTTCTGGATCTAAGAAGGCTTAAACGTCATACATTTGTTACTCAAAGCGGACTTCAATGATTATATTTCATGTCTCGACAATCTTTCACATAAGCAGCTCCCTCCAAACCAGCCCCATGCACTGTAATAACGAAGGGCTGATCTCAGTCTGAATGCCCATCAAGACTGCTGAAGTCCGATATTCGCTTCAGATAAATTTAGGAATACGCTTTTGCAGAGAATGAGGACTACAGATTTTGCCTGCCATCACTTCAGATTGAAAATACATTTGGAAAAGGTGTTTTAAGGCCACTGGCCCATATAAGCAAGGGGACTGGCTACATCAAATGAGACCTGTTTAATCGAACACTTGTTTTAGGATAGACTTAAAAAATTGGAAACCTATCCTTAAAAGCATAGAACTTAAAGCTCTCAACAAAGCGATTATTTTTCTCACTGTCTTATTTGACAGTCATTTTTGTCTGAGCAATAACAAGTCTGCAGCAAGTCTTGGCAACTCCCGTGTGCGGGTTTAGATTTTTAAACTTCTGTGACAACGCACAAAATCTCTCGGCTAGCTTATCTTCTCTTCCCACTATTAAGCCGATAGGACTTGCGATATAGACTATACTTAGTCACCAACACTTTCCTGTGTATGGCGGGGAAGCACTAGGAAGACGCACTGCAGGCACAGGAAGAGTGGCGTGTGGCCTGCACGATAAAAACAAAGACAACAGGGCCCATGGAGCCAGCTTTTGTCCACTGTTCATTCACAGGGGAAGTCATTGCTTTTCCAAGACGATCCTGCATTGTTTTGCAAAGTAGCGGCCATCTTTCTAAGGGTTCTGCTTTGTTCTGATGTTGGGCTGAATTGGTCTCCGGAGAAGCTTCAGTCAATTATGAAGCTTATTTTTGGCCTACATTGTGCTTGTTGTTTTTTTTTTAATCTAAATTATTATTGTGATTGTAAAAAACTATTTAATGGGATGTTTATTAAATTAATTTGATATGTATGGGGATTTCAGATTAGTTTACACTACTACACAGCTAGGCCTACATGTAATGTTCAAATTTTGCTGATCAATGGAGAATATAGTGTGATTAACATGACCAAAAAATAACTTGGTGTGTAAGTTTAGACAGCTTTACTTATTTAGTAAATCTCACTGACATCAAGATCTCTCCTGCAAGAATACACAATGTCACAACAGCAAAGTTTATTCACTCAGAGCAACCAACACACCCACACTAATCAGAACAATCAGAAATATTATTAGAAACATATGCCAGCAAAACTTTGAAGTCTTTCAACAGATGAGTGTCTCTAACTTCTAGATGTTCTGCAGCGCATTCAAGTAATACAGTCCCCATAAAAATTTGAATTACACAGTTGCTGGGTTGTAAAATTATTATTGTTTACATACAGAGTAAACAGCAGTGGGCCTAATATAAATCACTGAGGAACACCTTCAACGGTAACAGTTTAAATGCGAACAAAGAGATATGATTTGAACCAGCTGCGAGCAGAAACATCAAAACTCAGCAGTTATTGAGCTATGACAACTTGTGAGCTGACTGGTGAGTCTAGGATTTTGGACCAACACAACAGCTTGGACATACTGTAGATTGACGATGGTTCCGATATTAATGTCAATGGTTTCATTCATTCAGCTGTACGACAGCCAAAACACACACTGTCCTAAAGCTACACATAAACAGGCAGGCAGATTGGAAAATTGCACATTAGTAATTTTTACCCTTTTGTTTTATACAGACAAGACATAAGCTCAGGTGGTTAGCATCTGTGGTTAGCAGAGAAGAGAGACGTCAACATTTGGCTGATGAAGTGTTAACTTCCTGCCCTGCTCTGGACATAATCCTGTTCTCACTCAGGTAGGCCTTGTTTCATTCTACTAAATAAGAGTGCTATGACGTTCACTACTTGCTATTTTTGATGCACGTACCATAGCCAACAAAGGTCCCGATGTTCCTGTTTCACAAGACAACTGTCAGTAGTCGAGTGTAAATCACAAGAATGTAACTGATCACTTTGGCTTCCTCTCCTCCTACCTCTGACATACACGCATGCAGTTCGGCTCAACTCAGTGATAACAGGTCGAAGATTGGATTAAAATCAGCAACATGGATGAAAAAGTATGCTTGATGGAAACAGATAACAGTCCTCTGAATAGTTACACCTGCCATGGCACTCCGTTGTGCTGCTGTTCTGACACTTCTGGACAGTGAAATTCAAGGACACTCAACATTTAACTTAACGCCTAATAATATGTCAGACTGAATCGAGATTCTGCAATACTAACATCTTGTGTGTGTGTGTGTGTGTGTGTGCGCGCGCACAGGCGTTTGTGTGTAAAGCATCTGATTTTAGTCCTATCCTGTCTTTTCTTTTTGGTTGGACTGCTTCTTTTTATATGTAACGATTCATAGAACCAGTCCTCAAAAAACAAACTGCTGTCTTATTTAAACTATGGTATTGCTGCAGTAACTTGGACATCTCTTTTTTTTTTACACTGTACCTACAGGATAGGAATCAGAGCAAACATAAGCAGTAAATGAGTGGGAGGGAGGAATCTTAATTAGGTATCAACTGGAGTTGCCTGCGCAAATTAAGAGAAAAGAATCATGCTTAAAGATGTGCATTAAGTATGCAATGACATTTTTCATTCCAGTTGTCCCATTTCAGCTCTTGTAGTTAAAATATGGTCGTTAACTTTTTTTTTTTTTTTAATTCTAGTTTCTTTCTCTGCACTTTCTTTGTAAATAGCAGTCTACGTGCTGCTTCCCTGCAAGTCTTGATGTGTTTCTGCAGGTCAGTGAAAAACGAATAATGTTAGTTACCGCTGTGAAAAGAGCAGCCGGGCTATAGTTGAATGGCACGCAAAACTTTTTGGGATATGTTCGCCATGTTACCTTTAATGTATAGAAACACAATGCATGTAGCGTTAGGTGCAGCGGTATATAGAAGTAGTTGTCTGGGATCATCGTAAGTTGCAACAAACACAAAAGAAACGAGGGAATTCAGCAGCGGTTCAGTAAGCAAACCACTACTCTTCATCACCATCCTCCTCTTCACACAGTCACCATCATCATCTGTGAAGCACAAGGCTCTTTAGCTTTAGGGAAATAATAGAAGGGAAGGAAAGACGGACCACGCTCTGTAAATACATAAAAGACCCACGGCGAATCATGGCGAGTGCGCCATAAAAACATTGCGGGAAGGTTCAACAATGTTAACCCCCCACCTTACCTCCAACCCGGTACATGTTCGCTGCCATGACTGCCCCTGGTCCCTGGCTTCCTCTCCAGGTAGAGGGGTGGCTCTCTTCTCTCTCGCGCTGCCGGAGCTGTGTTAGCACTGCCGCCGCTCTGTGTTGGAAAATGGTGGATTGATCAATACGAAACAGCCTAGCTGAGGTACCTTAAAGAGACAGTACACTTTATTTCCTAAGCCCGAACTTTGACGGCAGTGTTTGGAGACAAGCAGTGTAAAAAAAATGACCGATTTAATTCTGTGTTTAATTTTATTACGGTTAGCTGCTAGCATCAAAATAGCATATAGCTGCGCCACAGGCTGTTAGCTCCGCTAAGTGACGTCACCTAAACCCAGACCGACGGTTACCTCACGACTTAGTTACTTAAGTAACGTTACCCATCCAGTTATTTAGTTTGCTTCTCACGTAACTGCTAGTTTTTTAGGGCATTTTTAATTGAATAAAATAGCTTAATGGCCAGAGTAAGCATGGTGAAGTAGTGTCATTACACTAGCTCGAACAAATTTAACTATCTTGATTTTAATAAAAACCCAAGATGTACACGTTTGAAGAATTTAACAAATAAAACACATCGTGGACTCGTTCCAGGGTTGGCAAACACACATCACTGTCCCATCACTAAAACCAAATCCCTCAGGTCAGAGGTGTCAAGTCAGGACCATGGACCACCAGAGGAGGGCCCCATGGGGTTACCAAACGGAAGAGGCTTAGTTCCATTTAATTAATGTGTGTAAGAACCTAAGACTTATCTCTAATTGTGACAGTAACTACATAGATAATAAATATTACATTATAGATCATGTAGGGTACCTGGCCTGCCCATTTAAGGTGGCAAATAGTATAAATGCTTCCTTCCATAGTGGGCCCATTTGCTTTGAGGCTATCCAGGCAAGATTTAATGTGAGATATTCCTCTGCTTGACACAATGGTATGATTACCCTTTAAATTAGTTTTTTTCCCCTCATAATGAGCCTTTAAATCTGCTTAGTGATAAGGTTAAATTCTTTTGTTAATTTTCTGCATTTTTCTTTCCAGTCATTTGCTTTTGTCCACAGGTAATTGTGTAGTATAGCTGGTAGTTTTCAATCATTATGAATCAGGCTGGTAAATTATTTTCATACAGCATTGCAGGTTTATTCATTAACAAAGTGATCTGAACGGTTCTTATTTACACTGCTCTTATTTGGCTCATATTTTGTCAGAGTGAAGCAAATAGTTGCACAACATTATGTCGACTGTGTGCAACAAGGGCAGCACGTTGACGGATATCATGGGATACACAGGACTCTGGCAGCGTCATGGGGAGGTGTAGGACTATCAAGCTTATTATGGGTACCTGCTTAGTTAAATGTATGGAGGATTTTGCCATAATCAGCTATAGCAAAATTGGATTTTCTTTCTTTCTTTTTTTTTTTTTTTGATATTGCAATAAAGACAAGCAGCAAGGTTGATCTGGTCAACACCTACCATAAACACCACTACTCTCCTTGGACATATAAGACAGGGTAGAGCATATAGTCTTCAGTTGTTTGATTAGCCTAGTTTTCAGTGTGAATACAAGCATGGTGCCTCTGTGCTGGAGGAATGCTGTGGTGAAGGCTACATCTGATCTATACCATATGGAAGCCTCAATTACTGTTTTCTTACACAAGGGACTACAGTCTGCAGTCACATGGCCACTATAAGCCAATCGTGTGTACTTACAGTATGCACTCCTGCTCAATGTGCAGTCTCGTGTGTTGGATCTGTGCTGCATTGGAGGGAGCTTTTATTGTGTCCCACGGCTCTTTCATGAGAAAGAACAAGAGACGGGATAGCGAATGTTTTTTGTGTGTTTATGTACGGTTGGTTATGATCGTTGTCATTCATTATAGTGAATTTGAGAACGTTCTCCAAAAAACAATGTGCATAACGTTGTGTTAAAGAAATAAAAGAGCATTATTATCCAGAAGATATTTTTGCATATTTTATATTTTCTTGCCTAAAATACAGTATGCTACTCAGTGCTTTGTGCAACATTTCTGCATGAAACAGCCATTATCTGATTGAATGTTGCTCCATTTTGCATAGAGCACTCCTCACAGTGTCGCACTTTATTTCATATGCTTACCTTGCTAATTGACTTTTATTTGCAGCAGCAAATATGTACAGTATCACAGCGTATCTCAGCATATCCCTGCGATATCATTCAGCAACTGGCACAAGTGAGCTGCCTTTTAAGCTCTTGTAATGTTGTTCCTCAATAAACTGCAAAAGAAAAAGGTGCCAGTACTTAATATGGTCTTAAAAGATGTTGTATCAACAATGCAGCCTTGTGTTTGGGTACTGTGACTACTTTCATTAGGACTATTTGCTTACTTGGCTGCTTGCTGATGTGCAGATGTTCTTTTTGAATCCACTTGCTCCTCTGACAGATGTTGCTGCAGTGAACAAGGCAGGCAGGCAGGCAAGCATGCAGGCAGCACACTATACAGCACAGAGCAGTGCAGGTGTTCTCCCTGATGAATCTCAGCCTGTAGCGATGGATTGGCTCAAGGCACAGCACGCCTGCAGAAAACTCCCCTCAGTTTTGGTTGCAGTCCCGGAGGATGACCTCCAATGGCCTCTTTCCTTTCTCCTACTCTCTCTTCCGCCTCTCGTCCTCTCTCTTTCGTCCATGTAGCGGATAAATGTGCAGGAGAGACAAAGACACAGAGGAAATCAATTAGGCCCATTTCCTGGCAGAAACTATTCCATATCTTTGATTGTACTTCCTCATTTGTTCTCTCACTGGGGGTTGTGTTCGGATCCAGGGACACTATGGGAGGTACAGCAATAAAAGGACTATTGTTTGAGTGCTCTCTCCTCTACACCTAATTGTGAAACGTGCTCTGACTGATGCTGTAAGCGGAAGGCATAGTTAGTGTTGAATAAATAGATGTGATCAGCTAGTGCATACCAACCAAAACTTATAGAAACCCAACACCCTTGAATCTACATCCAAAACTGCCATTCTGCACCTCCAAATGAAGAGACGTCATCGCCACATTGCAGTTAAAGAAAGTTCTCATAGAAGGCATAGTCTATCAAGTCACAAAAGTAAAGTCCTGAATGTGACAGTTCTCTTTTGCAGACTTCATTAGCGATTAGCCATGTTTTCATGGCTCTGAAAGCTTTGGCACAAAGTGACACTGGCTCCTTTAATTGGGAATCTCTGCTGTAGGGGAATCTGTCAGTCAGATTTCACAGCTAAAAATAAAAGTAACCAAATAGATACAGTTCCTCTCAAGGCAGCTTGCACAGGATTTACAGCTTGTGTTTAGTAATATCAGACTAAAGGGGGAGCTATTGTCTTGCTTTTGACAAGTTGATGGACAGAGGGTAGCTGCTTGCTTAGTTGGATATAATATTATCAATGACCTTTAGTTCATATAAAACAAACATTTAAGTTCTGAATACATTAAGAAGACATCAGATTTTCTTTGTGCTGATAAAGGTTTTTATTGTTAATTAAAACTAGGTGAAATAAAAATAAAATAAGTCTGGGATGTCTGCATGATGCTGAGTCAACTACCTTCACAAAGTGTTGTGTTTGTTAAAAGAAGTAGAACTAGTATTTTTTTTTTTGCTCTGTTTTTGCCGATGTTCATATGTTGCAAAAGAAAAATGTAATAAAAAGAAAGTATCAAATAAAGGTAACTACTGATACAGAAATTAATAAAAACTGAACTAAAACTAAACATTTTAAACAATAAAGACTTCACTGAAATGAGAAAACCCTTTCTGGAGATTAAATGAAACTTAAACCGAGACAAAAATTAAAAATAAAAAAAAATACAATATAAGTCTGGAAAATACAAAACTATAATAACTCCAGAGCCAGTGCCTCGCTGACAAATCAGATGTCCTAAGTTGCACTTGCCGAAGTCCACCAGCAGGGGTCACCATTCACACATCGCTTTTCATTGTCCTCAGTTGCTCCCTAACAAAGCAGTAATGTGAGAGGAAATGACACTTCAGTGAGTTATCATGCATCATGGGATGAAGCCACTGAGGTGCATCAGGGTGACACACAAAAACGCTGCCTGTAGACTTCAGGCATAACATACATCAAACTCTGTCATTATGTCTTCATTACTGTCTCCCTGGCAGAGAGAGGAAATAAGGTGAGTTGTGTGTGTGTTGCTTTTGGAAGTCCTCTTTCAGTCTGTCATCTGTTACTGCAGACATGGCTTGGCTAGAAAACACGTAGCCGTGCTTTGAAGGACTCACAAGAAACCTTGGCCCTAATTCAAAGGGATTAACCACAGTGCATTTGTGGGTTATTGATACTGTGACCTTCACCATGGAATAATTAGGACATTGAGACGACAGACATTGTCAGATGTGGATATAGGCAGCTGAATATGTGGCACCCAAAAAGACGGCCTTTTTTAGGGCTCCTGAGGCCCCACCTTGCAAGGGAATCCTGCTGTCAAGTGTCCACCCGCCACCACAAGATCATGTGCCAAAATGCCAGGAACCGCCAGACAAAAGCAAGCACATTTTTCTGTCAAACAGCTGGTGAACCACCGTGTGTGTCTCCATCTTCAGAGAGAGGCACTGGCAGTTAGTGAAAGGACTGTGCCATGTGGGGAAAACCCACCACACTCAGACACAGACAAGGAATCAGTGGAATGGCTAACGGCATCAGAAAGTCGTGTATCGAATTTCTTTCCAGCAAGAATGTCTGTAGTTTTATTGGTGGAGACCATCAGAGCTGCACCGGCCAAGATGGTTTTCATATTTATCTCTGTCTAAACACCAGAACTCACAAATACATCTTAAAACATCCAGTTATACTCAAGCTCATAGATATTTTGCACCAACTGCCTGTCAAAAAGCAAGAGCAGAATATATGAACAGCTTTGACTGAGGCCTGACAACAGGATCATGTTTCTCTGTCTTGCCAGGTTGTTAAATAGAGGAATTTCTTTAGAAGACCCTTATGATGGCACCAGAGGTCATTATGACAAGGTTTGTAACATAATTGGAAAGCTTCTTCAGAGGGATCAATAGCTCTGCCATGCTGCTTTAATCCCATTATTTGGCGTGGATGATTGGTGTGAAAATCCATTAAAAACAGGGGATGTGATATGCATACCTTTCTTGTCACCAGGAAGCCACATTTCAGTAGAAAGAGAAAGCTATTTCCAACCATTTTAGTCCGGCAGAGATCAAGGGTTGGTGAAAAATCTAGGTTTGTCTCTTAAAGGCCCCTGGAAGCAGGATGGGATCCGGTAGCGTATGTTTTATTTTCCAATGCAGCACCACCCGTGTTCAGAGCGTCTAATTACATACCACAAGAGCTCAACTCAGAATGTGCACAGCATGTTTCTTTGCATTAACTGGAACAAAACAGTTTTATGTATTGAATGAGACCGACTGAGACGGGCTAGTTTGACTTGGACCAAGGTTATGCAGGGCGGCTCACATCTTGACATGTCCCTGCCCATGTGGAAGAAACAGACAGGCTTTGTTTAGTGCTGAAGTAAAGCGAATTTTCCACAGCCAGGGTTTTTATTATGAAATTTGGGCTCAAGAGGGCCAAGCAGGCGAGACCTTGTCACAGAGACTGATATTGTTTGTGGACAGACTGTCAGTTTGAGGACAAGTCAAAGAGTAGAAGGTTTCTCCCGGGGGTTTCCACCAAGCAGTATTTCAGACACATGTTTGACTTTAAATGTTTGTAATGAGTTTGCGAGGCTAACGATGGAAAAAAAGAACATTACCACCAAATTGCTGTCATTACCAAAAATCAAAATCTGATTCTATAACTGTGTTGGAAGATGATGCCAAAACAATTATTTTGCTCGCCTAAGAGTCCTATACTTTTGGAAATGAAACACTGCATGTGCACCTCTTGCTGAAAATGTCCAAAACATTCATGTAAAAGTAAAAGAAGAGTTCAACACACACACTACATAGTTGCATGACCTTCAGGATGTTGCTGGTTTGATTCTAGCGGGTGACTTTGTGGCATGGTCATTTCCCTCTTTACTGTCTGCTTCTGTTGTCAAATAAAGAAAAAAAAAATCTTGAAAAATATTTCCTGCAGAGAGTTAGTTGAGACGACTGAAACCACTCTCATGTCTGTTTGCTAAATATGAAGCAGAAGATTATACTATTTAACTACAAGTTAGCATGAGGATAAGCAACATGGCTAAGGGGCTTGGTCCAGAGCTAACAAAAAAAAAAAAAAAAGTCTGATTACCAAATAAGCTCAGTAATAAGCACAACATCATGTCTGTAGAAAAATCAAAAGATATAGATGGTAAGTTGTGTTATTTTTAAGCCTTGGACACAACCAAGCCTGCATCCTATCCTCATGCTAATCTAAGCTAATGAAGCTATGAATCTTCTCATCTCAGTGAGAGCTGATTAGTTGTTGGTCTGGCCTCTGCTGACTGATGAAGGTACCTCAGCACACTGACAACTGGTACATCCGCTGAGTAAGAAGGACTCTTCAAGAAGCAAAGAATTGCTGATCAGATGTATTGATCATTAATCAGTTACACTTCAACAACATGCTGCCACACACACAGAAAACCCTTAACGAGTCAGTCATTAAACAGACTGCACCAGGGTCGTCAGTGTGAATCATCACAGGGCCGAAAAACAGAGAGCAAAATGTACCTGCATCTCAACTACTGATTTAGAAAGCTCAGCAATGGGGGTTCAGTTGCCTTCAAAACAGTTCCAGTGGGCATTTGTCCTCCTAATAACAAAATCTGAATTGAAGAACTCAGAAGAACATGACGGCATGCAGGCTGTCTGTATTTAAAGTCTAACTCCCATGTGAGAGATTCCCTCGGAAATGACAGGGAGCTCTGAGAGAGGGAGGATCACAGGACGTGTAGATAGACAGATCAAAACCTCTAAAAAAATTCTGCCAGCTGCCTCTACCACACCCACCCTCCACTGGGGCCCTCATTGGGATTCAATATGGGTGCCCCACCTCATGTCCCAGCACATGTGCCCCTCAAACCCTTGCTTCATGCTGCAAACAAACACAGGAAAAATTAAATGATAACTTTATTAAATATAAACAGAATGCACCAGCTAAAATTAGGCATTTAAATGAGACAAGGGAGCACTGAAAGTACATACATCGGAACCTCGATCAGCAGTGACCAGTGAAGACATGCGCCAAGTAAAACAATACACCCACATCACCAAAAATGGCACTCGGTGGAATCTAAACCGCTCACAGTAAGTGGGAGTAAAATGCTTCAAAACTGACTGTCCACGGCTAAAGAAAACAGAGGAGTGCTCTCTTATATGGAGTCACAAACATACTGCTGTTTTATCTGGAGAAGCCACCCCAGGCCTGGGTCAACACTCCGTGTTTAGGGTTAAAGAGGTCAAAGAGATTGTGACCAAAAAAACCAAAAAAGTATTGTGTAGACCCGAGGGAGAACTTTTACAAAGAGGAGCACCCATTTAGTCAGATGACTATCACGGTACATAATTTCAAAACAGAATTTCTAAGCATTATTTATATGACAGTATAAGCCCAACTGGTGTGGCTGCAAGACAACTACAGGAACCTGTAGACATTTTATTCAGTAAATTATTTTGCCATTAAGTATTATGCTTCTTTTCCACTGCAGATATTTTCCATTGGAAAAGGTTGTGGATAGTACCTGGTACCTGGCTCTGTTTTTAAACTTTATTTTTAAATCACCTCAATGGATGTTCCAAACAAGCTGATCCGATACCAAAAGACTCAGTTAAACTAATTTATATTTATATATTATACTAATTTTGTTAACGTATGCCTGTTTTTGTTTAGTATAATAATTCGATTGAATTTTGGCTTGTTTGTACAGCAGAAGAAGCACAACTTCTGCTATACATTTGATCAATCGTGAAGATGTAAGAGCAATACAAGTTTATTTTCATAGCGATGTAGCTTAAATAGTATTATTTGCATACTTGTTATGTACTTGTTTGTATTATGGCTCAACAATAGGACAGCATACTTTAAGAGGAGACAAAGGTCCATGACGTTTTGAGACTCAGAGAAAGATAAAACTGTCCCTGTTGTCCTCTCAGTCTTATCCAAAAGATACAGTATCTGTCCATTAAAATCTATCTCACTAGAGTCTGTCTGTCACCAAACATATAGCTTATCATCTGCTGAGAATGTTTAATCTTACTCCCGCCTCCTGGCAGAACTAAACATAGAAGCCTGTTTCTATAATAATCGCCGCTCTAGAGCGTGTGCTGTGGGAAACATTTCAATAATTAATTCAAACTGTTTTTTTTTTCTCTCCCTCTTACTCACAGACATGCACATGCTCATCCAGCAGATCACGTGTCGTCCACAAAAAACAGTGTGTTCTAACATTTTCAGACATACCACAGCTATCTGAGGTCTTTAAACTGATGTGGGCTTGTCCACTATAAATAGCAGCCTCAGAACCCCTCGGTCTGACCTAAATCATCTTTTCAGCCTGCTGTGGTCTTGGACTGGGCTGGGCTCAGGCCAGCCGTCCTGTGGGCTCCTCAGAGCAAACGGCACATCACGTGGCTCATATGGATTATGCCTGCATTTGCATCTGTGCCGCTTGAATGTGTGGGTTTGTGTGTTTGTGTTGTGGGGGGGGGCTTGAATAGGAAGGAAAGTGGAAGAAACTGAAGGCAGAAATACTGGGTTTTCACAGTCTGAGTCAAAGGCAGATTTGGCACCTGTCTGGCCTTGGGGCACCGGGCTTATGTAATGTGTATTTGGGTGAGAGGTGTTCAGGACAGGTGTGCAGCTGGAATTCATACACATCCTTCTGCTGCTGGCCGTGTCACAGCTCACTGCCTGGTGGTCCTGTGTTGCACTTAAACTACATGGCTGGGACCATGCATGTTAGTGATGTGTAGATTGTTATTATGAAAGGTCCTGAAAACCATTATTTTCAGTCAGCGTCCTACCCATTTTGTTCTGACAAATTTTGATTTCTGTAATTTTTTTGTCCTCCTCTTCACACAGGTTCAAAAGGGGGCGGGGCAAACTGTGATGTCACATATTTGAGTGCACCAATCAGAACTTCAGCAACATTTGAATTAAAAGCTGTGGATTTGTTTGCTTGTGCCTCATTACTGCCTGTTAAATCCGATCAAATCACAACTCTTAATAAATAATACTTGGACAATATTTGTAACTATTTCCTGACATAGAAATATAGCTTTAAATCAATGTTTCAGGGACTTTCAGCTGCACTTTTATGCTTTTGTAATAGGCCTAAATTATTGTCAAATGTTCCCAGACATTCATTTCTATAAGTAGTAGATTTTATTACGCATTTTAACACAAGTTTATCAAGTGTGTGCTTCCATTTTTTGGAAAACGTATTGCATTAAGCTACATTTGAAATAAAAAGACAGTTACTCTATTTTAAGAAACACAAATAGTTAATCCATTTGTGTTCACCTTAAACAAACCGTTTTTTCTTTGTTAAGCAATATTTAAAGGGACACTCCTGTGATTTGGTATTCAGTTGTTGCAGCAGATTCCATTTCCAATTCCAACAATTCCAATCTTTCCTTAAACTCTCCCTGTCTTGTAAATGCTCACAACATAGTATGAAGAACTGAGATACCCTGATGACATGACCAAGATTATTTTCTCAGAAGAGCTCCTCCAGGACCTTTGACAAGTTTGCTGTTTGATAAAGAAAAGATTAGGATGTATCACACTTTCATGCACTTTCTCCACCCTTGTTTGCTTTATCTTAAGTGTATAAAAGTAAAGGTCTAACATACTTTTAAGCCCTCAGGACCACCTCATGGTTCTTGGTCTATTCCTGTCTTTCCCCTTGGGGCTGGATGCTTGATCTGTTCTGAAGAAACAAACCGGAGTGTGGGTCTGAATCAAGCACCGGATCAGAAACAACTTAAAAGTAAAACTGTTGGCCTGGATATGTCCACTTCAGTCTCCACAGGTTTCCCCGCTCTTCAGAGACATCAAGTCACTCTGCCTGTCAGGAGCTTTTGTATCCTCACTTATCATTCGTTTTTGCTCCACATATCCCAAAACCTTGAAATTTTTAAACCTAACTTTTCAAGGGTGAAGTTTGCTGATTGTGCTTTCTCCTTTACAGCTTCACAAATATGTTTTATAATACATATAGTGGGAACAATATCCTCCTATCGTCTTTAGTGCATGTGTTCAGTGAGCTGAGGATTTCAGAGAACATTGGCCCTTCAGTTTCAGTCTCATACCTCCTCTTTGTCTTCATTTGGCTCTGTAGTATATTTGACCTCCTCTCCTCTCAGCAGGTTTGAGTCTGATTGTGCGCTGCAGCTGAACTGGCAACAAACCTGCAACCGCAGCAAACAACTGGAGGTGAACGGTAATGAACTCGTGTCCTCTGTGAAACACGCACTGTGAGCGCTGAGGCAGGAAGACTCTCTCCTCCAACTGTACATCAGGGTCGGAAAAACTGTGAAACATCCCCTTGAGCAGCACTGCTGATCGGGATAGCCCGGTTTGCCAGGGTACAGTTTTGTTGCCTTTAAGGGGCCGTTGAGACCTGGACCTGACTGATTTTTTTCTTTTTCTCTTTTTTTTTTTTTTTTTTAAACAGTGAGCTGAGAGATAAGGAGGAAGCGGTTACAGGCATGCTGACGGGTGCTAATCAGAAGAGACACAGATGTGGGAAATATCAGAGTGTGCGTTCCTGGAGCAGGAGCTGCACTGTGTCACTAAGCAGACAGACCAGACAGCACCGATGTGTGAAATAGATGACCTCAGTCTCTCTCAACAGGCCCGGTGGAAAGAGGGAGACGCACGGCTGGAGGAAGCTGATAATATAAAGTCTTTTAATTGGTCATCGTGAACGCAACAACGACTTGTTATTCCAGATTGTGGGAAATTCAGAAGCCGTTCTGCAGCTCCAGTCTGTCCCTCCCTCAGTTGGCCCGATTTGTCACGAAGCCAGCAGACTTCTTAAAGGAAAGCTGATCCTCCCGAGCTACGTTTCAGAGTCTTCCTTTGCCTAACAAATTCCTACAAGTCACTCACTCTGAAAGAGAGCATTGTGATTCAACCAAACACTACTCCTACTCCTCTTATGGAGGGAGGGTGGGGGGTGGAAAGGGAAGTGGGAGCACATGTGCGCCAGTGGACTTCCCTGCCACTTGCCCAGAATCTTTCCCGCCTGGCCGAGACTGGCTAAGACAGACCACGGACTGGCCCATAGGAGAGATGTTACCTTAAAGTGCTGCTTGTAAAAAAATGTAATCTGAACTCTAAAATAGGCTGGAACGCTTGAAACAAACATGGACATATGACTGATCAACCATGTCTAAAGATGAAATGACCAAATGACCAGTTTTTAAACCCCTCACCCACCCAGCATCAGTTTTTGAATGTCACAAAAATGTCGGATGCAGCCTCTGAACTCTAACACAATACATGTATGGGGGCACTGGGAGTTTCACGCTGCTGAGTAATCTCACAAGCACTAAATCTGACATGTAAACGACACCTTAAATTGTTAGCTAATTTGAAAGTCCTTTAGATATGAACTATCATTGATGAGTAAATAAAAAGACACTCTCTGGTTGTTATTTTTTAATTGCACAAGCCTAAAAAGCCACTCCACAGATTCAGAAAATTCTTCATGAGTTACAGCCGTTTGCTTCCCATGAGTTAGAATAGCTAAATATTTACATGGGCTACTTTGCTATATAGTTTATTTATCTTGAATAATTAGCCAGTTGTTGTTTGCTGGTATTTTAAGGGGTACTTTTGCAACAAAAAAATGTGATAGGAGGGCAGAACTTAGAGAAAATGTTGACATGAAACTGGGGCTATATTTCACTAATTCGTTGAGATTTCGAGTCTTTCTCCCATATTTTGGTCGGGATATCATCTGTCAAGTTTGAGACATTTCCCACAACACGTGAATGAGGCACGAGGACGAGTATCGTGGCGTCGGGGGGCGGGGCCACGCAAATGAGGAGGCGTTGACTGAATAGATGCTCCCAGCCTCTGTGAGCGGAGCGGACGGACACTTGCTGCGGTGAGGAGAGCCAGCGGACGAAGAGAAAGTGGACGCCGCAAACACAACAGATCACTTTTGCTCGACCTCACAGCATCGCAACATGGCTTCAAAGTGCCCCAAGTGTGACAAGACGGTTTATTTCGGTAAGCGACGGTCGCTTTATTATCATCTGACCTTTTCAAGTTACTTTCGCCACATGATGGTGATCCAGATGGTTAGCGAAAAGACACTCTTGACGACTGATCGGTCTTTTTGGGGACAACCTGTTCCACTGTTTTTGTAATGCTATAGTTTACTAATTTGTAAATGCAACGAACAGCGTGGCTATTCGAATTTAAAGCAGTTTATGCCCATTCATTGAAAAAATATACGCGTTTCACAGAGCCAGAATTCAACTGTGGAGTAACAGAACTTACATTTACTAAAAATGTCTGATTTTCCAAAGGGAGTTCTGAATGTATAGTTGCACTTTTGGCTGCTTCTCTTTGCTCTGAACAAATATTTACAACATGCACTAGGATAGTTGAAGTATTTTTTCTTTGTGTAGTATGTTTGACAGTAGCCTAATATTGGATCCATACAGCTCAATATAGGCGTTTTGTTCAGCAGTGGCAAAAATGTATACATCCCAAAGGAATTTCTCACATACACACACAAGTAGATTTAACAGCATTCCTTAGATTAGGCATTTTTTAGGGAGAGAGTTGCTGGAAATGTAAATGATTCACAGAGGCAAGCTTTGGGAAAACAAAAAGCTGGAGCGGCAAAGTGATCAGTGTAAACAAAAACCAAAGAGCAAATATTTCCCAAGTTTATACTTTTCATAACGTAAAAGGCTTTTCATGTATGTGAAAAAAAACGTGCCCTGTCCCCGTTAAATTCACAAAACTGCACAAATGATTTATTTTATTTTGACACTGATCTGTGCCATTTTTAATTTGCTGTGTTTGGTAAACATCCAAGCGTGGCAGTTGGCTTTGAAGGGTTGCTGATGAGAGCACTTGCCAAGAGTGCAGAAATGCCATATGCTGAGGATGCCCACTCACAGAGGAGCGCAGCAACATCATGCTGCGTCAGTGGGATGAAAACCTGTAAACATGCGTCTTTTGAATCCTCGTAAACAAAGATGGGAGAACAAAACGCTCATTTGGGCAAAGAGCTCTGAGCCACCGCAAAGACGATGGCATCTTTCAGTTATTGCAACAGATGTTTAGAGTGAAAGAAAAGCACACGGACGCACAGCAAAGCAGGGGATTAAAGGAGCTCGGGTCAAGAAGATAAACAAAAATTTACATTGCAGCTTCGAGTTGGAGAAGATTGCACATGATATGCACCCTGTCCAGTTTATTTATAGGGAATATGCTGCTGTCCTTTTGAACCGTAAGTAATCCTGTGTTTATGTTTTGCCCCGTGCTGGGAACGAAAAAATTCGGCGTTGATCTTTTCTACACTTCACAGCACACATCAGAGCTGTCATGGGGGTCAGAATCAATTATGTGAGTGGATGGAAGTCCTCTTATGTAACAGGAGTGGCAGCAAACTTCACAGCTGCCATCCTGTGGGTCCCGAGAGTCGGTGTGGCATGGAATAAAAGCAGCGCGAATTAGATTTATTTTCATCCAGTACAGATTTTGTGCACGTCTGTGTGCCTTAATTTGCTGCAGTGAATGAGTCACAGCTCTCCTGCGATGTATGTTATTTTTTTATGTAACATACTGAGATTTGTCCTAGCAGAGTTATTTTTGGTCAGGGTGTGTCTTAATGTGTGGTGAGCGCCTCGGACTGAGTCGAATGTGAACGATGATGAATGGTTACTATGAAGCAGCACGGGTGGAGTCAGCTGCACACGTCAAACGAGGGAGGATGGAGAAAGTGAGGGGAGGCGTTAATGACAAAATTAAAAGTTTCAGTCATTGTGAGGGATGCTGTGAAAGCCTCGACAAGGCATGGGAGAGGTCAGAGTTGGAGAAAAGTTTTGGTCTGCTCGACTGCCCGCAGCCTGCAGTACCAACATGACATCAGTGATGGATTTCAAATATGTAGAATGAGCTCAGCTGCTCCACCTACATACATCCTCCTCCCAGCCATTTGGCTCTCCAGAGACACAAGAAATCCTACACTGAGGTGAAATTTTCAGGTCTGCAGAACAGTTAAAGTGGATGTAAAGTGGAAAAAAATATCTTTTGCCTCTGATCAACATGGGGACATGTGTAATTGATAGAGAAAATTGTCTATTTCCCGTCCTGTTTTGCTCTCATTTTTCCTTCTTGCGGCGGTGGGTCGTGGTGTGCTATGTGGAGCAGTGATTGGCCCACCCTGCAGTTACCCACCTGGTCCTCCAGCTGGTGTTGCCCAATATTGGATTTAGCAGGCGAAACCATTTGGTACTTGCCTCTTTTACTTGTGCAAACGAACGTCATTTAACACAGCAGCGGTGAGCCACAGTCTGGGTGGGAGTGAAATACTTTTGGGTTTTCGGGCAAACGTTTTTATTATTTTCCGTTCATTACTTTCATGGACAGCTGCTTAACGGTGGGGATGGTTCAGTTTCATAGCCGCTAAAGGCAAATGTTGAATGTGGCTGCCGTTCTCTTTGCTTGTGAAGTTTTCTACAACCTTATGCGCAGGAAATGGGTGCTTGTTGCTGGTGTTAAAAGAATGTGAACATCTTGCTTTTAATTGTAGGCTTGGTTGAATTCAAATTGCCAGCATCCACATTGCGGCCTGGCATCTGGTAATTCCTGTGCTACAGAGATGCTTCGAATACACCAGGGGAATATTGCCTGACATGTGACCAGGCCCAGTGGAAATACAATGTTAGCGTGTGATCCATGCAGGACACAACACAGCATGGCTCAGTAAGTGTCCCAGCTCCAAAACCCAAATTCAACCCCTGTGCCTGACAAATGGGAGCAATGGATCTTTGTGCAGCTAAGTGAAAGAAACGAGAACTTAATGGGAACTAATGGTGCTCTGCTGTGTTTCTCTCTTTCTTTCTTTCATTCAGCAATTCCTCTCACTCTGGCTCTCTTTCCTCTCCTTCAATCACTTGCTCTTGCCTCAGGCCCCGAATCCCCCCCCCCCCCTTTTTTTTTTGTAACTAGAAGGACTGGGAGAAATGGGGTGAGATGGCTCGGCTTTATTTAAACGGAGACTCTCAAAGTGCCTCATGCATTATAATGAGAAGCGACATCTCTGTTCACACAAAGCTCTTTCTGTCTCTGTGCACGTTTGTCCCTCCCAGCGAGGCAGAATACCTTCAGCCCCTCAGCCTGACGATAAGTTTCCCACACACCTTTTTAGCCCAAACATCAACACAATACCCTTATTTTCTCCCCCTCTTTCCTGTCATCGTTAGAGTACCCTGTTTTCCACTTGGCTGCCCCGTGGGCTGTATGAATGCACCTTGTCAGTTATGTAACATCATTTCTTGAGTCGTTGCCTCCTGTTTGTTGCCATTGCATAACCTGCCAGCTACTGTGCGCCAGTCAATGAGGGTCCTTTTTCTCTGCCTTTTTGAGGCACAAATATGATCCCCTAATGGAGATGGCATTAAGCTTGGTGCTGAAAGCCAGGCTGCCACCCCCCCCACACAGGTGAAACCATTTCACCTTGCAGGACAATGATTTGTTATATAACAGCAGAGGCATAGGGGAATAAAGATAGTTTTCTATGAGTTCACCTGAAGCCCCTGGACAAAAAAACCCCACTAACATCCGCTAATGTCTGGCGTTTGTCTTCAGTGGGAAAGGGTGTAATCAGCATTTGTTCCCAGGTCAAGTGACTCTGTGCTGGTCATTATCTGCGCCACATCCAATCATGGCAGTGATGGAAACATGACACCCAGGTAGTCACGCTAATTTTCCAACCTTTTCCAGCGCGTTGCTATGATGCGCATCAAAGTTCCAGGCATGCGAATGTAAACAGTTTTACATCCATCTCTGTTCAAGCAGCAAATCATTGAAATGTGTTAATCTGGAGTGGTGTCTAAAAGAGAAACCTAAGTAAAAGATATTAAAAATTAACTACTAACTACCACAGACATTTTGTTGTAAAAAGTGTATAAATGTCTCACTTTGAAACTATGATCTTGAAGATTTACATTATTTCAACTGTATAATAGCCCTCTGCCAAAACTGTGTGTGTGTGTTAAGGTGCACACTTGTGCAGCAAGCCAAACACACGTCTAGTAAAGGCTGAACCTTACGATGGTTTTACCGGGTGCAGATTGGACAAAACACAGCAAATGCAATGACGGTGAAGGAGAGAGTTTGTAGACTGAAGAACAGGACAATCAGTTTTATATACTAACTTGTAACACAAAATAGATTTTGGAACCTGGTGTCCCCATCCTCTGGAGTCCGTGTATAATCTGAGTTCAGGTAAAGTCAATGTAAAGACCCCATTTCACCCACGGTATAGTCTGAGGCAAAGATGGTTCAACTTGCATGGTTAAAGTAAATCATTTGAATGTAAAAATGTGCATCATTTGACCCCTGGTTTCATAACTTGACACACTAGTTGTGGCTAGTTGTCGACACACTTTAACACTTTCATAGGGAACTGCTCCACTTGACCATGTTGACACGGTCGATTGTATTACACCACTTTTACAAGACTCAGATGATTTCACTGAAAGTAGCTGACATTTTATGCCTCTGTCATATGATGTCTACCCCTCAAGGGCTGATTATCCAATTTCCAAAGGCTAGATTTGACTGTGCCATTGAAGAGATACAACCCTGCTTTCTGGTTTGAAGAAATGGTCCACCAACTAGATTTTTTTGAGGACCCAGGACCCTGTAGCTGGGACACACTATCCTGACCAGCTGGGAATGAGTTGCAGAGCAGGGCAAGCAGTCCTGGGGGTTCAGGGAGAGGAAGCTAGTCACCGAGGCAGGGAGCTGTGGAGCAGAGGTTTGCCTGCGGCTTCTACTGACCAGCCCAGACAGGATGCGAATTAACTGCAGCCCATTTGCGTCAGCCAGCGGGATTCACGAGGTTGGCCTCTTTCATTCACAGAGGGAGAGGGGGGAGAACCTGGGGAGGAAACCTCGCCTTGGTTGAGGCGACAGACGACCTCCAGAGCTTGAGTTTTGCCGCGGGCTTGCATCAGCCACAGGGGGAGACGGATACAAATACATGTTTCCTAGTGGCTCGTCAGCATCGGTCCCCACCCTGCACACAGTGAATGTGAGCACCACAGAGAGCTGCATGCATACACTGACCCCGAACTAATCAATCCTAATGTTTAACACACCACTGCCGAGATCAGCTCACTTTTTCACAACTTCTGAGCCAACTTTCAACACGTTACAATTATTATTATTGTTCTATGACATTTTATATAGTAAGCAGTAAGTAAAGTAATCAGGTGGCTAAACAACACCTAAAAGAAATACTAATTTATAGTTTTGTCCCTACAATATTAGCATGCCGCCTTTAAACATCACATTTCGGTGACAAGTGCCTTTTTGACTTGAAAAAAGAAAAAAAAGCTAAAAGCTGCAACTAAATAAAAATAAAAGCTCCCCCAATCATCAAGATTAATCATCTTAATCGCTACGTACATGATAGAAAGCACAAAAATTGATAAAATATTGATAAAATATGCCGTTGCTGGTTGAGTATGTGATGAATGAGTTTGTTTAGAGCACTTCTTCCTCAGCTGAAGACTCCTTCAAAGTCACTTCCCTTGGTGAGGCTGAGTGCCCCTGTGTGCCTGACCCAATGGCAATTGTCTCAAAGTTAAGTAAAAGGTCACAAGTGCTTGAGGGTGTTTGCATTCCAGAAAACAGAATAGTAAGAGGATGCAGAGAAGGAAACACAGCCGGTTTGTTTTTTCCTTTCTCACATTTCTCTCGAGATTTGAGCTGCTATGGGTTTTATGTTTTTTTCTTTTTCTTTTTTAACCCCACGTTAAGGTCCTGCTTCAACTTTTGGGCGCCCAGGTGTATGGTGTTTATTAGAACGTGCAGTTATCACAGGAAAATCCCTGTGAGGACTCAGCTGTCACTGATAGATGAAGCAAATGAGAAAAAGGATGGGCTAGAGGGCAGCATGTATGTACGTGTGTGTGTTTTGGTTTATGAGTGTGTTTTGGATGGGTTTATTGTAGGACGAGTGAGCTGAACAGATGGGTCCACATTACCAGGGGGTGCGACAGAGCAGAATCCAGCCAACCATGACGTAGAGATATTTACAGTAACATCGGTTACATCATGAATAAGACTTAAACTTCTGAGTTTGAAACACACATATAATAGTGATGTGAAAGTTTTAAAAATCTTATATGATTAGTTATGCTTCAGCTACCTCTATGCACACTGGTGTTTAAGCTGTTAAACAACCAGAAACGGCAGCGAGTTGTTGCTGTTATTTCCTCTTGCGGCAGGGCAAACAGTGGACATGGCATCGTCCTCTTTGTCATTAGATTTCCCCACGTTGCACCCTGATCGAATTATTGAGTGATAAGAGAGCATCCGTATGAAATTTCACAGCCCGGCCCCCTCCTTCGCGGACATTCCCACCCCGTTGCATGCTGGGAGTCCAGCTGCATAAATGTTGCTCAGTTCTTGTAACCAGTGTTGTTTATCTGTTGCGACTTTTAAGCAAGACAGAGAGGACAGATTTCCTCCTGACCCAGGGTTGAATCTCCATCTGTCGTCGGCTCTGGTGTTTTGAACCCAGCTGCAATGTCGCTATTGACAATTAAGCAACCATAATTAAGTCATTTGGAGAATATTGGCTGTTAGTGTGTTCCCTCTGAAGACTCCTCGTTAAAGTTCTGTTGCTTAATGTTCTGTCCAATTACAGTGTGTTTGTAGACCATTTTCTGCAGTCCTGCTCCCATGCCGCTCCTCTTACAGACTACACGGAGAATAATTGGCTTCACTCGTAATATGGTCTGAAGTGTAAGTGAATCATAAACCAAATTAATCACATTAGAACCTGCATGAAGTTGTCAGACGAACAAGCAGAATGGAGTATCACATGAGTCATTCATTTTCAGTAATACTGCATCTGTTTGATGTTGCTGATTTTAACTCTTGCATTAGATGTCTTATGACTCCAGTTTAAGTTAGGCCCGATGAAACATGTCAGCCTTGACTGCACCTATCTAATGCTTTTGTGTTGGATCCTCATAAATCTTTGACTTATGAGCTGATATTGTGGATAATGCCACTAGAACAGTAAGAAAATCTCAATTTTTAAAAAATAAAATAAGCGAGGGAAAACTGTGCTTTCCCATTAGTTGTGGTCTTTTACAGATGTTTAAAGCATACCTATGTGTTTGCAGGTGCACATCCATTATTGCTGAACGCAGTGTTGCATGAAACCTGTCACAATTTAGATCCTTTTTCCATTTAGTGAGGTAAAAGTACTTAAATCTTTTTCACTTATGCCAGGAGGTTTTTTATGGTCTAAATTACTGTGTTTGGATGGGATGTTGCCCCTCAATTTCATGCAAGTGGTAGCGTTAATGCTGCTGTTTTCATTGGACAACAGGTCATTTTTTTCTTTTGCATTTGAGCCTGTTTGGTAATTTCCTGGCTCCAAATCAACTTGAGATGGGTGGGGTGCTGCAGCTGAGGTTGTGTTTCTGTGCATCAGGTTGTGCAGCATTTCCAGCAATTATTTCTAGATGAAAATGTGCTTGAGTTTCTTCACATTATGTTATGTCATGAACACAAGCACAAACAATAGTTTTCGTGGCTTCGGTCTACTGATATGCACACACAGACCTCACTGAATATAAAAAAACACACTTTGAGGTATGTGGAGCTTTTGCCTACTTTCCTTTGATTAACACTCAGCAACATCAGTGAAATCAAACAGCACTTGTGAATGCTGAGGCTAAATCAGTTAAACGAGGAGTCAGCAGCAGACTGTCTGAGTGATTTAAACCATATTGACAATGCAATCAGAGAAGTCAACCACAGACTGAAGAGCTTAGACCAGGAATTTACAAATGAAGTTAAGCAGCTTACAGTCAGCGCAGGTATCATACGGTTTTTGTGATGACCTCTGACCGGTGCTGTTTCAGTTTTCTCTCCTCATCTTGCCTGGAGCTCAGTGTACCTGCACTAACATCCTCTGTCAGCCAGGAGTTTTTTATTTTACTCTTTTGGAGATGCAACGTGATTTCAATAATGACATCAGTGTGAAAAGTCTCCAAGAAATTACGTTAATCTCCATTATAAAAACAGGTGTCTGAGCCTATCACAGTCATATGCCAAGATGAGCTTCATCCAATCCCATGGATGGACCTTATCCTTGTCCTCATCCATGTGCTATATTCACTGAAATTATACTGCCACAGGGTTTTCCCCAGGGAACTGTTTACCAAAAATGGTAAGCCACCCTTTATTTCAAAGGTTAATGTTGTGTATTATAATGTTTTATATACTTGTAGAAGAGGTGGTTTTTGTGTCACGAGGTGGAAAACCCTGAATTATTGGGATGACCTCATTCAAGATATCTCTTTGACGGCAAAAACCAACACTGATGCAAGGTGGGATGTACTACAAGTCGTCAACAGTAATTTCCCAAAGCAGTTCCAGTGTTTACATTCTCTCATTACATTCTCTATCCTTTGTTGTGCTTTTGAGTGAGGGGGAAACGCAGACTGTTGTCTAAAAGGATTTGGCACATCCTCATCGATGTTGACAATGTAGTTGTGAATATCCGGAGATTCTTTCCTGAGAACAGTAGCTTGTTTGTTTACACAAGTGGGTGCATTTACCCTCAGGTTTGTCACCGTAATGAGGTAGAGGAAAACTTTGTGGCATTTCAGTCGCCTCATTTGTGCCCACATGTTTACTATTTTGGCCGAGGAAGAAATGTCTGAATCAGTCCATTGGTGCAGTCATTACATCACACGGTTAGATTTGTTTGTTTAAAACTGCTTTTCATCCTTCCATGCACATGAAATATAAATCTGAGTGCATATTTTCTGCCGTTATATCAGTGGTCGGGGCTATATGAAGGATAATAAGGATAGAGGCTAGCTTGGAGCTGGGGGTAGAAACATCTGGGCCAGAGGCAGATGCCCTCCACCTCCCCCAGTCTATAACTCCCACAACACATAATACAGACAGACAGGCTCACCCCACTTACAATAACAACTGCCCTTTAAAACAGGGAGCTGTTAAGTGGTGGATTTTGTTATTGCACACAAACACATAGAGGAATGAGGACGTACTGGCGAGGCTCTGACATCTGGAGGCGTATCTGTGTTCATGAGTCAGTCAGTAACATAGACACACGGCAAATACGCAGCACCAAGCACACACTGGATGTCAGGAGGTATATGGGTATCCTCAGATTTAGGAGGAAATAAATCAGGCACGCTCATACCGCGAACAGACATTTTAAAACCCTACTAGTTCCATTAAGACTCTGTTTAAACATGAGGGTGTTAAAAAAGTTGTTAAAAGAAGCTAGAAAAGGTTTCTGTGGTATAATATTTTAGGAGAAATGTAGCCAAATTTGAAGCATTTGAAGCATATGTTAAAGTGTAGGGGCCAAAAGCAGTTGAACTGTAGTGTTGGTTTATTTGTTTCATAGTTCAGTGACTGTAGGTGGTTGAGTTTGTGTGTCAGAGCTGAAAGTAATGAAAGTGTCTGAGTGAGAATGACACTTGGTCGGGTGGTATAAGTGACATACAGTTGTTAGACCTACAAAAGCCGCTTGTCCCATTCATACATTTCCTTTTAACTCTAGCGGTTGTGTTTGGAGGCTTTGTGGCCATGTTCTGATTGAAGAGTGGATTAAAAGGCTAATTTACTGTAGGCGTTTTACTCTGAATAATAGTAAGAGTGATTTGACATTTCCGGCTATGACCAAGTCAGCATTCCTCTGGCCTCAAGTGTTGATGGGGCATCTCCGCCCTCCCTCACCCTACACCCCATCCCCAGCTGTTCTCCAGGGCCTTGTTGGTGGCCATTTGTCTAAGTGTTATAAATGACGAGGAGACTGATGGAGAAGTTAACAGAAACACGCTGGAAGGGATGATCAAGTCCTTGGAAACATTTATGATACCCATAAAATAATTTTCATCATTTAAGTCAAATCAAGTTTAGTTTTATTATCAAAAGAAGGCAATTCATTTGGTAAAAGGTGAAAATACACAGAACAATAACAAAAAAACGATTTACACAATACACAAAATCGGTGAAAGGAACAATGAGGAAGATGAATCTTCTCAACAACGCTGTTACAGGTTATGCTACATCTGGGAAAGCAGGAGGAAGTAATCGTCAGTATGTCTGAATACATGCTGTATGTGTATGCATATGTCTGTGTGCGTTTCTGACTGAGGGTATGTAGGAAATAGCCTCCTGTATCCGGCTATTTGTGCCCTGCCTTGATAAGGGAAGGTGTTTCCTCTGCTGCCTGAATGAGTCCTTTGGGCCCATTGTGTGGACGCAGTAGGGATTTATTATTGGAAAGGGTATAATTAGGGTCCCTTGCATGTCTGGAGGGGCGGTCAGTCTGGGAGAAAGGAGTAAAAGGGAACGGAAATGGGGTTGATGGGCCGTCTGCAGCAGGATGAGTATACTGTAAACTGGGGGAGGAGTGTGAGTGAGTATGTCTGTGTTTGGAGGGGTAACACAAAGGATCTGGGCTAAATGTGGGCACCCCCTGCAGCTCCAGCTGGACTGGGACTCATGCTACTGTCTGTCTATCCCACAATGACATCATCACAGCATCCTGTGTGGTAAACAGGCATTCCCAATGTCCCACAACCCCCACCACTCGGTTGGCACGATGACAGGATTTCCCCCAAGGCACATCAGCCCAGATATATAGTACAAACTAAATCATTATTCTGTAGACTGAAGCAATGGCTCACGTCATTCCAGTCTGTGATGCTTTAACGCCACATTACAACACATACAAAGCCTAACAGAATCGATGCAGAACATTAAGGCTGTTGTTCACAGCAGTATACATAAATGCCGCTTTATGTGAATGTTTGCGCTCACCCCCGTTCCTCTTGTCTCTTGTCTTTTGTCTTTCATGTGCAGCTGAAAAGGTGTCATCACTGGGCAAGGACTGGCACAAGTTGTGTCTTAAGTGTGACCGCTGCAACAAGCTGCTGAACGCTGGAGGACACGCTGAGGTCAGTAAGACGCCACGAATAACGGCACAATACTGTCCCATCACTGCTGAAACTAAAATGCAGCTATTTGCGAGCTGTACTTGTACAATTTTGAGTCACCTGTATATTACTTAAGTAAATTTTGTGCCTGCATACATCTACTCCACTACATTTAAGAAAGAAATATTATTTCAAACATTTTCACAATTATCTGACAAGGTTTTGGGCTTTACATCTAATCAGTTATTTAAAAAATTATTGGTTATAATTACAGTAAATTAGAATAATTCTTAGTTGCCATTGACAGAGGGCTTATTGGGATCTTTTAGCTGAGTAAAAGTAAAAATACAACAGTGTAAACATACTACAAATCCAAATGGAGTAAAATTAAATAAGCATTGGCAGCAGAATGAATTCAGAATGTTATATATGGAGCACATATGTTGCATTATTACTACTAATGTGTATCTTAATAGTTTATGTTTCCAGCCTGTGTAACTTGGTGCATGGAGCATGTCACTAAGATTGCCTGGGGTTGGAGTTGGCCTCCTGTTGAGGCCGTTCATGCTAACATTCCTGTTTATGCACTCAGTGACTCTGTGAAACTAAAGTCTCCACCAAATGGCTTATGTCATGCTCCCCTTTTCTCTGTCAATGCAAATTGTGTTTTAGGCAGTTATGTTGTTTGTCTTCATAAAATATCACAACAGCAGTGTTGGACACACGCAGTCAAAGGCCAACAAACTCCATGCTGTTGTTTCCTTACAGTTCATTGGCTGATGTTAACAAATCTAACAGGGGGAAGGCCAGTGCTGCCGTCTCTTGTATGGACTTATTGACAGATAAAATGAAAAATGCTAGCCATGTGTTTTAGAAACCTGCTCAAATAATTTTTATTAATGAGTCTCTTAACTTGAGCTTTTTCATCCCCCCTAAATGTGAGCACAGTTGAGATGGTTTGCTTGTGGTTAATGGTGCTGAACCTTGTTGAACTTCACCCCTGCGAGCAAATCCAATGATGAACTTTCATCATTTTAAAAGATAGTGTGTCTTGGCCTTCAGACTGGAAGAGGGTCTTTTCAAATGCTGTTCCCAGTAGGTAGAGATATGGAGTTGGTTAATTTTAAAAAAACTTTCACAGGAAATCGCTGAGCGCAGGCCTTTTTCCTGTCTTCTTGCATCTGTCAATATGAGTTGTCCCTTTGAGAATTTTAACCACCTTAGCATTACCGGATGAGTTGCTATTAGAACCCTTTTCCTCTCCCTTTTACCTAATTGCACTGCAGTATCACTTTTCAACACAGATTCCCCCGACTGCTGCCCTGCTGGCTATCTGGCACCTTCACCCCGGGAACTTTCTTATCACGTCCTTGTTCTTTTGCTTTTCACAACCCGGACCAACAATCCAATTCTCACCCTCTTGCTCTCTCGCTCTCTCAGTACCGGGGTGAATATCACGCACACACGAACCTTTCTGAGTCTCCCGCTTGTTTCTCAGCAACACAAAAAAGGATGTGATGTCAGCATCTTTTGTACACAAAAGCAATTTCCCTGCAGACCTCAGAGGATGCTGCTCTGCTGTTTAATCTCTGCATGATTACAGTAATGTAGCCACACAATCTCTCTGAGGCCGGCGCTCTCTCGGCCCACCATCCTCTTCTCCCCCCTCCGTCCTCTCTCTCTCCTCATGGACAGCATTCAAATCCCGCCCCGGGCTGCAGCGCCACGCCATGAGCCGGACATTAGTAGGCGAAACTCAATACTCTATCATCGTCATGGAAACAGAGTGAGGCTGAGAGACACTACATTGAGGGGAAAAAAAAAAAACATGTAAAGAGGCTGTGGCTGTGGTTTTGTTGGGGAGAGGTTTTGATGTCATCTCAAGAAGGTATGCAAAAGGTTCTGACCCTCAAAGGAATACTGACTGCTTCTTTAAAAGCAGCCAGGGGCAGGATGAAGCTCACTGTAGCCTGATATCTGTGGGCTGAAGGAGGGCAGTGGCTTCCTGAGGCGTACCTTTTGTCTCAGAGTCATCACTCAGTCAAACTATAATTTACAGGTAATGTAGAGATAAACTCTGTGAATCCCAGTGGTTATGAAATTGTAAATTTTGTTGTTTTTATGAACACTTTCCCACCACGTTTGCTTGAAAGTAAAGTGCTCAGAAACACATTTTCCAAGCCTCTCTCAAAGTCTTCTGCTAACAGAACAGACTCTGTTACTGTGAGATGAGGTAAAAAAAAAACACTAAATAGACCCTATCATCAAAATTTTTTTGTCCAAGGTTTGCTCGTATGTTTTAAATGATCAATAAATTGGCATCAGTAAAGTAATGAATATGTGTATCACCCTGTGATATCTAAATACCTTACCAGGGACGAGGTCACAAGTAAACAAAAAGGTCTAAAAACACTGTACTAGAACATGTACAGAACCACAGTTGAAGCAATTGCACACAGACATTAAGATGATGAGGATGAAGAAGGGAGCAGATCAGGAAGAAAAAGAAAGTTGAATATTATGGAGAAGACAGGTTTCAGTGTCAGGATGTGGGAAGTTAACTGCTGGGAAGAGAGTGGGCTGTGCAGCGATGGATAATCCATTTTTAGGGTTCCTCTGCCTTTTTGACAGAACCACAGCGTTGCTGTACAACCAACGCACGACTCTGTTCACTTTACAAAGAAGCCTTGTGTATCCTGTCCTGAGAAAGTCATCAGCACTTACTCACTGCTTGGCATTGCTGCCCAAAACCTCACGGATCTCATAAATGTCAAACAGGAAGTGTGCAAGGAGTGCGTGGCTGCTTTAACAGTAGCTGATCCTTTCATGGGTGTAATTCATTATTAAAGGTGAGAGAATGATCCTTTTTTCTGCCACACCGTCTTCTGAGGAAAGGGAGCTCATGTGGCCAAAGCAGAAGGGATTGTGGGTAGTATGTCCCCTTTTCCCTTACCACCCAGGGACTGGCATCTTGCCCGTGGTATTCGCGTGGTTCTTCTCTTCTATGGGCATTAGGCTCTGGACCAGTGGCCACCCTGGCCCTCAGCCCTGATCCCCTACCCGAGCTGATCACAAGCTCCTGCACTGACCACCACATTCCCAGCATGCATCAGCTGCAGGCCATCTATGACTTAGACTGGCTTCAAGAGGCAGACGGTCATGGGCCCTGAGACACGGCGGATGCACTGAAGTGTGGCACTGAATTCATCAACAAAGTCCTGTTTCTTGGATACAGCTGGTGTCATTATTATGTGTTCACATGGAAAGAAGGCTCTTCTCCGTTTTTGGACACAGTCTCTGGATCTCCTCTTCCACTCGCAAGAAAAAAAAAATTCAAAACCAAAATATATGATGTCAGAAAAATGTGTGAAAAATCTGACATGGTTGCACTTTGCCTCTTTGCGTCATCAGGTTTCTTGATCCTACATACATAATGAATCCGTCTGTTTAATCTGTTTGTCATGGTGTCTTTCTGTCTCTGCAACAGCACGATGGAAGGCCCTATTGCCACAAACCATGTTATGCTGCCCTCTTTGGGCCAAAAGGTAAAGTACACATCATTTTATTCAACATAAACTATTATGCTGTTTAACCAAGCTTTGTCTGCACTCTGTTGCATCTTGTTTGTTTATTTTGTTTATATTTATTGTGCTTTTAATGCCACCCTGTTTGGCTCAAGTGCACACTTGAATAATTTAAAAGAAAAAAATTATATCAATAAACAAATAAATGTCCAACATTTATTTCTACAATTTTACAATTTTTACAAATCTGTATTTGTTTGTGTGTTTCTGATTTGTGTTTATGATTCAACTGCAAGATCTTTATTATGCGATCAGTAGTCAATATTTGTTAATTATTTTAATTATGGAGCAGGTATTATTTATGCCTTAATTTTAGATATTATTTACAACATTTATATCTTTTTGTCAGTATGTATTTATTTGTTTATATATTCACTCACTGACACTGAGGTTTCAGACCATCCAGACATCAGTGGAGTCAGTTAATTATTTATTTATTTTCCAGGTGTGAACATCGGTGGAGCTGGCTCCTATGTTTACGACACTCCAGCCAACAACAACCCGTCTCCCACCAGTGTGGATTCAGCCCTCAAACCTGAGGAGAAGCGGGCGTTCGCACCCAAGGCGCCATCGAAGGGTAAGCGAGGAACGCGAGGGTGTATTTATATTGTATGTACTGTAAACTGTGGATCTATCAACAAGTGCAGACAGGAAGAAAAAGCTCCTCGTCAGGGGTGTCTGTCCATTAAGATTTTGATGTTTTCAAGTAGCTACAGACAGAAAGTAGAGCTGCTGCTGACTCAATGATAAGAATGTCGATACACAAAGTCTTTTGGGACTTTGATAGGATTTTCTCAGACGTGTTAGATAGGGTGTGTGTTCTGGGAAATCCCTGTCAGCAGGAACAAATGGGTGTTTTTGGTTGATTTATCTTTGCTGTGCTTGTTTTCACTCACTTGACTGTTGAAAACTCAGCAGAGCTTTAGGATTTTGTTTGTCTTTCTGGATCTAAATCCTTTAAATGTGTGGGGGCTGAAATTTGGACTTGACGATTGATGATTTACAGTTTTTAAAAACAGGTATGAAAACGTTTTATTTGATCAAATGGAAATAGAGAAGGCAATGCAATGTCTTCAGTGTTTTAGTACAACTTCTATAAAACCTAATGCTGTTACCACTACAGTTAAATACAGATGTCACATCTTTCAGTCAGTGATGCACCAAAACCCTGTACATTCGTCCCTGTCACGCTTCCTTTTTATATATAAACTTGATTGTTTTATATACTCTATAGTATTTTGAATTCCTGCTTGTTGGTGATTTACATTAGAAACTGAGGATATGTGGAAAAGTGGCTTATGTGTGGATGATTTCATAACTGAATAAAACCAAACCAAAATCTTTGTTTTTTGGCGCCACCCACAGTTCCAAACAGATCACTACATGCATACTAAAACATCCATCGGTTCCCATTGGGTGATGTCAGAGGGAGTGAAAGGAGAGTCTTAACTTGGCAACCTGAATATCTAAATTGGCAAAATTAGCCTCATTACTCAATAATTCTCATTTGAAACATGTAAAAGCAGTTTAGCACTTGGCTTAATATTATTTTTAAATGCCTGCATTGTTAGCACACTGGATTTCACACCCAGCTGGAAAGATTAGTGGTTATTTGCTGAACTGTTTCCCGTGCTGTACCTTTTCAGTTTTTCCAGTAATTTAATGTGTATGTAATGTGTCAGCAGCTGGCAGCATCACCACTTTTTCCGGAGAGGCCAACCTGTGTCCCCGCTGTAACAAGAAGGTGTATTTTGGTGAGTAGTTTCACACTTCGAGGAAACAAGGTGGGGGAAAAGGTGTGAATCTGCAAATTGGTTGTCATGGTGTCTCACAGGTGTGTGTGTGTATGTGTTTGTGTCACAATAGCTGAGAAGGTGACATCACTGGGCAAGGACTGGCATCGACCCTGCCTGCGCTGCGAGAGGTGCAGCAAGACTCTGGCTCCTGGCAGCCATGCAGAGGTGAGACAAAGAAGGTGGAAATGATCAACTACACCGAGATCCTTAGTGATGGTGTTGTACCTGGACGACATTAAATTGAGAGTTGTTTCTAATATTTTGCCCTCCTCATGTATATAAATGGGAGGACTAAAACACCTCTATGCCTATCATGTGGTCCAGTGCAAAACCACCGTTAACTATGGCCTCAGCAGTGAACATATAATTGACTTAACACCATAAACTAAACGTGAAGCTTTGAAAAGTTAGTTGTTGTAATGAACTGCAACAGACTGCACTGGTGTACTGGCCACTCAGTGTATAATGCTGGTTTTAAAACAAACAAATGAGGAATTGCTTTTTGGATTTGGCAACAGCGTTTTTTTGTCATGTTCATAATTTGTGTCGCAAGACCAGCATGTAATGATTGCACACTGGAAGAAAGAAATGACAACCGAAACAAAGAAAACAAGGGGATTACAGGAAAAAAATAGAATGGGTGTAGAGAAAGCTAACTCATATCATGAAAAAAGGTCATGCTTTTACTGTGTTAACATTTATTTTGTATGTTCCAGCATGACGGCCAGCCCTACTGCCACAAACCGTGCTATGCTGTTCTCTTCGGGCCCAAAGGTAACCGCTAGGGGGTGCCGTCAACTCACCAATTATCAGCTACACTTGAAACAGAATGTCGTATGTCTGAGCGCTTGATCCATGCTGCACACGTTGCACACAACGGGTGTTACTCAAGAGCAGTTTCATCACAATGTTGTCTACAACACAGCAGATTCTTGAGCCTGCACAGGAAATGTTTTTGCAACCCCATCCTGCTCGTGCTTTACCTTCTCTGACCCCCTCTCGATTAACCCCTGACAACCCTCTGCTGTCCCTGTGGTTTTTCCAGGCGTGAACACTGGCGGTGTGGGCAGCTACATCTATGACAAGGAGCCCAGTGCAGTGACCCAGCCTTGAACCTCTGTCCCCCTCAGCCTCATCCCTCTTCTCTACACAACACTGACCATCAACCACAGTATTATTCTTAGCCCTTGTCTCTTCCCCACATGTGCGTTCATACCTGAGACAACCATCCTTCTGCTCCAGATTACGCTCTTCTTTGTTCTGACCCGCTCCCAGCAGATTTAGCATCACGAGGAAGGATTTCAAATTCCCTCGACATGTGTTATATGTATTTGCTCCAGGAGAGCCCTCAGCACAACCACATCCAGCATTCCCACACGATTGCTATGGGTTATCACCCGCCGTTCGGATGATTTCAACAAATCGTTTGCCATGTTTACATATTTATACATGTATGTGAACACATTAAATGTCGCCACAGAAAAAATACAAAGGTCTTATATTTCAATTTTGTACCATGAACACCGCATGATTGAGGATGTCTGTTTTGAGATGATGTATGGAATCGAAAGTGATTCTCAGGTGTGGTAAAGGTGCATTGTGGGTAGCTGTGTGTTGACTGTGACGTATTGACAGCCAGAGGAATTTCACCTCGTAAGGCTGCAGCGCGCACAGGTGGTGCTCAGGAGCATGTTGCCAATAAATCTGCATTTTACAAACGCCATATTTAAGGTTTGGCTGCCTGACAACATCCCCTCTGTGAAAAAAGTGAGACAGTTTAAAAAAATAAAATGTCCGTAATTGTAAAAAGGTGGAAAAGTGGATCTCTCAGGCGACTGTTACATGAACACATCCACGAGGCTGTACTGAGTCGACGTGAATTTATTTTACTTTTGAACATACTGTAATAATGTGTTTTATGTTAAATCTGGATAAGAAGATTATGTGCTAATAACACAAACATATTGAACTATTTGTCAAACATAACACTAATTTTTAAAGTGAGGCAGAACAAGTTTTGGCAAGGAAGGGCTGATTTGCCTGAGAAGAAACATGTATTTATTACTTTAATTCAAGGCCGTTAATTTGCATCACACATTGTACTACTACTACAACCCTTTGTGGGACAGATTATGAAGGAGATAAAACAAGGCAATGTAAGCTGTATAAAGCTCGATGATCAATATTTTTATTGTTATTTTCAAATAAATAATCCTGCTGTTATTTTCCGAGTTGCTGCGCTATTTGATGAATTATATATGTATATTTTTTTGCATTAGGCAGAAACAATAGCTTAGCTTATAGAACCCAAGACGAGACACTACAGACAAGTCATTCTGTAAGAATGTGCATCCTAGTATTATTGTATGACTGTTACTGCGTTTGTTTATTACCTGTTGTACATCGTAGGGCTTCATAGACGCTGCAGGGCTCACTGTTTGTAGAACCAAAACGCTGCACTTCAGCCCTGCTGCATTCATCTTTTTAATCCCCTCAAATAAATATTTCATAAACTCTTCAAGTGTTATTTACAGTTATTGTTTGACAGATTCAAACTCCATTTTCTGTTCGTGGATTACAATAAACAAACGCCGCAAGTCGTGTGAATTTGTGGTTTTGTTCTCTAATTACGGGTTATTTGTTTGCATTTCACTGGATGAAAAATAATTCATAACAATCTTCTCCACTACACATTTATTGGCAGGTACTGTCTCTGTATTAACTCATTCTGACACATGAATACTATAGTTCAGATTAGTCCTGTGATCAGGAGACCACCAGCAAGAGCAGGGGGATATCAATCCACGCTGTGGCTCGGCCTGTACGAATGACACAGGGCGCAGTTCTGTAGTCACTCTGGACGACAGTGCACAGCCATAAATGTGAATCGCCATAAGGAAAGGAAAGAAAGCAGGCTTTCCCTGAATGAATCACCAGGCTCATTCATCTCAGGTCAGTGTTGACTGTCGTATCTCTAACGCAGCCTGTTTTATGATGTTGTATAATCTGTCCTGCATTTGAACCCTTAACGTTATATGAGGCGTTTTCTTATTCCTCTACTCAGGTGTAAACTGCAGTTTCACAGCTGACTGTTCTCAGCTGTTTACAGATATGAGGGAGAGGAATGCATGTGATGACGTATGTTCACAGGTTGGGCATATTAACAGTGCAATATAATTTGATCTTTTTTTTAAAATCTTTTTTTATTTTATAGCTACCATCATTTATTAATCATTTCCAAGGATCTTTTGATGAAACATTCTTTTTATATAAGAATTATAAGTTTATTATGAAATAGGTGTAATACTGCTGTTCAAACCAACTGCTTGAGTTTTTAAGAAGAGAACAGGAAATTATATTATGCAATAATCTGAAATGTGCCGTTGTTGGTAACACTTTATAAGCAACATTTAATCAGAGGGTAGCATACTACAGTGAATGATCTTTAAAGCAGGAATAGCTTGCTATGTGTCAGGTTGACAGTGACACTGCTCAAAGGAAGAGTAACAGACAGGAGGGTGTTGGCTTCGTTAGTACGCTGAGGCAACACTTATGTCACTGTTTCTCACTTCACACCCACACACACACACATATCCAAACATAATGACTGACAGCAGGAATGGCTTTGCCCCAACTGCACAGTTTCAGTCTTATATCACTTTCAAAAAATGTGTAAAGGTTTCACTCTCACACAGGTACGGTAGCACTGCTCGTTCATACATGAACTTCACAGTTGCACACGATGTCATCATTTTAGTCATAAAATCTAAATATGAATCTTTGTGCCGTTATTCTGGACCGCGCCTGGGAAACAGTTATGTTTCCTGGATACCAAACAGATGTCAGTATATATGTCGTCACATGGCCACCTACATTATGAACTCTTTACTGTTTTCACATCGGTCCTGACAGACACACACTCACACCTTGGACTGACTGTGGCTTTGTGATGGAGACTGCCAAATGAAACATCTGTTGCAGGCAAAATTAGACACGCAGGGACTACAGAAAATACAGCTGTCACCACCTGGAGGATCTGTTGGTCTCAGGAATGAAGAGTCAACAGTTTCAATCAGCTTTCAGTTTCTGGCTTTCCTACTGGACAGGTTTTCTCTTACATTGCATGTTTAGGCTGGCATTTCTGTTATTTGCCTGCCAATTGGATGCATTTTTTTTTTTTTTTTTTTTTTTTTACACACAGTCTTGGACCAGTACCACTGTGATACCTGCTTTATTGCTTCTTTGAGTTAGCCTTTAGCTTCCATAACACAATTGGTTTTCTCTCACTCACTTTGCTCATTTATCTTTCTGAAAACCTAAAACATATTTCTTCAACTTTCTATTTTTTTAGGCTGGCTAAATGAGCATCTGCTGGCAAAGTTTAAGCTCCTAGTCATTTGGCATAGGAAAACAATTATTTTGTTAGTGCGCAACAACTCGCATGCCAAATGGTATTTTGGAACTTTGACAACAAGGTCACACTTTGTGTGCTTGGGCAGAGTGAGATTTGATGCATGCATGGAGGTGCCCTTCGTCACAGGCAAATATTTGGACTTAATTCACCATTAGGGTTAGAAAAAGTATGCACCTTAGACGTGTGGTGGGAGTGGGAGCTCAGGTCTAAGATTTAAAGATACAGCTTGACTTGAAAACTAAAAATGTCATCACATTAGTCATACACCAACCCAATAAAGGTCACATAGTATATTAGTGCCGTTTCCAATACCAACACTACAACATTTCATTGATTGTTCACAAGTTGCAAGAGCCGGAAACAAAAAAACACAAGACATATGAGAGTAAATACAAGAAAACATGCGCCCAACTCACTCACTTAGCCAGATACTGACATGAACCACAAGCTTAACACTAACTTACGAAATGTAAACTTTTTACATGCCTTAACTTAGTTCAGGCCTGACAGTACTGTGGATTTACCAACAATTTGCTCAAGCCTCAGTCAGAGAAACACTAAAAAAGTGAAGAAGACTAAACTAGCAGGCCAAGCAACCACAATTTGACATTCAGTGATGCTAGATGCCCACACAGCCATACAGGCTAACGTTACACAATTAAGCCAAATAATCAACTCACACACAAAAACCAACAAAAAGCCTGCAAGCAATCGGCCTGCTGCTGCTACGACAGACACAGCAGACATAGTGGCAGCAACATTCAAGCTGTTTGTAAAAATGCTATGCCATCATAAATAAAGATTATGAAACCACTTACAAATGGTGTTCTCATCCAGCGGCTGTCAGTTTGAATCCAGTCCTGCAAAAATGACATAGAATCCACAGTATCTGACATAAATGTCCAAAAATCCCAGACATCATCAACATGGTTGCTTTCTTGCATATTGACCTCACCTACCTACCTGTACAGAGCTAACTTCATGCTCCTTGCTAGCATTTTCACTTTGCTTAGCTAACAGTGGAGCTAACATCAGCACACCTGCTGAACATGGAGGGTTGAGTTGTTGAGAGTAAGAAGTTTGTGACTGAACATAGAAAGCCCTGAGATTCTCCCTCTGCTCCTGATACCTACGTTTTTAAGAGCCAGAGTCTTTTTTGTGTCCTCATTTTAGCTAACACAGAGAGAAGACCGAACCTGCCCGACCCGCAGGTCGTGTAGCATCGCTAATGTTAGTTGTTTGAACGGCCTGTAGGCTTCCGGCTACGGAGCAGCTGTCCAATCAACAGGTAGATAAGTGTCGCGCGCTAATTATTTATTTGAAGCGCCTAAACTCAGAGAATCTGAGGTTACAAATGTAACCACTGTTCATTTGGTGTGTAGTATACCTATGCTTTAACATTAATATGTTCGCCTGTTCGTCTGTGGCTGTTTTGGCATGGCAGTTGTTTGGGCAGCGTGAAAACATGAGACTAACTGTCATGAGACTGAACATCTGTCCAGTGTGGCTGTAAAATATTTATTGATGAATACAGCTTTAAGTGCCATGGATTTTTGAACATATATTTATGTCACTCAGAATACATTGTGGTAACTTTGATGATTCCTTTACTTTTTTGTCCTTTGATATACTTTCATGATAATTAGCAAATGTTAGCATGTTGCATTCAAATGGTGGGCATGGTGAATATTACCTGCTATTCATTAGCATATCAACACTGTGTGCATGTTAGCATATTTAAGGTAGCATTTTGCTAACATCTGTTTTTTTGTTGTTGTTTTTTCAGCAGTTTGCCTCAATGTAACCTTACAGAAATGTGACTGTAAAGTCTTGTTTTCTTGTGAAATACTAGACATTGCCTCATTAGGGACTAAAGTTAAAAACTTTGAGAAACAGTGTCCCTTAAGAAACCATCAAGAAGGAATGCAGTCTAATTTGAGGATGAAGATGGGCATGCCCCTCTGTGACATGTTGAAATTAAGTGATACTGTATTTGAGCTTTCAGGTATGGAAATACCAGTATCTGTTCTCTATGTAATGTCTTTCATAACTGCTTTTCTAATAAAGGGATATCAGTTCCTCCCTCTGTCTCTCTTTTCCTTTGGATCATTTCCTCTTCATCAGGGGAAGTTTGTCTCACATCATAAAACAGTATTTCCACCATCTACAGTTATACCCTAAATAGAACTTGCATACTGGCGATGCGAACGTTCCATGGAGTCAGCCCGTCTACCAGATGTCCGAAAGCTTCAGTGAGGTGACCAAAGCAGCCGTATTGGAAGTGCGGGAGTGTATGGGTCACTTCAGTGGAACAAGGACAAGTCTCAGTGGATGTCTTTTGTCACTTTCCCTGGTAGGCTAGTCTTGCAGACGTAAAACAGTAAATTCTCATGTCCATAAATAGTTTGCAAGTGATCACATCATATGGGCTAGATGGAAAAAATTTATTGTTAACTTGCAAAAGTTCACGTCTTCAAGGCATTTGTACCAGAGTTGGTCATATAATGATTGAAATACTTTACACTGGAATATAATAACATATCCATCAAATTTTGAATTGTTTACAATAATCACTAATGTGAGGTGTCCTTATTTGTTTTGTTTTTAGGAACTTTTGTATTAGAGGTTCCCAACTCGAGAAACATTTTAATTACAATAGCTCTTATATGGAATGAATGCAGCATTACACATAAAAACTCGCCTGGCAACATTTGATCTAAAATGTTTTGGACACTTCAAACCAGTTATAGGATCTCAGGCGTCTCTCAGTGGCGATAAACCAAAATTTGTTCTAAAAATATTGTGTTTTTAAAGCCATTAAATAAACTGTCCTGCAACATACATAACACCCAGTTCTAAGGACCCAGATGTCAGTCTGACTCTGACACTGTAAAGCAGCTGTACAGGGCTCTCTGTACTCTGGATCTCAGCCATGTTAGCTTAACATCAGCTCCAGTCAGGTGGGTGACAGAGTGCCAGGGAATCACTGTTTTGTTTCCGACTCAGTAGACCAGACTGAATGAAATCACTGAGGCGCCTCCACGTAATTAGACTGCACTTTTCGGGAAACTTATTGATCTACAGTGATTATAGGGACTAGCTAATCATGAGAAGTGTACATTGCTGTTGCGATTATGATTTTTCCAATAGTGATCGCTCCAGTCCAGAGCCTAATTCAACAAAAACATGTGATGGGAGGTGCGTCACTAGTCTGGCCTTTGCGTAAGGACTCAAGTCTGGTTTAACAGCACAGTTATAGCAGATCCTGCTTCTTAGTAAAAGGCATCAGGGGCTTTATAAGCATTGTCCTCCTCATCTCAGCGGCAATGCCATCTGTATCCACATCCTTCCACTGACAGTGATAGTTTGCAGAACCTACAGATGTCATCCCGCTACAAAAACTATAGTAGCTTTTTTTTTTTTTTACATGGCTTATATGCCTGTTATCTGAATTGGAGTGAAGCATATGTGTGAATGTAATCACAGAACAGCTTCTCCCTCCTTGTGCTCATAACATCCTCCCTGCGGCTGCGACAGAACACAGCGAGATGAGCCTGCATTTCAAATGTGTTGAAGATTGTGTAAGACCTTTCAAAATAAAAAAAACGGCCGAAAAGTTGAACCCCAGGACCTCCTTGCTACCCCGACAGCCCGAACTAAAATTCTTTCTCTCTCTCTACCCCACATGAACAATCACTCAGCACAGGTGGGACTTCTGCTGTTCCACATTGACGAGAACAGCAGCGATGAGACATGAAACCATGGCAAGCTGCCACTGCCCAGGCCTGAAGCCAAGAACTTGTCTCCTACGCTCTGAATCCTTTGTATCCCTCTCTCCCACTGGTCCCCCAGGGCCCAACCCCAGCGCCCAGCCTATGATGAAGGGATTTTTATCATGCTTTTTATAAAAGGAAGCTCTCTCTCTTTTTTTTGTATTAAAAAACAGCTGCCTTGTCAGGTTATCTCACACCTACAGTCTCTGTATCAGAGCTGTGATTCTATATGGCAGGGTTAATTGGGGGCCAGTGGCCGATGACAGAAAGGGGTAAGCTTTGTTTTGGCTCATACCTGGCTCAGGCAGCCAAAACATATCATAGATAAGTTAACAAGGTATACAAAGAGTGTCCTTTTGATTCCAAATCCAAGAGCAACAAGCGGAGCTTTCTGTTGAAGTGGACCTGGTCAGGGAAAAAAGAGCAGATAAAACTGAAAGCGAGCTTATAAAAACACTGTTTCAAAAGAGTCTGGAGATATAATTAGTTCTGATATTCAAAGCATCCTTTTGAAGCTCTGACTGAACTGATATGTTTGCTTTGAACATCTTTGCTTGAATTCCTCATGTCACATGATGTCCTTTATGAGGTATCTGAAGCAAATAAAAGCACTAAAGCCTCACTTCTGAAAATGTGCTTTTATGTGTTTACTGATGTCAGATCAGTTACATAATGTTCTGCCACACCCTTCAGACCATCAGGAAGCAGCTGTTAAACCAATCACACAAACGGCAAGCTCCTCACCATCACGTCTCTCCTAAGTCTTTTCCCTCTTTTGTCACTCTTTCCTGTTTTTCTGCTCTTTGCCTCAGATTTCCACCGTGTATATTTAATTCTATACCTACAGGAGGGTTATTAGGGCCAAAGGTGAATGATGGAAAGAAAAGAGCAGATCCATCTGGAAAATACAGTGGCCTCTGTTTCTTGTCTTTTAAAAGGAAAGTTGGCAGTTAATTCACCTTTTAGTATTTTGTCAAATTCTGTTAAGCCGGTTGGAAAACTGAGAGGGTGCTAAAGCAGGGGCAAGAAAGCATCAAAGGTTCTAGTGGGTTGTAGGTGGGCTGCTGCACTGAGATCCATCATCCTTGTATGAAACATTTGAGCACTGGGAAGAAAATACCTCTGAGACAAGTTAAATGTTTTTGGCACTCTCTCCATCGCCTGTATGGTCATAGTTAGACAATCGTTGTGAATCACAGTTAAAGCCTTTCAGTACCTTCCCAAACCAAGCTTAAAGTTTTGTCTTCATAACAGACAAGAAATAGGATATACACAAATAAACTGTGACAATGATGAAGTTGGTCTTTAAAATAATCAGCCAAGTTTCACATTTGTAGTCTAAGGATGGATCACATTTAAAGTTGCACTAATCAATACTTTTACAGTGATAGCAAGACAGATTATTATGTTCAATGTGAAACCTGTTGCATGTAGCAATGACCTCCACAGAGACTTATCACCAGTTCTGCAGCTCTACAAAGATTTTTAGCCTCTTTTAGTTCTTACCATATCACTGATATAAGTTGATATCATGACAGTGCTGTGCTTACAATTCGGTTCACTCCAATTCAATTTTATTTATATAGAACCTTATACAATCAAATTTGTCTCTAGGTGCTTTACAGAAACCCAGAGCCTGAACCCCTGAGCAAGCAGACAGTAGCAAGGAAAAACTCCCTTTTAACAGGAAGAAACCTTGAGCAGGACCCGGCTCACAAGGGAGAACTATCCTGCTGATAGTTGGCTGGGTGAAAGGGGGAAGAAAAGGTAGCCAGGACAAAGAGGATGAAAAAGAGAGAGAGAGAGAGAGAGAAACATACATGCAATATGCAATGCAATTTAAGGATTTTTGAAGTTACTGTATATGTCAGACAAAAATCTATTCTCATTGTTTTGATACTCTTGATTCAAGTGGCCAATATGTGAAGCTGTGCACTAATTTGATATGAAAATGGTGAAATTGCATTAAACTGTTTGACCCTTGATCCACAAAACTCTTTATATGGAATAGGGAGTGATTTCTAATGCACAAAATCCAGATGAAAACTGTCAGCTGAGAGAGAGTAGTCCATTAAGCAATCCTGACAAATGCGTGACTGAATGTGTGTGAATGCAGCAGCGGTCATGAGTAACTCCACCTAATTCTTATCTTTAATTGAGCAGTGATGTAAAAACAATGACTTAACACTGGGCCCTGAGCCACTGTACACCCAAAAAAAAAAAAACAAAAAAAAAAACGGTCACACAAGAGGAACAACAAGGCAAACATTTAGCTCCTAATGCGTTGAATAGCTCCCTGGTTCACTTGGTAGCTTTAAAACATACTGCACATGTTGGTTTTTTCAGCGCTGTCATCCCGCCTGTCAGACCGAGAGGGTGTCTGTGTGCACCCAAGGCCTCGCCCGTTGACGTCACTGCAGCTTCCCTCATTGTCAAGTATCCAGTGAATGGGCAAAGCCTCTCTGTGCACAATAGGCCCAGTGTGCACACATGCCGGACTGAGATGGAAAACAAACAGGGAGGGGCGCTGAGCTAAACTGCTGCAAGCAGTTTGTAGTCACTTGTGGAGGAGGATGAGAGATGACTGGAATGTCAATGAGAGGAGATGATAGACAGGGAGACAATGGCAGAGATGGACAAAATATGTGCCTTGGGTTGACACATGAGACTTGTGTCCATCTCTTGACACAGGATGTTTTTAAATCTGACTTTTTTCAAAGCAATCAGCTCATACTGTAGAGCAAAAATGACAAATACAAAAATGCAATATGGGAAAACACCTACTCAGAGGCTTGAAGCTTTTCACGAGTATGTCCAAAAATGACCTTTTGAAAAATAGTAAAATCATTAAACAATAGTAGCAGTAGTATTTTTTGATAGTTGGAGAAGTCTAGAAGTTACATCTGCCAGGAACATAAACCAGAGCAAAAGAAAAAAAAATAAAAGCAGGCACCAACAGGATCTCAGATCTGCACACAGATCCCAGCTGTTGCTCTGATATTATTTCACAGACTTCTTCAGTGGTCACAGAGTGTTCCCACATAGTGAAAGCCCACCACAGGGACCCTCCAGACCCTATCACTTGGGAAAACATTTTCTCTCCGTTTGCCTTTTATTTGCCTGGCGAGGGAATCGAGGCTTGTTTGTGTTATGGGGAGGCGGTTGCCAAGGACACCCAGGTTTCTCAGACGAGCAGCATTCCAAGTTATTTCGAACATCTCAAGCTTTTTGTGTGATTTGGAGAGCCTATTTTCTGCTAAAACTTATCTTCAAGCGGAAATTTTAAAATGACTCAGTTATATTCTCAGCAGTGGGTAGGATAGAGAGATGAAACACAAATGTGACTGCAGATGCAAACATGTCTGACGATCCATGCTTCTTACAGGAATAACATGTTATTAGTGTTTGATTATTCACTAGTCTGTGGATGGACAGGCTTGGTAAGATTGCTAAAAACGTGGCTCAAAAATCCCCCTGCCACAAGTTTATTTGATTTGGTCCAAGAAGAAATTGATCCAGTGAAACCACAAGATTTTTATGGTTCCCTCTGACAGGAAAGAAAGTGGTTTTCAATCTGAAGTGTTTAGGAAAATGTCTTTTAGAGGCTGTGTGATGAGCGTGGCTGATCAGCTCCTCTGTAATTGTCATGTTATACTTGTGTGTGTTTTATATGCTGTTTTACTGTGTGTTGTAGCTGGAAAGCAGCATGAAATTTTCAAAGCTGCCAAGATTTAGATTTCATAAGCTGCAGGGTGGAACCTACAATAAAACAGTAAAGTAAAACTTAGTATATAAAGACTTTAGAGAGTGGCGTCTTTATTTTCAAACTTTCCAGAACCGAAGCAGAGCAAAAGTGTAAGAGGTGGATTAAACCATGTGTCTATCTGCTCTTAATGCTGTACCCACATAAGCATGTTCCAAACCTCAGGATTTCATAAACTACTTACTGTACACGGGGTTACACGTTAGGTTCCAGAAGACCTGTTCACGACCAACACTTCTAAAATGTAGTATTCCCCCATTAGCGGCAACATTAGCAATGTTAGCAGCTCTGTTTTGCTCTTTATTGGCTTTTGGGAAGTCCACACTCCTAACAACGTTACCTGAAATAGCATGATGTTTCCAGAGACTATTCTCTTGCATGCTTAGTCTGGTCAATTATTTCTCATGCACCCTGTGAATGTCCTGTCCTGTCTGTTCAATGCTACATCCAGATCATTCACTGAGATTCGGCTCTCACAAGGGCCACATCTTTATCCAGATGGAGCTTAAAATTTAAATATGAGAAATGATGAGTCTCTGAAGGTGAGTCTGCATACTGAAAGCTTGAGCCTTCACAACAAAGTAAATGTGTTCTGAGATTCACAGATAGTCTTTATTGTGAAATTTGTATTGCAAAACCATTATCTTCGTGTGTGTGTCATGAATTACAGTTCATACCCTTCCTTGATTTACTGGTCTTTGCTGCTGTATTTAATGGCCTGGGGAGACCAACACCAACCCTAAACAGACGAAAACCACAAAAGGTGGCCACTCGCCATACATGTGGAAATAAAAGCAGCAACAGCAATCAAAAGTTGGAGTCAAGTTTCAAGTTTCCCCCAAAAAACTGCCATGATGGGATAATTGTTTACGGATTTGAAATTACAGATGATGCACAAAGGTCACAGAAATAAACTAAGTAAAATTCCCAACATTACCTTTAAGTCATCATTTTATATTACACAAACTTACCTTGCATTTGGGCGGTTGCACAGCTCCAACTCTGGCCAGCTCTCTAACAGTATAATATTTCACAGTTGTTGAACCAACTTTATGAGGGTTTATGGAAATACAGACAAACAGACTTGCACACCAGATGACTAATGGCTCTCTGACTGCGATTTGACATTCGCTGGCATTCACAGATTATGGCCAGATTGGTTTTCCTGCAGCGTACAGGTATAAATATCTATGTATTTGTTTTCTCATTAACTGAGCGAACTCTCACAGTTGCACAGAGCATAATGTGCAGAGGTTATTTTTCAAATACCAGCATTCAGTCATTTTAACCCACTGATATTCTAAAAACAGCTTGGTGGACTTGTGGACAAAACAACTGTTAGGTACATCCAACAAAAATATTTAAAAAATCTTGTGAGCATTCCTTCAGGGGTGAAATTCGTTTAATTTATGTACCATTAATAGCTTTAAGTATGGACGTTTGCTACATACACAGCTGGTTCATTAAGTTGTGAATACATCTATACTGCTTCAGTTTTATTCACTGATGATGAGAATCAAAACAGAAGGATTAATGACCTCATGTGTTTACCTAAATGCTTGAGAATATTCTCCGTTCTCTCTGATATTAACTGTGACATTGCGAGCAAAACATTCTTTTTAATCATCCTTGTAAACTATATTAGATTTAGGTTGTTTTTATATCAGTCCATCAGTTGTCGTTGGTGACTTTTTGCGCTGCCTCTCCCTAACATGATTTATGAGGAGAATGGTAGCACAAGCATATAATTTTGTGCACTTTGTGAATCATTAGTCGGGTGATTGATCTGAAGTGGGATTTATGGGGCATTTACAGGATAAAAATGTCACTATTTAAAGGTTTTTGTTACATGATTGCTTACAGTGTTCGGGATTTAAGTACAGTCTCAGATGAGATTGAAACCAACTGTGAAGCTTTTAAAAGAATCAAAGGAAAACCATAGTGTGATGAAAATTGCCTGTTAGAGGCAGTGGACGAGGCAAGTTGATTGGTGAGTTCCTCCAAGAACATTTTCCAGACCTGCCCCAGAGACCTGCTAACCTTGTGCAGTTACCCCTCCTTAAAGTTGGGTAAACCATTGAGAAGGCAACTTTGATTCTCAGTTATTATTGTCCCTCAAATTATTTTCCACTTCCCTTTGAGAAAGACTCAGATACCTAAAAGAATCAATATTCTGGAAGATTGATGCCATATTTCTGTACATTGCATTAGTGCAACTATGGAAATGAAGACAAGAGCTTAGCTATAGCATAAAGACTGAAAACAAGGAGAAACAACTATAGCCTGACTCTACAACTAACACACTGACACAGAGTATCTACTTAATCTGTACACAGGCAGAAATGTTTTGTGGCCTGAACACTGGCTTTTGTGAATTAAATTAAATTTAAATTTAATTAAAAAGATAAAGATACACTAATTTATTAACTTGACAGCCAGGTTAGCTGTGTGCCCTTGCTTCAAGTCTTTATACTAAGCTAAGCTAAATGCTTAGCTTTCTTTCAGAAAAGTCAAACTTTAGCTTGAAAAGCTGACATGCATCACAACACAGAAGGCAGTGCTGTCACACAGTGTTTGCTCAAACTCAGAAAATTAGGAGCCATTTAAGCATAAGCCTGATGTCCTCTTACTCAGTGGTTTTGGTGATCATGGGAGTAGCTTGCACAAAATTATAGTATTCTGCAGAGTCTGGTCCTGAAGTCCAGCCTTAAAGTCCAAATTGTCGCCAAGTGTTGCACAAGATGGATTTATGGGCCATCTTTTGTCCAAATCAAAGCCTGGTGAAGCAGTCCGCCATGGGTCCACCGACTATAAACTTTAAAAAGGCCAAGAAATAGAAAAGGCTTGCAGCTGCTCAGTGGGAAATGCTATTAGACTTGTGATTGTTCTGATTGCGTGCCAAGTCTACAATGAGGTGAGACGAGACCCACTGAGTTCCTAAAAACTGACAAATGAGTCTTGATCGTACAACTTTAGAACCCATGTTTGCATTCATGTGTTGCCATTTATTTTCCAAAAAAATCGAAAAATCTTTCTTCGGACCTTCTCTTACCTTTAATAGGCCCATGGGTGATTAAATAAATCAGCGTGAATTGGCATCACAGCCTAAATTAGGCTCTAATGAGCAGAGGTTAACACATTCGGAGTTCTGGAGGTACCAGAGGGAAAAATCATGAACAACCGAGAGACTGTCAACAGGTGGTAAATTATAGGGCCGCAGTCAAGAGATATTTGACACCTTTCAGTGGAAATTAGGTTTGATCTACAGTGAGGACAGAGTTTTTGTGGAAGACGGCTGCTCTACTGGTAGCAGTGAATGGGAGACACCTTCAAGGCTGCAGAGGAAAGAAACTTGACTTACTGAGTGCACTGAGAAGAATTGTGGAGGCGAGGGGAACAAAGAAGGGATTGTGCTTTTTGATCACTTACTGAAGCTGAACAGAAAACCTTTTCCAAGCCAAACAAAGAATAAATATTTAACCAACTGTTGAATTCCTGCTGTCTACTTTCTTATTCATTTATACAAGTGGAAAACCATAGAATTGCAATCAGAAAAGTAGGTAGAGGAAAAATCTGCATAACCAGTATTGAAGCCCTGGCAATAAAATTATGATTGTTATGATAATTAAGATTATTTTAATACATATTTCAAAATCTCTTACTAGGGATGAGACCCCTGCCTGGTCAGTACTGAAATAAGATAAGCTGGCACATTCACATTCATGACTGCCAGCCCCTTAGCTGTCAGATTTTAGCTGAAAGATGCTAAAATGCGCCAAAAAGTTGAGGGGAGCTGCAGTTAATAATAATAATAATAATAACTCAATAAATTTCTTTGGGTTTGCTACATTGAATGATACCTGTCACATTACACTTAAGTCATATGATGTACTGTTGATATAAAAATATTGACTAGTGCAGCTATAAGAACAAATTCTGTACAGTGTCAAAATATCTGTTGGTTGAAAAAATCAATGTTAGATGAAATTAAAGAAAAATAAGAACAGAAAGGCATGATAAAAAGCCAGTGTGCTGAAATCAGCAGGAAATATTTGGAATCGGTGGTGTAAAAACCACAGAAAGTCTAAATTGTTTAACAGTCGTACTACAAACAAATCTCTTCTGTGCTTTATTCTTAATAACATCCCACCTTCAGTCCCACTTCCATTTATATAAAGTAATTGTGTGGCTGTGGAAAATTGGAGTCACGCTCTTTATGACGAAAACACCGCTAAATTTGATCCAGCCTGCCTTTCCTGGTTGCCATTCAGCTAATGAGTTCCAGCAAAGCAGCTTTTTGACAGTTGATTTAAGGTGACACTGCAACAGTGTGGTTTGAAAACTATGAGGAAAATAATGTAGCAAAATAATAAGGAGTATAAAGGTGGCTTATCACCAGGCAGTTTCTGTCAGCAAGGAAAATGTCAGACCTGAACCTGGAGCAGACCTGCACAGTTAAGAGTGAAATATGATGTTTCTCTCTCTGTCAGAACACAAATTATTTGAAGCAGGTTGCAGTGCATCGAATCAGCAAGTATGTGCAACAAATCTTAATGCACCAAATGGGGCTCAGGGGATCAAGATAAGGCTAAATTCTGCAGTGGCAGGAAGCAGATGTTGATGGTGTACAGACACTCCTGGGTAAAATATATTATCAAAAGCAACCCAGCAGCAGGCTACTTGTTTTGTTTGAGCACACATTCAGTTTTTAATTTATAGTTTTATGGCAGATAATATTTCCTACATTTTCACTTCACTCACTGTCTGGATTTTGGTGTTTCTAAATTTACTGCTCCTCTAACGCCTGTCAAAATGTCCTCTTTCAAAACAGAACATATCACAGTTTATAATGTTAACTAGGACATGATAGTAACTTTTTAAACAATGAATCCTTTCACACAACAGCTAGTTTTGCCTCCAAATATCTGTCTTAGTCGCCACAAATGCTTGTAGAAAATCTCCTGGTGTGTTGTTCAAAAGCCTTGTTTCTGGTACCACAAAGACGGCTGCAAAATGTCACTAAAACGATAAAGTGTTTGTTGCTTGGTCACCGCCTTGCCTGGTTCTCACGCTAATATAAAGTGCTAACACTTTATTCTGGTGACCTGGCTGTTTTAACCCATAATCCCACAAAACTGTGACAATGGTGAACACAGCAAAATCTTTCATCTAAAACAAAACCAGTTTTGCAAACTTAATCATGCAAAGGTCTATTGAAGAACCAGAGTCTAGGAATCAAGCAGGGGCTCAACCAGGCAGGAAACAGTAACTGTTTGATTTCTGAGGATTTAGTCTGGCAGAGGTCTTGTAGAAGCAGGCCAGTGTAAATACGTGTGAGGAAATTAGTGGGAATGGGGAACAGGTGAGTAAGCAGGTGGGGCAGGTCAGGTGATCAAACTGGCAGGATTGGGGGTCAAGGGAGGACAGGAGGGTGTGGCTGGATCTGCACTACCAGGAGAGTAAGTAAATAAGTAATATGAAATAAAAATGCTTCTTGGCTTTCAAAGTAACACTGAGTTACCTTAGGTGGTCGCATCAAAACTGAAGTTTGAAAGCCTCATGTTTTCTTCATTGATATACTCTAAGATATCCACCGATAAATGAATGTTTAAAAAATGTGAATTAAATAATATCCGTTTTCACAAATCACATGGCTCGAAGTCACAGGGAATTTTCTGCCTTGCCTTTCATGTCTTTAAAAGGAAATGACTTCAGAAACACGCAGCCTTTTCATTTCCTGTTGTTGGGGAACTCACTGTTGCGATAGCAACGAGCACAACCTCCCTAACAAACAGTTACCAGTTGCCAAGGAAATTGCAGCTTACCACAGTGTTTATTTTTCTGACCTTTCTATTCCATCTAAATAGTTGAGCTTGTGCCAGGTCCCGGCATTAAATGAGCCTTAATGATAATGGTTGACTGCAGCACAGTGGGTTTAGATGGCTGTTCTGAATGTCTGCAGCAACATTTTTCTCTTAATGATGCCAAATTTGGGCTTTCCTCCCTTAACAGTTCCCATGAAGATTCAAATGCTTGACCTTTCAGCAGTGTTCTTAGTCCAACCGACAGTGCTTGTACATGCATCTGTGCAAGTGTGTGTGTGTGTGTGTGCATGTACATGAGAGTCTTTGTTTTGACTGAGAGGCCGCAATTGAAGACGTCCAAGTCAAACTTGGCTTGAACTTGTGTGCTATCTTTGACTTCTTCCACAGAGGCCCAGAAATACTTAGATGACACTTTGCTACCAGGGGAATAAAGGAGACTCGTTAGTCTCTCAAGTGCACAAAACCCGGGCACAAATTTGTTACTAAAGGGTTGTTGATTCACATTTGGGCCATTTTCAGCCTTCTCTTTGTAAGTGTGTCCAAGGCAAGGCAAGGGCAGGTAAAGACTAGCTTGTTTGTGCAACACTTTTCAGTAGTAAGGCAATTCAAAGTTCTTTTCATGAGACATAAAACGTACTGATTATTATTGAGCCAGAAACTTTATTACATTTATGGTTGGGATTTCTTGAGCAATAGCAATTAATTCTGTAATAATCTTCTCTTTATACCGTGTTTCATTGTTAGTGGCGGAGTCCACCACTCCTGCACTGAAAATAAATTGCTTTCAGGCACACAGGAGATTTACAGGAAAATAAGTATTTATGTAATCCAGCATTAATTTGGCTCCATACCAGTCAGTGGTGTATATACAAACGCTGGTATTTTAAAATCAATTCCTCGACACACAGGAAACCAGTACAAAGTGCTGTGTGTTACGCTTTCTTGGAGCAGCGTCGATTGAGGCCACACATTACAGCAGTTCTACAGTGTCAACCGACTAGCACAGGAGGACGACAGGATGCACTCACTATTACACCACTCACACTCATCTCATCCAATCAGTATCTGCCTGCACTACAGCAGACGCTGGCGAGCATGTTCAAACATGCTAAGTTGAACTCAGAAGAGGGCAAACAGCACTGATGAAAGAGAGGGGACGCCTCCAAGATGATGTGATGCAACAAATGACTCCACAAACATGTCATGGAGCTGAGTGATGGTGATGTTGGGGATGAAAACGAAGAAAATCTTTATGATAGCATACAGTGTTGTGATATGGACATTGCTGATATTTTGCGGGCATTCGGTCATGCGTATGCTATATCTGCTTGACGTGGAGTGACATGGGAAAAAGGTCCTCTAGTTACACTTTAAAGGATCAGTTCAGGTTACAGGTCAATGTTGCAGTGTCTCATTTTAGGTCAAAATGCAATCATTTTGACATGAATCATCTAGCCTTTCTGGAAGAAACTTTTCTTCCTCTGATTATAAAAGTGGAATTTCAGCCCTCACTGTCAACAGTTGCCAGAAAAGCACAGGACCAATCATGACTGTTACCTCTGATGTGGGGATAAGTAATCAATCCAGAGATGTTTAATCGCCACAGCAACCACAACAAAGCGCAGATGCTCCACTGTTTCCTTGTTTGACTCACATCACAGGAAACTTGTGATGTGGAGCCCAGCTTGAGGTAATGAGAGCATCAAAGGCGAGCAGAGATAAGAGTGCAGGCAGCGGTGGGAAAGCCTGGAGTTTGTCTGAAGGAGAAACAGTGTGAGAATCTGTGCGACGTTGGTGGGAGAAGACCTTCAAGACATCAAGATTGTGACTGAGATGTTGTTTCCAATATCAAGAATTAACTTTGGAGCAGTCAGCGTTATTTGCAAACACAAACACATCTCAGTAAAAGCGTAAAAATATAAAATTGCTTGGAGGAAGATTTGAAATATGAATGTTAAGTACAGTAACTTAAAACTGTACTTGCAGCGACAAGCAATACACACAATCATATCATCTTTCAAGTTGATTAATTGATATTCAAACAAAGAGTTGCCTGTTTGCACATCTCGAGATGAAGACATGGAGCAACATTAATATTAATTCACTGTACTTTTAACTCCGGTGTCGTCTCCACCAACTAGTATAGCTGGCTAGTTGCTGTAACCAGCAGTGAGAGTGGACCAAAACAGTAGAGTTGCTGCCTACAAGACAAGATAAAATGGTCCTTATGTAGTAAAAATATGAACCTGATTACATCTACAGTGAATTTTGTGTGTATATCAGAAATTATAGTTTCTAAGCGTGTGAAACTGAAGCACTTCCCTCTATGACTCAGCCGCTCTGACAGCATGTGTCTCACTGAATGGACACAGTGTCCCGCTCCAGCAGGCCGTGGTGCTTCCTGGTTTCATGTCCTTCCCACCCTTGTCTCCTTCCCCTGGGTCTCCATCTGACAGATCTGTAGAAGTGATGGCTGCCACCTCGCCACGACTTGTTTTACTTCACTCCCTGTTTTCCTAAAAACAGTTCATGTTTGCTTTTGTTCCTCTCTGCATGCACCCTGATCCATCACTGTGTATAATAACAGTGCTGCTCACTTAAATTTAAAAAATCCCTGAAAATGTTAGTGCAATTAAAACAAGCAGGGCAGAGGTTGTTTTGAGATCCATTACCAGAAATTTATTGCGCTCATTTTTCTGCTCTGCAAGTAATTTCTGACTTCCCTCCATTATTAATCTTCCGGCACATTGAGAGGCCTCTCCTAATTTTCTGATGCAATTTATACGTCAAATGTTTTTTTCTTGATTGTTGGATGATGAACTACCTTCACAGGGAGCGGATTTTCTCCCAGCAAACATGGCTGCGGCAGGCTATGATGTCATGCTGCAGAATTTACGGCTCCCAGAAGTTAAACACACTTCATCACAGTAGCTGCTCTTACAGTAGCTCCTCTGTCTTTGGTGAATGCGAGCCAAGGGGTCACACCGAAGCGACTCGTGTTTGGATCGCATGAATTCATTGGTCAAAGCTCTCTGCACAGTCTGAATGTGGCTAAAGGATGTTAATGGAGCACAAAGCAGTGTGACTATCCTCTTATAGGAAAATATGATGTAACACTTCAGTCCCAATGTGGGTGCCACATCCAGCCCCCGTTTTCAGACAAAAACCTTCCACACTTAGCTTGGAAGCATTTTTGAGATAAACACATTTTATTGATAAAATGTTGGTTGCTTTGGCCAATGCCGTAGCCACATTTTTAATATGCTGATGTAATGAGCCCAAGTCACTCGCCAAATCCCTCAGACACCACGTTTTTTTAAAGTCATTTGGACTTTTTATTCTTATTTTTTTCATATTTTATTTGAGCCGGCCTGACTTTTTATTTCAGCATGGACAACTCGTAAGCACACATCAACTTTAAACAGACTTTAAGTGTAGAACGTAAACACTCGTCGCTGGTATCTGGTCCTGTCTCTCCTGTAGACAGTGCACATTAATGACTTCATGTGGTAGCAATTAGTGTGCATTCAGTGTACCTGATGAGTGATGTAGAGCACAAAACCTCCATGTTAATCTTGTCTAATTTAAGGGAGGAGGGCTGATCACCGCATGATGTAATTACAAGGCAGTAACAGAGACATATTAGGGACCGACTCCACTGGCTGGACGAGAGCTCCGGGCGCTAAGACGTGACCCTCGGCTACCTGGGTGACTGGGAGAGATTAGCTCTCTGATTAATCTGCATACAGCAGAGCTTCTGCCTGGCATTCATGGTTTAACAGAAACCGTCCCACAAAGAAAATTACAAGGCCCTCATCCCAAGGACTTTCCCCCAAATCAGCAAAGCAAATCTATCACTGTGAACCCGATCTGAAAGGGATTTGAGGATACCAGATGTTTGGAAAACATTCATGATATGAGTTTACATGGAAACACATTAACCTTGTGTATGTGTGTGTGCCGTCTAACCCTCATCCTACTAGAATAATGCAAATTTCCCCTCTATGAAAACACCACCTTGACTAGCTCAACCCATCAACTTCAATAAGCCTTGGTGGATAAAAACAAAAAAAAAGAAGAACCAAAGATCAGAATTGTATAGACAGGCTGACAATACAGGCATTTTGTTTGGTTGCCATGGTGATTTTACTAAATAGGTCCTCTAGGGTTTGCTATCATTTAGAAGTCATTCAACCGTGGTATAAAACAGACCCAAACATGATTTGCTTTGAAGGTGTGTCTGTACCCGCAGAACAGACACCACATAAAAGTAAGTAAGCACACACACACACACACACACACACACAAGCACACGTAATGAACCCTTCTGATCAGGTCAAAAGTCTACTTGGAGTTGGGCGTGATCTGCCTGTGCTGCAACGATTACACTGAGAACTTTATGAAGTCAAAGTCAAAACACAGTGATGTCTAACAACATCACCATCATCATCATCATCATCATCATCATGGTGCAATTGCGAGCCAGTTCGTTACCCTATGTTCCCAAGAGACTATGAGCCCGCTGGATTTAGTCCGACGCTCTTTCCTTTAGCTAAAACAACCTCTTTTAGCTTTCATCTTTGAGCTGCACTATTTTAATTCTTTACTTTTAGCTGACTGTTTCAACATGATGGTTCATTACTTTTAGCTGATTTAGATTTTTAGATTACCTGCAGCCATGTATTTCACCTAAGCTATTTCAACTGTATTTCTGTTGATTTCACCTCATCTAAACTGTTTAACTAAAGATTTGAGCTGTTCATTTGCCTACTTCAACCATTTACCCACACAAATCCCTGTTGGGAACGCTGTTATATCATTTCTTTGTTACAAAATACAATAATTATACATATAGAGTTACTGAACAACCACATAGAAAGAATACTGGCACATCAGACCAAAGGTGTGTTTGTCCATGCTGCCAGCTTTAAATCACCTTGAGCTGGATTATTCATCAAGTGGGTTATCTTGCCATTCAGCAGTGAAAAGGCTGGTGGAGTCACATGTCAAGTAGATTATAGCAGAGCAGCAGGGAGGGTCCATGCACTCATGTCACGCACATACAGGAAGTAAATAATTAAGGATCAAAAATCATAATCTCAACTTGTTATTGGTTCTGTTTCTTAAATCTGTGGTTTAAGTCTCTGGTTCTTTTGTTCTTGTGTTGTGTAATTAGTGTCGGGTGATTTGACTGGGAACACTGGCCGTAATTTAAAAGTTTTCTTGATAATTAATTAATCGATTAATCTCAACCATGTATGTGATTTGCATTTGACTTTGCAATTTCAAATCTTGCAATCTTGCAAAGTCTGCCGTGACCTACAACACCTATGTTACCAAATTAAAACTCTGAGATGAGAGCCCCCAATCGATGACCTCTCGTGACCCCATGCTCGCATGTGATGTCACCTGTGCTAAGTGTTCGCACAGCTCTGCAGCAGGGAAGGTGAGAAGAAAAGCTGGCAAGAAGAAACTGGGCCCGATTAGAAGAAACAGAAGAAAAGCTTTTGTAGAGAGTTATTAATAATTTAGCGTTTAATCCACGGGGGCATTCTGCAAGAGTCGTCAAGACTAATTAGTGGACTAAAGTATGCAATGCACCCTGGAGATTACATATGAGGACCAGCTGTTGGCATGCAGACTCTGCACTTTTAGTCACAGTGGTAATTTGTAAATAACAAACATTATTATATTTTTATGTTACAGTGGCCTAATATTCATTCAAGATCAATATTAAAATAAACTAAAGATAAGAACAAATAAAATAAGAAAACATCTTTTGAGTGGGAGCAGGGCAGTGTCTCAGAGTTTTGATGGACACCTCTGAAATGAGGAAATATGAACAGTTTAGCACAGATTTTCTTAATATTGTGTCTGTATGATGTTTGGAGGGGGGTGTACTTTAATATCACAGGCTATTACAGGCTATTAAAATGTTAAAAGAGAGGCACAGTTACAATGTAAGTGCAGTGGATTAATTCTGTCATTTCAAACCCCACTGTTATGCTTTTGGCCTTCCCTCGCACACACTCAACACAGGCCTCACCCAGTGTTAGAGCATTAAAAAAAAGAGAAAAGTTTGACTCGGACTGTTTCCTCGGTGCTATAAATACGGGACGCGGCGCACATCTGCACTCTCCGGAGCGAGGCGTGGTCAGGAGCGCGCGAACAGGTGGGTCAGTCAGCACAGCTGCAGTCACGCTTCATCCACGGGAATCCGCCGCCGTGTGTTTGTTTCTTCTTCGCTAGATTTACGCATACAGCCGCGACAAAATGCCCAAGTGCCCAAAGTGCCAGAAGGAAGTTTACTTCGGTAAGTCAGCTCCCTTTAGATTTTATCTTTCTTCCTCTTAGTTTTGTTCGTACATGATGAAATACATTTCCTGGTTAATGAAAACCGAGCCGTTAACCTGCACAAATGAGGAAACAGGAAACTGAACTGTAATCAGGCGTGTTTAATTTTTAAGTTTAGTAATAGTTTAGTAATAGTTTTAGTGTTTCTGGAGAGCACACAAGTGGTACAAGAAGTATTCAGATCAACTGCATGCGTTGTAGGATTGTGATGTACAAATACACAAGCCAGTAAAAGTACTCGTTGTGCAGAATGGCTCCTGCCAGTCTTGGATTATTGGTGCAGTAACATGCAACAAGTACTTTATGCTTTAAGAAATAGCATAATTCATCATGATATCAGATACATTTTTTGCATGTAAAATCATAACTTGTGAAGTAATCAGTAACTATCATTAAGTGCAGTAAAAAGTACAATATCCCCTTACGAAATGTAGTGTGGAATAAGCAGAAAGTAGCAGGGAATTGAAATACTTTAGAAAAAAGTTGCTCAAGACTACATGACTGCATGTATTTGATAATGATCCTAAAATGTAATAATACGATACTTACAGGGGCCATGTACACACTGAGTACTTTATAAACTTTATAAAGTTCATTCGGTAACCAATACCTCTGCACTTTTGCTTAAGTACAAGTATGATTCAAGACCTTTACTTGTAGTAGGATAAAAAAAAATTGCATTGTCTTCCAGCACTGAATATTACTGATGCATTAACATGATAACGGTAGTTTTAGTGTTGTGGGTGGTTGAGGTGGAGCTAATTTTAAAAGCTTTGTGTAGAAGCGACAAGCAGCAGAAAATGGAAACTTTCCAACTGTCTTAACTGTTTATATTTTAATGTTTGCCAGCGGTATATGTTTACATTTTTTTGTAGATTAATCCCTAAAAAGGTCACTGCGCTCTGTAAGCTTTTTAAGTCACGTTGTAGTTTTAAAAATTGCGTTCCCTGTAGAGATTGACTTGTCTTTCCCGATGACCGATGAGCTACATGAATAATGACTGGATGGAGCAGCAGAAGCAGGTTCCTCCTGAAATATGGCTCCATCTTTCCAGAGCGATCTTGTACTTCTGTCTCTCGAGGATGCTGTCAAAGCGACGAGCAATTACTGCATCCAAAGAGGAAAGGGACAGTTGCATTTTATTTGTCTTAATCCATTTACCACATTGTCTGCAGCTCAGAAGTGCAACAGAGTAAATCTCCTCCAGAGAGACGCTCCGAGGCCAGTACAGAATACAAAGCCAAGCGTTTGGACTGTCAGTCAGATGAATTGTCCATGCAACTGGGGAGCCATGCTTCTCATTCTTCCTTTTCATGGATAAACTTCCCCCTTCTGGCCAAAACAAGCAAACCAATTTATTTCAGCCCGAACAAGCCAACAAATCTTTTTCAGTTCCATGCAGGAAGAGAAATAAAACGCCCGTTTCTAAAATATAACTGAGGGAAAACCTTTGCATTCTTTCTATGGAGCACAGTCTCATCATTGTCATGAATCGTCTGCATCAATATCCCCCACAAACCTCCTTTATAAACTTGCTCCATGTCTCGCTCCTTCGCTCTGCAGTCTGTGATCGCCTCCATCACACCTCACTGCTCCACCACTCCCAGTCCTATCCCCTCTTATGCTACTCATCTGTCTTAATGTTTCTAAGCTCTCAGATGGAAACAATCAGGCTGCTACTGCCTCCATGAATGATGAAGGCGAACTTGGTCTAATTCCAGCTACACAAAAAGCAGATGACAAAAAGAAAAAAAGAATACCGCTCTCGCTCTTGAAACTCATGTTTTCCACTGTGGGACCTCTGGCTTTAAATCAGCCTTTGAAAGAAAGACATTAATGTTGTGTAGGAAATTAGATATAAATGTGAGTTAATGAGTTTTATAGGTGCTGGTAGGCAAATGTTGTTTCCTTTGGACAGAGCCTGGCTAGCTGTCTACCCACAGTGACTGAATGACTGAAAGTCTTTGTGCTAAGCTAAGTTAATCATCTCTTGGCTGTGGCTTTCTGTTAGCCTTCGCATACACAAGAATGGTATTAATCTTCTTTACTAACTCTCCACAATCTTCTTACTTCCTGAAATGAAGCTGTTTTGTAAACAGATTTGTTATCTTTGAACAGAGGCACACCCGCTGTTTATGTTAAACACAGCTAACTAGCTGCTTGCTCTAGCTTCATATAACGGCAGACGTGAAAGTGATATCAGTCTTATTTAAGTAAAACAAAGAAAATATGTCAGTTTCCCAAAATAGTTTAAAAGTTTTCTTTATAATATTAGGCTACAGCCAGAAGCTGATTAGTTTAGACACTGGTAATCTGGTTAGTCTTAGCTAGTCTATAAAATCCATAAAGTCATAGCTTTTGACCAAGAATAACAAGTTAATTAGGAAGATTCAGAGGTGCGGGAAGGTGGATTTAGATTGCCTTTGGACAGAGCAAAGCTAGCTGTTTTAGTCATTTTGCTAAACTAAGCTAGCTAGCTTTCCCTTGTATCTGAGAGTGGTATCAATCTTTTTCCCTAACTCTTGGCTAGAAAGACATGTACTCCCATAAATGCCTAGCTTTTCCTTTAAAACATATACTCAATTGATCGTCATGTCGTAAAAAGCATTACTGTGGTTAAGGTTGCTCACTCAACACTAAATAATTCGGAATGTATTCTTAGCCTCGTTTCTCAGTTAGACAGAAATGTTATACAACCTCCCGAATTCGTGAATCCTTTTTGTGATGGAATGAAGCGAATAGTTGAACAACCTCCCTCATAGTATGTTTTTCCATTCAGATTTGTGTCTGTTTGTGTGTTTTGGACTGCCGCCACAATGCTCCAGTCAGAGTTGATGCAGAGAGCAGATTGCATTATTCTTCTGTCTGTCACACCTCATTTCTTGTCGTATTGTCAGGTAAAATAAATAGCCCATGCACAAGTATGTTTTACCAGATCCATAGACTATGAAAAGTAAAACAACATACATAGGCGCCATTGCATCTGATTAAGGTTAACTGTGAGCTCTGTTCTAATTGTGAGACCCCCACCCCATTTCTGTTTGAACGCGCAATTGCCCAGTGTTTGCTCATTCCACTCGTTTATTATTTGAAGTTAAGTACATTAATTATTTCGGGTCAGACTTCAGTTCCAAGCCCCAGCACATTTTGTTGAGCTGTTTTCATTCCACTGGCCTGAGAGGTTGACCTCGCCCTGGAGCACGTTCTCTGTTTCCGCTGCCTGTTGCGTAATCTCATGCCACATCAGGTTATTTTTAGGGAGGAAATATGTCATATGCTAAAATTGCGGGAAGGTTTGCAGCCGTGCGGCTTCATTTGAAACCTTGCATTTGTTCATACATCCTCTGTCCCTCCTCACTTTCTATTACATGCTCAGAAAATCTGGCAGGTGTTAATCAAGCTTTGGCAGACATGATATGAGAGCCTCAGTTCATGAGCACACTTCTCCATTTTTAGCATTTCCGGTGCTTCCCCTCTCTGCCCTTAAGCATTCGCAGAGCAAACATCTTTTTTTCATCTTAGCATTTCAGTTCTTGGCCAGATTCTTGCTTGTAAACATGTGATAAGTCTCAAAAGTCATCTAAACTCTTGTCCATCTCCTCCAGTAAAGAAGTGAAACTCGAGACTGTTAGGTCCAGTCCCTCCTCACTTTTACAGGCCTCATGATAGGTGTTAGTGGAGATCAGCCAGTGCAGATAAAGATGTTCTTTATCAGAGTTTATGAGGTAGGAGGAGGACAGGTTCCTCAGGGACACTCTCTGTTTTCTCCCAACCACCACACCCAAAGAATGTTCTCAGAGTTATCTACAAAGATACAGTCTTGTTGGTTTAAATCTGATATTGCGTCTAAATTCACAGGACTATGAGCTCATACTTTGGTCTGAGATTCATTAACTGAACCGCATACCTGTGACGCTTCCATCTCCTCTACAGACCACAGTAGCTCTCTTTGTGGTGGGAAGCTGCTGTTATTAATATTGTCTTTTGTTGTGTTTGGCAGCCGAGAGGGTGACGTCGCTGGGGAAGGACTGGCACAGGCCCTGTCTGAAGTGTGAGAAGTGCAACAAGACGTTGTCAGCTGGCTCTCATGCAGAGGTTAGACACCTTAAATACATGCAACACAGACAAAAATATTGTGTAGCCTTTAATAATGTACATAGGGTTTGGGGTTTGATAGCTCTTCATCAAATGTGAACTCTTACTGATTTTATAGTTTAGGTTTAACTTAAACACTTTAAGAAACTCAAGTTAGAAGTGTTTAAATAAGTATGGGATAGTATATAGAAACACATCGAGGTGTGCTGTATGAGCATTCTCTTTACAAGATTTGTTCGACTTAAAATGTAGCAAGCCACTGGATATCAGATCCCACATCACTGATTATGATATTGTAGCTACTACGAGCTGCAAGCTAACTGTCAAGTGCAGTGTCCAGTGATAGCAGCAGTTAGCTTGTTATCCCAAATCATTTTGGTTAGACACTAGTACGTATAAACCCCCGAGTTCAAAACTGTTCATATGCATAGGACAGAAAACTATAATGTGTGGCTGATGTACAGCAAAGATGCAGGACTGAAATAGACACATTTTTAGATGCTTAGTACTTTTGTGTTTTAATATTTTGAATACGGCAGTGCTGATACAATTCTTTCTCTTTCAGCATGAAGGCAAGCCATACTGTCACAACCCTTGCTATGGTGCAATGTTTGGACCTAAAGGTAAGCATGTTCATCTAGAATAAATAATCCTTTTCATGCAATGAATGAGCTCAATCTGACCTTCTTACTGGCTAAAAATAATATTGCAGGGATTGACCTTGGCAGCCAAAATAGCAAAGGCTTGGTCACTTTTGTTTGTAAGACTCTCAGCCATGAAAATGAGAATAATGTTTTGTATGTGATTGTGTTGAGGCTGTAAACAGTCCTCTATCAAAGGACACACTGTAGCCTCAATAAAAACAGTAATTGCATTATTGGTAGCATTTTGTTTTTGTGAATTCTCCCTCAGATTTCCAAAGTAAAGTCTTCCATGGCCATGAGGTCTTTTCAGTGTTTTCATTTTCATTAATGTTGTTGTCAGTTCAGTGATTTAATGCTTCCTTTCTCTTTCCTTGCAGGATTTGGACGCGGTGGAACTGAGAGCCACGCATATAAATAGACAAATAGTAAATAGACAGGTAACATTATAGCAGTAGACAGCTCTTAAGCACACATTCATTCATTCACCAAATCATTTGCCTACATTTGCCATACATTTCCATGCTATTTGTTAAGATAAGCTTCGACCTTCACTCTAAGCAAATCCATCACTGTACTTTGCTCTGTGCGTGATGTGTGTTTTCCCTACTTCATCAGGGCCAGTCCCAGCAGTAAAACAAAAAATCTTGCCTGGAAAATAGATTGAAGAATCCAACAAGCTCAACAGTCCCATTAAAATCCAGCAATCAGCAAACAGTTTCTTCTGACAGGGAAGAAATGTTTTGTATGCATGTGTTTTTATTGTTTTTGATGTCTGTTTTCTGAAAATTGATTGTGTAGTCCCACGATACAGCAACAAAGAGGTTGTCCTCTGGTCTCTTACTGTTGAGGTGGAAATTTTGATTAAACTCTTTTTAAATTTGTGTCCTTCTTCATTTTTATGTTCACTCCAGAGACTCTGTTTGAAACACCCCTGAATTATAGCAATGTATCGTTGTCAACATTCAAGTCACTTGCTTTTGTGCATTTGTTATGTGCCCCGCTGGTCATTGAGTTCAATCTACATTCAGTCTACATTTTGTGATAACTTTAAACCCATGATATATGGGAATTTCTAAAACAAATATGAATGCTTTACACTTCCACTTACATATATATGACTGCTCAAAAATTTTAGATTCTTAAACCACTGAACTTTACAATATGTTGTCTGATTACATAATCTTTTAATCTAACAATCAAATACTTTATCACCTTAGATTAGATGCTTTTAAAGATGATGATGAAAACTGGCGCCACTGGGTGTTTCCAGTGATATGTGTTTTGAAAATAGCTCAGTAACAATGAACCAGTTTTAACTTAGGGGACAATTAAAGTCAGTTTACACTTGACCATAAAACATCGTCAAAACAATCTCACCCCATAGTTTATGTCCTGGGAGCTTTAAGTCTTATCACATTATCTTCCTCAGCCAATGGAGTTTGCTCGTTCACTATGGAATTGTAGATTTTCAAGGTCTTCTCGTGAATGAGGGCAGTAAATTTGAGACCTATTTTTATGTGTGAGGTGTGTTAAAGAGCTGCACTGATGGCCTAGTTGTTAAGGTGCCATGTTGTCTTTTTGATATTAATTGACAATAAAAGCATAAAACCATCAAAAATATAATATTTTTCAAAGTACAGAGACAGGAATCACTGGGTTCATATGTGTCTCAAACTACTTGATAACAAGGACATCCCTGAGATTTTTTCTCTAGATTTAATTTATTAGTCCCAAGATACTCAATAACAGACAAAACATTTAAAATGAGAACAAAGAACAGAATCTCAACACCAAATCAGCATATGTAAACTAAATTAATAACATAAATAACCAGCTTATGTAATACAACAAAAAGAGATTAATATCTCATGCAAAATCTCAAGAGTAATCTCACTTTACTCTTACATAAGCACTAACCTCTGAAAATCTCTCCTGTATTTGTCATCTTCATACTAAGTGACTCCATATGAGAAAATGATCTTCTTGTGGAATAATTAACTTCAGGGACTACACATTTACACATAAACGCTGAGCAGGTTGAACTCTGCTGTGCCATGACCCGAAGCTCCAGAATTAGCTAATAAATGGACCTTTTGTTGAGGTTGTTATCCAACTATTTCGAAGGTCAGGAATATACTTTCAATCTCAATAGCAGTTCTGTGGAATTGGGTCCAATGGTTAAGTTTAGAGGAATCAAAATGTCAAGCCTGCTCATGCTGGTTCACTGTGGGTAGCAGACCGGAGCAGTTTAGCCGCTGAGGCCAGCTTGAGTTTTTGCAGATCCACCAGATGCTTCCTCTTTGTTTCTTTTGTTGCCAAACTCTTGCTCTGCATGGTCGCCCTCACTGTCCATGAATCACGTAGCAGCTGCCACCTCAACCACGCGTCTACCTATTCCATGGCAACAGACACAAACAAGACCCAACAGACAGTCGGTTTGCCCGTCCCCCTGGCTGTCACCAGTTTCTCTGCAACAAAAACACTCACTGTCACAAGAAAACCTCGACCAGGGCCACAAATACTGAGGCATCTGATGAAAACAAGTAGAGAATGCTTGGCAATGAAGTGTTTTTCTTGTGCTTTAAGTTGGTTGGCTTGCTCATATATTTTGCGTTTAGCAAAACGCATTTCGTTTTGTGTTGTGAGAGTTGTATGGATGGATTATATATTGGTTCCAGCCAACACCTCGTCAGTCATTGCTATCATCTGTTTTTGACATTTACTCCTTAAACTATTTTGTGGCTGTTTAAGAATTTGGTTGCATCACATTTGAGTTTTGAACTATCTTGCACATTTTAACTTAAATAAAAGAATAAAGAGCTGTTGAATTCAATTAAAATACAGAGAATACAGGTTTAAAACACTGTATTTGGAAATTGTTATAGTTAGGGTAGGATATGCTCAAAATCCAGGAGTTTCACATCATAATCCCATCTGTGCTTATGTTTTTAGTTGATTTTTAGGATTTATGTATATCAATACATTTCATTTTTGTTGGTAGTCACAAAATAAAAAGGTAATTCCTTCCCATGTACACAAAGCTGGCATTAAAACACACTTGATTTGATCTACTGCAGCTAGCTAGCTAATGAAGCTAACATTGAGTTGGTCGAAAACAAAGTAAGTCTCTGGGTGATGTTAATGTATGCAACTGATGAGTTTTTAAATAAAAAACTTGTAAAGGAATGTTTTAAAAACAAATACATTATTAAATATGCTTTACAGTACATTCGTGATTGTGCGAGGCAAAAAGTGACCATCCTCACCAGCTGAAGATCCATGTGAAAATGCGAGTAAAGAAACAGTATTAGTAGAGTGAGTTGCTCGTTGTTATGTAAGTATGATTACCGGTACTCTTTCTGGCTGTGAAACTTTCACATTTGTTCCTATTTTCAAACACTGTATTTTCATTTGTCCTGTAATGTAATGTTTCTGTAATTGTAATACTACGGAGTTAATGCCTTAAGTTAATGCCTTTGGTAAACGTTCCCAAATTCAACTGCTCATGTTAAACTTTGCTCTGTTGGAGACATGCTAGCACACATTGGAGAAACTACACACAGTGGTGTATTTGGTTATTGACCTTATTACTCTTATAAACACCATGTGCACAACATAAAAAAAATATTTAATTTAGCCTTATTTCTACATGGGATGAGAAAGGGATAATAACTTGGAAAATGTCCTTGTGATGGGTACAAAACATTCAGTTTGAGGCGGGTTAATATTGCTAACTAAATATCTTCAGTTCAAAGAGTGTTTTTTCCGGTTTTGATATGGTGTGATGAAGAGGGTTTACATTCCTCCTCTGATAATAATCACCCTCAGTTTGAGAATGCAAATACCACCATCTCGCAGAGCTTTCTGGGAGGTAAATACCAACATTTTGACTTTCATGGTGATGCAGCCGGATGTTTGTGTGAAACGTTATTCGAGTTCACAGTTTGATGCTTACCACATATATTTCTGGCTCCTAATAGTCTCACATACACAGCACACACATAACTTGTGATGTTGAGGCCTAACGTGTTGAAGGGAGGATAATTTCCTGACAAGATCATAATAAAAGCACAGCAAGCACATTTATAAAGCATTTTGGTTGACTTAGACTGCACTTAAAGTGAAATGTTGGCAATTTTTTTCAGATGTTGAGCTGGAGGAGAGGGAAGCCAACGAAGACCTGCTGTGTCAGCATAGATCAGAGGCCCTCAGCCATGAAGCTGTAAAGTTAGACTCATAAACCCATTAAAGTCTGGAAAATAAGTGTTTTGCAGCTATTATAACTCGTGCACACATGCAGAACTGACTGTGATTCCTCAGATCAGCTTAAAAAAATAGATTAATAGAAACAAGGCGTGGTAAGGGCATGGACCTGAGTTCAACTGGTACTGGAAGTATAGAGTGGTGAAGCAATATGTCAGTAATTTTCTAGTTTATTACAGAATAACAGCATCAGAAAAGACAAACAAGACTGAATAAAACCAGTGGTTGAAAGTACATTTACTCAAACACTGTACACAAGCACAGTATTAAAGTGCTTGAATTTGTTCAGTTTTCTTTTCACTTTACTCCTCTACATTTGTTTGATAAATTTAGGTAGTTGTTACTTTGCAGATTTAGATTATTATTACAATATGTTATCAACAAATAACATATGATTATTCTGAAATGGTCCGTTCTGCATGATGACTTCTTTTACTTTTGGTATTTCAAGTATGTTATGCTGCGACTACTTTTGTTGAATGCAAGACTTTCACTTGTAACACACACTTGTAACATTTCTACACTGTTACAGTGCATCCGGAAATATTCACACTGCTTCGCTTTTTTTTAAACAAGTTTGCTTGAATTTTTGGCAAATTTATTAAAGATAAAGAACGAAAAGTATTCATACCCTTTGCCATGACACTCAGAATTGAGCTCAGGTGCATCCTGTTTCCATTGATCATCCTTCAGAGGTCTACAACTTGAGCTGAGTCCACCTGTGGTAAATTCAGTTGATTGGGCATGATTTGGAAAGGCACACACCAGTCTATGTAAGTCTTCACAGTTGACACAAACTAAGCCATGAAGTCAAAGGAATTGTCTGTAGACCTCTGAGACAGGATTGTGTCGAGGCGCAGATCTGAACCCTGAAAACAGTCTTTTGTCTATAGAGAGAAGTCAATTTTAGATTCTTTGAAAAGCTTTTCATAGGTTTTGAAACTTTCAGATTTTGGTAGCTCTAGTAGGATGCTTTAGTAGGCAGTGCTGCTCCCCTCCTTTTGTGTTTTTTGTTCAAATTACACACTTGTGTTCATGTTTGGACACACAAGTTCAAATCTAATCAGCATGCTGACACACGTTTTATAAAAGAACTAACCAAAGAACACCAATTTATTTACTTAGCTGGTTCTAAATAAACGTGTGGGTTATTCAGTGCTGCTCTATCCAAGGTCCCAGCTGGTGCAGGGTAAACCGCAGAAGACCAAAAAAATCAATATATGCTCCTTGTTGTTGTTAATGTAAATTGTTAATAAAATCACGTCAGTCAAACGTAAGATTGCCACAGCATGTCAGGACTTCCTGCTTTTATGATGGAATATTTAATCACAAACAACAAGTGAGAGAACGAAACACGCCTGAAGAATTGGAAAAATACTCAACGTCCTGCAGCCTAGCAGTGAAGACTTTAAACTCCATCAGATGTTTGAAACCAGGCCTTAAAATCGGACCTGTCAGGATAGTTTTAATCAGGACCAATGAACACACATGCCTCTGCAAACATCCTTTTATTATCTACAGCAATTGTCTTTCGTGTAACATTGACCTTTTTAATAAAGTAGGCCGTTTAAGCTTATCTGATATGTGTTAAGCTAGACGTTCGGTGCACATGTGGTCCACTCAGAGTTTCCATTCCCAAAGCTGTTAATGTGATTTCAGGGCCTAAAAGAAACACGTGAACAGGAAATCCACCATAAACTTTTCACTTACTTAAAAGACTATCCCTAATATGACTCAAATGCTGGCAGTAATTGGGTTCATTCAGAACCAGGCTAACTGCTTGCCTGCAGCTTGACATTGATTGTACAAACACAATAAAATGGATCTTCTCATCTAACTCTTGTCCAAAAAGCAAATAAGCACATATGTCAAAATGGTGAATTATTCCTTTAAAGGTCCAGTTTGTAAAAGTGGCATTAGAACAGTGGACATCTTACGGATTTTATTTGATTTTCACATGAAGGTCAGCTAAAACTAGAAACAAAATGTCTGCTGTAACAAATTCCACCTCCCTTCTGTCATTACTGCACACCACTCAGGCCACATAAAATTCAGTGTGTGAAATTCGGAAACATGCCTCGCGCAACCTCTGGTCTTCAGAAATGGCAACCGAGGGAGCGCCTTCAGCCCTGTGAAGCATCCCCCAGCGTCCCGTTGGAGTCTGGCTGAACATATCAATCCCGAGTCTCCAGCACAGTTTCATTTGTGTGCAGATAGGCAGTCAGGCGTTGGAGGGATGAGAGTCACGGCTGGTTACTGAGCAGAATCTGGTCCTCATTTTGATAACTGAATATGCTTGGCTGTCTCAGACACTCCCCGCCCCCATCTCCCTTTCCCTGATTCCTACCTTGGATTCCTCCCTTCCACTATTGCTCCACCTCCTTTGTATTCGCGCCTTCCACAAATCCCCTTTTCGGTCCATCCCTCCTGACATTACTCCCTACCTCCTTCTGTCCTCCCTTCCATCTCATTTACCAGGACTGGGCTGCAGTTCATTAGTGCTGCTGGATGAATCTGTTTCCACAGTTGCACCCCGTCTCAGCAGATGTGTACAAATAGGCCCTCTGGCTTTGTAATTGCTAATAAGGATCCAGTCTGTGTGTGGGTGTCTGCCATAAACATTTGTATGGCAGCCAGCTCCTCCTAAACACACACAGAGAGGGGATTCATCAGCGGCTCCAAACCCAGGAGGAAGCCTCTGCCCTGGGGTAGATAATGAGCCAGGCAGGCCTCCGAACCGGGGTCTGGATCTCCGAGAAACATCTTGGTGCATCAATCATGTTTGCTTTCCCCTGTTCAAGCCAAAGGGCAAGAGTCTGGCAAACAGTCATCTCCTCCAATTAGGCTTCCAGCCGCTTCAATAACAAGACCTTCCCTATTAGAGGGCAATTACACTTTGGACCAACATTAGTTTAGGCTGTTTACACTTTACTAACTTCCTCTGTGGTTACCGGATTTCCAAGTTGGAAAAAGTGAACTGGAAAATGATCGTGGCATTGATAGAAATCTAACAGGCAACAATTTTGATACAATTTTATCGATGTGACCATGTTAGCATAGTGATGTTAGCATTTATTATTCATCGTTATGTACAGCCCACAGAAACTACTAGTATGAATGAATGAATATCACTCCCTCTGCAGATCACTAATAAATAAAATAACGCATCTAGTTCTAAAATATTCTTGAAAAAGACCATCTACAGCCACATTAATTGTTCTGTCAGGCTGTAAGATGCTGATGATGAGCAGGTACTGTGTAATGTTTACCACAATCGCGTTAGTTTAGCCTGCTATTCAGCTTTGAACACAGAGTACAGCTGGAGCTGATGGGAAAAGCCGTCAGGTTTACCGACTCGCTCATAAGACAAAACTGAAAGAAAATGTAAACTTTGACACAAATGTGTGAACCAGGTGTGATCCATTTGTGGAGGTATTTCAGACTACATCAAAGCGGTGGACCAGCTGACACTCGCTGTCTCTAGACTCTTAGCTGACTGGTTTTCAGCTTCTCACATGTGAGGATTAGCTGCTTCTCTCAGTTTCATATGCTTTCAAACGGAATACCTTTCAGGTTCTTTACATACCTTACATACCTTACATAAACATACCTTTCAGTTTTGTGTTGTTTTTCTGACTGTTAGCAGGACAAAACAAAACATTTAAGCACTGGGAACATTTTATAGACTCAACTCCTCATAGATCTGGCAGGATCTTGGCCTCGGGCTCAAAGTCCTCATACCAGCCCGCCTCCTGCTGGGCTCGGCTCTGATGGCCGGGCAGCATCATACTGAGGTTTAGCTTAATGATGGAGGTGATGAGTGATTTTTGAAAAGGGAGTGAGGGCATGAAAAAAAATCCTAAAAATCCCCACATTCATTTCGTTTGTCTCACTCCCACACACACACACACACACACTCTTGTTCTCACACACACAAGGACAGCACCTGGCCACGCTCACAGGGTTTTCTCCCGGCATGTTGTCTGAGCCTTGAGGGATTCGTAGACAGTTTGGTTACACGAGGCCTGTGATAAATAACCTGTGGTCTCTCTGTGTCCTCATGATGGATCCCCTCGCAAAACCAGTGCGAGTACGAGTTGTCGTTAAGTTGGAGGAATTTGTCAGAAGTGGGGTTTGAAAATTCAAAGGCGAGTGCAATTTTTCAAACTCAGACGACACCGGTAGATGGATGCAAACGAGCTTTCGTGCAATCACGCGACGCAGCGTCCCCCCCCACCACCACCACCACATCACACCACCCACATATTGTCTGTAAGATACATATTCTGAGCCTGAGAAACCAATTTTCAAGGCTCGTCGTGCTTTAGTACAACTTATCTCTGATCTCATTTTTGTACTTTTGTTACCTTTGTCCTGTAAACATTTTACTTGCTGATGGTTGAAACCAGTGAACATGGTGTCATCACTGAAAAGCAAGCAGATGGAGAAAGAGACATGAGCAGTAAGACATTATTACGTCTGACAAGTGTCTACACAAGTAGAGGCCGGCATCTCAGTCACACCGGGCAGGAATGAGTGAGCAAAAACTCACCACACAAAAAGAGAACAAGCGGTGCTGCTTGAACACCAGCATGAGGTCAACTCAATTGCATCATTCTTTGCCTCAAAACACCAACTTTTCCAGCTCAGCCAACCAAAAAAATGTTCCGGTGTTTCCACTCAGGTGGATGGACACACACTTGAAGACTCAAGTCACAACTAACTTTTGTGTTCTAAGCACATTTTAAAAATATTCAATTGATTTCTTACATTATCACAGTTTGTATACTGCAGCAAAATGTTGGACAGAGACAGTCAGGGTAGAAAGTTGGATGTCAAACCACATGACCATCACAGACCAGACCAAACATCCCGTCTCATGCTTCAAGACAGCATGTTATTTTCTAATATTTAACCAAAGTGATCAGTTCATGGACACACTGGGCTCCTACGGTACAGAATGAACACAGACATACAAAACTATGATGTTTGCACTGCTAGTTACAAGTAACTGAAAAGTAGCCAATGGATCACATAACAAACCAGAGGAAGCCTTAATGAACTAACGATAACAATTGTTATGTGTTGGGAGCCAAGATCAACACGTTATTCCACAAAATGACTGTCACGTGTCTCTTCAATTTTGGGTTTCCATATCTTTATTCTTTTAAATATTCAACCAGGGTATGTCTGCGTCCTAAAGGATACTTCCATGCTTCAGTTTCACCAAAGTTCAATGGCCTTTATTCTCAGCGTTTCATCAGTTCATAAACTGAAATGTGAATTTAAAAAATTGACTCTGCTTTTACCAAATTTTCTGTCATTAGCTCATTTACAAAATCTTTGATGGGTTTTTTTGCTCAGCAAAATAACTCATTTCATTTCAAACATATTCTAGCCTAAGGAAAGGTTTTTCAGACATTGTTGGATTTGTTAAAAGTACACAGTATTTCAAATGAAACATTTATGTGAACAGTCACCAAGAAAATGCAACCACAAAACAGCTACAAGCACAAAATTCTGAAGATGTCAGGTACGATAAGTGTTTACATCTCACAAGCATACAGTAACTGTCATGCCTGGTTTTTGGCTATGCTTTGTCTTTTGATTTCAGTCCATGTGCCATGTTTCATATTTGTCTTGTCATGTGTTTCCATGTATTATGTTCGAGGTTTTTGTCATGTCCGCTTTTATTTTGAAAAGCGTCACTTCCCCTGTGTGTCCTGTTTTCTTGTAACTTTGCATTTGGTTTTCCTGATTGCTTTCTCCCCCCCCCCCCCCCCCTCCCCCCCGATGAAAGAGAAAGAAAGACACGCGTGATGAGGACATGGACACAGGAGCTGACCACATTAGATTCTGTGGCAGAGAAACTGACAGAGAAAGCACTGGGATCAATCAACTTTGTCATGAGAATCACAGACTTGTTGCCTTGTTGAGACCATTCAGTTAAAGGTTTTGAGGTGTGTAGATCTTAAATGGCCTTAAAAGTGAACTAACAACCATGTATTTTAATCAAATAGATAACCAATTCTAAATCTAGACAGCAGAAAATGATAATCACCAACAATCACGTGAGCAGAACACACAAATAAAACAAGAACCATGGACGTGTGTTTTCTGATGCTGATAGTTTATTGGAGTCATTTTTTTGTTCTTTTTTTCATAATGCTTAAAACTTGCTGTATGTTTGCAGTGGTTACCATGAAACAAGCCCAGCTGCAGCACATTTTAAAAGATCATCTTGTGAATCAAACATTACTGATGATGATCACATGTTTTTGGCACACATAAAGGGCCTCTTGGAATTGCAGTTTTCATCATTCCAACGTCCCCAACCTGGAAAACACAACATGAACACCAGCCGTGTCATTATGTGAATTCAACATTTATGTAAATTAAAACACTCTGTCTGAATCCTCCACTGGTTTAATGACATGAAGTCAGAGTCAAGACTGAATAACATTTTGTTGTTATGTACAGATAAGTCACGCAATTTATTTTCTTCACCCCTTTGATTCATAAACACTCCCACTGCCCCATTTCTTTCTAACTTACTCCTGTAATTCATCTCGACACAGTGCTCCCTGAAAAGCCAGTTGTCTGGTTGCCATTTCGCCCATCTGCTGAACCCCATGCATCCACTTCCATCAACCCAATAAAAGCTATGCTAGAAAGAAAAGGTCAGTCAAATGGGAAGAAGAAACAGCATTTTTCTGTCAGTCATCACAGTATTTGATTCATCCATCCATCAGCTCTCCACTCACTCATCTTCCTTATGTATGTACAGAGGAATTCAGGACTCACCTGACCTCTCCTGGCTCCAATCCAGAAAACCGGTCTGCAAATAGCATACCTGAACATCTTACACAGCACTCTGTCATAGTTCTCAAGGTTGTGTATTGATACCAGTTGCCCACCGTCTGCCTTACAACGTTTCTGAAATAAAGAGAAATAAGAAGAAGAATCACATCCATTTCACCACGACTGTCTGAAAGGAATTTGTGTCCCCATTCTCACATATGTGAGTGTGTGTCACCTCTGCATCAGAAAAGGTCAGGAATTCTACGTAGATCTTCATGCATCGCTTGTTATCCAGCCTATACCAGCCTTTCACTCTGCATTTTACGTCTGGATACTTGCTGTTACAGAATCTAGAAATTGTATCTTTAAGACAGAAGAAAGTTTGTCATGTTTGGCTTCCTGTTGGGTTCCTCTGTGTAGAACATTAGTGACGGGGTGATTCTTACCACGGTCGGCCTCCGCCATGGGCATCAGAGCCATCAGAAGTAAGATGGCAGAAACCACGAGAGGACGCATGGCTCAGAGGTGATTCTCTCAGCACTCTACAGCTGGAATCAGTAGCAGTTTCTCATATGGGCGAATTGGGCGGCCGCCCAGGGCGGCACTTTGCTGGGGGTGGCATGTGAGGACCTCAGCCTCGCCCACCAAATAAAAAAAAAAAAAAAGATAAAAAATACTTAAATAATTAATTAATAATTGGCGCCCCCTAGCGTTGTAATTACGCCCCCCGAGAGCGCCGCTGCAGTTACTGCAACTCTGCAAGAAGGGGGTGGGGGTGGAGGTAGCCCAGGGCGCCATTCAGGCTAGGACCGCCACTGACACCACCACCACCAGCGGCCTCGCTGTGATCTCTAATTTTCTCCGGCTGTGAGGAAGTCACACAGAGTTGTGTTGTTGCACTCTCCTCCCATCCCTCCCGTTTGGCTTGCTCCTCCTCCTCCTCCTCCTTCGGTTCGGAACAGGCAGAAAGAGTACGTGAGGACACACTGAGCCGCATGCTGTTCTTGTTTGCGTTTCCCAGATCGCCCTGCTGCTCGGCCTCCCCTCATCACCTCATCCGCGCTGTCAGATCGTACAGTTATCTCTCAGACATCCCACACGGCCACAGTCACACACACACAGGCGAGGCAGTTATGTTACATTTTCCACAGTGTAGCTGCTGCTCTGCGGTGTATCAAAGAGGTAAAACACACACACACACTCACACACACACACACACACCAGACAGATCTGCAGAAAAAGAAAGAGCTTCCATGCAGCACGGTAGGAGACTTTAACACTCCGGCTGTGGCTCCTTATCATTACCGCCACGAACAAATCTGATCCACATTGTAAAGGGGCACTCGCCAACTTTGCATGTTGGTTTGATTCATGTCCCTGTCTGGGTATTTTGGGCTAAGCGGTTGAAATCATGATTGCATTAATAAGAATAATAATTAAAAATAAATAAAAATCGTGTGAGGACCTGTCTTTAAATGCCAGCTTTAAATCAGGCAAAACATCTCACAGAAATTTGCTGCGAAAGTGTTAGACTGACTGGATCCTCTTCTGTCTTGCAGCTCCACATTGGGCTTTAAGTCGATGTACTTGTTCCGTTTAAAGTTAAACTGTTGCCCCGAGGGACCTGAGTGATTTGCATGAGGACTTGAACGCAGCTGAAGAGGTCAGCCCAGCACGGGGAAATTAACAGGTCGGTTAATGAAATGTTGATTACTGCATTTTTATCTCAAAGAAAATGAGATGAAATGAGAGGGAGAGAGAGAGAGAGAGAGAGATGTGTGGCCATCACAAGAGTGAAACCTTTTCATCAGAGATTTATCAATCACATCACAAGACGCACTGAAGCGCCAAAGATGCGCTGAACAGCAGCTGGAAACTGAAATCCCTCTGAGACGATCTTGTGATCTGGTCCGACAACAGGATCCTCCTCTGCAACAATGCTGCCCCCTTGTGCATCTGCTCTGAACCACCACCGCTTTCACGTTTCTAAAGGTCGCTGTTGGGCAACGGACAGAGGAGAAGAATACAACTGGCACACTCGTGAACTTCATGAATATTTTAAAACTTTAATATACAGTGCTTCATAAATCATTACTAAAAACACAGGTGGTAAAAATCAAATCAAAAACAAATAAGTTACACTGTAGTAAAAAGCACTTGAGATTCCGTTCTGTTTCGTCATTAGTGTGAACCCCATATGAAAATAGCATAGAAAGTATGCAAACATAGAATTTCATTCATATATATTTTCTAATCTTTAGCTAAATAAACCTTTTGCCCCCTTTAAAATTCCCTTAGCCAACTGGATGAGATGAGGAGAATTTACAGCTGCGTGTTTGCCGTGGCCTCGATTTCATCTGATTCTTCTTCTTTTAAAAACAGCTTGAAAACCTTTACGTGGACGACAACTTTGCCCTCCAACCTCGTGAGAACCTCAGGACAAGCTCAAATAAAAAGGAAATATAAATTAACATACCAAACGTGAACAGTCTGCAAAAACTTGTTTTTTTCCCTCCCATTGACTGGCGTACAGTTTAACATTAGACTTCAAAGCACTCTCACACACACTTTTAACAGTATGTCTGCGCGCACACACACACACACACACACACACACGCATACAAACAGTCTGTGCATAGACCCAGGATTATCTTGTGGAGTAACTGGTAATTGGAGCCGTTTCTTTCCCGCTCCCCCCAACTCCCCACTGTGGTTTGTCCTTTAAAGGAAAATAACCCTTTAACCCATTTGTTGCAAAGGCAACAGAAGCTGGCTCAGGGCCGAAGGGCTTAGCAGAGAGATATGTAGAGATAAACATGCTGTTTCCACAGCCCAACTCAGTGCCTGCTACAAGCAACAAGGTAGACAGAAAAAAAAGTCAACCATAAGTACAAATCAGGGCAAGAAAAATAAAAAATATCAAACCCTTAATCACAACCAGGTAGCTTGTCCAGCGCAGATCATTTAAATTTTTATTTTTTTCCTGAACCGAATAAAATCTGCAGATTTATTTTTTCACTGCATGAGTCACTAGTTTCTCCACTGCCCTTCATTAACTGATGACCCACACAGATGAAGTAACAGTGGAGGGTTAGTGTCACAACGATGTAAACGTAGCTTGAGACACATTTTCTGGCCTTACGGGTTTCAGTTTACGGGGACCAGAAAGTTGAATAACACAGTTCAGAATCTCCTGTGGAAACCTGCTGAAATGGATGCTTCCGTGAAGGCCTGCTGTGCTGATGACAGGAAATAATTTAGCGACATGTTTTGAGTCTGTGCGAAGCGTACAAAAGTAAACTCACAAATGTTGATCATCTGGTTTTAAAATGCAAATAAAATGTACGCATGTTGCATTCAAAACCTCCTGTCCGCCTGCAAAATCTGGTTTACGTGTGGTCTACAGTACTGAATGTTTCTGCTTCTCTTGACGTCCTGTTTGCATCAGGAAAATATTTCCCCAAAGAGAATGTGGACGAAGTAAAAAGTGAACTCGGGCTCAAAATGTCAAGTAGTAAAAGCAGGTCATAAACGTTGATATTCGTTCTGCGCCGTTTGCCGTCTTTCCCACTTTGCTGTGTGGATCTACAGAGAGCTGCGGTTTCAACAGTCAGAGTCTGAACCTCCTATCAGTTACAGAGAGGCAGCCATGACACGACGAGGGGGAGAGGGAGAGGGGGAGAGAGAGAGAAGGGGGAGAGGGAGAGGGGGAGAGAGAGAGAAGGGGGGAGGGCAGATGGGTCAACTTGTTCTATTGCACATACGTTTCTGCCTTTTCTTCATTTCTGGCTTCCAAAAAAAAAAAAAAAAAAATCTCACAGTCATAAACAGGCAGCAAGTAGCATTATTTTTGTTTTTTTTTTGTTTGTTTGTTTTTTTTTGCTTAAATTAAAAAATGAAAGAAAAATAAGCTATGGACAAGTACAGAAGAGCGCTCAAATAAATTGCAGCCAAAACCAGAATATAATAATATTAATAATCATAAACAAGAATATTCACAAAAACAACAACAACAATAACCATGTATAGCTACACAGGCAGAAAAAGTAACCTTTACCTGTATATATATATATATATATGTGTGTGTGTGTATATACACACACATATATATATTTATAAAAAAACAACAACAACAGCAACAACAGCAACAATGTACAATTGATTGTCATTTCAAGATAAAAAGCATCAAAACATCCAAGGCATCAACAGTGAGGAACAAAGTGTAACTGTAAAAAGTGACGAGGGCTGCAGAGGGATTCACAGAACTAAAGCCCAAATGAACAACGCTAGAGGGAACCCATTTGGTGCACAACATGCGTCTGAGAAAGCTTTTGGCAGCCTTGAATGCCGAAGAGAGGCGAAACAAAAGGCAACAGTTTTCACATGCCTTCCGTCCATCCGTCCGTCCGACTTTGAGCAGAGGAACTAACAGCATGACTCTCAGTTTGTTCGCCTCGCCGCGCTCCCCCCCCCCCCCCCAGCTGTCAGATTTCAGTGTCCGTGTCGCCAAAACTTCATCCAGTTGGGAACGCAGCTTTAAGTACAAGCACGTGCTGCTGCTCATCGAGCGAGGGGCAGAGACGGGATCGGGATCCAACCAGTTCTACGTCTGCCAAAGGACGCAGGGCGAGAGACTCGAAGTGCTGAGGAAGGCCGCGGCCTGGCGTGGACTGCAGGACAGCGCCGAGAGGCGGCATGGCTATGATTTGACCGAGCCCTGTGACCAAGAGAGGTAACTCTTGAAAAGCTTTATAAGCAGAGTAAAGGGGCGTTGGTAAGTTTTTGAAAAGTCCTGACAGACACACGCACGCACACGCGCACACACACACACACACACACACACACACAGGTAAACACACACACGGGAGTAAATCTGTCCCTGAATGTGCCAGACAACGGAAGTCTTCTTGTTCCACAAAATATACACAAAGTTCACAGGAGGGATTCTTAATTCTTTACAAGTTCCTCCTCCAAACCGAGAGCGTGGCGTGGAGCAGTCAGCGCGTGCGGCCTTTCCCTTACTGCCAGTCCTCATCGTCCTCGTCCTCCCCGTCTGACGAATCGTCATTGGTGCTGTCTCCGCCCAACTGCCGCGTCCCGTTCTGCTGCCGCGCAGCGAGGAGGGCGGCGGCCTCGGCGGCTGCTTTTGCCGCCGCTCGCTCCTCGGCCTCCTTCTGGCGCAGCGCGGCGGCCTTCTTCTCTTGCTCGGCGTGGCTCTTCATGTGGGCGCTGCGGCTCTTCACCTTGTAGAAAATCCTACGGCAAAGATGGAGAGCTCATTGTTACAGAGCTTTTCGGACGGAGGGGACAACATGTAACAACATGAAGGATGAAAAGCGCTGTCTGTTCTCTCACAGGCTGCATCACTGACGGATGGGAAGACGCGTCTTAAAGCCAGCGGAGGTGAATAATTAATGACTGACCGCTGGGACGTTTGCCCCGCTTCTCACTGGTGAATCCTCTTATAAAATCACCAATTAAATAATTTGTAAGAAGAAGAAGAATTCTGCTCCATATTTTATGATGTCCACCCATGTACAAGCATAAACGACAAGGTGCTGGGACTCTCACATCATTTCTTCATCTGAAGCTATTTATTTGATGTGTGTATGTCATGGCAGTGGACATTGATAAACACTACAAATATAAAAGAACAGAGACAGCTGGTTTGATTATTATTGTCTTTTGTTCTGCAACAAAACGGGAAGGACATATGTTTTAACCTAAACCGGTCGTATTATTAAACCGATTTTATTATCTTTGTGTAAAGCGGACGACAACCGAGTGACACATTTATCAAAGTGCTCTTCATACGGATGACAAGCACTTAATCTCTTTGTACATTTAATCTTTAATCTGCCAGGATCAACTTCAGACTTTGCCACGCTGGAGGAATCAATTGTATGTTACTTGATTGCAAGCCAACCATTAAAAACTGTCCTTGCATTCATGTAAAAAGGCACATGTCTGAGAGGGAGAACAGCAGTGTAGGGGAATTTAATTTTTTATTATTATTATTTAAAAAGCACTTTCTTGTTAGTTCGTGGAGTTTGGTGACCTTCTGTAAATTCCCAGAATGCCAACGCTATACAACCAGACTGTGAAATGGCTTTACTGGCTGACTAGCTTGGTGTTACAAAAGGCGGATAGAAAAGCATGGAATTAAATAACCGGACGATACCGACTCAGTCATGTTTATTTATGATATGCTGCAATACTACTAAAGCAGGCAAAAGGTGCTCACTATTCAACACTATGTGTGCTTATTTACTCAGTTCATTAAAGTTGGTACTTTTATAGTAATAATTCCCCTCTGGTGGTCAAAGTCCAGCATGATGCATGGAAATAAAGACTGGGTAATGACAGGCTGTTTAAGGACAAGCAGTGGGTCTGTAGCTGCATGAAACGTGCAGCCATCTGCACTGGAACCGAAACCTCTTTCCCAAATTATGCAACTTCAAAATCTTTTCAGTGGTTGTAAATGGCTAATAAACCTTGTTGTAGCAGCATTTATCAGCCACTGCAGTGGCGGCTAATCTATAACGAGCACACTCTAAAAAGGTGTGTGAAGCTCTTGTCAGGGGTAGAGTTGCATTTATGAGAGATTCGATGTGCCGTATCAACTCTGTATTTCAGTTGCTAGGACACAGTTGGCAATAACAGGCCCGGTGCTGCCAGAGGACGGGCTGTTATTTAACCAAAGCACGACAGGATGGTTTGGTTCTCTCAAACAACATGACGCACTCGCCTCTATTTACCAATACATCTTCCAAATGGGCAATAGCAGTAACAACATTTCCTGCAGAAATTCTGTGTTTTATACCAACTTCAGTCCGAGGCCACTTATGTAACTCAAGTCGCTGCCTCTGCTGTCAGCTATGCGTAAGTAAACAGAGCCATGCCAGCGTCTCCGACACAACAGCAGTGACTGATGTGTTATTTCTGATCACTAACCTGCCGCATTTCTTGCAGGGGAACTCCCCCTCCTGCCCGGCTGCGCCTTTGTTGCCTGTTGAAGGGCTGGTCCTGCGTGCGTTGCTGTCGTAGCGTGATTTGGTGCTGGGAGGGGGTGGGTGAGGGGGGTGGATGACCCGGGACAGCGGCGCGTCCCTCCCTACGTCCTCTTGGCCTTTCATGATCAGGACGGTCCCAGGCTGCACAATAAAAGCGAGAGGCGAGGTGAACATGAAAGCTGCTAAAGATGTTTAAAAGTCGCCGAGAGCAATTAAGGAATAAATAATGAGCCTGAAGCCGCTTTATGAGCTGCTTTCATGTAGGATAGTTTTACATGTGTCACATAGTTTCTGAAAACAAAAATATGCACGTAACATGTGTTCTAAACCGTCAAATGTAACCCCAGTAACAGTGATAAAGGTTTCTTGTCGAGTCATTGTTTACTGACAGACATAGCGGGCTGACACAATCCAAATAGGTGGCCACAAGCCAAGTTATGTTCCCTAAAATATCCAGGAGGGGGCAGCAAATCCAACGCCCATCCAGCAGGACAAGTGGGTTAGAGTTCAGAAGGACAAATGTGTCAGGTCCGATGAGGCTAGCTGATTTTTAACCAGGAACATGTGTAGGTTTGACTGAAAATTTATTGCTTTTATTTCATGTCATCCTGGTGATTGCGTCCTGAGTGTTCAGGAGGTCTTTGTATTTGCATTTAGCTTCCTGCTTCTCCTGCACATTCTTCTGTTGATTTTAAATGAATGCATGTGTGAGCGCCTGTAGGTGTAAGTATGTCAGCACACACAACAATAGACAGTTGTTATGATGTTCTCCATCCATCCATCCATCCATCCATCACCATTCTGGAGGGCTGACCTACTTATGTGGATGATTTTGCATGGCTGAATTTTCATTAACAGTATCATAATGACTCATATGCATATGACAGTATTTGTCAGATTTTCTGAATCATGTCTAAAAAGCAGGACTTTTATGCATTCACAACATCAGATATTCATTTTAATCAGTGCGTACCAGCACTTACAGAGACTGTCAGATTATGGCTTGTTCGTAGCCCTAATGGCAGTAGGCTAACAAGTATCATCATGTTTGTTTTTCGTGAGTCAGCCCTAAAAGAGTTAAGGCAGCCCAGAATTAAAGCTATGGGAGTTTGTGACGGCTTGTGAGAGGGTGTTTGCTTCCACAACTTACTGAAATATTTACTGCACTAACAGGGAACACATGATTGTTATTATTGTTATTGCCAAGAATTACCGTTCTCTCTGCAGGTCGAGATGAGGAGGGAGAGAAAACATTCATCAGTTTGTACATGATTCTAAAAGATGATGATGATGCATTAGCTGCCCCTGGAGATATGCTTGGACAAGCTACACAAATGTGTAAATGCACTTCATGTTTCACTTTCACAGTTGTGAGAGAAAAGACTCCAAGGACGAGGGCTATCTTTTCAGTCTCTTAGGGGAGAGGATGAAAGTGCAATAACTCAACAAACGTCGAGACGCTTAACCTAATTGTTGTGTGTCCTGTTATCAACTTATGTTATCTATTCATTCAGCAGTGGGCTCTTTTGCTCCTTTCACACTCACATTCTGAGTTGAGTGCAGCGTGTGAGCCACTCTGGTGGGGCCGACTTCCTGTTTCCTGTCAGCTGACCCTTCCCACTTCCTGCTGTCCTCCTCCTGCTGTGGCTCCAATCTGTGAGAGCCCTGCTGGCCCAAAGAAGAAGAGTGAGAATGTAAGAGCTGAACCCCCAGGAGAGAAATTTACAGCCTGATGCTACTTTTTAAAACTCCACACATGATACCCTTTTCTCTTCATCTTAGTTTTAACGTATTTCTGTGTTAGTATATGATATGATAAAAAAAAAATCACATGGGTTCATTTTAAGATTCAACCAGTCAATAATACATAATGATATTCTGAGCTGTTATCTGATCTGACGCTCTGCAGTTTCACATCTAAATACAACTCTACCGTTTCATGTTTAATCATCATCACCCTGCAGTCAAAACAGTCGTGTTCATTTCCAACCAGGTCAACTTGAGACACCTGGTCCATTAGTCCCTGCTGACTTGAGACAATGCTCTTAAGTTTGAGAATAGTTTTAGCTCTTAATGAAATCATTTTAAGTGTATATTTTGTTTGTCTGTTGCTTTACTTCAGGGTCTCAATTCACCCTTCTGGTAGCTTAATTCCCTTGAACGACCAGCTTTAAGTCCACACCATCAGCAACAAAAAGTCCACTGTTCAAGCCGTGCAGATATTAAACACGTGACCGACCTTGTGGTCCATCTCCTCCTCGGTGGTCCTGCTCTCAAGAGGTTCGGCCTCGCCGTACATCAGCGTCCCGTTGCGACCGATCTTGACCTGTTTCTTGTAGGTGTAGTAAAACTCCACACACTGCGCCACTGACTTCGTGATCACCTGTGAACCATCAGACATCAGCTGTTAAAGGAGTTTTAATCCTATCTTTTATCATTTAAATGTCAACGCATGTTATACAGCGCGTAAGGTCATTTTACATCACATGTAGGAGCTGCTACATTGACCAAACCACTGTCCTGTGCTGCTGAAAAGCGAACATCGAGGCGAGACAAAACACGAGATACAGCAACCACAGATGATGTGCAGCTATTTTATGCTTTGAATGTTCTTATTAAGCACATTTTGTATTGTTTTCCATACTTCTGGTATCTCCGACAAATACATGTCCTTCTTATGATAAAGGGAAATTAAGTCAGTTTTGAGAAGCAACAACAAAGACCTAAAGCATATTCATAAATATACAAGCCTTTAAACTGGTGATTTGGCCAATTAACACTTAAAAACTGCAAAACTGATATAATTTAGCCCCATTATTGATCACTGAAGTGGTTTAGACAAGAAAATGAAATCGTTCTGCAGTCTTGTGAAAAAGCAATAACTGGCTGTGAAGAAAACATTGTTCTAGAGCGACTGTATTTCCCTCTCCCCCCACCCACACACCCACCCACCCACAGTGAAGGGAAGTCAGCTTTTATTTAGAAAGGGTTTGTAAACTGCTGGTAGAAGAAAGCAAATCAGCATTACCACAACTTCTGCGTGACCGAGACCAGAATTAAAAGAAGTTTTATTTTCTTCTTCTTACATTCTTCATTTACAGACCACAACATACCTGTTTCTGCACCATGAAGAAGTCCTTCTTGTATGCAGTGATGCCTTTGTTGAACTGGCGTCTCTCAACTGCAGTCCAGCTGTCTGATCCTGAGGAGAGAGAGAGAGAGAGAGAGAGAGAGAGGGACAGACATTTAAAAGGAGAAAGATGCTGTATGCTTAATGGCCAGTTTGGATACACTCAACAAGTATCTGCTTCCACACTATGTGCTGAATGCGGGGAGACCCTGACAAGTTCAATGGTTGCCACCCCCCACCCTTAAACCACACACACACACACAGTTAAATCACTCGATAAACAAAGACTCTCCTGTCTTCTGCTTGGGATTAACCACATGCTGTAACCCTCCCACACACACACACACACACACACACACTCCCCCTCCTTCCCTCATCGCGTTGACCCTGACAATCCTCCACAGTCACCCACTACCCCCACACTCTCACTGCTGCAGCTGCCATCGCTTTGAGGCAAGGCTGCAGGCTCAGTAAGTCACTGCTGGATGAAGCACAAACATCCCAATCATCAGAATTCACCTCATCTGGAGTCAGGAGTTTTCAACTCTTCATGAGCATTTGTTTCTGGGCATCTGAATACAAGATGGATTGAATTTATTTTTATTTATTTCACAATGAATTCTAGTGCTGCAGTTGACCACTATATGTTTTATCATCGAGTGACCTGCCAACTAGTTTCTCAATTAGCAAATGAACTCCCGTGTCCAGAAAATGTCAGAAAACAGTGAAAACATTTTGACTATCTCCTAAAACCCAATTTTATATCTTCAAATAGCTTGCGCCATCAACCCAAAAACGAGAAACAGCAAACCCTCACAACCAAGAACATTCAGTTCAAACAAGGTGACGTCCACTTATTTTGTAAAAGGTAAAAAAATATAAAATAAAATCTGACTTACCTGAGTAGTGGTACTTTGCCAGATTATGAGACTTGGGGAAAATTGGGTTCTTCAGCATCAGGAGGGACAGCGCAGCCTGAGAAACAATCAGCATTGTAATATTACTTAAAAGTGAACCAGAGTGGCACATTAAGTTGCACAGCAGTGATTGGTATGAGATTTTATTCAGGAGGTCACTCCTGCCAAGCAAGCCGATTCCCGCTCTACTTGGCACTCCAATGATGTTTTATAAAGTCGTAACACAAGCCAATCGCTGCTGCTTACAGGTGACCAGGGAGGGAGATAACCACCGGTCTCATTTATCCTGCACGTATCGGGTACCTGAGTGCGTTACATCATCATTAAACTTGTGCTGCCATTGTCAAAAAACTTTGTGCTCTTTGAGAAGAAACCATCTGGCTGTGCACGAATGCTGAAAGACGGCAGTTTGAGGCAGACTGCTGCAGAGAGTGGGCGCTTTGACACCCCCCCTGCCCCCCCCCCCCTCTCGTGGTTTCCTTGACAACATTGGACCAGTGCTGGTCGCTGGGGCCTGAAATCTCCACCAGTACCACCATCGCTCTGCATCTGACTGCGAGTCATCTCATCTTCTCCGTCTCCAACAATGAAAGTACGTAGCGAACACTGAGCGCTGAGTCCACCTTCGGCAGTGTCACATCATTCATCTGCGCTTCAGATCTACAGCAATTTATGGTCATTAAACAGGTCTTCCTGAATGGAAAACATGACTTGATTTTCTACGCTTAATTCTTAGAACAATTAGGCGCCACAGTTATCTAAACTTGTAAACATGTTTTGTGCCTTTATGTAATTTTGTCATCATTTTAAGCTGTGAACCACTTTGATCTATGAATACAAGTTGTCTTTTGTAGTACAGTCTGACAGGTACAGCAAAAGTCGCTGCATGCAGAAAATATTTGTATTAATGTTAATATCTGTGAGGTCTTGGGTTGAAAATCTTTTTAATCAGTTTTTCAAATGTATTTTTGGGGTTTCGATATTATCAAATTCCAATATTGTACTGTTTATCAACATGTGATACCGAAAAAAAACACTTCTGACATCCTTATTATGAATAAAGGGCACAGTTATACCAGAGCTTCGAGAATTAGTGACTAATGGTTTAGCCAATCGGCAGAAAAGCGATTAGAAAAGAGATTAATCATCCTCTTTTAATCAAAAATACCAAATATTTGACTTTTCCACCTTGTGAGAATAAGCTTGTTCGTGTATTATTAAAGCAAATCCAGAAAATCATGAATTATGTAATAATCTCTTATGAAAATAATAATTCCATGCATTATTGTTATTATTGTTATTCTCATTTTAAATAGTTTGCAACAACCTCCCTAATAATTAAGACACAATTTGGTCACATGCAGAAAGGCTACTTTGACATGCTTTCATTTTTCCCAGCATCTGTTTGTAGCTATCTAACCCGTCCTCTGCTCATTTCTCTTAAATAATAATAATAATAATAATAATAATGAATACTGCTAGCATTTCAGTGGGGATGATGTGACCAGGAAAGAGCCACTTCAGAGGCTGCCTCATAGCATTTAATTGTGACCGCTATCTGGCCTCATTATCACACCCAACATGGAGCACATGGTTCCTTTTTGTTGTCAGGATTACATCCTGCACTGTAAGCTGAACCAGTCCAGCTCTGATGTAATTAGTGGTCTGACTGTGATGCAATAAGTATGAGACACAGGATGTGTCATTACTGCAGCATAGGTGGAGCAGCCATCTGACCGACCTGATTTCTTGGTGATACTCACACCCTCATAAACATTTCTGACTTCTTCAAGCTTCCTCGAGCACATTTATGGTCGGATATTTTGGCTGATCGAGATGCTTTCGAGAAGACTGACGGCGAGCGTGAAAACCTCGTGCACTGATCAGGTCGAGTGGACCTTTTGTTCTGCAGTCGCAAATATTTATGAGTGGGAAATGGCTACAACTCTACACCACTCAACTAGAGCTGCAACTAGTGACTATTTTTGAATCTGCTGTTCGTTATTTGAATTAATCAATGAAGCTTTTGGTGTACTATAACAAAAAGCTACCTTCAAATTCAATTCAATTTGGTTTTGTCTGACAGTTTGCCCAAAACCCAAAGATATTCAGTTTATTAACACATAAAGCCTAAAAAAAAAAGCACCAAATCCTCACAACGGAGGAGAGTTTCTGGCATTGTTGCTCGAAAAATGACTCAAATTAATCATCTATTATCAAATCAGTCGCGACTTAATTTTCAGTGGATGGATTCATTGACTACTTGTTTCAGTTCTTTGCATCACACTTCACTGTCAGCACGTGCTGGCATCACTCTTAAAAACCAAACTGTTTGACAGTCATTTCAGGCCACCGCGGACTTCCAGCACGCAGCATAATGAAAGTCTACACACCAGTCACTTCCGTTCAGTGATCATCGAGATCAGATGAAGGCATTTGATCACTACATTCAGATGCAGACAAGAAACCAGGTTAGAGATAGTCATCGGGTTAAGACAGGAAGTCGGAGGACACGTGTATGTGCACTGCAACAGCTTACTTTAAACTTGGCATTCACATGCAGCTGGTCAGGAATCTGATTTTTACTCCTCTATCTGCTAAGTTTTTATGAACAAAGCCTGGTGCATGCTAGTAAGATGTGAAGCCACATCTTGACACGATTTTGTCCAGGTTGGGTACAAGGTCAGGGTTTACAACAGCAAGATGTCAGGCTCAACCAGCAGAAATGTGACTTCAAATCCAGTATTTCTCTGTTACATGAAATATGAACTACTATAAAACATGTTTAGGAATCACATATTAGGCATTTATCACTTAAAAACACATTCATTGTGCTATATCAGAAGTGCGCGGGTGTGAACTGATCAAATTTGACTGACAGTGAGTGAATAACACGCCGCCTGTCATCAGACTGTGATTCAGCTCTTGCTAAATCCTGTCCACTTAAAACAAGCGAGGAGCACACGGACAAAAAAAAGACAATTTCAGTTCCCTCTCGTACGGAAAAAAAGCTGTACTGTACTGTGTGACACAAGATATTTTAATAGCAATGCAGGTTTTTGGTGTGAGACAGATTGGTGTGCATGTGTGGGTTGGAAGAAAACCTCGACTCGAGTCAGGCAAAAGCAAAACCCCGTCGATTTTCTGATAAACGTGGAGAGCCGCTGCCCTGTTAGTGAGTGTGGATGGTTCTGCTGCGCTCACCATTATGTCTCCTTTGCACTCGTACAAACAATGGTGGGCTAATTCCTGATTGGTTCCTCCTCCACAGAAAGCACTGGAGCAGGCCAGGTGCATGAGGTCTTCCACTGAAACACACACACACACACACACACACACACACACGGACGGATCGTGAGCAACAGCGGAAAAAAGTACGCTTTTCTTAATTGTTATTTTGCATACGGCGGTGACAATATTATCTTAAACTTGAACAGTAGAGGATGAGTGGCAAAACCTTGCAATTAGAAGGTTTTAAACATTTAACGGTAGCATGTGTGTAGTTTTATAGTCTTACTGTTTCTCATTATGTGAGATCAGCGATAATCCCAAACAACAACTTGATGAAAATACAAGCTTGTAAGTTTGTAATGTAGGAAGAATTAAGAAATAATTTCCTGCTTGAGACATCATACATTGCAACAGTGTGAGGGTCAGTCATTGAACACACTGCATACACGGTGATAACAGAAAATTACTTCTGTGTTTCACAACAAGGAAATGACAAATGTACGTCTGAGAATAAAAATAAAGGGAAGTCAAGTACTTTCCTGTCGATTCATATACAAAAGATCTTAAAACGAACATACACAGCAAATCCTGCTCCTGCACCAACAATGTAATGATGTCACAGTAATGAAATACTGCATTGTGGTACTTCTTACCTTTAGCCTGGAAGTCAGGATTTTCCTCCAGTTCAGTCAGAGGAGCCCAGACCAGTTCTGCACGATGCTGATCCAGCTCGACAGCTGACCGCTGCCTCAGCTCTGGCACCTCCGCCTGGTATCGCGACCCGATATTTATCCGTCTGGGAACGGGACATCAGTGTGAGCAACGAGATCTGAATTTGATCTATTCAAAATTCATCAAGGGCCCCCTTTGCTATGAAGAGGTTTTTATTCGTGCTCAAACATTTCAGTCAAGACATCATGTAACATCAATAGCCGATTCCTTTTAAGAGCAAAGCTCCTGTTTTATTTATATTTTGATTTCTTGGTTTTTCCTCCTGCCTTGATCTTTAAATAGTCACAGGAAGACTGTTGAGGCAATCAGGCACCGAGAACAACAATTCCAGCAGTGTTTTGAATCTGAGCTTGTTATGCAGGCCTCTTGTGCTCTTAGCATAATGAATAAAATGCAAATCCATTTCAAAATTTGCATCTTAAACAGACGGCACTTATTAAATTCGCTGAGTCAAAAGTAAACGGATCCTCACCCTGCTGCGGGACCACGTTCAAGTAGGAAGAGAGGCTCACAATCCAGCAAAAGCATGCATCTCTTTGGTTGTACATGTCAACTGAAACCAGATACCTCAGTGCTACAGTTGTAAAACTCAGTATTTCCAACTCTCTCTGTGTGTGTGTGTGTGTGTGTGTGTGTGTATGCTGGCAGCCTCTACCAGGGAAGGTGGGCTGCTCAAAGTTCAACTGCGAGGGCTCTTGTGTGTTTGGGAGTACACCAGGCTGAGCTAAAAGCATGAGTTATGGGATGCCTCACTGGCTTGTTCCTGGCTAACTGCTGAACTGCTTGCACAACGCACCACCATAAACTGTACCTCACAGTCGAACTGCATAAACGAATCCTTGGCAAATAGATCAACGGCTAAAAACTTCTCTATTGCTCTAAAATTCATAAATATCCAGGCTACCAGTTGCTGTGTTAACATTTATTAACTGCTGAAGATCTTGTTGTTTACATGCGCTGCTGATATACTGCATTCAAGTTTACATGAGAATGAATTTTAAATGTACCACCCAACATTTTCATGAAATCAAAACCCATTTTTTGATATTAGTTAAGGTAATTTTTTTTTGCAGTAGCCAGAGTGTGCCACTCAAACTCTAAATAAAGCTTGTAATCCTACATAATTTCATCTCACTGATATCAACCCCACTGTTCACACAGTTCACACAGTGTCAGAGCTGGATTAAGTTACTAATAATGCAAGATTTTAGTGTCGGGCAGCCAAAGCAGACACAGTACATTTTACCAACATTAACGCCAACCACAGCTAACAAAAAATGTGTCTACGGAGTCATGTTTTTTGACAGTCAGTCAATTCTAATTGCAAAAACTCCTTAGCAAGGTATCAGGTCAGATTGCAGTTGCAGTTATTATTCACCCACTTCCTCATTAAAACAATGAGAGTCTGTTTGGATGTGCTGTAATCAGATACATCAGTTGCTCTTCTGTTGTATCTCTGACAAAGTAGCTGCTCAGTGACTGCGGTATTGAACTGCACTTACTGTTGCCGCGGTAACCACAAGTATCCCCAACGAGGATTGAAATCTTGAGGATTACAACTAATATCCATAAAAGCAATCTCGGTCAAACAAGCATCTGCCTATCAGTTTGAACCGACATTACTCGTACATGAAACAAAACCTCTCTGCGTGTGTATGTTAAAAAAAGCATGGACACACTTACATCCATTAGCTTTAAAAGAGCTTTACGGCTTTCATTTGACGGTTAATATGGAATTCTTATGACAGGATGCTCTTTTATTGAGAGAGACATCAGGCTGCATAGTTAGATCTGAATGCTGTGATGTGGATGACAGGGCAAAGCATTCCAGTGGTGGAGAGGAGGGCGGCTTAAAGGGTGGGTTTACAACTTCAACAAGTTCGTGTTCTCTTTCAAGACATTTCATGATTCAGCCCTGTGTTATGGTTTGATTAATTGATTACAGAACTACTACCCCAGCTATGATAATGCATGCTTTGGAGTGGCCATATAATCTCTCTGAAAATGACACACCAGTCCCAAAGCCACCCTCTTTAAAAAGGCAGAAGATGATGAATTGGGGATGTTGAAAGGGAAATACTCACGGCTCAATGCTGACTGGAGTGGCCTCGCTCATAGCAGACAGAACTGGTGGTGTGATGTCGCAGCTGTCTAAAGGAGCAGTGACACAAAACGCACTCAGTGATATTATCAAAAAGGTTTATTTACCACAGTTTAAAAGTCCTGTGGATAATTCAGGGAAGTTTTTCAAACTCTTTTTATGTTTTTACTTACTGGAGCGCAACAGGCTGCGTGTTGCTGACTTGGGGGTTGCAGGAGGTGGTAGGCCCTGGCTGGTGGCTGCAGCAGCTGCGGCGGAGGACAAGAAAGTGGAGAAGTAGAGGCCAGAGCCCTCACGAACAGGGCTGAGGATTGGCGGAGGTGTGTAGGGAGGCATGGTGAGGGGGTTGTCGGCGAGGCGAACGGGGGAACGTAAGTGGCTCTGGTAGGGTGTGATGCTCGAGTAGACAGGAGGGGCGATGAATAAACCAGGTTTGGGTGGCGGGATGAAGAGAGGCTCGGGCCGGGGACGCCGTTTGGACTTTTTGCCGTCATCATCTTTGTCTCCCTCAGCTCCTCCGTTCTGGTGAGAAAAGAAAAATTTATGAGGCGAATTTGACACAAAAGTTTCTGTAAGCACGGTGATACATCACTTTTATTAAACACAAGGAACACAAAAACTCAACTCAGCTGTTATGTGTACTGTGACATACAGTTGGCTTTGTGTTTATTTATTAAGAGAAATCCAAGAGAGAAAGAACAAGGCGCCTCAGCCCTGTACGTACTCGATGGTACATAATGTACAGTGTGGCAGTGCTAAACCCCGATAATCTTCTTCATCTGGGACAGGGCAACCAGTTCACCAAATCCCCCCCCAAATGAAACGGGGAAAGGGAGGAAAGTATGGACGACTGAAATGGGGGCAGGGGAGACACGGAGCATGGGTGGGGGGAAGGGAGTGTGCGCTGGCAGGGCGATGTGGCATAAATGCAAGGATTTAATAGCTGGAGTTCAGACAGGCTGGAAACAGACTGAGGGAGACAGTGGAAGACATCCTTACTACCAAGCCATTCTTTTTAAATATATTCTGACAATGATGTATGTTGAAGTATAAAATTCTAGACTGTCATCAAAGCACATCAACTGCATTAAAAAAATGTGGATCCACCTGCTCTGAGCTCTCTGACAAGGAGTTCCTGAGTGAACGTCTCCGGGTGACGATGACCGAAGGCTTGTGGTCGGCACGGCCAAGTTCCTGGGGGTTTGCAGGTCTGGGGGGCCAGCTGGAGGCCAGGTCTGCTTCATCTCTATCAGGAGAAGAGGGTTCCTGCCTTCGAACTGGAACAGACACAGGGATGACAAGCGGAAGAAGGCTGTCGTCTCGAGGCCGCTTGGTGTTCAGACCCTCTGAGTCAGCGGGACTCCACGGCCTGTGGGGCTCCTATTAAAAAGACAGTGACTGAGATGTGACAAGGCTTCTTGGTTTTTGCGCTTCATATAAAACATCAAGAGCATATGCAAATGTGAAAAAGTGTAGGCGGCAGTTAACTGTCAATGTATAGAAAAAGCCCAACGTCAATGGGGGAGTATTCTGTTTCCCAATACCTTTAGGGACCCGTCAGTCAGACAAAACAAGAAACTATAAGAGGCACAAATGATTCACATAGAAAGAAATGATCTGATTAATTACTAATAAAATAATCATTAATTATTAATTACAATCCTGTCCACAACTTCAAAATTACATCCTTCCGTCCAAGAACTGACTTGTGATAGTCAAAAACAAATGTGAAGCAAAACTCAAAGACAGATCTATCATGCTGCTGTTTCCTATAGATGCAACACGTGAAATTGCAGCTCACACTGTCACTTTCAGGTGACACAATTTCAAATACATGAACCTGGGTAGCTGATATGGTGCACTACAAAACTGGTGCAAAGAATGACAGCCTCTTATAGCTTATTTAACGGTTGCTTAGTTTCCCAGCTTACAATGCCACAGCACATTAAAACTTAAACTAAAATTTACTTACTAGGGCAGGCTGCCAAATTCTAATCAATGCAGTAAATGAGAAAACCTAAAACATTATTACTAACCCCACAAAAAAATGCAACATGAAGAGAAAATTCCGTCAATACTCAAATGGAGAGTTAACAGATTGGTCGATACAGCCTTAAAAAAAGCCTGGGATGTATTACTGGGAGAAGAATGCAAACACAAACAATGAACTGCTGTGAAAAATTTAAAATCTGACCACATCTTTCTGTGAAAGTATGTCTGCACCTTGATACAGTGCTGTTAGGTGCAGTACATGGGTGACAGAGATTACATACATGTTAAAGGAACCATCTCCAAAAACATTCTTCACATTTCTTCTCTGAGAAACCATAATGAGTGGGCCTGTTTGCTTTACAGCCGCAATCAGCTCGAGAGCAACTTCAAAGCTGATCTGAACTACCACATCACAGGCCAGTTGAAGGCAGATGCATTCTGTCACTGCATACTGCATCTTCGTGGGCAGAGAGGAGCGCTGCAATGTGGCTACACTGGATCTGTGCTCATAACTGCTGGTGGAAAACTCCAGCCCTTCTCTCCACCAGAACGGTGGAGAGATATTCTGCTGAGCACTGCATGCAGGGCAACCCTGCACCCCTCCCTCTATAGAGGGGGGGGGGGGCAAGCGAGGCCAGGCTGGAGTTTCTCTCCTTTGATGGGATGGGGGGAGGTGTGTAGGCATGTAACCAAACACACTGTCTGTATGATCAGCTACCCGTGAGGCGAATCCAGGGCACAGCCATGCTGAACTATAGACATACTGACTCAGTGCTGTTTGGCAACAGAACTTGTTGCACAATCAAGACATTCAGCACATAAACATAGATAAGTGCATGACTTCACATGCTACAGCAAGAGCAATTTATCAGGCTTGTTTGCTGACGTTAGAGAGGGCTGAGAAGTCACATATGAAGCTGTTTGTAAAGTATATATTTACCCTGTGACAATATTCACAATGCAAAGTCTTGTTTTAGCTACAGTTTTCCCACAATGCTATGGTGTATACTTGGTTGGGTGTTGATTACATTCAGCATCTCTTCCAGCAACACGTTAATCACAAACAACACCAGTTTTGGCACAGTTTTCCTGGCAGTTGCGTTAGGCTGATTGTTCCAGTTTTCATTCTTGCTCTGGGAGCTAAAGTCCCACTGCAATTATACCCCAGGATAACACTAGAAAAATAGATTTTTAGCTCTCTCTGAGATATTCACAATTAAGGCTCCCAGCTTGTAACGACAAGTTCATGGATAAACTGCAATGCAATCACTGGGATTCAGAACACTCAGTTCCTCTCTGCTAAAGGTTATTAACGTGGTTCTTTTGCTTGAGAGGAAACAGCTGTGAAACAGATGACTGAATATAAGAACAAGGAAAAGAACAAGGAACACAGAAAGACGTGGAAAAGGAGAGGCATGGAAAGAAAAAAGAAAAAGATAGCAAGACAACAAAGGAACATTTGGACAGTCTTAAAAGTGAACTGAGCACTTACATGTGACGGCAGAGATTCCATTTCTGAGGCCTTCTGAGCAAGGGTCTCCAGGTTGACCTCCTGGGACACCCTGCGTTTCCTGCGTGTGCTCTGGATTACTCCTGTGGGGGCTGCCTGGATGTCACGGGCCCCTTGCTGGGAGCCCTGTGGCCCTGGGACAGCCTGTTCTGAAGAGACCGGGAGAAAAGGGTTGTCGGATGGTGCCCCACCTTCCTTGGAGAGCCGTCGTGATCTGCGGAGATGCGTTTGGGACTGGAGTTGCGTCTGTGATTGTGACTGGGACAGGGGCTCAGACTGGAGAGGGGGCTGTAGCGGATCTGAAGGCTGCTGTGGTTCTGGGGTGATGTCCTGGATAATTGGTTCCTGTATCTTTGGGGGAGCCGGGGCAGAGGACTCCTGTGAGTGTACCACCACCGGCTGTGGATGTGGGTGAGGGTGTGCATTTTGTGCACCTGGGTAATAGTCAAGCACATGAGGGTTTTGTTGTTGCAACTGCTGATGTTGCATTTGCTGCTGAATTTGGAGCTGTTGCTGCTGTTGTTGCTGCTGTATCTTTTGTTGCTGCTGCTCGTGCTGTATTTGTTGCTGCTGCTGCTGTAGCTGTTGCTGTACATGCTGTTGATGCTGAATGATTTGTTGTTGCTGTATCTGTTGATGGTGCTGTTGCTGAATTTGCTGCTGGATTATGTGATGTTGTTGCTGCTGCTGCTGTTGCTGGCGTATTTGCTCTTGCTTCTGCAGCTGCTGCAATTGGTGTGGGGGTTTTGCTTGTGTTGCGTAGATAGGTGGGTTAGGAAGGGTTGTTCTGTTCCCTTGAAAGGTCTGGTAGTAGGCTGGCAGGTGCTGCTTGGGCTGACCAAAGGCCAACTGGAAGGGCTGCAAAACTGAGCTTCCTCCTGGGTGGGATGTGCTGTGCTGCTGAGTGTTCAGTGCTCCAGGTTTCAAGGTCTCCTGAAAGGCCTGGGACTGCTGCTGCTGCTGCTCCCAGTCCAGTCGACTCTTAACTGCATCCCTGTATGCTTCAACTGCAGGGTTAGGCAACTTGTCTGCAGCTCTGTTGGGGGGCTGCTGATGAGTCTGTAAGCCAGAAGTCTCGTGTATCGACTTTGCAAATGCATTCGGGGTCCTTGAGTCTGTTAAATTAACTCCTCCCATGTAATTAGAAATGTTTTGTCCCCAGTTAGACATGGTATTCCAGGACGCAGCTCTCTGCTGGGACAGAGATGGCTGCTGCTGACTCGGCTCCTGGTGGGCCCACTTCATAGGTACAGTCTGCTGATAGTGACCCCTGCTCTGGTCACCCTTATCTGGGCTGAATATGACAGAACTGAGGAACATGTGAGGGCCCTCTGGATTGGAGGTGACAGTACTTGCAGCCTCGCTCTGTCCTGGGTCTGAGGCAGTGCCACCTGGGACATAGTAGGACCCCTCAGGGTGCTGAGAAGTCTCCTTCATTGCTACGCTTTGTTCGTTGAAAAACGTGATGCGTTTGCCTGTTCTTTTGGTGCTGGGTTTCTGCTGGGCTGGTACACTCATGACGGGCATGAATAAGCCGAAACAGGTGAATATTTCCAACGGAACCAGCTGCTAATGCTCCAATGGATGTAAACTAACTATATCAGAGGGTCACATACAATAAAAGCAGAGCTGCAAAACTACAATGACATCGAGCAGAGCAAAGTCAACGGAGATAATCTTCTCTTCCCCTTGTCCTTCCCCTCGTTCTTGGTGACCCAATCAGAGGTCTCTGGCCTGGGGTGAGTAGATCTGAAGAAGTCCGTGTGTTTGTCATTCATGGGCAACACCCTGTACAGAGAAAATGAGAGAGAGGTCAAGAATGGAGCCATCAGACTAAAGGGGTCCCCGCGGGGGGGGGGGGGCATGTAAAGACCTGCTGTTTGCTTTTTCAACAATAGACCTCCACTGAAAGGTATCGGGTGTGAGAATAGTGGATGGGAGGGGGTGGGTCTAAACTGTGTCATTATTCGCTAAGCTCACATGACACAGGGATAAAGTCCCATGTGTAGGTGGACATGTATATCACTGCTGCATCCAGTAGTGGAACCTCAGGAAGGTAGCCGACAGAGATAGCTGAATCGATATTTCCTGGAAATGTCATTACAGGATATTACTGTACCACACTTCATGATGGGAAATTACATCAGCATTAGAGGAAATACGTGCGCTGAGAAAAATCATTGAAGTTCACTTACAACTCGCACCCTTCACAGCTCAACTGTCCTGTGACAGATGCTCCTTTCCCGCCAAACTACCAGAACAGACAGCATGGTTTGAACGTGACAGAAACCACTCCTTTTTACAACTGTGTGAGTCATAAGAGGTGAAAAAAGGGAACTCGTGCCCTTTGAACTGTGGCTGCAGACTCAAAAAGGGAGGGCAACTGAAAGTGAGCAAGCATGAGTCATGATGACACAAGACATGAGAGGGGAAAAAGAGAGCAGGGAAAAAGTCAAAATGGCCTTGTAGGCTTCGATAGCTCGTAGGGGATCTTGACAATTGCTATGGAAACCTGTGATGATTATCAATTTGATTATCCAATGGCAAGGTTTTGGAGCAGATTTTGACACAGTGCTGTCTGCCAAATTTCAAGATACACACAGATCCCAACTGCTTCTGTTAAAATTTTAATCCTCGCTCCATCTGTATAAAATTTAAAAACCCGTCTACCTAAAGAGAGACTCTTTACTGCACGGAGAATCCCCATAATCAGCACACAACACAACAGGATTCATGTAACAAGAAAGAAAATTTGTCAAGCTGATTCCATAAATTAATACAAAAATCTATACAATACTGACTTGTCAAAGGCCATCTCTCACAACCTGGGAAGTGACTGACAATTGTCACCCTTTCCTCTGGTGGCCTAGTAAAACACAAGCTTCCTAAAATAGACCAGCTGCAGCTGTTCAGATCCTGCATTGGCTCAGGGGCACCACTGAGTGAAGAAGCTGAATGACCACGCAGTGTGGCTAACAAACAGAGTGCGTGCACCACTAACACCATGTGATGTTATACATGCCTGCAGCCATGTTGTCGAGTCCTGTGAGACCTCCTCCAAGAAAAGGTGCACGCACATACATCGCACTTGCGGAGTGAAGCAGCTTTGGAGCAGGAACATAACTGCTGATCACAGAGCGACCATGCTGTGTGAGCAGCCTCTGTGCCCTCAACACACACCATCTGAGGTGAGGGATCATCGTGACGCATCACAAGTGCAACCTTACACAAGCACGGGGTTTAGCCCAATAAACAAAGTAACGCGTCAAATTGGCTTAAAATAAATGTCAAACGGCATTAGCCGCCCTAATCCATCGCCGTTTTCTAATTTAAATCAGCGTGTGAGACCAGCGGCCAAACGAGGCCTGCGGCGTGCAAGAGACGACACATTTAAGAAATCAGAAGTGGAAAAACATGTTGATTCCCTCCACGTTAGGACGCTTCCTGGGCCCCCCCCCCTTCCTCCACATCACTTTCTGTGGCAAGCCAGCTCAGCGCTATTTACGAGAAAGCCTTTGTTGCAGGAAACGGATTATCCAGTCACTAATGCCATGTCCCGCTGCAACGAACCGAGCCGCCGATGCAGTGGCGGTGGCACAACAAATGGACGAACACCACGGATCGATTCAAGTTGTCAACCAGGTTAATACGTCACATGTGTGCACTCTGTGTGTGTGTGTGTGTGTGTGTGTGCAGTCAATCCGCTTTGACTGAGACATTAAAAAAAAAAAACACCCCACAGACGAAGGATTGATGAACGCGCGATGCACGCCCAGTTCGTCTCGGCGAGGTAAACAAAACTTTGTCAGCAAGCTCTTTCCACAATAACATGCACTGTCGATCACAGCAACAACAACAACAACGCCGCCACAGTCATCGACCCCGCGGCTCCAGCAGCCCCGTCTGTCCCGATACTTACTGTGCTTGTCATGAAAGCTGCTACCAACGGCAGCTCAGCCCGCAGGATCGCACACTCGCAGCTCTGCGCGGCCAGCAGCGGCAGCAGGCCCGCACAATACAGACCTGCGATGATGACTGCATACATCCCCGAGGTTGACTCATGCTATGCTGCTGACCTCACTCACTGCTACTTTTCCCCCCCGTCACCCCCCGCTATAAAGTCAAGAGGAAAAGGGGGTCGACGTCGGTGCGTAAACAAGAGTCCTTCCCGGTCGGAAACGGAGTGCTAATCTGTATAAGCGCGGGCGCATTGCCGCCGCTGTCCGTTGCACATTATTGCACTAGGATTGCACAAAAAAAAAAACTCACGCTGGCAATGCGGCCTTTTGCTGTACATCCAGTCTCTCCGTGTCTCTGCTTGTCTTGTGACCCCCCTCCTCCTCCTCCCATCACCAGCCAACACTCGCTGGCCACGCCTACTTCCATGCCCATAAAAGGCCTTCCTCCACCATGCAAGGCGCTGTAATTTACGGAGCAAAATCCCTCTCAGTATATGCGGGAAATTCCAACACACATGGGAGGACCGCGGGGATGGAGGGAAAGGGCACACCCGGCTACTCCGTCTAATATTCACTGTCTTTCCAGTTCACGCACTTCCTATTTTTATCGTTTCACTGACGAAATTCTTCCTTAAATGCATGTGTGGTGGTGCACATGACACAGCAAGGAAGGTCTTATTTGTGGGAGAATGCAAAAAAAGGCCCCAGAGAGTGAGGGAGAAAATAAACAAGATGAAAAAAAAAAACAAAACATTTTTGTTGTTTATATTTCCAGTCTGATAACATATTTCCACAAGATTGAGGAAAAGTCTTAAATATTGAAATACAACACACAATAACAGATACTAAACTGATGTTGACTTATATACTTCACAAATTCATAAAAGTATTCAGTTTTATTCAGACATTCTTAAATATCACAGATATTCTGCTTAAAATGACATGCAGTAAATTGTAATATGGAATCAGAGAACGTCTGGTCAGATAAATAATGATTTAAACCATCACCTAAGAGAAAATTTTAATGAAACTGCGAATTAGAAAGACACAAAGGCTCGTTTATTCATTGCAAACGGTGTTATCTCAGTGTTTAACTGGCCAAAGTGGCCTTTCTCACTTTCTCAATATTATGACATCTGAGGTGTAGTAATAAAACGGAGGTGCTTCTCTCAGGTGCGCCCGGTCTTCAGTATCAGTCTGCACCTCCGTTCATATGAGTCCCATATCAGGATCAAATCAGACCCTGTGAATCCTTGACCAGTCCCAAAATGTTGCAAGGCAATCTGGCAAACACCTATCTGTATAAAGTAGTACCTTAACAATTTGCTGATTAATTAGTCAAACAACTGAAACCAAGAGGCAATTTATCAATTGGTTACGCAACAGAAAATGAATCAACAACAACTGCACCTGTGGGTTTTCATGGCTAGACTGCACAGGACGCTCAGAAAAGAAAAGGCACAGCTGTAAAACAATAACATTATGGATGACCTGAATTCTATTTAGCTGTTTCAGTGCGAGAGTCCCGGCACTGAGGCTCACACTCATGGCCTTGTGGGACACTTGAACACCGAGCCTTCATGACTGATCACACTTTTCCTGTTATAAGTATTCGCAATGTCCGCTGTAGAAAAAGGTCTGTTATAACGTTAAGTCAAACTGTCTTCCTGGTAAAAATGATGTTGGAGATGCTGCAGTGCTGTGGCCCCGGACATGAGCAGGCAAGTGCCAGACTCTGCAGGGCTGCAGTCTCTCTCTGCTCTCTGGCCCTTAAAATAGCGTGCAAAGCCTGAAAACCTTCACAGATGCAGTTGACAAGATGTTGAGTCAGACTGACATGCCTGCCTCTGATGACACTGTCAGTGCACTGGGAATTGTGTGTGTGTGTGTGTGTGTGTGTGTGTGCGTTAGTGACAAACAAAGCTATCTCTTGGCTACACCAATAGTGTTTTTGTTGTTGTTTTTATTTAAAGCTGATACCAGTTGATTTGAAGTTGATCAGTACTTATACAAATAACTGAAAGGTTATCAGCAACTGATAAGACAGTATTTGGAAAAATTAGAATTAATTGGTAAATTAATTGACAATGAAAAGGACCAACAGTCACAGCCATAGACCAATATCCTGTATTTTCCCCACTCACACTGAAATCAATTTTCCAAAATGAAATGCACAGCAGAAGTTGGGTTTGCCATGGCAATTTTGAAGCAACTAAACGTCACCGTGGACTGGCTGCACAGCAGACATTTTGACCTGTCAAATCAGGAAGCAGGAACAGTCTGATACTGGGACACTGAACGGACCTGAGCCGTGGTCAGTTATTAAATCCACTTGTGTTTATTTTTTCCTGCTGTGACAGGACAAACTGTCTGCTGTGCAACCAATACATCACTATACTGATACTGTTAAATTTAAACTTAAGACAACATTAAGCTACAAGTGACATGAGGTGCACGCTGGTACTGCCGGGACTTTCTGGGATTATGACATTTGGGATTTGTGTGTGTGTTCCTCTCTCTGTATGTGTGTGAGGAGGACTGAAAAAGGTTGGGTGGGGGTGGTGGGGGTCAGTTCAGGTGAAGCTAGCAATATTCGCAACGGCTCCTTGCAGTTTGTTGTGTGGAAACAACGCATCAACGCGGCTAATAACATCGTACTAAACCATCAATAACCCCTATAAACAAAACCTCTAACACGAGTTGGCCTGCAGAAGCTAACAGTTTTGCAGTACTTACATTGAAATCTGTCCCTCCATGGCACGTAAGTCTTCGCTTCCCCTCTTTCATGGTGTCCTGCTGCAGCTGAAGTTGACAGTAAGCTAGTCTAACGGCAATGAAACCCCTTAACCTCAACTTTTCGTTTTTCTTTTTCAGATTCCTCCACAAGGCGTCACCTCCCGGTTCCACTTCGAAACACTTTTAGCTAGCAATCGATACTGCACTCTATGGGAACTACCCGCGTTTATAACTTTTGATGAGAAACGGGTCGACTGTAATGGAAAATTTAGCTAAATTCACTGCTGGATATGTTCAATAACTGCGGTACTGATGAACTGGAATAATAAAAATAAACATAGATTACAGAGGGCGCATACCGTTTCTGTTTTGCCGTAGCTGCCTTAACGGCTCAACAGCCCCTACGAAAAGATAGCAAGATAATACATATCTACTACACCGGAACATTGGAGAAGCAATGTTGCACTTTCTCCCCCTTACGTTAGCATTTAGGTTACCAAGAATGTCTGACCATTAGCCATCCTTAGCTAATACATTAATTCGACAGATGTTATATTAAGCATGCGCAAACTCCGTATGCCTGCTATGTATTAAAAATCAATTAAAACCCATATCGACAGTAGGCGTTGCAATGGGCTGTCATTTGATAATTTTTGCATTAAGTGATTTTTAAATATACACGGAATCATACATGAAATACTGAGTTGTGTTATGAGATATATCCGACAGCCAGCTTAAAAGAACGGTCCAGCTGGATTTAAAGCGAAGACGGAAGTTGGTAACAGAGAAGCCTCTCGCTTTGTGCTGAATGAGACTTTCTCAGTGTTCTGTGTTGTTGACTTACTGTTAGCTTAGTACACACAGAACAGAAAGAACCTGTTCGGCAATATAAACACTATTTAGAGTAGGCATTGTAAGTAGTTTGCCATCTTCTCGTGTTGCTATTCAATTTAAAACATCTAAACTGTGTAACACTGTGACCTTAACGCCCATAACAGCTTGACGTTTGTTGCCAGATCTGGCGGTCAGTTCAGATAACGTTGCCACTTAGCATACATACCCAGGCTAACGTTACTTTTCAAGGATGCAGGTGCAAAGAGTCGTTCTCAACTCACGGCCAGGTAGGAAAACTTTTTCATAAGAGAAGGTGATCTATTTTGTTTTGTCCTGTGCTTCAACATTACACAGCAATGTGGCTAACGTTTACTCAAAGAACGTATTTACGTCAAGGTAAAAACGGGGCGCCAGTTCCTGAAAATTTTCGTCTGGAGGAGACGACTTTATCACCTGACCTGAAAGATGGGGAGGTCCTCGTTCGGACGGTTTACCTCTCAGTGGACCCTTACATGGTATTGATATAGTCAGTCAAGTTATTGTGTCTGCTTATGCATTTTTTAAAGTTTTTTATTTAAAAAAAAAGGTTCAAAACAAACGATTTCAGTTCACAACACGCATCAAAGATCTAGTGTAGTGAGGAAACAAGCACTCAGGCACTCAGTCACTGCAGGTAGACAACCAAAGTTAAATCATACAGTCTCCTAGTCCACCTGTGTCATCTATAGATAAATGAAGGCAGCCAGCGTTAAGACCCGAGCATCTAACCAAAGGCAAAGCTTCTCCATCGCTCTTACATGTCTTGTCTTTGCTTGACAGCGCTGCAGAATGAATGAAGACACCGGTGCTGATTACCTGACTCCATGGCAGCTGTGTGAGCGTGTGGATGGTGGTGGTGTCGGCGTGGTGGAGTCCAGCCGCTGCACTGCTTACGCTGAGGGAGATGTGGTCACATTTTTCAACTGGCCTTGGCAGACCTATGCTGTTATGACAGGAAGTGTGTTACAGAAGGTACGGCAACGCTGTGTGTGATCATCTCTCCATAAGAAAAGCCTGCTGCACATACTCACATCAGTTAATTGGCAGTTGTGTTATAACATTCTGTCTGTTTCAGATTGATCCGCAGTTGGTTGATGGGCATTTGTCTTACTTTTTGGGTGCAATTGGCATAACGGGACTTACTGCATTGTTAGCTGTAAGGGAAAAGGGTAACGTGACCAAAGGGACTAATCAGACCATGGTGGTGAGTGGTGCGGCTGGGGCTTGTGGATCCATAGCTGGACAGGTAAATGCATCAAGTTCTAGATTTGGGTCTTCAAAGGCTTTTATGACCTATATACAGCCATAGCTATTTGAAATACTACATTTTCTACATGTTTACTCCCATAATCTGAGTTATCGTGTACTTAATGATAACTGACGTGAGTTAAAATATTTCAGATTTTTTAATGGGTTCAAATGTAAGAAAATTAAAGGCAATGTGGTTGATGGAAAATATCTGTTACATATTAGAGACCACACTCATCAGATCTTACTTAGCCATTTGCAGAAACTGCCATGAGCACAAATTGATTGATTGCAGAAGAAAGACACTGACATCGTGGTTTTATTATTCATCCTGCTTTTATTTTGCCAGATTGGCAGGCTGGATGGTTGTGTGAGAGTGGTTGGGATCTGTGGTTCTAATGAGAAGTGCAGAACTTTAGTAGAAGACTTGGGTTTTTCTGCAGCCATCAATTACCGCCAAGAGGACGTCCCAGCGAGGCTCAAGGAGTGCTGCCCCGATGGGATAGACGTTTACTTTGACAATGTGGGAGGCGCCATCAGTGATGCTGTCATCACTCAGGTACCACTTGAGTTGTGTCTGCATGTGCAGAGCACAATCTAGCGGATGTTTTACGTTCATTTGTTGTTTATTTGTCAGGAAAAAGTGTAACTTTGACACGTTTGTTGGCCTTTCTTTCCTTAATTGTACTGCCAACATTTGCAGAATTAGAAGTGCTTCCTCCTCGTCTCCAACAGTGAGCGTTTTGTATCTCACACACATTGATCTCCAACCTGACCTCCAGATGAACAACGGCGGCCATGTGATCTTGTGTGGGCAGATCTCACAGTACAACAAGGACGTGCCGTATCCTCCGCCCCTGAGCGAGGAGATACAGGAAACCCTGCGCAGTAAGAACATCAGCCGGGAGCGATTTATGGTGCTTAACTACGTGAACAAAGCAGAAGCTGCACTCTGTGAACTCAGCCAGTGGGTTAAATCAGGCCAAATCAAGGTAAGGAGGATAACTGGCAAAATGCCTGCCTCTTCCCCATCTGTCGCTTCGCATCATTTAGTCGTAATTTTGCCTCCACTCTGCAGGTGCTGGAAACTGTGGTGAATGGCATCGAGAACATGGGTGGTACGTTGGTTTGAATTTGAGCCTTTTTCCTTATTGCATGGCTTTTATCTTTTACTATCTTGCAGGATTTGACATAGTTCTCTCATTTTCTCGCAGCTGCATTTTGCTCCATGATGACGGGGGGAAACATCGGCAAGCAAATTATAAAGATATCGGCGTGAGAATGAGCGTGTCTGTCAGCAGAGACTGATCTGAATCACCTGCTTTGGCAAATTAACCTCCAGCTGCCTTTCTGTCACTGCCGTTAACACTAACTTAATGAGCTCTAGTACAATATTGGATTGATTAGCTGATGTCAGTCGAATACAGTTATGAATGAAAAATCATTCAATATTCTTTGAAATCGTGTAAAATGAAATGTTCAGAGTGCTTGGAAGTTGGATAATTTTTTTATTTCAGTACTACCTCATGATATTAACCCGCATCTTCATTCTGCCACAGTATGTCGGGGGTTTAAAAACATCATATCCGCACCATAATAACCTGACGAAAGGCAGTAAAACGATTATCAAATAAGTCAGAGATTTTCCTTTTACCTCCGTTTTTCAACTGGAGGACAAATAATTAATGTCAGTGGAGCAATCAACGAAACTAACCGAAAACACACAAAGCACCGGCTTCCTCACAGCAGTGCGTAGCATATAGGTGATAAATAGCACACTCAGTGGCTGCTTTGTGTTTATTTTCCACCAGTGTTTTCAGTTAACATACCACACCCATTTCATTATCATATGAGCATGAGGAAAACATTGGGGTGTGTGTGTGGGGGGAAATGAGGAGAAGATAACACACACCAGGACCAAACAGAGAAACGAAGACTTGAAGAAAAAAATAATAAACTGCAAAAAAAAATAAATGAGAGTGCTATTAATTTATTGACATGATCACTTTTATTTTTGACTTATCTGACAGTCAAATCTTTTGTCAGGGTGGGGCCCCGTTATTCTTGTTGTCCACTCCCTTATAACATGTGACACTGACGTGAAGACGAACACAAAATACATGATTCACTGTATTGAACATTTTATTCCACAGCACTATAAATCGTTAACAAAATAAAATTGTGGTTTGGCTCTAATTTCAGTTGTCACAAGAAAAAAAGTGTGGCAGGTGGCAGGTGTAAAATCATTATCTACTCATTCACGTACTTCAGTGTTTGACCATAGGAGGGGATGCAGTATAAGTACACACCAGTATGTCTGACAGTACAATCCTCGGTGTTGGTGGTGGTGGCGGAGTCTGTGTCTTTATTTTGAAGTCAAATCAAGGTACAGTACAGAACAATCACAACCGGATTCATAGTTAACCAGTGAGCATCAAAACTGTCTCATCAAGACAAAAAAAGATAGAAAAAAGATAAAGAAAAAGCAAAAACTGTCTCATGCATAATTTGGAGGTGGAAGTGAAATGCAGTCATCTCTCATTATCCTCCTAATCAATTCAATACTGCCTCCTTGTGGGCAGATAACAAATCTGAGAGGTACTTGGCATCACAGAGAGGAGCTGTCAAAGAACTAAAGTCCATCAGGATTCAATATCCATCTAGACGCTGGACTCAGATACTTGGTGAGGCTCCTGTACAAATGAAAAAATGACTTGACCACCGCTGGCAAGAGTGCACTTAATTTAATGTTCTTGCTGCCGCTCTAATATTAAGCACTCACACACGCTTGGGTATGGCTGGTTGGAACGCTGCTCCTATTAAAAAAAGAATTGATGAATGTGGTCCTCGTCGCTGTTTGTCTTTTCTCTTTCAAGCCGGTTTGTTCTAATGGAATCCAGCACCGGCTCCTACTGACCAGAAAGGACTGAACTGGAAACACAATCATCTGCTCTCACACCTTCACAACAAAAATAAAAGGGGGGGTAAACATTCTGAGCAACACACACAAAGCTGTCAAATTAACTTCCAACACAGGGTATTTATTCAGCGCCTTCGCCTTCCTAACCTGAAGAATGCCCATTTCCAGTGCAGGTATATAACATTAAAGGGAGAAAAGAAAGAAAGAAGGAATCACTCAATACAATCAGAAGGAATAAATTTAAAAAAAATAGCATAGTAGTGGTTTGCTCCATTTCACCATATCTATAACACATTCATTTAGGGTTTTTTTTTTCTTTTTTTTTCACATCTCGATCGTTTGATTTGAACATGATTTTTAGTTCGCTGAGCTGCTGTGGAGTAGAAAAACGTCCTGAAATACTACTGGGACCAGCCTATTGTTCAAGCACTTGCATTCCTGAGAAACAAACAGCTGCTTCCTGTAGTCACGTTTGAAGGAGCACGTAGAGTCCAGCTTTCTATTTATTGATTTATTTCTTTCTGATATGATTATTCAATGCGAACATTGAGATGTTTTTAGTGGCAGTTGTGTGCAATGGAATCAACTTTATGTATAAAATACTTTTAATCGTTGACTACTTGTACACAGATCAAATACAGTACGCGCTTGTCATTCCCTTCCTTTGATTTCCTGCGATTATGTGTAGAATATACTTGAAAAGTTAGCGTAACTACCACGCTCTGTCAGCCACGGGAAGTTAGGAAAAGCTCACAGTTTACAAAAACGATGCGTACACCCTTCTTATCCACATGGTCTGCGTGTCGGTAGGTGAACATGGGGATCGGTTTGGCACGTCCAGCCGGCATCTGAGAATGAAAACGATTTTCAGAGGGAGGGATAAAAGGTGAAATCTTTCCTATTCATCCTTTGGCAGTGGTGAAGTGGCATTGGGCCAAGGCAACACTTCCAAAAAGTGCTAAAGCTCAAGTCAGTGAGTCACAGCAGAGTACAGCTCTTATACTGTGGACTGCGGCACACGTTGGACTAGTCCTCACGTAGCTTAAACAGGCTAATGTGCCCAAGTTGTTTTGTATTTTTACACTGTACACATTGCTATGAATATGGCCAGAAATGTGCTCACCGGTGCCTTACATTAACATGCATATTAAGTAAACAATACTATCTAGAAACAAGGTAGTGTGTGATGTACTGTGAAGTGGCTTTGGATGGGGGGAACTGAGGTTTCCAGGGTGGACAGAGACAGCAAAGTACGTCTGTGAGTCAGGCTCAAGGGAGGTCGTAGTAGTAGTTGCGGTGGTGGTGGTGGTAAAGTGCAATTACTGTCAAGAGGGAGAGACGCTCTTGTTGCTGTCACGAATGAGAGGGGCGGGGCCTGTCCAGGCACGGTAGACCAATAGCAAACTGAGCCCTAAAGCCCATGTGCGGACAGGAGACAGGAAGAAGGCCATGGGGCCGTAGGTCTCCAGGAGAAAGTAGCAGGAGTGGACCTGCCAAGTGAGCAGCAGCAGCATGAAGAGGTGAACCGCCAGAGTCCGCCAGCGGCAGCCCGGCCGCAGGAAGTGGGATCGGAAGGTGTTGCCGCGGCAACGGTGGTGGAGGCTCCAGCACAAATAAGAGGTGAGGGGCATGTTGAAGAACAGGAGCTGGCAGAGAGGATAAAAATAAGAAGCAGATAATTAGAATAATAGGATGAACAGGTTTAGCACAAATGTATGAAAGGATGTTTAAGACATGTTTGACACCTGTTAGGCTTGTGAGCCCTTAAAATGAAGATGTAACTTATGAGCAGCTCATCAAAGGATATCTATTGGCCGAGGAATTCATTTCACTGGTTAAATTTTGAGAAAAAGAAAAAGTTTTTCGAAAGAGATGTTTGTCTTTCCTTTTTAATTTATTAAGATATCGGCGTGAGAATAATCTGGATGCATAATGTTTAAAAAAAACCCCAAAATAATCAAAATGACAATAGATAAAAAAGTTAAACCTGCAATAACTTTTTGACCACTTGGGGGCAGCACAAACAAGCTGTGAAGACAACAGTGACATATTAACATCCTTTACCTTGACTTGATTTGTTATTAGCAAACAGTGGTGTAATAACACAGACATGGAGCAACATTAACACTGATTCGGTGTTGTGTTTCTACTGATGATGGTCTCTACCAGCTGTGTTAACCAGCTGGTCGTCAACTGTAGCTTACAGTTTGTTTTTATGGCTTTTTAGGAGAAAATAGCTGCCTGCTGTGGCTAAAAACAACTTTACATGAGATTGGTGTGTTTGGTGCAGACTGGAGAAACAAAACAATTAACTGAAATACACCTATATATGCAAATATGACACAGAAAGAATATCTAGCATAAAAAGTATACTGAGCTCTTGCTCATACACAGATGTCGCACTCTGAGATGTAGATTTTCTTACTTGCACGACTCCCACAACGTAAGTGAGGCTGCCCTCCAGGAAGTGTCCATCAATGAACACTCCAAAGGCGAAGCAGGCACCACTGTGACCATCTATCAGCTCTCCTATGAACCACGGGCCTGAGGGAGGAGAAGCGGAAAAGCCACAAAGGTGTTTTGACCACAGGAGACACTCACGTAAAAACAGAGGCAACATTTGAAGGAAACCTTTTAAAGCCGAGCAGCATTTTTACAACGATATCTTATTTAAGTGTATTTTACTGCTCACAAGGAGCAACATTATGTCGTAGATTTGAGTCTTTAACCAAGAAGATTTTCTGTTATAAAACTTGTCTTCAGCCCGAAGACAAAGCAGCTGACCCACCTAAGGCTGTACACAGGTTGAACAGCAGCAGAGAGTAGTAGAAGATGTCCATTGTACTGACCAGATGGAGGGACATACACGCTTGAGAGGTCAATCCTGTAGATGACGGATAAAACAAAAATGTAAGAAGGCATAAATAAATGGCAAATATTGTTCACATCAACGCAGATTTCAAGATCAGTTCATTGCATTTCAGTCGCCTGTGATCCAAATTAAATCACAATGGTGTATTTGTTTGAGGGGGCACCCAGTGACGGCTCACCTCTCCCAGGGGGGACACGCAGGAACCTAAAGGCCAGCAGCACGCCGACATTCAGCAGCAACATGAATATGAAGGCCACTCGGCCCAGGATGTAGTGGTCAGTAAGAAGGATGAAGGACTGCACGAAACCGAAGCTGGGAGTCAGGTTGTCCTCCAGGGTAAAGTGCTGCTCCTGCACTGACGAACGGCCTGCCGAGTCCTGACTCGCACAAACAGATAAGAAAAGAGCATCAGCGCCACGGCTGCCAACTGAACCATAATTCAACTCTTGCGGACAAAACTAACGAACTTAATCAAGACCTATGAAATATTTAAAAGGCTCCAAACAAGTTGAAATTGAAGTGGAAGATAAATGAATGCAGTGCTGACCTCCACTTTAACTCTGATGGTGTGCAGTCCAGTGAGGTAGAGAGACGGATCCCACAGCAGAACATAGAGAGGACCTCCAGCAGAGTGGCCTTTCCCCAGGGGTTCCCCATCTACGCTCACGTGCACCGCTGTGATTGGAGCCTCTGAGAAGGCCAGGATCCTATTGAGAAGTGAGAGAATGAATGCTTTAATATTGAAAATTAAATAAAGGCGACCTTACTTGATGCCCAGTGGCGGGGGAAAGGAGAACATAACCTACGTCAAAAATTTGATTTGAAACATGAAATGAAAGACAATAACAGGGTTGTCATTTTTGTTTAAATACATGCTGTGATTCATGAGAAAAAGGCGAAATATTTAGGGATGCATAAACAGGGGAAGGTTGCCATGTCGTGGAAGCATGTAGTGCAGAGCCATTGAAGGGTTTATGGTTCAACAGGAAGTGAACACACACACACACACACACACACACCTGATGTGTGTCGATCTGCGTATTCGACCCAGCGGCTCCGTCCCGGGATGCAGGTACTGCGCGTCCTTGGGGTTGGTGATGAGCACCGCGGGCCACCGCTCAAACCTCAGGTCGGAGAAACTCAACAGGTCGTGGTCAAAGGCCAGAACCCTGTACCTGGAGACAGACATGAGACCCGGTTTCTGCACGGTTTGCTGACTTTTACAAACCTTTTTAAGACCGTGTAGAGTGTAATTTTATGTCATACTGCCCAGGATGACAACAGAATGGAAAAGTAACAGCAACAAGTAATTAAATTAAGACAAGACAGAGGCATAATCACCCAAATAATTCAATCAAGTTCATTTAAGCTTTTGCTCAGACTGGCACTCGCCCATTACGAGTCACTAAGCTTCCTTTCTACTGCAGCTAACAGCAGTGAAAGTTCTTGCAGCAGCTCTGATGGTGCTGTTTGAACAGCCTTCTAGTTTATAGGTGTGCAACCCGTCCCGACAGCCCGCAATCAGATACAAAAACACTTTACAATCGATGTTACTCCTTCTGGCATTCAAGGTAACATATTTTGGACTTTTTCTAAAGAGGAGTAACAGAAGCATTTTCTTGTTTTTCTGTACCTGCGGTTGTCCATCCAGTCGCCCAGCTCCAGCTCCAGGGTACCGTGGGGATGTCGGCTGTGGAGGACGGGCATCAGGCCGCCCAGCGTGTGCAGGTGGCCGCACAGATATGCGACTGCAGATCTAAAACACAAGAAATCCAAACGTAAAAAGAAACTGTGATAACACTGACGCAATATGCCAACAACCGCTCAAAAACACTCCGAACATTCCTGAAAATGGCAAAGAAAAGAAGGTGACATGTAGCCATCGCAACCAACATTTGGATTTAAGTGGATGAAATTAAAACCAGACTGAATTCTTCAGTCCGGGAGTGTTTGATAAAAGCTTGTTTGTAGGTCAGAGCAGCAGGCTATTTGAATATTTTCACAATGACTTTATGGAAAAATATGTTTACACACCCAGGAAAAAAAAACAAAACTGGTTTGGCTCGTAACACGCAGTATATGCTTACCTCATTGTCTCCCGAAGTCCTGGAGAAGGGGAGACGACGGTGGATGTGGTGTAGTGGCCAAACCAGATCGACTGGTTGCTTTTCAGACTCTCAGCCCTGAACGTGTCCAGCAAGTCCATTTGAGTCTGTCCAGTATTGAGGGGGGAAAAAAAGCAGCGTAGTAACTTTACATTCCATTACCTTAATTATCTGCCTAAATGCTTTATTGAATCCTTTGAAGACAGAAAATTGTGGTGAACCACATTTTCCTCCCATGAAATTCACATTTTCATGAATGTTTGCCATTTAAATTGTGAGGATACTGGACATTTAGAGTCCTGACTGTCAGTTCCATGTGTTATTTTAACCATCTGTTTACTTATTTCTTGAAAAAAAAACAAAAAAACCAAAAAAAAATTTTTTTTTTTTTTCCAAAATGGTCTCCTCTCTTTTATCGGAAATCTCAGAAATCTATCGGAATCTCAGCCAGTCTCCTCTACTCTTAATCAAATCCAAGAATAATAACAGAACTGGTTTTATAAGCTTCTCTGCTTTCTGAAGTTTGTCATAAATTTGGTGAATGTTTATATGCTGTCATGGGAGGGTGCTGGAGAGCTGTACCTGGTTGAGAATACCAAAGAAATTGTAGGGCCTTTTGGGTCCTGGAGTCAGAGTGGCGTCCACACAGACGAACGAGTAGTTGCCAAAGGGAGTCTTGTGAACGTAATGGAAGGAACCGACTTTCTGATTGGCTGAGTATTTCCTGGAGTAAATTGGAAAAAGTTAACATGAGTGACAAAATATTGTCAATAGAGCCAGCAGCAGATCCGATCCTGATGGAACCCTGAGATAATTTAATGCATTATAAATAAATAAATTAGGCTTGCATAAGAGACAGACTTTGTCTGCAGAGGATGGCTGCGACATTAGGGAGATAGATGATCAATCAGTATTAATGCAGGCAGTAATGTCACATAAAACATAATTTGTGTCAAAATATGAGAGAGTCAGTCTGGACATGTAGATTCTGCTTCTATTTTAGTCCTCAGGAAGCTCATGCAGCTTGGAATATTGTCAATAAGTAGGTCTGCAACTACTCATGTTTCAGAAACACTGAAGTTGCTGTGTGCTCTGATCCACTTCACACTCAGCTTGCTAATACAAGACATGCAGGAGTAGACTCGGACCGGATGTAAATCAGTATTAATATTGACCATTTCATACTGACCGGTAATAATTGTTGATGCTGTCCAATGACATAATATTGAAGGCATCTGTTAGAAGAAATGAGATAATGGTGAGGTTTAGGAGAATATAAACTATAAAGAGGGACATTGACAAGACAGCAGCTATAAGATTTACTGGACCAGAATGTCTGATGAAGAAATTCCCAGTGGAGCGGCATATGCTTAATCCTGGAATCCAATATCCTCATGTTACAACAATAATGAACCAAATCTGCTGTAACCACAGACAGATGAACAACTGTGATCAATAACAGCAAAATAGCAGAGAAACTCCAATAACTAGCGCTCTTTCTTTGTTTTTTGACAGTTACAAAATAAGGATATCTCGTTTCACATCTAATAGCTTGCAATCCAATAAGCAGTGTTGAAGAAAAGGGTTAGAACGACTTCCTGTGTGATGCTGAAATGCACCACACTTAATGGATTCCTCAGAATATCTTCATTGTACCCTCCCTGTTTTCCAGGGGTGTTTGAATCCAAGCTGCGAGTCTGAAGACAACCCTGGGATAAAGGTTACTCACCGTGATTTCCACGGATGTCTATCCACCTGGTGCGCTCCATCACGCGGGACCTCTTCAGGATGTTGTGGTAGGCCTGCCACTCCACCTCATGCTGGAGAGAACCCACCTTACTCTCTGTTTTAGCATCTGTCAGATCCCCTGTGGAGTGGAAGGACATACAGTTAAGGAACAACAGGCCATCTGGAAGGCACCATACTTTTTTGGACTGCATTAATATGGCAACCACACCCAGTCAGCCTCACTACAATCTAAGGACGAGTCAGAGATGTGTGTGTGGGTGGCAGGCTGTTACTGTACCTGTTGCAAGCACAAGAGCTGGCTTGATCACTTCGATTGTGTCAGTGCAGAACTTTTCAAAATCTGGTATGCGTCTCGGGTCATGAAATCGACTAATGTGAATGTCGGACACCTTGAACAAGACCAAGAATAGAGTCAGGGATTACAAAAAACAAAACAAAAAACAAAAACAGCTCAGGTTTTGGATTTAACCCAGAAGAATGAGAGTTCCAAGACACAAAAGGTCCAAAGTCTGACCACGACTCAGTGTGTAGCTGAACCACCTTTTCTTTTTTTTTACCTGACAGTGACACACTTCTGTGGTCACTGACCCCTTTCTGTCAGTCATTCAGAGAAGAGTTCAGTGGGTGAACTGGCATGCGCGAAGCCGAAAGCGGATATTCCATTCATTTAGTATGTAAGGGTTTAAAATTAAGAACGGACATGCTGGTTGAATTTAGACTTCATCGTTTTGTATGTGGTTTGCAAGACCAAACAATGCTAGCTAGCAAGGCGGAATAAAAGCTCACCTGTATAAACCAGAATATATTGTTCAACTCGCCGCCGGGGAAAGGTGGAGAACTCCCCTTAGTTTCAGCCCCATCAGTAGGGTGCCGGACGCTCCGTTTGGGGTGCCAAGCCGTGTCATAGCTGTCCAGCACCCAGGAGGTGATGCACGCCAGGGCCAGCCCGAGGATAACCAGTGCACCGAACAGCTTCAGCATCCTCCTGTAGTGGCGAGAGATGGGACTAGCTGCTGCCGTCTGTCCCGGACAGAAAAAAAGCTAGCTACTGGTGGAAATAGCTAAGGGCACGAATTACACTAACATTAACTACAGGTATATTGAACTATTTGGCTACATGGCTAAGATCTCACACTCAGACCGTTTATGTCGCTGCCATCGCGGCCACTGGAGATGCATTGATGTGCGGGGTTCATTCACGGCTCCGTTCAGCTGCCTTCGGAGGCGGAGGAGGTAGCTCAGCAGGTTAGCTTGCAGCTAGCTACCCACCAGCTACCAACACAGCACGCACACTGACCGGTTGGATCGGGAAACGTCACCATCACATGAAAGGAAGCGTAGGGGAGGGTAGAGAGCTACCACTCTGACATTGTTTTCCGGGTAGCGCAATCGATCGCACTCCTACTCCACCTGCCATCGCGAGAAGTTTCGAGAATAACAATTGCTCACTTCCAACTTTGGCAGTTTCAAATAAAGATTAAGCTTAATTAATCAATTTTTGAACTTATTATTATATTATTAAATTATATTTATCTTAACGTATTCTTCACTGTTGTATTAATTGCAATCAAATAAAATTTATATTTGTACGACACAAACATAGGTATTCTAAATAAAAACCATGAAGACAAGATATCACATAGGCTACGTGAAAAGGTATTAAAACAAAAGTGAAATACAAAGAGGATAAATGTTATTAACTAAATTACATAGTGATTATAGTGAAAATAAAGTTGACTAAAAAGATAAGGATGGATAATGTATGTATGTACAATAATGCATGTTGTATTGCTTGGTGTATATTTCTCTTAACATAAATATTCACAATTTTATTGATTTTCATGTTGTATGCTTCTGTATTCTGCTTATGTTTCAATACCTGACAGTATAAGAGGGACTACAAGTAAAAAAATAAGCCTGTTGCGATAAATATGATAACCACAGTTCATTCTGGGTTGATGTAACACTGACTGGTAAGAGGGTACATATTACTACCTTGTATTTTATCCACAATTATAAGAACTGCATTAAACAATTCCAGCACCCAAAGGCTTTATTCTTGAAATATATGTAGTATTGCAGTATTTTTTAGGCTACTTCATTTGTGTACTTCATAGCTTAAAAGTGTTTTTTTTGCACGGTCAAAGCAGGAGAAGCAGAAAACGAAATTTTTTTGAAGAGATGAAAATATCCTCTCAGCAAAGTGGGGGATTGTTGTTTTCATCTCTGTGTAGGCCATCAGTTACACACACCATCTTTGGCTGAATGCCGCCTCCTAGTGGCCTTTGCGGAAAAGTTTTTTTCCCCTCTGACCGCGTTACAATCTGCGTAGACTGTATCCTCAAACACAGCTGAGTCTACATAGTTTACGGCCTCGTTCATCTAAAAGCTGTCGAATTTTAAGCTCACAGTGAGTATATAATCTAAATGTTAGACAAAGAAACCATTTAAATGAATCTGGTGATTGGTCACAGCGCGCGCGCGCGTCGAACGCTAATCCGCGAACGAGCTTTAAAAGGACCCCGGGTGCGCGCGCCCGGGCTGTTGCGAGGGGCGATGGAATCGGGGCCGCGCGCGCAGGAAAGGCTCCTGATCATCACAGAGTCGTCACGTCACGGATCCGCAGCGACCGACAGAGATGCTGAGGTGACAGGCAGAAGGAGAAAAGGCACGACCGCACTCAGACATATCCACCGCCCCATCCGCTTGTTCATTTCTAACCGACGACGCGACAGCCTTCGCCTTTTCACATGGACCGTTCGCTCGCTATGGGATTGCGCTCGATGTCGTCCCCGCCGCCTCCAAACGTAGAGGATTTTTTGTAACCACACCCGGCTCTTCATTGGATCAAGGACTGGCAGCAAAGACCCGAGGTAAGGAGGCCGTGCTTTGCTCCCTCTCCCCTTCGGTTCCGCGCCCCCCGTCCCTCCGTTGTACCGCCCAAAACACCTCTTCTTGTCGCCTGCAGCTGCACGCAGTGAGTTTGCTCTCCTGCAGGTTGCCAGATCTTACAGCTTAACCTCCTACACGCCAGGTTGCGTGGCCTGTGGACGGCCAGTGTGCGTGGACGCGCCTGAGTAAATCTGCTGTGGCAACCAACTCGCTATGCAACAGCTCTCCACAGCAAAGCCAGCCAGCCAGTCCACTGCAGGCAGGATAGGTGGGTTAATGTTGCAGACAAGCAGGATAGCCAGTTTTAGGGGTGGTGGTGGGGGTTGGTGACATTGCTGCATCTTGCTAGCAGTCACATCCCAACTGAAAACAACCCACCAGATGTATTTTGTGTTTGCCTTTTTAGCATTTGTCAAACTCTGTTATGCACAAAATGGCTCGTAAAATGAGCGATTCATTCAAAGCAAAATCCCTGATAGTAAAGGCTTCAGTGGAACCAATTCACAGAGTGAACACACACACACACACACACTCCTGCGTCTCGTCCGTCACAGTTTCTTCAGGCTGGATCACTTGCATCCATGCTGTGACTGGAGAGGAACCAGACTGTGCAGGGCCTCCCCTTTTGCTGGCTCGTCTCCCATGCTTGCACAGAGTTGCCAGACCAGACGCCAGTTTCTGAGCCAGGCCACACTCAGGTTAGAGAGGAATGGAAGCGGTTTGATTCTGTTACTCTCCCATGTGTTATTGCATGTGCGCACACGGGTGCCGTTCAGGCTCAGGGTTTATTTGCTGTACTTGCTGATCAGACGTGTCCCCGGCGTCTAAGTGGAGGTGCAGGAGGACTCGTCAGGCGTGGGATCAGCTCGCTGACATTTCCATGACTCTTTGCGTGGCCGTAAACTTGCAGCCTCCAGCAGATCAGATCAGGGGGGCAAGAGGCGACGACAAGCTGCAGTCAGCAGATGAAAATGGCACTGCACCATCGTCGTCATGGGATGCGGAGGGGGTCAGGAAGCCAGGAAGCGCGATTCATGATGAGACAGGAGCTAAGCTGTCATGAATGGGTTTAAATTTTGGCCCAAGGTCTGCGCATCTGTTTTTCTGTTCTTCATTGATGCTGCTTCATATGAAGGAGGAGGAGGAGGAGGAGGAAGAGCAGAGCCGTGCCTCTCTGTGAGGTGTGAGATTAGTCACAGCGTGGGGCAGCCAGATTTGTGCCTAGGTGTGTGTGTGTGTGTGCACTTAATGAAATATGTGTGCGAGGTTGCGTTTGAGTGCATCCATGTTGGAGAAGTGGCTTAATAAACAGAGCAGTGCGGGTTTACTGGCAGGTAGAAGCTCAGCATCTTTGTTTTTTTTTTTGCAGCTTTCACCCACTTGGGTTGCTTGAAGGATAAATAAAAAAAAAGGTACAACATGGCTCAGGTTCATCCAGACTCTTGACCCAGAAGGTTAAGTCAGGTGAGGTGGTCGCAGATCTTCCCCTCTTTCTCTGCAGACGCACCAGAAAGCGGCCGCTCTCTCCTCCACGATGAATTTTCAGCAAACGACGTGCGTGCTCAGAAATGATGTGTCACGCACGATAGCTCAGAGGTGACAGAGATAAGAACACGTATTTCTACCCATCAAAAAGGAAAGGAAAACTCTCGAACACGGGGTGACCTTGAAGCACACACAGAGGAGGTTATTTAATCAGTGGTTACAGTGTGTTCTTCCTCTCATCCCTCGGGGTTAAAGGGGTTTTTGTACAGCGCGTTTCTTCTGTGGTTTTGTTTTTTTGTTGCATCATCACCAATTAGTATAATATCAAGATGTTGAGCCACTTGCTAGATGCTACACACACAAGCAAAGCAGAACAAAAAAACTGTTTGATAGTTTAGTTCAGCTTCAGGTTTCGAGAAAAAGGATATTCTGACTGTTTGTCACTCTGGTCCAGGATGAAATATCTCAACAACTACTTTGATGGGTTATTTTATTGGCCAAGTAACAGGAAGAAAACCAAACCTGCTCTTAATTTTCCCATCAGCCTCAGCTCTACTTTCTGTTTAGTGATAGCACACTAACAGACTAAATGGTGTCCATGCTTGCCTGCTAAATCACGTTCCCATCGTTGTTTTTCTGAGCACGTTACCATGGTGACACTAGTAGTTTTAGTAAGTAGCCCAGCGGAGCCACAAGCGTGACTGTTGACTGTCAGTGTTGTTCATTTTGACGCAAACAGTCGTTAAAGTCTAAAGGAAGACTTTTCTGCAAAACTCAGAGTGCTTATCGATTCATAAAAGATTGATTGTCCTCGAGGTCTTGTCTGAAACTCACCTGATCATATAGTGCATATAGAGGTTAACAAGGAATGGGGATATTTATGAATAATTTATAATCCAGTAGTCAACCAAGTCCACCTGACTCCCGACTCTCAACCCCGGGTCACATTTCATGCTCGTCATTTCACAGTTATCTCGTCTAAGCAGGCTGTGCCCTCCTCCATCTCCCAACCTCATCCCGGTGCATGATGGGATTGATTGCCTCCTTGATGTGGGGATCGTGTCCCGTAACCAAATAGCGCTTTGAAGGCTCGTTGCGTAACCGGAGATGCCCGCGCGCCGTGTGCGGGATGATGAGTCGAAGTCGGGTTTGCCTCGAGTGTGTGAAGTCAGACTAAAGGAGGCTATGAGCGCGTGCTCTCCTGGGAGATGCTCATCTGACATGGATGTTGCGTAATACGTTAACAGAGACGCATCTTATCCAGAGGAAACTGCATTTGATTCTTGTTGTACAGACAGGAAGTCGGTGCCACATGGAGATGAATGTATTTACTCCCGTTATTATTATTATTATTATTATTATTATTAAATAACTGACTCGTTTAAGTAAGTAATAAGAAGAACTTTTGTGTCTCCAGGTAGCCCAAAGTTTCTCAGGCAGGAACAGTGATTCTTTCACCTTCTGGAAAAAATTCACAGAGGATTTGAACCAAAATTATGTTATTAATCACTTTTTAACATCTAACTGCTGTCCAGGTGGCTTCTTGTGTAAACCTCAAGTATTTATTAAAGTAAAAATGATCTATCACTACCAGATAGAAAGGATAGAAACTTTTTTTTTCTGCCAATTCAAAAGTTGTTTTTAATTAATTTCATATAACTGAGCTATAAAGCATCAGTATTTTTTTTTTAACCATTAATAATCCTTTGTAAGAAAACCTGATTCCAAATGGTATCAGTTTATCCTGCAGCACCGGTTGTAATGTAAAACATAACAGTGCTGTCCAGAAGATTATTTGTATGACTTTTGACTTTGGGTTTCACAAAAATCTGAGATTACAATAATAACTTGCCCAAAAGAATCATATTGAAGTTACTGTGATATGCATTTCTGTTGTCTTAAATTAAGAACAGAAGTAAAGTTGTTAGTTACAAAAGCGAATGAACAAAACTTAATGCATTTCAGCATGATTTTGTCCTCCACGTGTTACACAGAGGTGATCACCCTGATGCAGGATCAGGCAGATTCGACAGTCTTAACTGATGAGAGCCGTCGTGCAAGCCGTCATCCACAGAAAATAAATGGCTGGGAAAAATGATACCAGGATGAAACCTTTTTGTAATATAAGAGGCAGGCTTGTCGCCTGAGAGTCGCTGGGGTGAGTTTGTCTAAAGGCAGCTGCTGGCAGCAGGTGTGGCAGCTGCAGCAATGGCCGACTATCAGAAAGCTCCAGCCATTAAGCCTGGGGTTTAACTTTGTGTCTCGGCTGGGGGAGACTTTCAGACTTTCACATGAAGTTCAGCCCGCCCCCTTTTGCATATACGTGGAAACCCTCTTGTTCCAAACTCAAAAACGTGAGCTATTCATCAGTTTGTGCACATTAACCTAAATAATTTTGCACTTGATAGTTATTCCTCAGCTTCTGACACTTTTGTGCCTCTTTGGCTTCCGCAGGGTTCTCCGTCAAGACCCAAATGCCCGGCCCGGTCTGAGGCTGCCGGTCGAGGGGGGGAAGCAGTGAGGACAGCGTCCCTGGTCCACAGACGGGATGAGCGGCGGAGTGGAGCAAGCTGACATCCTAAGCGTGCTCTCCCTGGTCAAGGAACGATGGAAAGTGGTAAGTGGCGTGTTACTCAGCGACAGTACGCCGCGTGTTTGTCCAACCCCATCGCTGCCTGTCCCCAGCTCACCCTCTGCACCACAAACAACAACTCATTGTTTATCAAACAGTGCTTTTTTTTTTTTGTTTATACCCTGCCTACGAGTCCTTCTGCTTTCCTGGAAAGCATCTCACCTGTGGCTTGGACAGTTTGGGGTCGTGTCTCTCTGTCCAGGTAGGGCTGCTGCAGTGTGGGAGATGCAGAAATAGCCTGTGTAGCTATTTGTGGCAGTGCAGTGTGCTATAGGCAGCAGCAGCAGCAGCAGCAGTGTTCCCTCGGGGGCCCATGTCTCTCACTGCTGTGCTAGTCTGGGTGCCATGTGAGGCTGTTATTCCTAACTGGCAGCCTGGCACCACTTCCTGTCTTCTGAGGAGCAGCGTTACATAAGAATGCTGCAGTTAATCCCCTGACTTGAGCTCCTAGAGCGACACAAGACTCTGTGTGTGTGTGTGTGTGTGTGTGTGTGTGCATGGAGGACAGTGAAGGACATGTGGGAAAGCTGCACCAGCAGGTGAGAGTGAAACGGTAGAACAGCCGACGGCAGTTTGACAGAGTGAAATAAAGAGGAGAGCACAGAGAAATGAAGCACGTACGTCTCGGTGTCGTGTTAGTCAGGAAGAGAAGTGCTGTCAGCGCCAAGTCCAACAACCAATTACACGGGAGATAATTACCTCGTCACTTTTATTCCTAGCAGACGGGGGTGAAGTGGTAATCAGCAACTTTTCTGATCATTTGTTTATTTAATCCCTCAAGCTAACATGTCACTCACTGTCGTGTTTCAGCCCCTCAAACGTGTGCGTTATGTCTCTTTTGTGATAGTAGGCCGAGTATATTTGGGGTTTCAGGAAATTGTGATGAGCATTTTTCTAAAAATTCAACAAGAAAATAATTCTTAAATGAATCTGTAATTAAAATAATCGTTTGCTGCAGCCCTACTGTGAGGTTATCAAATATGCCAAAAGCAACCAAAAAATGAACAAAATAAATAAAATAAAATGCATTGTTTAATGCTGTCAAAATAAAAAATAATGCTTCTCTTTATCAGGATATTTTTTAAAACAAAAATCATATTATGTGAAAAACAGCCTGGAGATTCTCATTTAAACTACCTGTACAAACAGTTGGTTCTTATAATATTTCAGTTTTTTTCCCTGCAATCCCAATCTGAAACGTCCACATTTTTTCCCCTCGTATTTCTCAAATGCTCTTTAACCTTTATTCCTCACTCACTTTTTGAGGCCTAATTTAAAACAAATGGACTTTGTTTGATTGGATGATGATGAAGAAAGGACTTACAAAGAAAACTTAGCTTAAAACGAGCTTGATATTTATTTAAACCATTTCTGCATATGTTTAATTCGTTATTGTTTATATTTATCTTTTAATTATTTTGGATTCTTTGGCAACTGACTTGTTCTGCCATACAAAAGCCTCCTTATTTTAGTATTGTTGCATGGACTGTTGTTGATTGTTATCATTGTCATTAATATTTCACTGATGTTTGACTGCCATCTTTCCAGTGATTTATTTGAAGTTGTCAATTGACAAGAACATAATCTAGACTGTAAATTTAGTATTTTTTCACATGAAGTTCTCATGCAACGTTTCGTCACCTTCCTGCAGGTGAAGAAGATCGGTGGCGGCGGGTTCGGGGAGATCTACGAGGCGGTGGACCTGATGACGCGGATCAACGTGGCGCTGAAGGTGGAGTCGGCCCAGCAGCCCAAACAGGTGCTGAAGATGGAGGTCGCCGTCCTCAAGAAGCTCCAGGGTGAGTGGAAATGGATTCAGAAGACTTGGTTACATTTCTGGAACTGGACTGAAAAAAACAAAAGCTTGAGAGAGGTAACACATTTTCTATCAATAACTTCTCCTGGACTGACAGTATAAACACTGGAAGAGGCAGGCCAATCCAGGAAATGTCATGGCAGTAGAAAATGCCGGGATAGCCTTAGTGCATCAATAGCAGTTGATGATAATCTCTCCCTCTGGGACCAGATATAGATCATCTGACTCATCTGAAAACAAAATGTGGCCCAAGGGCTCAGCACAGTTTGCTTCAGCCTCCGCAGCGCAAAACACAGCGACGTTCAGCAGGAAGCGGCAGATGAACCTTTCTGCGTTTCACAGCTTTTGTTTTAATCACAGTTGAAGTGTTGGGAGTTTTTAACATAAAAGTTTCAGGTGACAGTAACAGAAGTGACACAGCAGGATGTTCCTGACAACAGACACACAGACTCCTTCGGGGGGGGAGGGTGTAGTTTTACTCCTTTCTCTCGCTCTCTTGTTTTTTTTTAACTGTGTCTTTTCCCTGCCCTCTTCCTTCCTGCCTTTTAACCACTGTGCTTTTTTTCCCCTTCTCCCCTCTGAGAGGAAAATCAATGGGCAGGGATCATGTTTGCTGTCTAATGGCTGCAGTCTGGGGCATCATGGGTCTGTTGCTTCCCCAGGGAACCAGCATGTAATTTGAGACCCCACCAACCCCCCCACCCCCCCAAACATTGCTGACTTTCCCAGCTGTAAAGAGTAAACATCAGCCTTCCGCCTTAGAAGATGAACCAATAGGAGCTCATTTTGTTCTTAAGTCTAATCCTTTACTTGGATTATTTTGATTTACTTTGTAAGTAATTGGTGAAGACGAGCCGTCTAAAAACACGTGGAGGTTTTGTTAGTAACCGTTTGCCTTCAATGCATGCTGGGCTGTTTGGGTGTGGCCACAGTCAAGCTGCCAGTGCAGCAGTGTCCTTTGAGCATCCACACACACACACACACACACACACACACACACAAAGCCAAGGCATTCATGCACATGTGCAGACCGGGTGTTGTGTACTTTAGCCTATAAATCAGCAGGGTAGTCATACAGGGAAGCTGGTGATGGGAGGGAAGCGAGCTGCAGTGACTTTAGGGAAGGGCAGGGAAATGTGGACCCACACATCACCATGATTCACACGGCCTGCCGCCTCTTATGCTTCATGTGATGCTGCTGACATCAAGTGACCTCAAAAAGTTACCTGAAACTCTCTTTTCCTCCTTTAATTCTCAGGTAAAGACCATGTGTGTCGCTTTGTGGGATGCGGCCGCAACGACCGCTTTAACTACGTGGTGATGGAGCTGCAGGTTGGTGTGAATGCAGAAGACTCAGGAACAGTCGTTTGTAGCAGATCAAAACGCAGACACGATACGTCAAAATGATGCAATTAGTTGGTTAAGCAGATAGTGGACTAACAGTTTTAATAACTGATTAATTGCTTAAACTTGAATCTTGAATTCTTCTTCCATGTTGTGACTTGGTTCTTACTTTAAATTGGATATGCAGGTGGGACATAACGTTGGGATGAATTCAGTATGAACTCTGAAAAGTGTAAATAATGTATCAGGGAGTCTCAAGAAGTCTAATGTAAAATGTCCTTTGCATAATCTGGAGTGTTAATTAGGTTAATCAGCTGCACAAGGTGATGGGGGATGTTATCCAAAAGGGTTACATTTTTCATTTCATCTCAGCTTTTTTGGGTGTTCAGACTGTCAGCTGTACAAAACAAGCAATTTAAGCTGAGCAGACTGACCAGAAGACAAACCAGCTTTGCTATCTCATGCTGCTAGTATGGCTAAAAATATTTATAGCAACAGTAATCTCCATGTGGTGATTCAGGCAGCCCCCACTGTCCACATACCACACCACCTGCCGTGATCTACAGAGACATCACATTACTTTCACTGAGGCATCCAACACACCCAAGTCATGATCACAAAAGTGAATCTGATGACAGACGGGCTTTGAGTGTTTTGAAAATGTGGTCTTGTTGTGATTTATCCCACCAGCCCCACAGGAATGGGACAATTTTGTCGACCGCACCGACTCCCGACCGCATCATGTGTTTAATTTGATTTATTTTATCTTATTTTTTTTTAACCCACCATTGGTTTGTTTTCTGTCCACTCAACATATTTGGCTGTCATCACTGTCACACATTTCAAACATTTTCCATTGACTGTGTACTGCTTCCAAAAGAGAACTAGATAGTAATATGAGTAATTTGTAGTCCTTTGTGGCATGTTTGTTCAGACAGCTGACTGACCTCTCGCTAACATGTGCTCTCTCAGGGTCGCAACCTGGCTGACCTGAGGAGGAGCATGACCCGGGGAACCTTCAGCATCAGCACCACCCTGCGTCTGGGGCGCCAGATCCTGGAGGCCATTGAGAGCATTCATTCTGTCGGCTTCCTGCATCGTGACATCAAACCGGTGAGTCACGGCTAGCTGGGATCGACCGATCTGGTTTTTCAGAATTATTATTGACATTGGGACCCAATATACATTTGTTGTAAAAATAAAATTTAAAAACTAATTTAAAACAGAATAACGAGTGATGGAATGTACACTAAATAGAATTTACACAAGTACTATATCTAATACAATTTTAAGGTACTTTACTCAAGTATTTATTTATTGGTATTTACTACCAATAATTGAGAAAATACTGATTATTGGATTCAGTCAGTCTACCCTTTGTTTTATTAACCATTGCCTTTTTCCAATCCAGTCCAATTTCGCAATGGGCCGCTTCCCGAGTACCTGCCGAACATGCTACATGCTGGACTTTGGTTTGGCTCGCCAGTTCACCAACTCTTGCCAGGAGGTCCGACCTGTAAGTGCCCTAAGTTAGCGAGCAGCTTGTGCACTTGTTAGAGCGGCTAAAGAGCCAGATATTTCCAGCCGGAGCTGGTTAGGGCAGAAAAAGGTCTAAAAGAGAGTGAATATTGGACTCCAGTTCATTGGTTGACCATGCGGTAATGTTGATCTGTGTCTGATAGTATTTCATTGTGTTGTGTGTTGAGCTGCTTTCAAATGGAGGTTTAATGTGATTGAATAATGTTAGGAATGTCAACCAGGGTTTAGAGGTTATATAATTGGCTTCTTTTAATTTTTGTTATTTATTTAAGTATTTACAATTAAGCAATTCGTAATTAGCATTTAAAGGCTTTTTCTGGTTGTGTTTGTCAGCCCCGTCCCGTGGCAGGGTTCAGGGGAACAGTCCGCTATGCATCTGTCAACGCACACAAGAATAAGGTCAGAATCTTTCTATCCTGTGCAGGAGCTCTTGTGTAACCTGTCATGATTTGGCAACGTATAAATACTACTGATTAAGCCAACCCGGGTGTAATTCTGCAGGAGATGGGGCGGCATGATGACCTCTGGTCTCTCTTCTACATGCTGGTGGAGTTTCTGGTTGGCCAGTTGCCGTGGAGGAAGATCAAGGACAAAGTACGTAATAATTGTTGTCCTCCCTGAGAACTGAATAGCCCTGTCCAGGTAGCAGTAGGTGATGAGATGTGAAAGGCCTGTGCGTTCATGATCATGTTCATTCCCAGGAACACGTGGGCAAGTTGAAGGAGACTTACGACCATCGCCTGATGCTCAAACACCTGCCGGCAGAGTTCGGCGTGTTCTTGGAACACATTTCCGACCTTGACTACTTCACGAAGCCTGACTACCAGGTGACACATGGGTTTAATTTGGATTTAATAGAAAGTAACGGTTTGTTTTCTTTTTTAACTACACAGAAAAGTCCTGGTTTCAGCAAGTGTTAATATAGTTGGATCTTTCACCTCAGTAAAAGGTGCAGTGGATGACCTAGAAAGGTCTGCGATGAGTTATGAGTCCGTCTTTAACAGCCACAAGTGTCTGAAGCCCTTTTTCTGTGAGATCTCACTGAATAAAAAGTCACAGAAGAGTTATCTGTGTATTTTTCTGTTGTTACAGCTGCTGATGTCGGTGTTTGACAACAGCATGAAAACCTACAACGTTGTGGAGAATGATCCCTACGACTGGGAGCGGACCAGCGCAGACGGCACTTTGACGATTAACTCCACTGCCACAACACCGCAACATCACACCCGCCTCACTCCGGCACACATGGGGTGCGTTTGATCAGTATAAATACATTTTTAGTAGAGCGAATTATTAAATGCTATAACTGTTTTTATTGCCAAGTTGAAATGACTTGTTTGCATCTTTTGTTGCCCCAGTATGGCGAATGCCTCCCTGATCCCTGGCGACCTGTTGAGGGAAAACACAGATGAGGTTCTGCAGGACGAGCAGCTCAGCGACGTGGAGAACAACCCCGTTCCTGAGCGCCTGCCGGGTTCTCCCCTCCACCTACACCGCAACCAGGAGACTGACGTCTGGGAGGAGCTGGACCGTAATCGTAACCGCATCAGAACGGCAGTGAGGAAGGTAGACAGTTTATCAAGTAATCCCTCTCAAGTGTTACCTCTGTTGAAATGCACCTCTATTTTTAGTTAATCGCTAATCAGTTACTGGTAAAACTGACTGTTTTCCGTAGGCGGCAACGGAGGAGGAACACAGCAACAACCTGGGTAACCAGGGACACCAGAGCCCCTATGCTGGACCAAGCCTGGGCTCTCCTGTCAAACTGCACTCTGAGGTTGTGGCTTCAGACCGTGATGGTCCTCTGCTGAGGAAGCTCCGCAACATTCACAGTTTTGAGCTGGAGAGGAGGCTCGGTCTGGAGCCCAAGCCCAGTGCAGAGCGCTTGTTGGAGCCCGGGTATGTCTCTGAAGTAGCCAATCCATCTACTACTGATCTACTGTCAGTTTTTTTTAAGGTTTTCTGAGGATGGAGTCCAGAATTGATTGTTTGTGTGTCTTGGGTGTGTTCAGCTTGGCGAAGCAGCAGCTTGGCACCCAGCAGCAAGAGACGGAGGCTGATGGAGCTGCAATCATTCCAGTAACTCAGGGTCAAGCTGTACCTGCCAGGGAGCATCCTGATAGGGTCTGGCACTATGATGAGGAGATCCGGCCGAGTGGCAGTTCTCCTAAACCAGCATCCTCTGGATCTCAGGAGCAAGGAGAGGGGGCAGTCAGCAGTGGGGGCTTTGTGGCCCTCAATCTGAGCTCTGGGAGGCAGGACATTGACTCAAAAGAGTGGGTAATGGTGGAGCGGCCCAGTGGCTCTCCTGGAGCCAAGGCTACCACCAGCCCTTCAGAGGATGACGAGGAGCCAGAGGTGCTCCAGCCGGTGGAACAGTATCCGGGATGGGAAAAGGGCAGCCTGAGCCCTAGTTCTGGTAAAACTAAACAAGAAAGCGTGGTTTCTTCCAAGGGAAGTGTAAAAGTGGACAAGTTGGAGCTCAGTGTGGGCCCTGCAGGGGCTCTGCCTCCCGTCACTCCAACCAGCCCAGCTGAAGCTCTGGCTGAAGGAGTTCTCACTCAGGTAAGCCCTTTCATCTGAAGGTCATTTCACAACATGGCGTACATGATACTGACTGTAGTCAGCATTTTACAAGGTTAAAAAGCTGCACAGAGTTCTAGCTACAGAACCTTGATGCTAATGTCATAAAACAGTCAGAGTTCCACCAGCTGCATCTTGCTGTGGTGTGAAGCTAAATGTTACTGCTTTGTGTTTTCCTGCTTTTTTGCCTGTGTTTATTTGTTAGAAAGTTTTGTGTCATATTTGTCTCACTGCTGCATAGGTTTTTATCAGATCACAGCATGGGGAAAAAAGAGAACTTATGGCTTTGAAATGCACTTTGATTTGCATTAGATGTAATGCACAATTTTATCTTGATTTCAGACATTTGCAATGTCTTTGGTTGGCTTTATTTACCTTACAAATTCAGTGATTTGTTTCCAAAATATGATTTGGTGTTCTTACTTTAAATTACTTTTATTGCTTCTTTGCTATTTATTACCTTCAACCAGTCCACCAGTCCGAATTCCAAAATCCTACTCAGTTCAATATTAAACATAAACAAACTGATTTTGCTCAAATTGTAGAGCACTGCAAGAGGAATAACTTTCCCCTCACTCTCTCCTACATCCAGAAAAACAGCCTCCAGGTTGAAAATGTACATTACCTTCCCAAAATCTGCCTGCCTTGCCTCTGTCTTCATCCATAGCTTAAGATCATCCCCTTATCTTTATAATCCTCCCGTCGCTTAGCCTGTTCAAAACAACCCTCCCGTCGTGCTCCCCACCGGTGCAGCCTGCTTGTCCTGCCTCACAGTACACCGTACTTCCTCCATCTCACTCCCTCACCAATCTCACGACCCCTCCTCTCTCCACCTCCCACTTCTCTCCTTCCCGTCTCTTAGCTCCCCACCTCTCCTCCATCCCTGCCTGAGGAAGTCGCGGTCCGGACATCCAGCCCCATCCCTCTGCGCTCTCCCAGCCCTCACACTCTCCTGACCACCTTTTCGGACCCGCTTCACCAGCGCCAGCCGCCGGGCATGAGGCGCAGCCAGTCTGCCGACCAGCAGCAGCAGCGGCAGGAGCGCCCCTCCTCTTCCTCCTCCTGCCACGCCTCCCTACCACTGCCACTAAACCCCGCCCCTGGCACCCGTTCACCCAGTCGTAGGAAACTGCCGGCCATCCCGGCGGGTGCTGCCAACACCAAGTTTCCCTCTGTCATACGCATCACCCGTGCCCAGCTTCAGCAGGTGATGAACCCGTCAGGTTCCCATAAAAAAAAAAAAAAAACAACCAAAAAAAAACAGACCTGCATTCATCTTCCTCCGCATCAGTGGCAATACACCAGCTGGCAACATTTTTGTTCTTCCTTTTTTTTTAAAACATTTTTTGTTTGAGTTGCTTATTTTTGCTTCTTTGTTCAGTTGGCTTGCTTTTTGTGTTGTTGTCAGGCAGTTCTCTCCAGAAACCATGAGGGGCATTGTTCAGGCCAGACAGAGCATGGGTCAGATGTGTCCTTGTGTCTGGACGTGTGTTCTTGTGATCTGAATAGGGGTGTGTGTTTGTCTGATTGTGGCATGTGTGTTTGGAATGTCGACTCATATGACTACAGGTTGCATGGTCTCTTTTGTTTCAGATCGTCTTTGTCCTCTCTATCTTTCTCTTTCTCTCTCTCTCCCTGTATTTGTTCCTCACCCTCTCTTCGCTGAAGCCCCCTGCGAAGTTGCGTGAACGTTTCCTGTCCTACTTGCTGGTTTAGTACTCACAGCTTGACTGACACTGCCATAGCACTTGTGTGTTTCGGTCTGATAATGGTAGCTATGGTATTGCATGCTGTTGCCAAACTAATCACCATTTATTACCCCATATTACACAATTCTTCTCTTTTCACACATGTGCATCAGGCTCTTGCTACAGAACTACAGCACAACTCGACATGTTGTAGTCTATCAGCAACAGGCCTTTATCAATTAGAACATTATTCCAATTTTGAATGTGATTTAATTTTTAAATAACACCTGTGTGTCTTTCTCTTCCCTCCCATGTCTCCACCTTCCCCTCCCCTCCAGTTGACAGCTCAGCGTCCCTCTGGGCTGTCCTCCCAGTCAGGATCAGACAGTGCCCCGCAGTGCCTCCTGCTGGAGAGGCGTGGTGAAGCTGAAGCTGAGGCTCAGCAAGTCCAGGAGCACACAGTGGACATCAGCTCCCCACAGGACCATGTACCCATCCATCCAGGGACACCCACGGAGCCCCTGGTTGAGACATTGGTCAATGGAAACAGCCACACCAAAGCTCAAAGCCCTGTGCCAAGTCGTGCGTCTTCCCCGCGCTCTCCATGCTCACCTCCTCTGCGCTCGCCTTCCTCTCCTCGTTCCCCTCGCAGTTCTGTGTTTGTCAATGGCCACCTTTCCCCTCCTGCTAATGGCCAAAGGGATTTCAATAATGGAAAATTTCCCAAGCTGAAAGACCCTGAGAATGATTGTGGCCTCAATCCCAGCGCCAAAGAACCTCAGCTAATCAGGGAGGATAGCAGAGACGTGAACCAGGTCCCAGATCATACCAGTGGCCCAGTTTCCTCCTCTACCCCTGCTGCATCCCGTAAGGACCCCAGCCGGAGGCAAAGTCGCATCCCAGTCCTGGAGCCCTCCAGCCTGCTGGAGCTCCCTCCTCCAGGGTCTGCTAAGGAGAAACTCCTGCAGAAGAAAGCTAGCCACCAGGGCCCGGTCCCCTCTCCCACTGCCTCACCATCCCTCTCTGACAGACGGGGCCCCATCGTGGCCTCCCTTGCTAAGGACCCGCTGTCCTCCACTTCTGACCGCTCCCAGGATGAGGACTCCCTTATGGGCTCCCGCTCTGACCGCCAGGGAGACGATGCTCCTTCCCTCTCCTCCTCCTCCAGCCCTTTGTCCCGTAAGAGCAGGATCCCACGTCCCGTTCATTCAGCTTCTTCCGCTGAGCAGCTGGCTGCCCAATTCCTGCCGCGGCCGCCACCTGGAAAACCGCCTTGCCGCCCTACGGTGGAGGGCAGGTAATTTGTTGAGCCACAAATTATTTGAAAAATTAACAACGCCATTATTGTCCTCAAACATTTCTGCTTAACAACGTGAAAGGAAGAACATGGAAAAGACGTGGAGAAAAACTTAATTCACTTTGCTGATTGATTGTCTTGCTTAAAGTAACCCTTGGACATTTTAGGAAATTCACTTATTTCCAACAGTGAGACGAGAAGATTGATACTACTCATATCTATATGTTAAATATGATGCAGTACCCAGCAGGTGATTAGCTTAGCTTAGCAAGAAGGCTGTTGGTTGGAACTGGGTGCAGTAACTGCCTGAGCTCTTGTGCACAGATTCAAGAAAAGAGATGTACAGTGTAAATTAATAAAATTTAGAGACACTGGAAGATTTGTTTTATGAAATCTAGACTAGCTATTTCCCTTTGCTTCCAGTTTTTATGCTAAGCTAAAATAACATCCTGCTGATTATGTTAACTTCATAGCCATACCGATTTGTCTGGAACTCAGCAAGAAATTTAATTCATAACCCTGTTTTCTGGTTTGTTTTTGAAATTTATGATTTGGCTGTTACTCATAACCTCCAATGCTTTTTGTACCCACTTAGGCTTAGGCGGTACCGCATTCGGGCGGGCAGCACCAGTGACTCAGACCTCCTGACATGCCTTGCTCAGCTGATGCATGGCTCCAGAGGCTCCCCGCTTCACCACCGCTCCTCAGCCCAGCACGAGGCCTCCAGGATGGGCATCTGCAGCCTAACGAGCTCGCCGCACCACCACCGCAGCTCAAGCGTATCCCCGCGCAGCTCCTCATCCCTGCAGCGCTCCGTCAGCTCCTCGCCCTCTCGCCACGAACACCGTGGTGGCGGGGGAGGGGGGTGCCTGGGCCGCAGCCACTCACCTCCCAGCTTCTCTGGCTCGCCACCCATTCGCCGCTTCTACCCTCACCACCCGGAGACATGCTGCAGCCGCCAGGCCCGCACGGGCCCATTCCACCTGTCCCGGGGAAAAGGCTGTAGCCGGGAGGGCAAGTGTGCCAGCAAGCTCAGCAGATAGTTGCCCACCAGGTTGTGTGGCCACAGCAGAGGATGGGAAGACTCAAATCATGATAGGCTAGACCTCAATCAGGAAAAAACAAAAAACAGAGTCTTCCTGCATAATTTGAAACAAAAAAACTTGTTTCCCTTCTCTCGCTGTCATCCTGCATCTTACGCTTGTCTTGTCGTCTCGCACTGTTCTCTTCTGTCCTTGTATTTGCACACTGCATTTGTAATTCATTTAGGTCCCCAGCGTTAAAGGGGTACTCCAGCGATTTACTACTGAACTTCTGTAAAGTTCTTGGACTTGTGAAAGACAGATTTGAAAAAAAAAAAAAAAATAAATTCCTACGTTTCCCATAATCCCAACTCTACAGCGCCTCTCATCCGGCTGAATAATACTCCTCATGATGAGTAAGCTGAACTTCATGTGTGAAATCAGTGGAGTACCCCAGAGGCGATACTGACATGTCAGGGTGCTTGTTTTCTTTGTAGCACCATGTTATAAGATAAATAACAACTCATAGCTAATAACAACTGCGAAAACAAACAGTGATTTCCCAGTGCAGGCATTACTATCATGCGTAATCCAATAGTTAGTTGGGCTAGTGGGCACATAAATAAATTGTATTTCCTGATTATTCATTTTCATCTATCCTGCATCACAATATAACATATCTTATTCATCCCTAGTATTAATGCACTTGGATTATACTGATGGGATATCAGTATAGCTGATCGCAACTTGACTGAAAGTTGACTTGGGGTTGAGTCAGTTGTCTCAAGCAGGGTATGATATTTATTTTATGGTCTATGTGAGTGCGTAAAGGCTGAATTTGTGTACAGTTGTATTTATCGGAGATATTTATTTTGATGCTTAGCGACGCTTTCGACGCCCGCCCTCTCCTTCGTGACAGTGGATGTATGGTTTTGTGTCACTCGCGTTAGTTTTGAACGTTTAAAGGGAGGGATCGATCCAGAGTGTGATCCCTTTTATACAATCAATCATGTGAAGTGCATGAGGACACACCTTTTTGTGCCTACTGTGTTGCCAAGAGGAAATCAAACTGTCACACCGGATGAAGGGAGTTAGAAATGTGAAACTCCTTACTTTAGTAGCAGTAGTGAAAAGGTTAAACAACACGAAGTACAGTATTGATGAGAAATATTCAGACACTAGATGTTTGTCTCAACGTGTGCCTTGGCACTTTGGGCAGCTCAAGGATTCACTTTGGTTCGTTTATTTAAAAACAAAAGGGGGGCCCAAAGCAGACTTGTGCCAGCAGTTATAAGACGACCCTTTTCGCCAGTATTCTTTTATGTACAGAAGGTAGCAACACAACTGTTTGTAAATCAAACATAATTTGAATAACAGTTTACCTGAGGAAGAGTAGCTATTATTTATATTGACAAAAAAAGGAAACCTGTCATGTACAGTGTCCAGTGTTGGTGATTTAAATAAAAAAAAAGAAGTGGATTTCAGACCTTAAACAAGGTTTTGTCAAATGTTATTCAAAATGGAGGCCATATGTACATACACTTCTCACACCAAAACGATGCTCCATGCTTCCACGTGCAGGAATGTTTTTGTTTTGTCCCTCCCTCACCGGACAATGTCTTCTTCTTTTTAAAAAATATAACGACACACAGTATGTTTGTGCACAAGGCGAAGGAATCGGAGTGTTGCTTGTGTTTAATTTAGTTAGGATTCCCCACTGAATCTCTCCTCCACATCCTCCTCCCACTCCGCTGCTGCTTGTAAGATACTGCAAAACCTCTTGCTTTCTCCCAGTGCTACTCTTTGCATGCTCAACAGACAAAAAAGACAGAATTTTTTTAAAAAAACTGAATCAACTACTGAGTAAAAAGCTGCGTATTACTTATTTTGTGAAGATCTAAACCCGGCGGTGACTCCATTACCCGCTGGGAGGGCAACTTTATTTTCCGTAAGGCTTGTTTTCTGCACTTCCTGCACTTGCTGATTGCCTTTGCTGGAATATGATAAGACTTTAAACTTGCTGAAATTAAAAGGAGAATAGACTTAAGCTGTGTTTTTAAGCACCTGGAAACAACACGTGAGTTGAGAGATTGTCAGTCATAGCGGGCTTTAAGATATGACTGCATACATGAACTTTTAAAAAAAAAAAAAAAAGCCAAATATTTTGATAAATTTTGCAGATGTGGTTCGTGTATGTTAGTGTATTAACCGCGGGGACTGGATGGACGCATTGCTTTGTAGATATCAAAATGCGGATATCTACGCTACACCCTCACAGAGCAGCTACGATGACTCATCCTGAAGGCAGACAGCGTTCAGTCAGTCAGTCGCCTTAATGTTCTCTTCTCTGCCCCTCTGTGCGTAGCGAGGGATGACTGAGCCTTGTCTGTGTTGGAGATCATTCCACTGTAAGGCCAAGCCGAGCCTTCCTGTCACTTGTCTCTCCCATTGTCTGTGAATGGCACGTGACTGTCAAGCGTATATGGTCGACACGTGGAATCGGCGGCGTCGGACTCTTGCTGCTTACAAAGCTGCTGTGAGAACGCGTGTTCGGCGTGGTGCGGTGTTCACGGTGTGTTCGTTCAGTGGGATATCTGTGTGCTCTCCGGCAGGGGCGTGCAATTTCTACGCCAGCAGTCAGTCTTTGAATTCTCCCTCTTTCAACTCTCTTATTTTCGGCGCACAGATTTCAAGATATTTCAAGCTTTCGAAGTTCAGAACGCTGTTGTGCGGACTTTTAATATATACCTGTAAAATATTCAAAGTAATTATTTAAATAATATAATAATTATTGCGAAACCATAACTCGTATGCTAACAGGCTTCAGTGACATGGAGGAACCGACACTAAACAGTGCTGCTGGTTTTAAAAGATAATCAGATTTCTTCTCATGTTTTTTTTTAGTTATTATTATTGCACATAGGTTGTGTGAAGTTGTAGTACTAGTGATACCCTCCAGATGAGAGTTTTTGTTTTTACTTTTTAAAGTGGCCTGCTCATAGAAATGTGTCATACTTAGAGTAGCTTGCCGGTATTTGTGGTTACAGATGCCCACAGGCTAACAGAACAAACCCAGCTGTTTTATTTTATTTTCAAAGGTGAGATGGAAACTAATAAAAGCTTTGGTGGGCACTGGTACACTTCTCATATCATGACTCTGGATTACTTGTCAATAACTTAAAGATACTTGACAGAAATTATTTATTGTGACATTTGCTAATTTGCTCATCTATCATGTTGACTTCAATTGTTGGAATTTTTTAATGGTCGATATTTTTGTGTTGTAACGTATGCCATGGTTTTGAAATGTAACTGTACAGTCTCAAGGAAAGAATGTAACAAGTTGGAGTTTTGCATTGTATATAACTGTAATTATTTATGTTTATTCTATCATTTGTATCATACCAATGCCTTGTACAGTGTTTTTTTTCTTTTTTGTTTTAAAATTATTTTGTATTTTATTTTTATAAACTGGTTATGAATAAAATACTCATTCCGCATGCAGACAAAATCCTGTGAAAGTTTTCTGTTTTTTTTTTTTTCCTAAACATCAAATGTTGCTAGATGAAGGCACAGTTTTCAGTAGGTTTTTATTCATTCTCTGGACTGTCAGCTGTTGGTATTTAACCCTTTTTCATGCAGAAAATGAATTTGTAAGAATCGAATTTCACAGACTAAGCAAAAGAGAAGAAACAGAAAAGGTACAAACAAAATGGTAAATAACTGCATAAACTACGACAATAAAATATATATAAAAAACAAATCATCCGTGTACGTGAAATTTGCCAAAATTTGATCCAGTAAATCAGGGATCTCAAACTCCCACAAGTCGATTATATAAGATCCTCGGAATATTTTCCTCAATTGTTAGATATGGTCTGCAAATCAAAATTATATATCATACGGACTTTGATCTTTGAGCAGTCCTTAAACAAGCACAACAAAGCATAAATTTAACAAGCTGCACTACATGTTAAACTCTTCAATAGAAACACTTCTTACTATCATCACTCTGATTTAGTGCGGTGAACATTTTGCTCTAAATCTTCTGTTAATGAAGCATGGCGAAGACTGTCAGAACATCTTTGGGACTGTCAGGATCTGCCAGCCGCCCACGTAGTTGACATGCGTCATACGCATTACGCGTTACGTACTCGTTGACCCCGCCCACTGCCGCTCACTCCTTTAGCCGCGCAGCGGCTGGTCAGAAATGGCGGCTCTTTTGGAATCTGTTCTGTTGAAGAAAACGGATATTAATGCTGTCTTGGACTGGTTAAAGAATGTTGAGGTTGGTCTAAAACGATCAAGCGTCACATGAGTGAGACATCTCTTACGCTCTTGCTCTTGTATAGCGAGTTTTTTTGAGGTGACATTGCTCACTACTGATTGTAAACAAAACTTTTAGCTGGAGGGCTAGCAAGCTAGCTTAGCTAACGTGACAGCCTGGATGGGATGGACTCTAGACGAGACGCTACGTTGTCAGCTTGCATAGCACGCATAGCTGCTTCCTGCAGTTATCATTATTACTGTCCAAAGACGGCTGTGCATTTTAGCAGTTGTTGGTCAGTGCATTGTTAGCTAGGTCAACAGGCTATTTAATGCATAAATGCTTGAAGCTGCCCAGCAAAACAGCTACTGACCTAACGTTAGTTACTCTTTGTCTTAGTTTCATCGTGGATTTCATAACGTTAACAAACTGTGCCATTTCAACTTTAGAAGTGCTGTATTTGTGGCAGTTCATTTTTCAAAAGTTCACTTTGATCTCTTTTCAACAGGAGTGTGACAGCCTTGCATTTATTGAATCTGGGGTGACATTTCACAAGCAAGAATTCGTCCCGTTCCTTTTAAACTTCCTGAGAGAGCAGAGCAGTGAAGCACTAACTCATGGCCCTGCCACGCCAGCCAAGACCCCCAGCCGCCACAGATCTGCTGCACAGACACAGGGCTTCTCTGACAAGAGGGGTTGCAGGTCTGCTGGTGGTGGAGCTGGTTCTAGGGGTGCCAGTCGTGTCCAGCTGTTTTCTCCTGCCTCCTCCGTCTCACCTGGGACTGAGGGGGATGCTTCTGGTCAGTCGGGATCTCACTGTCTGAGTGGGGTCAACGCCTTCAGTAGTCCTTCCTCTACTTCAGCATGGAGTCCTGCCTCCAGGCCTTCAGGCTCTGAGCGCCGCTCTGGCCAGAGGATCAGTCTGGGGGACTACATGCTTTCTCCTCCTGACCTCCAGTCCAGCACCAACTTCCAGTCACAGAAGGGCCGCAGGAGAAGTGGAGGCAGCATGTCAATGGGGGTACAAGGAAGACATGGAGGAGGACGTGGAGGACATCACAGTGATGAGATCGGGCGGTGGGATAGTGGGGGGAGGAGGTCAAGTAGAGGAGGAGGGTATAGTAGGATAAGTGAGCAGGTTTCACCTCCATCTGTGGGGCAGCTCAACTTAAGCAACTTGGAAGACTTCCCTCCTGTGGGATCCTCACCCATTTCACCTGCGTGAGTCCACACAACTCTTAGTTTAACAAATGTCTCCGTCTAACTGTCTAACTGACTCCATCCTTGATTTTCATATCTGTTTAACGGTTTCCATTTTTCTTCAGGTCATCCAAACCATCTAGAAGAATAAACCCAACACCAGTTAGTGCAGAGCGGCCACATTCCAAACCAAAGACCTGCTTCACCTCCACTCCATTTAGTAAACCTTCTACCCCCCCATTAGCTGTAGAGGCCCTTGAGGGGTCAGTGACAGCGTGCAGTCCTCTGAGCCTGCAGGAAGAGAGGGAACTGCTAAAGAGGGAAAAGTAAGTGCACATGCAGAATGAAGAAAAAGGTGACACCAGAGGATTTATACTGTTGATCTGTCCAGTGCCTACTTGGCTTCTACTGCTTGCCATTCTACATTATAGATCAGTAGTGCCTTGCTGTATTCCATAGGGATTTTTATAAATGTAAAATAGATTTTAAGATTATTAGTCTATACCGTCATTATAATAATGACATTCTTAAAGTGATTTCTACACAAATGACACAATATCACTTTTTTTTTTTGTCGGTTTTGGCTCCACGTGAGCACCACTTGTTCTTCACTTCAGTTTATCTCTGCTGTGTCTCAATCAGAAATTTCTTGCTTTCAGGACAAAGCGAGCCCAGCAGGTCGGCTCTCCTCTGCCGTCCTCTCTGGACCCTTGCACCCCCACAAAGTCAGGACTTAGGGCGGGATCTAAAGTTACACCAGAGTTGCAGACACCCTGTCCTGAACCATCTAAAGTCACCTTCTCTTTGGACCTTGATGTCCTAGCAGAGCTATACTGCACCTGCATTTCTGGTACATAACCACAAGATGGTGATAATGTGCTAAGTGAAGACATTATGGAGGAAAGAATATGTTAAATATTTTATCTATTGCTTTTAAAGATATTTATATGTTTATAGAGAGTAAAAAATAAACAAAACAAATGACTAATTAAGAACTCAGACCTGACCACCAAATCTGAAGATCTCAGAGGATGAATTTGTGTGTGTTTTCATGTCTTACAGAAAATCTAGTGCCAAATATTTTCCTGGAGCTTTTCTTTGTAATGCAGTTGCTAACGTCTCGGTCTCCTCACACTCATGATGATGATGAACAGGAAAGCTTGTGTTCAGCGAATTCAGGTGTGCAAACAGCTTTTAAAACACTTAAGTCCTGTAAAAATCAAAACATTATCATTCTTCAACTTTGATTTGAATTGATGTTGAGCCATCTTTTTCACATTTTCAGATGTTCTGGAGAGATGTTACCTGAGACAGGTACACAACTGTGTGTACTTTGCAGTCAAAGTTCTGGAGAATCAGTTTCAGTGAGTTGTTTTATAATTTGTACCAGTTTGTCTAAATTTAACAAGAATATAGTCCTTTTTCCATACTTAAGTGACACTGCCCTTCCAGTCTCCTTTAGCTGATTTCTAAAGATGTATTTTTGGCAGGTTGGTAGCTCATTTGGACAAGTGTACCTTGCGTCTCCTGGCAGAGAATGAAAGGGTGGCATCTTTCTCGCCAGATCTCAGGGACCGTCTGACTCAGGCCCAGGACAGAAGCACAGCCAAGGTAACACACTTGCATTGTGTGATTATAAATGCTTGTTGTTGCCAGAATGTTATTAAATAATATTAAATATTGGCCGCAATGCAGCATACTGTTCTAAAAATGTTCTATCTTTATTAGATTGTGTTATTAACTGCAGCAATTGGTCAAGTAACTGATTAGTAAATTAATATTACTATAATCTGAAACTATTTTGATAATCGATGAATCATTTGAATTACTTTCAAGCAAAAATATCAAGCATTGGACTGTTCTGGCTTTTCACATGGGAGTATTGTTACTTTTCATTGAGTAATAGAAAGTATAGTAGAATCTTTTTCTGGTATTTACCATTCCCATTTTCTGATGCTTTGTAGGCCAAATGATTAATCACTTCATTTCTGCAAATATTCTTAATCAATGATAAAAATAATAGTTAGTTGCAGCCCCAATAAATGTTGGTAAATATATTGTTGATGCCACTTCCTTTACTTCTTGGAACCCTTTTGTGAATCACTAAAAAAAATTTCAGAATCTGTAATTCTCAGACATACTAAAACTATTTTGCACCACTTGTTTACTTGTGTGTTCCAGCTTTCTCCTTCAGTTTCCACTTTCATCCACTCAGTCCCGTTTGAACCTGCTACTGACAACCGGTCCAACTTTGGGAGTGACAAGGCCTTTCACACCTTCAAAAAGCAAAGGTATATCACACCTGGTTGCTATTTTTTAAAGCTGCCTTCTCACTGTGCGTCCAGTAAAAACTACTTTTTATGACAGCGGAGAAGTCTTGATTGAAAACAGGCTGAGCAAAAGGTGCAACTGCTGAATTAGACTTTATCATCAGTTACACTTTTGCATTTGATGTTTTTGCCCCTTTTTTTCCAGAGATATTTTTTATGAGGTGTTACGAGAATGGGAGGACTTTCACAAGGAGCCGGGATGGAACTTTGACTCTGTTCTCGGTAGTAAAATAAGGCAAGTCTAATTTACAGTCTGTTTTTAGTTTATAGACCAAGTGTCATTTAAAAACTGCTTGCTTTGTGCCCTTCGTTGTAACATCTTCTTTTTTTAGAGGAATGATGAGCCAACTGACCTCTGCAGGAAACCATTCCCATTTTGCCCGTCTGTTCCTGAAGCAACTTGTTCAGGTAGATTGTGGCAAATCATTTACACTCCCAAATTCTAACAAATTCTTTTCAGACACAGACCTCAGCTGCTTTCTGATTTGCTGTCCTCTCCATGAGACAGCGTGGCATATTGCACAGAGTTGGCAGAACAAGTCCACCATTGTTTTTTAGATGTGTAAAGGCCCCCGTGTGAACAGTTCTCCTGGGGATACTCCCGATGCCGACCTGCTAGGCATGCTGGGAGCCGACAGTTTGGGGCGTCTGAAGCGTCTCGAGGAGCGTCTCATTCAGCCTCATGGGGTTGTTGGTCCATGCCCTCCTCCATCCTTTCCTGGTCATCAGGAGTTTTTCAGGGACTTCCTGCAGACAGCTAGCTGGTAAGGCAATACTTCCAATTACATTATATCATATCAACATTATAAAATTTACTCCTAACATTAAAGAAGTAAATTTATTTCAGAGCTGCTTAAGCTGACAAAGTAGTTCTTCCAGTCTTTTCGTGAAAGGCTGGGTTATGTTGTATATGTTTTTACTTCTTCATTATCAGTTATATAAGTTGATAATAACTCTTTTCTTTTTGTGTACTTTTTTTACTTTCTGAGCAAGTTATTTTTCATTTGTCAGATGACCATTTTGAACCTAATTAAACATTTTACTTGACAAAAACAGTGTCTGTTGTCTCTCTAATGCATCTTACATATTGTGCACCAGCTGCCAGCTGAACCAGCACTTGCAGGACAGCCTGTGTCAGCAGCTCCTCCAATTGAATGAGGTGTCCATCCTGAGCCCTCCAGCGTCCATCGGGGAGGGAGAGCAGGAGGAGGAGGAGGAGGGAGACGGGGACATGGAGCAGCAGGTTTGCTATCAGAATCAAACAAAGTGATGTTATCAAAATGTCAGTGTCACTGATTTGTTTTTTGCTTGAAGTGGCCTGTCAGTTTGGATCAAGCTAATTTTACGACCAGGACAACGAGAACAGTGTGGATAGTGTAAAATTACAGACTTGATTCAGAAATAGTCTGACAGACGTGCAGTTCATTATCGTATAAACCCTCCGTCCTTCTCTCTCCATTCCAACTTATCAGGATGAGAAGCAGCGGTTCACCTCAGTGCTTCTCCTCGCTCGTCTTCTGGCTAAGTTTTTGGGATTCATTTCCTTTCTTCCTTACCAAACATCTGAGAGACCATCCAGGGAAATACAGGAGGCTGCCATAGCCCTGCGCAGCAAGGTGTGGGTTGAAAAAAAGAGGCTTTATTTAATTTTTGCAACCAGTTTGAAATAGAACAGGTGAAGACCATCCTGAAGGATTATTTTCCTGCAGCTGTGTTAGTTGTATCTCACTAAGAGAGCTCTAAAATGTACTGATCTAAATGCATGTGTGATGCCAGGAATTCACTGAAAACTCTGTTGGTCCCTCAGAGTGTTCCAGTGCTGGATGTGTGCGCTCTGCTGACTAACAGTATGAAAAGGAGGCGCACCATCCTGACTGTGCCCTGGCTGGTGGAGTTCCTCTCCATGTTGGACTTCATTGGTCCTCTGCTGCTCTGCTATAGATCTGCATTAGGCACACTGCTTCTCCTGTACAGGTAAAAAAAAAAATTGTCAAAGAATGGACAGAAGAGCTCCACTTCTTCTGTGCTGATATTGTTTTTATGCATTTCTTCCTTGTAACAGTAAAATGTCAAAAGAAAAATCAGATGCGTCTAAAGAACCTCATGCCACTATTTTTATTTCTATGTTGCTGCTTCACTGTTTAATATTACTTTTGTGTGCTTTGTAGGAGAATGCTGCTTGGCAGATGTGGAGAAATGTGTTACCTGAACAAGCTACTCATGGTGTCTGTTTTGGGTTGGCTTTTCCAGGTGAGACCCGATCGATTGTTTTTCTGTATATTGTGTTGTCGAACAAAAAAATCTACTGTGCTCACTTTTGTGTTTTTCTGAAAGTCGTATTCGCTTTTCACTTAACAGCCAATTAAACTTGATCTGTCGAACTCATGTAGATCCCAGTGATTCCTGAGGACATTTTCTTCACCAGTGAGTTCACTGAGGTGGCCAAGCTGGAGGACAGCAGCACAGCCGCCGCAGGGCTTGTAAGTGAAATTCACTACTTGTCCTAAATGACCGCTACTGCTTTTTCATTTATGCTGATGCTTTTCTTGTTCTTTTGTAGGATTGTATTCCCCTGGTGGATCAGCAGCTCCTCTATACATGTTGTCCATTTCTTGGTGAGTAGAACCTGGATTAAGGCCACACTTTTTAAATTCTCTGTAGCAGTGAGTTAAAAGCCTGTGTCACATTTGGTGGGAATATGTTTGCCACAAAGTAACCAGCACTTGTTTAAGCTGTGGATTGATGTCCTGCCTTGTTTTTATCTTGTCCAGGTGAGTTCCGCAAACTCCTGGCTGCCTTTGTGTCTGGAAGCACAGCCAAGAGTGGAGGGATCATCCGCAAGATCACCCCCACTTCTGCCGAGCTCAGGGATATGCCAGCTGCCAACAGGTCGCAGCAGAAACTGCAGGTGAGTCAGCAGTCGAGGCAGTGAAGTGAAATGTGGAATGACATCTCTGAATTGCCTGCATGCGAGTATTTAAATCAATCGTTTACATGTCGCAGGTGGACCTTGAGCAAGCCTTCTTTCACAATCAGCCTCCGTCACTGCGTCGCACCGTGGAGTTTGTAGCGGAGAGAGTCGGCTCCAACGCCGTCAAGCATATGAAGTACGTATCACGGAGCTAAGAGGGAGGGATGGATCTGAGAACTGCACAGGAGCAGTCGTGGATGTCAGAATTTCCAAGTCACAAGTTTCTAAATCAGCTGTATCACATTTCTTTATTTGACTTCCACCAGCCCTCTACCAAATTATGTTTTAGAATTTAAAAGTACTTTCGGAATGGCAGTCAGTCAGCCTGCAACTTTGGGTGGTTGCCTGCCTAAGAGGCTATTAACTGTTCAGCAGTCTGCATGATGAAAAAATGATGGAACTTTTTATTGTTTGTCTGTTACTCAACAGGGCAACATTAGTAAGTGAGTTGGTGGAGCGAGGTGAGAAGATGCTTAGAGATGGACTGGAGTCGCCAAATGCAAACCCTTCAAAACTGAACGAGTCCATCTGCGCTCAGCTGTGTGTCGTGGGATTGGAGGCCCTGGCAAAAGCCACCAGGTACAACATCTTTGCTTTTCAATGGCCGTTTGTGTTTCAGTTCACTTCTGTTTGGTAATCTCTTCTTTAAGGTAATCAGTTTCATGTTGTTCTGCAGATTTTGCTGTGAGAAGGGTCCTGAGGCCATAAGAATTCTGCTCCCAGATGAGACCTCCCCTGCTGTAAGTCCTGTAAAAATGATAAACTGTCATGTCAAAAAATAATTCAAGTGTGACAATCTACAGAACAAAGTCAGACAAACAAAGCCGTGTTTCCCATGTTTTGTGCCCTCTTTGTCTCTGCAGGTCCTGACCACCTCAGAAAACATCACCAAACGTCTTGCAACAGAAAAGGCCTGCAGCTGGCTCTCGGCCAACATCACAGGTAGGTAGTTAATTCATCGTGCTTGTGCTTATGCTTGTTTCTGCTGTGCTAAATACAAATTATGTGCACTCCACCGCAGGCTACAGTCTACAGTCCACATCCTTTTAAGTGTGATATCGGAAAATGAAATGTATTTGATATGTGTGTTCCATTCCATAGCTCATAATTTGAAACCAGACATACTTTGATTGTTGCCATAAATTATGTTGATCAACAGCTTTAATGCAGGGATGCTTCGATTCAGTTTCTTTTTTTCGGATTCTGAATCCTCTACTCAGAATATCTGTTGATACTACTCCAATACTATTCAGTGCTACTCCCTTTTTCACAAATTTAATTATAGCTAATTTATATGTAAGGCAGCTTGAAGCCAGAGACTGCTTTGACACTAAAAACAGAGCTGGTGCACCCTCACATTGACAAACCTCCCCCCAAAAAAACAAAGTAAAATTCCCAGGAATGAATCGGGTCAGTGGATCTCTATTTTAATGTTGCAAGTAGATTTTCATGAAGGCAGAAATGGATTCATTGTTTTGCAGATTAAATTGTGATAGAGCTCAGTTAAACTCTCTAAGGATGATGATACTGTATGTCCTGAATTTGTGTGCATGCAGCAGATCTTTAACGAACTGAATGTTAAAGCCCTCAGTGCTGCTGGGATTGTGTTATAGTACATAATTTCCATGTTAGATCAAAAGAAATAAACAGGGACGTGAAGGTACGGTGAGGACATTCATCTAAGATTTCCTTCCTGTTTTGCTAACCGCCAGCCCTGATCAGACGAGAGTGGAAGAGCAGGTACGATCGTGTGATGAAGGCTGTAGGAAGTCCAGTGGCTCCAGACTCGGGGAATTTGGAAGGTGCTGTGGTTGAGCTGGTCACCCAGGAGCAGTCGACTACTCCCAAGAGGAAACAAGGAAGTGGGAGAGTGGCATCCTGTCCTCCACACTGCAGCCACGGTGCCTCACTGCCCTCTGACATCCTCATTGAGATGAAGGTATGAGAGGAATCAGAGCTGCTACAGATGCGGCACTGTACTTCACTGTTATGTTGGTAGTCTGGGGAAAAAACATTTTGGTTAAAGTATTATTGTTTTCTTCATGACAGCGTGCATCTTCAAAGAATAAACCTTTAGTTTCTCACTGAAGTAGAATTGAATGATGTCTGAGCTTCTACATAAATGTAACTTTTAATGTAGGAGTTGCTGAGTATTGCAGTAGGCCCCAGGACTGATGAGGAGCTGCCAAGTGGCTCTCAGATCACAAGGCTGCTGCAGAGAGTGGGAGACGCCCTGGCCTGCAGAAAGGTACACAAGTGCAGGAAAACAACACTTGGTGGATGTGCTGATTTTTGCCAGTATTCATCACACTCTGTTCCTCTTGTCTCTTCGCTTAGTTCTCAACTGCTGTGTCAGAGCAGATGCTGCTGAACACTACAGTCCTGCTGGCTTGTAAACTGGGTAAGAGAGTGCAGGCTGTGAATGAAAGACTCTTAATTAAAGGGAAAGTGTGTCTTTATGACATGCAGAGGGTCAAGTGTAAACTGCTTAATTCCCATAAGTGCCGCTGCTTCATAAGTGATGTTATTTAAATATCCCTGTGCAGCTGAAACGGAGGCAGCACAAAGCACAGTCGACAGCCGTGTACAAACCTGAGTGCCTGTTTTGTGTGTGTGTGTGTGTGTGCGCACCTAGTGTCTGCAGAGCTGCCGGTGTTGTCGCTGTCAGGGTGCAGCGGAGGTGATGGGGTTGTGGTGGGTCCTGGTTCAGGGTCAGAACCTCCTGTCAGAGCGCTGCTGGAGCAGCTTGCTGAGCTGTGGGAAAGAGACTGCGGTTCCTCCACCCCTCTGCACCTGCTTTTCACCCCACTCACTGTCACAGCTGTGCTGAAGGCCAGCGACACTGAGGTACGTCTACCACTGCTGCTTTGACTGACTCAGAAGTATTAAATTAATGATGCTACGACAACTGCTTTTAGCTTTTAGACCTGTGTGTTTGATCATCAGCTGGCACTCAAAAGGAGCCTTTTTTATCAGTGTTAGGTTGTTATGATGAGATATCTTTGTTTTTCTTTGGTTTCTTTTCTTATTCAGACATTTGACAGGCTTTTTAATATAAACTTTTTAACCTTTTTTGCTGCAGTTGGACAGCTGATAGTACAGACAGACAAAAATGGAGGGACAAAAGAGAAGGATATCACCTGTAACAAATGTCCCTTTCCCTGAATTGAACAAGTCAACCACCAGCATACCTTCTATGTTTTTTTGAATTTTAATCTTTTCTATGTGTATATATTTAACCTTTTTTTTTTAACATCCTTGAAAGTTGTTTGACTCCGCAATCTTTAACCTTTTCAAATGCATTCCTTTGTCGTTGTAGTGGAACAACTACCTGTTCCTGGTCAGACAGCTGGTTGACAGAGGGGTCCTGAGCGAGGAAGAAGTCATATCTCATTGGAAGAAGTTAACAAACTTGGCCTTGCCAGCGGTGAGAGGTTCCCTGTGTTCTTGTCATCATGTGTTCCTTGGGAATTATTTCCTTTATCAGTGATGTGACCTGTTTTGACTCTTTTCATCTCTCTCTCTTTCTTGCTCCCTTTGTTCTGTCATTTCAGAAGCTGATAGAAAATTTTCAGGTGCGGTCACAGAGCACTAAACCCGCCTTGCCTGTGGCTGAGTTGCAAAGCCGCATGGACATGCTGCAGGTCTCACAACAGACAGTAGAGGGAGCTACATGACAACAATGATACTACCCAGTCACCCACAGCATCTTTTGTGTGGTCACCACAGTGTTTTATGTCACGTCTGTCAGTGCGCTGCTTAAGACAGAGACGGTTCTGCTTGACTTCTCGTTGTCGATCGTGTTTCGAGTGTTGCATCAGATGTGCACGATGTGCTGCAGAGCCCATCAAAGCTGTTCCACAGTCAGCCTCTGCACACACACTTTGCAATCTTCAGACTTTTGTTCTCCACCTGTGAAGTGACAGCAGCCTTTCATGAATCCCTCTGCTCTTTTGCTGAGGCGCGGGTGAGAAACAGAAAGCCCTGCCAGTCAGAAGTAGCCCGGGACCACAGCATCTCACAGCTTAGGTCTGTCGAGCCTTCCTGCAAACGAACCTGCTTAACGATTGTGTCTGAAGGGGAAATACCACTAGATCAAGAGTATAACAGAGGAAGGGTCGGCATCAAAATGAACGTTTTGTTTTTTTTTTATTTTGCATCCTAGGACTCAAACTGAGTAGCTTCATTTCCTAAGAGGTACATTTAATAAAACATAATTATTGTCCCAATTTTTTACATGTGATGTTTCTTCAAATAAGCCATAGTTTGAGAGAGCTGCTAAAAATGAACTGAAAATTCAGATTTTCTTTGTTGGTTTTTAGACCCATAAGAGGGAATAAATATGTTGATTTTAGTATAGCACTTTGACACTCTGCCTTTGACCGCCTTCACTAGTGACTGCATGTGTCTACCATGAATGCAAGACTGCGTTTGTGATTGTGTTTTTGTTCATGTTGAACGAGGCTTTATCCCCAGCTGCTTTTAAATTGAAAGATGTTTTTTTTTATGTTTCCTTAAAATTAAAAATATAACAATAAAGATGTATTCTGGCTTAAGTGTTGCATTGTGTGCCGTCATTATTTTGTACTAATGGATAGTTGTACATCACTGAAATAGACCTCAGAATCATATAAAGTAGAAATCCCAGTTTCACACTTGAAGTAGTGAGGGGTTTAAATAACAACAGACAAGCAGAAGGATTTGAATATGGCGTAGTGGGCGGGCGGGATACAGCAGCATCTCTCCTCCCTCCCCTCCCTTTCAGTCCAGCAGGAAGTTTTAGTTCTTGTGTTAAGAGTTTTTTGGAGAGACGCGGCGGGCGGTTAAACCCGCGACCAGCCGGCAGAGATGACATGAGCAGCGGGCGGCAGGACAGTTTTCTTCCGTTTTTTTTATTTTATTTTATCTTATTGTACAGCAATGCCAGAAGACTCAGTATGTTCAAACGGGGAATAATTGATTTACTCCAGCTCCGAGTTATTCAACTGCTGAGTTGTGTGTAAAATCGTCCTTAAGGCGTCATGGCAAACGTTAAAGTTGCCATTCGAGTCCGCCCTCTTAACACAAGGTAAGTTCTAAAGTTAGCTAGCGGTAATTGTCTCTGTTAGCTAACGTGAGGCTAGTTAAACGGCTTGATAAATGGACATTATTAGAGCTGCTTTATTGCAGTCGCCTCCGTGTTTGACTTTTTGTCAGAGCCGTTTTTGCCAGCCGCTGTGTTGTTGATGTCTGTTTGATGCTTGTTGCGTTCACAGCATTGCGCCTCTCAGTTTTTATTAGCTGTACTGTCTGTTTTACTTTATCACCAGTTATAAGAGAACGTTAAGCTAGCTGGTTAGCTAGCTGGTAAAACTCTGTGCAGGAGGTGCACATGGTGAATAATGACAACTGTGGCTGTCAGTTGTTGTGTGCAGTAAGTGTGTGTGGTGCTGAGGGATGTACAAAAGGAAAATGGTTGGGCTAGATTAGGTTTTAAAGTGTCTTAACTGCAGCCGATTGTGTACACACAGCAGCCATTAGGCTAATGGTGTACAATTAGAAATTAAATGTGATGTATTCAAAACACCTGTGCAAGTATGATTGTATGAATGATGAGGAAGTATTGAAAGAGTCAAGTAATACTGTACAGAGATAATGGAAACTATCACCAGTTATCTAAGCTCATTTAAAAAAATTTCAAGTATTTACCCAACATTCACATTCTTCTTCTGTTTTTCTGTTAGCTTTGAAGATTATAAAAAGAACACAATCAAAACATCTGTTGGATTAATTTGTCAATCAACAGATAATTGATGAATCAGAATTTTTTTTGTCGATCAGTTTCTTGAGCCATTCTGACGTTTACATAAATACTGAACATTTGCTGGTGTGTGTTTCTCAGATGTGTGCTTTTCTGCCCTGTAAGATCAATGTCTTTGGGTGTTGTATGGTTGGTGGGATAAAACAAGCCATTTCAAAGTGTCACCTTGGGTTCAGGTAAATCTTGCGTACAGACAAATTTTTAATCAACATTAAAAATAAATGGAAGTTGCACCAGATATATGGTGTATTAAGCATTGGCTTGTAAAAGTGAAGCCTTAAGTGAATCCTTTCATGTTCAACCCAAGATCCCATGTTTTTCATAGCTGCACCTTTCCATCCAATGGAAATTATAAACACCTTATGCACATTTTCCCAAAATTCAACCTACCATTGGTATGTTTGTTCTATCAGTGAAACAACAGCATTGATGAGGTTGATTTCATAACATGAAACAAAGGAAAGAAGATGTCGTTCATGCTTGTATGTATTTATTTTTCTGCTGCTGATCAAATAATCTCCGCAACTCTATTGGGTTTCTAAGTAAAAAGTGTTCCCTTTGTTTAGCGAGAGGCACTTTGGAGAAAAACGTTTTCCTTCTGTTTTTACAGTCCTGTGGAGTCTGCTGTTCTGTTGGAGTAGTAATGTAACATGGGGAGGTTGTAAAGTTACTGTGCTCCACTGGAGCACCCCTTTACATTAACTGGCAAATTGCTACAACATGTTGAATCACAGGTCCTCGGGGTCTGGCGATGTAGAATATTTAAGTTCTGTAGAAGTACATTGAATTGCATTGAACTCCAGGATGCTTGGCAGGGGGTTCTTTATCTGAAAGCCACTACAGTACCGTAACAAAGCATTATTCAGGCTGTGAAGGGCTGGACAATGATTTTTTTTTAACCAGTCTTCCTGGTGTTTTGCATAACAAAAAGATTTCTTATACATAATGTTCACTGTCATGCAAATCTGTACTTCCAGATTTCTGGTTCAGACAGTCTTACTGTCCTTTGATCTTCTCTGTTTTTTTTTTGTTTTTTTTTTAAGAAGGATGTATTTCCTCACTTACATATTTAAATAAGGGCCTGCTGTGCTGTGTGACCGAGATAACATTAACACCAGCCTGGTCAGCTGCATTCCTCATTCAGCCAGGCATAGGATTGTGTTGCTCTTTGTTTTAGTTGACCAGTGGGACACAGTTGGCCCCCATTAGAGTGCAAGCAGCCTCTCACATGTGTAAAAAACATATCAGCCCAATTGTGAAATTACTCGTCTTAGGCTTGTATGAAAACACGTTTTTATGAGGTTTACTGTTTTCCAACCCCAGCCTCCTCTCCTCCATGCTGGTTTGAGCCTGAGATTGAAGGGTGGTGGTTTTGGGTTGGGTCACTGCTGGGGTTGGCAGAATGAGTCCCGCGTGGTGAAGCACAGGGAGAGCTGACTATTACAACAGCCTCCTGGTCAGCCCCGAACTCAGCACAGAGACACGGAGCGTTTGCACTCCAGGCTGCATTCAGCGTCATTATCGCTCCTGGAGATCGAAATGCTCTCAGCTCCATGTTGTGATTGCCTCCAGTTTCGCGTGTGTTGCATCAGATGTACTCGGTCCAGCTGCCGAAGCTCACATAGCCGAGCTGACCTTGTTTTACACACATGCGAGGACACGCACTGGCCTGCATTTATACACACACAATGCTTGTGCTTTCTGTGGGTTGTCTCTTGTGGAAAAAGCCCAAGATGCCTCGTAAGAGGAAGCCTCGGGAGTGAGTGAGGGTCTGTTTTCATTTGAATCTGAAACTGGTGGCGATTTCATGGATCGCACACACACAAATAAATTGTGTTAACGTCATGTGATAGCCTCAAGTCAAGTGGAACCAGCCTAAATGTATCTGGACATCCTCTCAATTATATCTACATCATGAAAAAGAGGATTTTAAACCTATTTAAATCTATCTGCAGGATGTTGAATCCAGAGTGAAACCTTTGTTAAATCTCTGTCCAGTTTGCATTTGGAGTGGTTGACACTGATCATTACTGATAGCGTAACTTAGATCTTCTCTCCTCTGAAGGAAGCATGTTTTTTTCTGATTTGGTCTCTCACTTTTCGTAAACATCCTTCACATTTCTTCACACTTCCAAATATGGGTGTTTACAGAGTTGACTGAAGCTTCTCTTCTTGCTCACAGGGAGATTGCGGATGGAGGAAGGCTTGCAGTACAGGTGGAGGACAAGTTTGTGAGGGTCCGCAATGTAAAGGTGAGGTTTTTTGAAAGTCTCCTAACTGCTGCACAGTTCTGTCCAATATTGACTCTGTGTTTGTGTTACTTTTTGCTTGTTGGTAGGACTGGGTACATTGGGAGTAGTGTATAGATGGTATCTCTCACAACAGGATGTTTATAGCCTTGGATCAGCCTTTTCCTGCTTGATGTCACTGTTGTTTATTACATGTGCTGAGCTCACACACATACACACTTACAGCGAGAGACTGGGAGACCCCTCCTGTCAAACAAATGCTCTCTGACACTCTGCACACCATTACAAACTGCAGCACCACTACAACATTCTTTATTCACCCCAAGGGACTTACAAGAGGCCCAAAAACAACCCATAACAAACAAAGAGAATGAATGTAATTAGTTTTGGTGTTAAGTACTTTAACAGGGAATCTGGTTCCAGGTTTTTATCAATAATCGTAGTCTTATTTGCAAGACAAGAAGAGTGTGTTTTTAAAGAGGTTCTGCACATTTGGAAATAATTACTGTGTGAGCTATACAGTCTTGAAAGCTGATACTTTCACTACGTTACCAACCTACTGCGTCAGACAACTGAGGGGACTCGTCTGATTAGTTGAACTGCATTGCCTCGAGACAGACAGCCTGGTAGCATTTCTGTAGTTTCTGGTGTGGAACATGTTGCATTATGTTTTTCGTTGCATTAGCTGATAAACTTGTGTAGTGTATTTGAGGGGTCTAACTTGTAGATGCAAAATTCTGATTTGGAACATGTTTGTAAATTCAGCATAGAGATCATTTCAGAATTCACATTCAGCTGCAAACCTTGTCCCACATATATGAAGACCTTTGCTGATCAGATTACAGAATCGCACCATTTGTTTACATTTGAACTTAATAAGATGACTTAGAGAGAGAAATTTGGTGGGGGAGGAGAGAATCTGTTACAAATGATGTGACTGAGAGAAACCACATATGGCCTCCCTCTGCCATGGAAAATGATCAAGAAGATTTCTGCGGGTCTCGTGGGAATAATTATTTATGGAAACTGGGACAGTTTCTGAGGATCTGAGACGGAAAGGAAAAAAAAGGGTGGGCTTTAAAGGACAATAAACATACGGTTAACTTACAAACATCAAGTAGTACAAGCCATAAAGACCTACTGAACTTAATTCAAGAGTGTGAACCAAGGAAAAGGGTTAGGGTTAGAGGTTACTGTTTTATAATTAGTCAGTTTTCCCTTGATTGGTTGTAAAACATGAGATGACAAAATTGCATGTGGTCAGTGTTGCTCTTGGCTAATCCTAAACATTACAAGGCATTGTTGAATGCTGGGGAGGTTAAACAGTCATGCTTTCAGGAAAACCAATTGCTGTGAACAAATTGATAACCAGAGCTTAGTGTTGCCAAAGGCCTCAGTCAGATCAGATCAGTGGTCTTCCCATTCATTTTCAGTGTGGGTAATGCATTGAGTCTGAGGTGGTGTGGCCCACAGGGGTTTCCAAAACGCCACCTGATGTCACGCTGCGGTGACCAATCAAATCATCTGGTAGTCAGACCATCTGATCAACGGTGTTGTTGTTGAGTCAGTTTACAGCCTGCTTCAAATGACTATTACGTTGTTTGGTGCCTTACACAACATTGTGCTGTCAGGAAGCTGCAAAACTGAACCTGCAGCCGCCAAATGTAAAAATCATCCCATGATTTCGCCTCAAAAAAAATTCCAGTGCAATAGCAATGGAGTATGAAAGTGAACCGAACCATATGCCTTCTGTCACATGCATAAAATGAACGTTACAGGTTGAAGACAGCAGCGTTAGTGTCAGAGTTAGCGGTGTGGTTCTCCAGGTTGAATGCAGCGATTGGAAGAAATGTTTAGATCCTCTCTTCTCTCTTCATCTGCTGTGCCTGGACAAGCCCAGATGCTGTGCTGTGCTGTGCTGTCTTTCCTCAATTCAGTTCGCAGTAAGCAGAAAGGTGTTCAGTGTTAATGCAGTGAGGCGGCTAAAGAACTAGAGGAGGACTGAATGTGTTGCTAATGAATGGAAACAGCTTGCTTGCAATTCCACACCACAGCAGTCCAATAAACAGAAGCCATAGTATGTGTTTTTAGTCAGTGGTATTTAATTATTTATTATTCTTTTGTTCTCATGTTATTAGATGTAAGAACATGTTGTCTTTTTATACTTTGAATTTAATATTTATTTAGTATTTATACTGTTTTTTTTTTGCATTGTTGTTATATGATGTATGTCAGATTAAAAAAGAAAGGGAATGTGAAAAAGAATCCTTATGTGTTTTCGTCTTCCGTTTTCCTCCACTGAAGCTGGATGGACGCACAGATGGTGCCGTGGATTCGAGGGAGAAGCTTCTGGAGTTTCGCTTTGACTACTGCTACTGGTCGGTGGACCCTGCAGACCCTCAGTATGCCTCGCAGGAGGAGGTAATGATAACTGTGTTTATAGAAATTGTACTGTCCAGCTATTGAGCTTGACTCCAGGTAAGGCAGGATTGCTGTTTAAACATGAACTCCTACACATGATATGGGGCACAGCCTGAATAATGACTGAAAAGGCGCCTCCACAGTGTGTTACAACATCAGCGTTAACATACAGTTTTCTGCCTCCGACCCAATTTTCTTCTGAGGTGGCTGTTGTGGTTCATCCTTGTGGTTGTCCTAGTGGAAATATCTCAAAAATAAACAGTGCTTTGACTCGTACTCTTAAAGATAGATATGAGAGTAGATTCTGACAGGAGAGCCAGCACAACGAGGGGTGCTTATAACCACATTTGTTCTGTTTATATGACGGTTTGTTAATCTGAGAGTGGAGTAGTGTAGTATTGCAGCCGGTACTGTGAGGTTTGCCCTCAGAGGATCTTGTTTGACATGTAGTAATTTGGGCAGCAGTGCCGAAAGATTTTTCTTGGTTTCATGTCATGTCCTGTGGGTGGAGACCAAGTAGTGCGTGCCAATCCAGACATTGGCCACGAGTTGACACTGGGCAAACACAACCACCGTACCAGGAAAAGAGTCCAGAGGAAACTTTGTTCTTGTACACAAACCACAACAAGAGGGTTGTGTATGTTTTGTTGTATATTTACACAAAAGGCCACTCGGGGGATATGATATCAACTCTGTCTGTTACCCAGAAGTCTCTTTGCTTGTCATGACGTAACTAGAATCAGCTTGCTTTTCATGTCCAGGCTCTTGATTGGCCAATTAGATATCTTTCTGTTGCTTTGATTTGAGGGTGTTGCTGGAACATGAGACAGGCTCCAGATCAAGAGGAGGTGGTGCCTAATTCTATTACAGGAAATGTCACCAAAGCCTGTTCATATAGAGTGCTCTGGGTTTTTTTAGATATGTTGTCTTGTTATTAATTTGCATTTCCATCAAGTTTTCATTGTTCAACACAATAGCTGCACCCTTATTTTTACTGTTAAATCTCCTCTCCTTTTTCCTCAGGGTTTGTCTTCTCTGCCACTCCCTCGCTGCCTGTCTCTTTTTCATGTCAGAGATGCCTTTGTATGCGTTTGAGAAAGACAGGACTGTCACTGCCTACACACTGCAAAGCAACAGACAACACAACACTTCTTCCTCTCTTTTTTCCCCCCCTCCCTTTCTGGCACTGTCTTCAGCAGAATTGTGTCCAGTCACAGTAGCCTGGTTGCCACAAGACATTTCTCTGTTGACTCGTGGTGGGCGAAAGGACAGAGCCACTGGCTTTTAATCTGACCTCTTTTCCTGCACGAGACGCCCAAGAATTGCGTCTTTATCAAAGAATCTTGTAGATGACCACGTCAGCCGTTTGCTAATCACATCACAGTTGAAAATATTTGTATTTGGCTTTTCTCTTGTACATTTAAAGGCACAGTGCCTGATGTAAAATGCAGAAAATGCTGTGTTTGTGTTTTGGGGCAGCGAGCCAGATTAATGGATTAACAGTGGCAGGTGGAGTCTATAACTCAACAGTAACTCCAACTATTTTGTCAGACAGATGGCTTTTTTAGAACAGTGAAGAGTCTGTCCAAGTAGCTGCTTGAGTTGACGGATTTGTTATTCACAACCAAAACTTGGGGAATTGATGATAATTTCTCACACTGTTGTTTCGGCTCTTTCCAGTCTTACATTCAGGTAACAAAATCTGACAATTATGTCGTCCGTCATTTTGACTAATTAGAACGCTGATCTACCCAAACCTTTAGTATTTCATGTACAACACTGTCAAATACATATAGACCACCTGTAATAGATCACCCTGTCCAGTTGGTGGCGTCTTTGGTCTCACCTGGAATGTGGTTGATAAACGAGATGAAACAGACAGGATGAAGGACAAACAACTAATAAACATCTACCAGCCAGCAGCAGCTAATGTTGAGGGAGCAACTCTGTTCATCTCTTCTCCCCATTCCCTTAAAAATGCATAATCTGCAAGTTTGTTTTGTATGTCATGTTATTGTGATCGATTTGTTTTCAAAAATGAAACGCTCTTAAATAGGCTATGTCTCATTATGACAGGTAATAATGGATTATGACAGAGTTTTTAACGACCATACCCGTCTAAATGTTGGACTACAAGAAGGCCCAATCCAACCTTTGTTTTCGCCAGCAGTTCATTTTCTCATGGGTTCTACTTTGGAAATATATTTTAACATACTTTCTTTTCTCAGAGAAGGAAGAGAGGGACTTGCCCTGAATTCGTCTTGCACTGTAGTCCCCATGAGACTGAGACAATCTGAGCTTGTACTGGAATGGGACAAGAAGAAAATGGATCTTAATTCCTGCCTTTCCAGTCCAGTAGTATCCCACCACACCCAGGGCCCCCCAGAGACTGGCAGCCCAGCAACTGTACTTCACTCCCCACTCGCTCACTGCACTGTGCCATCAACTGTACATGGCCATGCATCACTGATACTCTTTGTTTCATTCCTCACACACTGTTACAGTGAGAGAGTGGACAGACATGTGGTGGTGTAAAGGATACGTTGGGATGCAGACGCTGTTGCATTCTTGTTAATGAGGTCTAACCTACAAGAAAGAAGCTCATATTACCCAATGGGAGGCCAAGTTCTTAGGTTTGTAAGTGTTTCTAGAAGAAGGTTGAGCAGAGAGAAAGCAAGGGAGCTCTGTCAGGTGAGAAGAAGTAGGATTTTGAAAGAGAGCGATAATCCATAATGGGACCAAGCTGTTGAATTAATGCAGGAGAGAACTGGGACTATTTGTCTAAATGCCGCTTTTGTTTTGGGCCTAGTAGATATTCAGCTAATAAACAGCTTTTTCCACTGTTTAATAACACAAAGCCTCAAGCTTGTTTATTGCTTCTGACAGTAAGAACCATGGGAGAGGAAAGTGAAATAGAAGCAGGGGATTGAGACAGGGATGGCAAGAGAAACTGATTGGGGACAAAGAGAAAGTGGGAACGTGAATTCCTCGGGTAGAGTAGGAGCAGAGGGAGGGGAGGGGAAGAGGGGAGATGGGCAGGGGGTCCACTGTGCCTCTGCAGCCCCTGGCTCTCCCCTGCCAAACTCACAGCTGCCTCACCAAGTGATTTTTCGCAGTTAAATTTCATTACATAGACGTCACTGCTGAGGATTCGTCTCAGAGCACAATGCTGTTTTTTATTGCCAAAAAGAGTCAGCTTGCAGGGGGGGTTTCCCCTCCTCTTCCTCCTCCTCCTCCTCCTCTCTGTCGATGCAGCTTGTGATTCGATTATACTTGCAGTGTTTCTAGGTCTGTGTGTCAGTGGCGCTGCAAACTGAGGAAAGAAAAGCTTCTGTGTATGAGAAGAATCTTCTACACACACGTGAGCATTTACCCCCTCCCCTCCAACACAGTCCAGACCAGTTCAGTTCAGCGTGGTTTCAATTAACTACAAACGGGACTCAAATAACCCACATGCTGTCAGCAGAGAAATATGAGATCTGTGCCATATGGATACAGGAACAACACCTGTGATTTATGGACAGACTTGCTGCTTTTTGTCCATGAAGGCAGAGGATAAAGGGAGTTGTGACAAGAGACACTAAATGTGCTTAGACAGATGTGCAGCAGAAAGGTGCAGGAAACTTGTCTCAGACAGACAAGCAGAAGCTGTTCATTCTGTCTCATATTAACAAATCATAACAGGTGATCTCTGTGCCAAATTCAGATCTCTTGTTAACTGATTGAAATAGATCTGCTTATCTAGGTAGACCTAAATGACCATTATAATTTTCTAGAGTTGATGTATTAAAATTGCTTGTTTTATGTGACCCAATCGTGGCAGGCTTACTGGATGTTCTCTATATTTTTGCAGGACGTATGTTTTTTTTTTGCCATAAGTGATAGAAGAAACCATCTTTGTGTTCACCTCTAATTGCCGTTTGTGTCGTATTTTTATTTTAGTACGGCAAGTAAGACAACGCATGTGTTACCGATGACAAATCACGTCACTATTAGAGGTGTATTGACAGAGCTGCATATTCCTTAGTTAAATAAATATGTCATGTGTATCCCATGATTATTCATTTGATCCATCTAGAATCAATATTTTTGATTGTTAAAATATCTAGAATTTTTTTGCGGCCTTTGTTGATGTATGTGCACTCTGAGTTGTGCCATCATCTGTCAGTAGAAACAGAAATGTATCTGAGTAACCCAAAACTGAAATACAATAATGCAGTCCTGAGGGACAGATGACAGAAGTCTAGATGTGTCTAACAAGAATAGCCTAAAGTTCATGTCAAACTTTAGTGATACTGCACCACTGTATTCCCCAGTGAAGGAATCTTTGCTGTACCACTGTACACAAAAGGCTCCCTTCAGTCTGAAAGCTGGAGAACTCATTTCCAGCCCAGCTATAAGGAGTGCAACATGCAGCTCCACTGTTGTGCTTTGGGGAGGAGTAGCAAATCCCCAAACTCTGTCCAGATATGGTTTTATTTATTTGTTTTGAGTCTAGCCTTTGCCCGGTGTTAGTTGCAATAGGAGTGCATACTGAAAAATAGAATGCACAGCCACAAAGAGCCCCCCGCTTTCATTTTTTTGTTCACTTTCCTGACCCCTGTTCCTCTTTTTCCCACCGTCCTTCATTCCCATGTGCAGGGAGGCCTGAGTAATGAAGAGCAGCCTATCTGCTTGGGCCTGCACATCACTGTCCCTCCACCCTCCCTCTCTTGCAGCCTCTCTAACCCCTCGATGCTAATTTGACCTACAAATTCTGTCCAAGTGTGACAAACGAGAGCGTTGTTGAACTCCGGCCAAACAGCTTCCTCTCTGTCTCTTCTTGTTGTGTGTGATTCTGTCTCCCTGTCTGTGTCCTCCCTTCCTCACTCTGGCTCTCTCTTCATATTTCTCCCTCTTTCACTTCTGATTGTCTCACTCAGTTTCCTAGCAGGAAGTTAAGGTTCTCCAGTGACATTTTTTTTCCTCTGTCTAAAGAAAATCATTTGTTTTTTGCCCAGGGCCCAGCTGTTGTGTTTGTGTAACCTAGATGCAAAGCGTGGGATATGAACCAAAGGACCCTTTGCTTCTTCTGCAGCTGTCCAGTTTTGGAGAGTGCAGAAGAAAGCTGCATCTCCTTTTCTTTTTGTGCCTGTAGTGACCCGTCTTTGCATTGAGCCCAGAGACGTACTTGCATTGAGAGCAGATGTGGAGGGAAAATTCATCTCGTTCCTTTTGGTTGTGTCGAACCTGGCAAAAGTCATGAGAAGCTGGAGTTTTTAAATGTGGCAAAGTGCTTCACTGTGCTTGTCTGGCCTTTTGCCATCACCCTTGACAACATCTTATACACATTTAAGAACACACACTTCACATAAATGCTTCTCCAGGGTTTAGTGTATTGCAGGCCACATAAACCCAGACCAGAAATTGGTATTTTCCACAGCCAGTGATTAGAGGACTCAACTCATTACAGAGGCATTACACCATTGCTTTTTCACTCTTGTCAGCCTGTCGTCATCATTCTGTCTCTTTCACTATTGCCACTCTCTCTCAACCTTTCTCACTCACTTTGCTTTCTCCACTCCAGGCCACCAACTACGCTGCCTCTTTGGGGAAAAATATCCATCCCATGTTTCAAAACCAACATAAAGCACAGTTTATATCCGATTCCTCGTTTTGCAGGAGACCTAATTTTTCTCCGAGAGAGCTGGTCCTAGCTTTGTTAGACACACACCACATTTCAGCTTTCCTTTTGGGATGTGTTGCCAAAGTAGTATTTTACATTTCTCTGCATGTCACCACTTGCTTTAAAAATGGCTATCATGCATATAATGTGGTGGTATTAATTTAAAGCTGTGTGTACACTAAACTGCTCCCTTTTCCCTGACTCTGCATCACTTGAAATTTGAATCTTGAAGCCGTGAGCCAGTCAATGCATTTTATTTGAAGATAGTGGGGTTTGCAGATGAGAATATCATGCAGACAAAATCTCTGTTAATGCATCTTTGTGTGATTGAATGATAGAAAATGAGACAAAAAGATGCTTCAAATATAGCAGAAGCCCGTGACTTGCAATAAACTGCCGCCTCTTTTCTGTGACATCTACCTTTTCTACTTGGTTAAATAGTTTGCATTGTGGGAGAAAAGTGTGTGACTCTTACAAAACGTCATGCTTTGCATTATAACCTGCAGTTTGTGTATACTCAGCGACATACGTCTTGCCTCTCGGCCAAAGCAGAACCTCGTTTTCTTTGCCCTCTACCTTATCTGGAGCTCTTTTGCCACATTTTCAAACCTAAAGCCTTGTTTTAGCCTTCCTTCCTTACTCTCTGACTTTACCTGTTTCCTATACAAGAATGAAAGCTATATTTTGCTTTTCCTCTCTCATTGTTAGATTGTTTGTACATTTTGTTTTCCCCTAGAGAGGGAAGTAAACTGTGAGGCTTTTGTCCATGTTGTGGATGCTGTTTCCTCTACACTGGTCAGACACACACACACACAGTCAATGGTCTGCTGGTGACAATTGCCTTCCTGTTAATGGAGGTGTTTAGTCTGTCCTCTGTGTGTTGACCAGCGTGCACGCTTAGCTCTGACCCAGTCACTTAATCTCCAGGCTGTTTTTCTCCTGCTTCATTTGATCCTGGAGTACATTTCCATTCCAACAATGCAACCTGTCTCTTACCTCAACTGCTTTGTTTGGCCAGAAAATTCCTTCCCAGTGCTGCAGGGTGCTGCAGACTGTGAAAGTAGGTTGTGGCGGAACCAGAGCACAATGGCACAAAAGTGACAATCCACTGATCTAATTTGGTGTGACAGTGATAATGATAATAAGTAACAGGATTATTTTAATGTTGCCACTCATACAGTTTTAAATCTCTCAAGAGGTTGAAATAAGTCTATGTGTTCTCTTGTGATTTTTGTTTTGCAGACTTTTGGCAAAACGATGTAGGGAAAATAAATGAAATGGTGCACAGAGAGAAACGAGAGAGTCAAGTTCAGAGACAGAGTGCACAGTTGAAGTGAAGTACCAGCTCTTTATGTGAAGCCTGAAGGGACCCACAGCCTTGTTGTAGCCCCCATAGAGTGAATTTAAGAGGGTCAGCTTTAACAAGGCCTGTATTGATTCTCTGTGTTTCAGGGAGGAGAGGGTGTCTGTCTGTTTTTGAATAGTAGGATAAGGACAAGACAGGGGCGGCGCTGCTTTTTGTCTTCATGTTTAAGCCTCCATTCATCCAAGAGGCAGGGGGCAACTCTTGGTGGTCTGGACTCCAGGGGGACTGCACACTTGACCACATCACTGTTTATTGGGCAGTTACGTAAGAAAGTCACAATTTCATTTCTGTTTTTAACCCAAAAATATTCCAGATTCCACCTGTTGCCTTAATTTAGGTGTTTTCTCCTCAGTCCAAGTTTATGTGAAGTGTGTTGCTGAACTTTCTGCCATAAATGCTGCTTTTTAAGAGCACTTAGTTAAGGCTTAGAGCTTAGTTTTTCTTTTTCCATGTGACGATTTTAAGCTTTTGTCATATATGATAATAAGCTGAATAACTTTGGCCCTCAAAGTGTCTGATAACATAAGCAGTTTGCATATGTCATGTTTGGCTTGAGTAAATTATAATGATTTTGTACCAACTTACACTATTTCCTGATTTATTTATTATGGAAATTAATCCACAATGGAAAATAATTGTTACTTTCAGCCCTATTTTGGCTAAGTAACAATGTCTTTACTCACACATGTTGCATGGAATGCATTGGAATGATGATGTGTTCGATGTCTCTGCCACAGTGCCTGTTGAGTGATTTATAAGGTCATTGAGCAAGAAAGCTGTTGTGGCAGCGCTTTTACTAGTTACACGTGGCTGTTGTGTGCAGATGGTTGGCTGGGCTACAGAGTAATACTTTGAAATGAAGAATGGTATTTGTAGGGTTTAGGGCTGCAGCTCGCAGTTATTTTCTATTCATAGATTAGTTGAGTGTGTAAACAGTGAAAATGCCCATTACAAGTTTCCAGAACCCAAACTACATCTTCAGATGTCATTTCTGTCCACTTATACAAAACAGAGAAAAGCAGCAAACATTTGATGTTTTGTTTCTGCTTGACTTACATGTTGAATCTTTAATCAGACGTCTTGTTAATTTCCATTTGATTGGGTTATCGTCTCCAGTACTTGGAGGGCTACAAAAGAGCAGATGAAGTGTAAGATGATTCCAGTGCAAGGCAGGTGAGTGTAGTCGTACTTGCGGTGTCTGTAAATGGACTAGAGCTGAAACTATTAATCGATTGCTAGGAAATTTTGATACATTTAATAGACTAAACAACTATTAGACTGATCAGCCGTTGCGGTGTTGCATATCTTGTGACTTTTGAAAGCGAAGTAACTGAAAATTGTCTGTAATTTTACTTAGGATTGCTATTAACATTTCAATCAGGTAGTCAATATTGTGTAATACATTTTCTAGTCTCAGCCCTCATCTCTTATCTTATCTAGATAAGAAGTTGGTCTCTGTGCGAGCTTCACTCCACTGTATCAGTGTTGACCATTTCACTTTTCTCAGAGGAGACTCAGGGTTGCTGAATATTAACACACACACACACACACACACACAAATTCACACACTCCTCAGAACTGCCAGATGACTATTGAATCTTTTCAAGGTGCTTTCTCAAGGCGCGGGCCTTTCACAAGAGCTTTCAACCACATCCAACCTAAACCTATTCCCACCGTCTTGTAAGCCTAGAGTGTACACAGGCTTAGCTCCAAGTTCTCGCTTCTCCTGACAGTGGTTGGTCGTCACACACTCTCACACACATGGGAGGTATGTTGAAATAATTCTTGTGTTTGATCCTTGGAGGTCGTTGGAGAGCTCTGAGAGCATTCCTCCTCTCTCTGTATACTTTCCTGCCAGTATCCGTGGTCCAGGTCTGAGCCCCCTGTGGAGGGGACCCCTCACTGATCTCCGGGGTGTGTTATGATTGTCAGGGGGAATGTGCTGTGTCTCAGGTCTGAGCGAGATCAGGTTGCCACCCCCCCCTTGCCTTTGGACTGAGATTTTGGATGGCCAGTGAGCCCACATGTCCTCAGGAGCTGGTTCAGGTTAAGTTTCTTTTTTCTTATCAGTAATAAACAATAGGAAGGATAACAATAGAGAACCCTTATTCTTTGTCCATTTGCTCTGCCTATAACTGGTAACACATGCACAAACTGGTGCTGTGATCTATAATAAATGATATTAAGGGGAAAACACCTGCATTTCTCACCGCCCACAATGTTCTCTCTGCACTAAGGTGTTCTATAATTTGTTCTTATCACAATGTAAGATCTACATAATAAATAGGGAAGTAATATATTCCAATATTATTATTGTTAATTTTTCCCCATTCATGCAGTAGAGCATTTGTGAGGTCAGACACTGATGTTGGACCAAAAGGCCTGGCTCACAATCATCCTTCCAGTTCATCCCAAAGGTGTTGGATGGGGTTGAGGTCAGGGCTCTGTGTGGGCCAGTCAAGTTCCTCCACACCAAACTCATCCAACCATGTCTTTATGGAGCTTTGCTTTGTGCACTGGGGCACAGTCATGCTGGAATAGAAAAGGGCCTTCAACAAACTGTTGCCACAAAGTTGGAAGCATAGCATTGCCCAAAATGTCTTGGTATGCTGAAGCATTAAGATTTCCCTTCACTGGAAGTAAGCGGCCGAGCCCGACCCCTGAAGAACAGCCCCATACCACACCTGAATTCAATAATAAAGATGCGTCTCCCCGTACTTTTGACTTTATAGTGTATGTGAATACACAGAACTTTCATACACCGTCCAGCATGTGTTTCATAAAAAAAAAAAGTAAGTGGTTGTTGTTTGGCCTCGTGTTAATAATCTCCAGTCTCAGGCTCTTGGATGCAGACACAGAGAGTAGAAAAACAAGAGGCCTCAGCTGATTGTTTTGAGTGGGACTCTCCCGGATTCCCCGTCTGACTGCCGGGCTCTTAGGCAGGGTTTATTTTCCTGATGCGGTCACTTTTCAAAGTCTTTTTAGCCTCACATTTTTGTCTCTCACATACGCATTCTACAAAATTGTTTACCTAAAGTATTAGCTGACCTCCCTGCTCCTTACCCAAACACCTCAGCAGGAAGCAACATTACCTCCCCACCGCTGGCTCAGTGCCACAGCATTGTGATAGTGAAACCTCGGTGTAAATCTACACTTGTGCAAAAACACAATACGATTAGGATCAAGGACACTGGCTTACGTTGTAAACACATCATCCCACAAGAGCACCTGCTTTTTTAGTGAAACATGCTCTCAAATGTGTCGGTCATTAACTTGTATATTTGAACTGATTTTCATCCTGAATCAGCGCCCTTTTTCATTATCTAGACATTTTGAAAAAGTCGGGAGGGAAATCCAGGTCTCTGATTGCACCTAGTTTAAACATCTCTTAGCCGGTGTTTCTTTTTGGATTTATGATTTAGGGTGTGTGTGTGTGTGTGTGTGTGTGTGTTAATGTTCCTCAGGTGTTCCAGGACCTGGGTGTGTCGGTGCTGTCTGGAGCCTCCGAAGGCTACAATGTGTGCCTTTTTGCGTATGGCCAAACAGGATCTGGCAAGACGTACACCATGATGGGGACGCCGGTGAGGATGACACTGGAAGCGCTGCATGGCATTATATATGTTTATCAGGCCTCAGCAGGCACACTGGAGGCAATGCAACTGTTACATATAAACCCAAACCATGCAGCACTGCTAGCAGGCAAATGTGAACACTCATGAAAAGCATTTTATTTGTGCCCTAATTTTACCCAGCAGCTGTGAAATTAATGCTGCTGTACACTCACTCTCTGTTTTTTGTCAGGACTCCATTGGCTTGACCCCTCGGATCTGTCAGGTACGTTAATTGATTGTAAAATTCAGCACACTGATAATTGAGCAACTTCGACGGTATCCGGTGTTGTAGTGTGAACTAAAGCAGATCTCTTTTTCCTATAGGGCCTCTTTAGGTCTGAGGACACTTTTCCCAATGGGCAAAACTCAAGCAGAGTGGAGATCAGGTACTGTATTGTGGACTGACTCTGTGTTAATGTCTTTTCCTTTTTAAACAGTGCAGTTGGGCCTCTTCCTGAAAGTTAAATTAGTCTGATAATTACAGAACAATTATAGTGCAAAGCTGCAGGCAATACAATGCAAATTCACAAACTGGATTTTCTTGTCTGTGTTGGAGGCTAGCCTGAACCACAAACTCGAGGTGATGCTTATCTGACAGCGATATTATGCTTTCTGCGCTCTCCTTGCCATTCATTCACATGAAGATATGTAATGTTTATTTTTTTTGCTGCGATTTAAACATAATAATTTTCATATCATAGTCTGTCTTTCTGGCTCGTTTGGTTGGACCAGCAGTGTGCAGGGCAGACTATGTAACCATGACTACGACCTGGTTCTAATACAGCCATTGTCATGTGTCACCTCCTTTGTCTCTGTGCTGTCAGATTTCCAATAAATGGAAAATGACAGAAAGGTCAATTTAAAGATCGGTTGTTTCTGACATCTTCTGGAAAATGCGAAGGGTGAACTGACATAAAACAACTCACTTAATTTGTAATGGGACCGTTAGAAGTATACATCACAGTAATTATTTGCCTAAAATGGACTTTTTATGATCCCGTCCTGACATTTTCTTAAGTGTGTCTACATAGCATAATGTTGTCTTATGCTTCTGTCCCTGCAGCTTCCTGGAGATCTATAACGAGCGTGTGCGAGACCTGCTGAGATCTGGAGAGCAGAAGAAGAGAACCTCTCTGAGAGTTCGAGAACACCCTGAGAAAGGACCCTATGTGCAAGGTGAGTATTTACAACACCAGTGTCTTTACTTTGGAGCTAAACTCAGTTTAAATTTGAATGGCATCCTTTTCTCTGGTATATGGAATGCCTATTCTGAACTCTTGCATCTCACTGCCCTCAATCTCAGTGACGTTTCATTTCTTTGCAAAGAGATAATAGATACTTGGAAGCAATCACATACAGCATACATAAATTAAACCTGTGCATGAGAGGGTAGAAAGCTCAGGATTTGTAGAAAGGCCTGTCACAAAGCAAGTAACACAAAATAAAAGAATTCTAATTTAAACTCAATATTCAAACAAGACCCCACAGTTCCAGGTGTAATTGCAGAAAATGCTGAGCTCATAAATCTACACCTCGTTTCCACTTTTTGTCTTTTCTCTGTCTGTCCCACTGATTGAATACTTAACTGGAGGTCTAGAGGCTGCAAATTCTCATTAACCTGCACGGATAATTTCACCATCATTTGAGGGAAAAAAAAAGAAAGACATCAAATCCGAGTACTGAAGAAACATTTCTTGAAATAACTTTGCAGCAGCCTTATGTCTCGGTCATGCGTTATGACTTTGCATATTCAACTTTTATGCACTTGAGATTGGGTGCTTTCACAGGCCATGAGCTCTAAGAAATCTCTGATGTAAAATGTATCCAAAGGCTCGGTGCAGTCGATAAGTCATTTAAATATTACTACCTTCGCCAGTTAACATCGGAAATACGAGTTGGTTATTCACTATTATAATTCTATTTACATACACATGTAGGAGCCATTTCTGGAGCAAAAAGTGCATGTTGGGCACCACGTTGGTCCATATTGGTTGTGTTGATGTAATCTACACAATATTTTGCGCAACAATTTTTAACTACATACATACTACATACAAATTGTGCTCAGTTATTACTCTATCCTACACACTCAAACACATGATTTTGTCCAATTACAGACTTGGATGTTTAACATAGTCTGCAGTATTTTGAATAATGCTCCTGTCTTGTATGTTTAATTCACTAGTCGCTGTGGTGTGTGGTCGGTGTTGGAACTGTGTCCTGTTGTTAGGCTTTTGATCAGGTTCAGAATGGGCTGTCCGAGCTCCGATCCAGACTCCTCTTTTATCTTGTCTTACCTTCTCTCGCTCTCTCTTTCTCTAACTCCATCTCCTTTCTCTTTCCCCTCTCCTTTTTTCCTTTCCTCTCCTTCTCATTCGCCTGCCTCTCGTTTAAAGCCCCACATCCACTCATTGTCTGTATCAGGAGAAATCCCAGTTGACCAGAGGAAGTGAAATCATTTCCTTGTGGTTCCATGGAGAACGTTTCACCACACACACACACACACACTGGGCACATTTAGGACTCCCGGTTTATACAGCTCCTCCATCAGCACGTGTCCATCAAACAGTGTTTCACTCTTATTTTGAAATAATTTGAATATTAGATGTTTATTTTTAAATCAAGGAATAAGTGACTGTATTAGATCACCATGAGGCTTTGTGGTAATCTGTGTGTTTTACAGCCGCCTGGGAAAATATTAAAAGTCAAACGTGAGCAAATTGATGATTGATGACACATACTTCCTGTTTGTGTCTTTTTCACATCACTGTCCCTGTACTTGTTTCTGTGTTCTGCCTCAATGTCTTTTTGTTGTTTCATCAGTGTAACTGAGTAGACTGTTAAACAACCTTGACCTTGAAATGTAAATCTTTATCGCCATTTTATCTGCATTCCTTTACATGTTTTTGAAGCATTCTATAGAGTTAGCTATGCGTTTTCAATTCCCAACAGTTGAAAAATGTGCATCTTGATGCCCAACAATCGAGGGTACCTGAGCAGCACTCAGCACTCTTATAGAGGGTTTTGTGTGAATTACTTTCCATCATGGGAATTAAGTCAATTTATAAACATTTTGAGGTTTATGTGTAACCAAAACAATGTGTATTTGCTCCATTTTCTCAACAAAGTCCTTCTCTTTTTGTTTCTCTCTGATCAGACCTGTCTCAGCATGAGGTCTCAGACTGCAAGCAGGCCATGGAACTTTTGGAGGAAGGCATCGCCAACCGAATCACAGCAGCAACCCACAACCATGATGCCAGCAGCAGATCCCACGCCATCTTCACCATCCAGTACACACAGGTCATCTCTCTCAACCCTTCCCTTCAGCCTACAAAAAGATACACTCATCTGTCCAGTCTGATTACTCTTGTCTTTTCTCCACAGGCAATTCTAGAAAATAACCTCCCTTCAGAAACTGTCAGCAAGATTAACCTTGTGGACTTGGCTGGGAGGTAAGACTATGCCTTTATGTTGTATTGATGTTTATTGTCAACATCTTTCTAGGTCAAAGTCATTGACAAAACTGCCCCCTAGTGGATCTTTGCTACTACCCTGAGATCTTCTAAACTCTCAAATCTGTTTTAAGCTCATGTTGCGTTTATGTTGTGTCCGACAGTGAACGAGCCGACCCCCACTACTGCAGGGACAGGCTGACAGAGGGCTCTAACATCAACAAGTCCTTGGTCACTTTGGGCATCGTCATATCTGCTCTTGGTAAGTAAGCAGATTTCAGTTTCAAGTCATGATGTCTAAGAAAGAATCAGTTCTATAGTGAACCTCCTGCCTTCCACATTTTGTCTCTCCATAAACCCCTTACTTACAACAACCCCTTCTTCACACTGCCTTCACAGCCCAGAACTCCCAGATGTCCAGCAGCTGTCAGAGTATCAACAGCATGGCCTCCGAGGGCGATGGCAGCACTGTGGGAAGCCACAGCAGCTCCCTGTCTGGAGGAGGAGGGAGGAGGCACTGCTTCATCCCCTACAGAGATTCTGTCCTAACCTGGCTGCTGAAAGACAGCCTAGGGGGCAACTCCAAGACCATCATGATTGCAAGTATGTGTAACAGATGCCAGTATTGTGAAAGGACCATGGCCCTAAATTTTGCACATTTTGGTTCAATAACTATAACCTGCATATGCTTAGATAAGCTTTAAATGAAGGTTTAGTGTTGGTTGCCGAACAGCATAGCAGAGCCGTTTTGTATCTACATCAACCCCTGAAGCCTATCATGTAAAATGAAAAGTCAAAGTATTTGCTTTATTTATTTTTTTTAATGCTAGCGAACTCTCTACTGTTAAGAGTTTGTTGAAGAACCTGAACTCACCAGTATAGAAGACTTTTCAAAAGTCTTTCACATTGCAACACACAACAAGATAATGTAATGTAGATTTAAAAATCCCTTCAATCTCACTCATGAACCTTACATGCTAATTTCTTGTGATGTTAGTGCTAATTGCTGTGTGTGTGCGTCTTTGCTTGAGCGTGTGTTTATTTTTTTTTCCTTGTGTGTGTGTTTCAGCGGTGTCGCCCTCCGCTAACAGTTACAACGAGACCCTCAGCACCCTGCGTTATGCTGCCCACGCCAGAAATATTGTCAACAAGCCTCGGGTTAATGAGGTCAGTGGCTGTTTGGAGTCAGATAAAGAGATTTGGGCGTTTGATCTTAGTGTTTTTTTAGTAGGTTAATTTGTGCTTTAATTTCCGTGCAGGATGCCAATGTTCGGCTGATCAGAGAACTGAGAGAGGAGATTGACAGGCTGAAGAGCATGCTGCTCAGCTTTGAAATGGTATGGTGACCTTTTTTATCATAGGAGCGTGGTGTTAGCTCTCCCAGGGATGCACCCCACTGGGTTTACACTCTTTTTGCTGTAAGGCTTGGAATAAGAAATTCACGCGTTACAAGCTTCTGTAGCACATGCTTAATACAGTGCTTTGTGTCTTTGTGAGATTTGTAATCCCCTGGACGCTATAGATTGAATTGCATTTTTAACTAATAAGGCATTTTCCCCATGCACAGTATCCTGACTGATCATTTTTACTCTTGACTGACAGCAGCGTAATCCGAGTCCATCCCTGAGCGATGAGAGGGATGGAAATCTTTCTGACATCGTGCTGCAGAACGAATTAAAGGTAACAAAGGGTCGACGCTGGTGGTCACATCTGCCTGACAGATACATGAATCCTTGTCACGTCAGTCTGCTTTCATGTTCATCTGAAAGGTTTTCATCAGTTTGCCACAGATTTCAGTGCATCTTCAACCTCTGTGACCTATCAATGGGTCCATCATCACGATCAAGTGTGACCAAGCATTACTCAGCCTGACAGGGGCTGAATTGTTAACTCCAGTCATGCCATAAGCTTTTAGAAAAGATAGGATAGAAATATGTCATGCAGAAATAAATCTGCATGATATACACTTAAAAAATCAGTTCACCCAAGTTACATTTTTTTCAGTTTCCTCCATTCTGCATCTTGCTGTCTTTTTTTTTTTCCTCTGTATTTTGAGATTGTTGTCTCTGGATGTTTGCGAAGGTTCAGCCAGGAACCTTTTTACTAGAAAATAGTAAAAAATACTTTCAGGGAGTTTTTTCATTATCCCGAGTTAGTAGGATTTAACTTGGACAGTTTATTGAGCTGCATAAACAAGATTCTGTTCACCTCTGTTGTACTGGGATACCAGCAGATGTCTCAGTGGCGGATACCACGAAAGCTGTCTTTTGGAATAAGTGCATATCTCTGACACATTGTCATGCAGTATGTTTTTCTTCTCATTTTTAAACCTCTTAAAGAAAAGTTGGTAAAGTGTAAAGGAAAGGAGAAGGGGGAAGAGGAGAAGTTGTACTAGCAGTGGAAATATAGTTTTGGCAGCTACTGATATTATCTCCCTCACCACAGATGTTTACCACTGTGGTTTTAACCCCCTCTCTTACTTACTTTCCGACTTCATCCACGTCTCCTCCTCAGGTGGAGCAGCTGACCAAGGACTGGTCTGAGAGCTGGAGAGACAAGAAGGAGCTGCTGGAGCAGTACAGTGTGGACATCAACAGAGAACGTGCCGGATTCCTCATCAACTCCCTCCAGCCACACCTGGTTACTCTGGATAGAGACGTTCTCAGCACCGGGGTCGTCTTCTATCACCTCAGGGTATGATGATCAAATGTCCATAAATTACGATATTAATACAATATTAATTGTACCCCCTTGATGAGATCTTTTCTTCATGAATTTTGTGCTGAGTCTTTATTGTAAATTATAGAATACGTTAGTTAGATATCAGCATTACTAACACAAGTGTAGGAGTTAACATTAATAGTGTTACGTACGTTTTTGTGTCTGTCACTCTGTCTGTTTGTTTCAACCTGCGAGACACATCACTCATTTGCACACATGCTGTGCACGCTAAAAATACACATCTGTGTGAACAACATGATGGAAACCCCCACAAACTGATATTCTCTGTGTTTGCTCTGCTTTTTTCCCCAACTCTCAAGTAACTGATTTGTCATCTGTCTTCTCTGAAACAGTCTTTTTTTTCTCTCTACTAGATTGTTCTCCCTCCTCTTCCTACTTTTTCCTCTCTGTTCTGCTAGAAAAACTCTTGAGAAAAGGTGCGTTTCTACTGTCTTTTCTTTTCACCACACCCTCCAAATGTCTTGTCGATCTTCTTTCCCTCTCTCTCTCTTCCTGTGTGTGTGTTTGTCTGTGGCGTTTTCTGCAGTGCATAAAGCTCGGCTGGATAAGAGGCTCTTAGTTCTGAGGCTAGGTCTCAGGGGAGCTTAAGCTGTCCTGATTCTGACAATGACAAGCATACCCTTAGGCCTGACAGTTACACTGTTTCTTGCATGTGAAGAGCTGAGGCCACCTGGGAACACATGTGGTCTTGACACCATATGAGGAAGCTTTTAATCCCATTAGATAAGACTTAAACTAAACAAATTGCGTTTTTTCTGTCAGCTAAGTGAAAGGTTCAGTTGCTCTCAGATCATTCTGTAAAGTTCATTGTATCTGCAAATCGCCTGGGTTTAAGCCCAGCCCGCTAATGACCAGTATGCACTATGGTTGTTTTTGTTTTTGTAGACTGTTAGATGTAGATTTTGAATATAGCTGCCATGTTTACATTCTGGGTTTTTTTTTTTCTCACAGGAAGGAATTACTCACATTGGACCTCAGGAACAGTTTGAAGAACCACAAATAGGTATTATTTATTCATTTGGTCTCAAGTGCCCACTTCTACTTACAAATATTTCTTTTCAAGCTTTATGATAACATTTTTTTCTCTTGTACAAAAATGGAAACATGCAGCATAACCATAGACCATAGCAGAGGACATTCAGCAGATTGTAGTGATTAAATCAAAATGCACAGGAAATTTCCAAAAATGTTCTGTTCACTTCTCATTAAATGCTGAATATATTCAGCAGTGCAGCAGCTGCATCAGCACAGCTTTGTAAATCCATATATGAGATTGTGTTTCTGCGCTCTCTCTCTCTCTTTCTCTTTCTCTTTCTCTCTCTCTCTGTCTCTCTGTAGTTTTGCAGGGCAGTGCCAGCTGTGAGATTGAAAACCGTGGAGGTGTGGTGATGCTCAGGCCGCTGCCAGGCTGCGTCTGCCTTCTCAATGATCGAGAGGTCACTGAGCCTTGCAGACTGGCTCAAGGTCAGTCCCTGTCCTCAACAAAACTGTTTGTTCACACTGTCTTCTTCCCGCTGCAATGTATTTGCACACATGTAACACAGATTGGATATTTTGTAGTCAAAGTGAACAGCAAATGTCGCATGTTTCTTAATATCTGATCTGGCCCTCATGGATATACAGATATTTACCTTACATGTCACTTTTATTTGCCTGATAATAAATACTAATTCTTATTTTAATATCCTGAGACATTATCCTGCTTTAATATCCTGCTTGATTAGCTTAGCTTAGTTACTTAGTAACTTAGTTATCCTTGCTGATGCTGTCAGAGTAGATATAAGCATTCAGTGATACATAAAATTAGACCTGAGCAGCTCTTGACAGAAAGCATTAAGGTCTGGGGTTCTGGGATTGCTACGCTATGTCGGATATCATATATAGGTTAATGCACAAAAACACACGTACTTCAAGATGCACAGATAAAATTTGATCACATTTATGGGTTAATGTACAATTATGTAAGCATGCACACTTAAAGTGAACAGTTAAGGTTTGATTACCTACTATATGGGTTAATGTTCAATTATATATGCATGCACATTTAAAGTTGCACAGATTCCTCTTGAGGTTAAACATAAAGACACACACTCAGCTCCGCCGTGCCCCTCTCACACACTGCAGCACATGCACTTACATTACCTGGTTTACATCAGCACACTTTGGAGGATGTGATGAAGAAGAAGTCTCTGTGTCTCCAGGGATGGTGATCACCTTGGGGGGAGTGCATAAGTTCCGCTTCAACCACCCAGCAGAGGCAGCGGTCCTCAGGGAACGCAGACGGGTAGGTGCTGCTCAGCTGAAAATTAAAATGATGCTGTCGGTTGTGATGGCAGTCGTGATAATGTTGATGGCGAGATGGTGATGGGAATACTGTGATATACTGTAATTCTCCTTACACGCAAGCTCATTTCTGCTTATTTTCTACAGTATAACAGTCCTGAGAATAGTGATAGAATGTTTATTTTTTATTTCTGGTCAGTATTAACATTGATCTTTCTATATTGTTCCCAGGCCAGTGAAGTTGGCATGAGCTGCACCTACATTGACCTTTGCCCCTTGACCTCTGACCACAGGTAAATACTGCCTCCAAAAACAGTCACAGAACAACACTATATTGATCTCTATATGTGTATGTGTTTGATGTGTAGAGAAGTTATTCTAGCAACTCATAGCATACATGTTTGATAAGGTGTTGTACCTGTGTTCATGCTGTAGAAATAAAGCAATGTTAAATGAGTGTTTCACTTCAGCTGGTGAAGATGGCATGTGTTTGTATTAGCCCTCACTCACTGTGGGGAACAATGCCAGTAAGCTGTTTACAGGATAGGTGCAGCTGTTGCTTGGTTACTGCTGAGACGCAGAACTGAAAACCAACAACAGTAGCTTTCACTTAAAACTTGTGTGCACCAAACTACTGTGTTACAGTACATGAAATTGAACCTTTTTTTTTTCCAGTTACAGTTTTTCAGTCTGTATTTTATTCTGGATGTTTTATAGTGTTGAAGAGCCGAAGCTCCAAGGGCAGCTGGGTGCTGGTCTCCCCCCCAGTGAGGAGCCTATTGCTAGGCAGCATGTGGAGGTGCAGCAGCGCTACGTGGAGAGTTTGCGACAGGAGATTCAGGCTGAACAGAGACGAGCTGAGAGAGAGCTGGAGAGGGAGCAGGCCCACCTTCGACAGCAGCACAGTGAAAGTAAGCAAGAAGCTCACATTGCCAAGCCAAAATTGTTGATAGTATTGTAGCAAAATGGGTAATGACATTGAACTGAGTATATTCAGAAATGTTCCTTTCTGAAAATCTTTACCCAACAGTCCAGCAGTGGATTTTGCAGGAGAAAGAGCGCCTAACGACTATAGAGCAAAGAATCACCCAAGAGTCAGGAGTTCAAACAGAACTTCTCCCTGCACCTCTCTTGGAGCACCTGACAAGTCAGGTGTCTGATGATCAGAGAAGTCAAACAGTGACTCGTCCGTCCCCAGTGGTAAGGGCCAGGAAGAAGGCAGTGCAAGAGGAGCTACTAAAGCATCACGCCATTTGCCGTGCCGAGAGTCGTCTCCGTCGGAAAAGGTTGCACTACCAGCTGGAGAGAATTGCCCGCAAACGTCATCTGTTGGAAGCTAAAAGAGAACTGCAGCGGCTGGAAAGGGCCCTGCCTTCTGGACCAGACAGCCCTGAATCTCCTGAGCAGGAGTCCTCTCCAAAACTCAGAGGAAGACCGTTTGCTTCCCGTAGACACTCATTCTCAGCGGATCTCCTGTCCCGGCTCTACCCACAGAACAGCCCTATCTTCAGGTAAGCACAAAGAATTATAAAACCTGTAGATCTGCTTGTATGGAGAGCAGATAGTAATTTTCTTTGCTTAACTAACAGGGGCACAGCAGTCTCTTTTGTGATTGCTGCTACTTCCTATTTAAAAAAAAAATTATTTAGATCTCACGTTTGTCTTTGTTTTTCTCTCCTCGACAGACACTTCCTTAAGAGGAACAGATCCGCAGAAATGACATCAAATTCCTCCACAACCTCTGATTCCATCGGCAGCAGGAAGTGGGTTTCAGATGAGTGTCTCCCTCGGGAAAGAACCCAGAGTTGTTCTGGTACGCTCTTCTCAGGACAAAGTCAAGCCTGCCGGAGTAGAGTAAGCTCATCTGAAAACATCAGACAAACTGGCAAGGAGGAGCCCCAAGCTCAGCCCTGCCGGGAAAGACCAGAAAGAAAGCCTCTGCTGCCAAACCGAGACCTGTCTTTCAAGAAAAGATTGGATCAGAATTCGCCAGTTACTCTCAAGTCACCAATAGGAACTTGTTTGCAACCAGTCAGCAAAGAAAATTTACAAAGACCCTTAACACACAAACCTAGTTCCCAAATTGCCCCTTGCATAAATGAGATAAGTCATTCCCTTGCTGGTAACCAAGGACTAGATACCATCAGGAAGACTGTCTCTCGTTCTGTTGGACCCAGATTAAAAACGGCTCTGTCCAAAGTGTTCAGGAAACCACCCTCAGGTGCAAATGAAGGACGAGGCCCCAAAACTCTGGGGAGGATAGCAAGCAAGTTTCACTGGAGACAAAAAAGAGACAGGAGCCTTAAAGATACCAAGATGAGCCAAAGCAAATGTGCAGTTAAATCAGCCATCTCATGTGAGGAGCTTGACCAGAGGACTCTGTTTGAAGACGTTCGAAAGAGGCGGTGGCACAGTACTGAGGCTCTGATGAACAAAACCAACAGATGGGTCGAGAGACAGCAGGGATTGATCGGATGGGAGGAAGAACAAGAAGATGGGAATGAAGAAACGTCAGACTGTGAGAGTCTTTTTTCTCTTGATTCCCTGTCCTCTGCTTATGCAACAGCCCTAGCAGAGCAGCTGAGACACGAGGAAGCAGTTCAGAGTGAAACAGAGAGCGAAGACAGTCAGATGTCAAAAGATTCACTGGCTATGGAGAGCAGTGGGAAATACTCAACAGTGGACAATCTTCTCCAAACTTTGGTGCCAAATCACTCATTGATTACTGATTGTCAGACAACTCAGGTAATCTCAGCAGAGGCATACTGGACCCAGCAAGAATCCTCAAAATCAAAACACTGTGATGCAAAAAGGCTTCCTTTTCCTTCCCAAACCCCACTAGTATCCGATTCAAGAGGCAGAGACACTGTACAGAAATTGATTGAAGACTTTGGGAACATGCAGACCACTTCGACCAGCAGCCCACGCTCCCTGAGCAGCTGCAGTGTGAGGGAGCCAGAAAATTTGCTGGCGCTCACTGATGCCTGGTCCTCCACCGATGCCACTGACAGTCCCAGGGTTCACAGAGATTCTCTGCCTTTCCATAAAAAAATGTTGTTGAGAGGTATAGAGAGCAGCAGCAGTCCTAGTCCGACCAGTATGAACCTCTCAGACTCTAAGAGCAGATCTGTGAGCTGTAGCTCAATGTCTACCAGCACTGAGGGTGTAAATGTAACCGTGCAGGAACACACTGGAAAAATTTCAAGGGACACATCAGAAACATTAGATTTTCAAGACTCTCAGCTTATAACAAAGCCAGATGAAGCCCTGAAAGGAATTATAGATACTCCACATGATACCTGCAACACAAGGCCAGCAACCTTCCCAACCTTAGATCAAACTGCTTCTGTGTCGTCCTCTGAAGTCCATCACAGTGAACAACAAGCAACACAATTAAAATTGCTTCAGGTGTCCTCAGATGTACCTGACGTGATGGCTGCTGACATTACGATATTATCTGACACTGAAATGTGCGTATCAGGTAGTCAGTCAGTGATGCATTTCTCTGCATGTCCTACAGATCAAGAGCGAGTATTGAACAAAATGTCTGACGCTTTCAATGTCTTCAGACATTCCACTGAGGATGAAGTACTATGCAATGTAGATGGTGCAACAGAAAAGTTGAAAAATATGCAGCAGTATGAGTCTGGGGATACCGAATATGGATCATTTACAAGGGACAAAACATCAGATGAGGTTGAAACCAAAGGCACTGAGCATTACATTGCACTACAGCAGGAGGTTGTTAAATCACCTTGTAAAAATTCCAGGAAGAGGAACAAAGACCAACAGGATGCTTTCATAGGCAGCCTGAAAATCCCAAAAAGGAGCAACAGCAGGGAGTTGGTAACTTTCTGCTCTGCACCAGTTGGCAGCCAGGAAGATATTTGGCCTGATGACAATAATAACACCAGTGACTCAAAGGGGGGACAGTTGTCTGTGAAGTCTGACAGCCCCGGATTTGATTCTGTTTGTATTGATGGCAGCATTAGACAAAACACAGCGAGTTCATTGGCATCGCTGGTTTCTGATCCCTTGGGCAGGAAACTTGGACAGAGTTTTCTGATTTTTGAGGACCCTGAATGTGGTGACAGCAGTTCTCTGCGTGGTACCTCTGTTGGAGTGATGAAGGTAGTCGAGACGGGAGATGTAGTGATAAAAGAAGTAGCTGCAGAAACAAAAGAGGGGGAATCCAAAATTAATAACCCAGCAAAATATCAAGAAGGTAAAAAACATATATGCAGGTCAGATGCTATTTGTAGCGCCATTGACCTGAGGATCTCAGAAGTAGTGAAAGAGCACATGAGATTGTCATTGACTGGCAGCGATGATGACAGGAAGAGCAGGAGTCAAAGCATGAATACCTTGTCAACAACTGCATGCCATTTTGTCTGTAGTGGATGGACAGAAAGAGAGCTGAGAGATGAAATGAGTGATCAGGTGAAAGAACAAGCCGTCCTTGATGAACACCTTTCACTGGGAAGGATGACAAGTGAAAACACAGCAGACCAAAGTGACCTCCTGACGTCAGATCTGCCAGCTGAATTGAGTGCTGGCTATGAAAGCAAGGTGCTTAAGTCCACTGAAGAACCACAGAAGTTTGCCTGTGCTCCTAACTTTTCTGACATGACATCGAGCAAGCAAGTAAGCAATCACTGTGTTTTCCAAAACTCCACCATCCAAAACAACATCCAATCAGATCTGAAACTCAACCATGCAGAGTGCTCTGACAACGCTAGTTTGGAGTCAGTTAGTTTGTCTTCAATTTGTCATTCTTCAGGAGAACGCATCGTTTCTCATGGAAATGCTGTAGAGAAAGATGCTATATTTCAGGAAGTGAATGGTTTGGATAAACAAAAAGTAACATCTCATCTTAATTTTATCATCAGTGATACATGCCCGAATGAAGTGGACACCCAGGGCTCTTTTGATGCCCCTGTGGTGAATCCTGATAACCCAGAATGTCACCAAAGGCCCCACAAAAGTCCGTCCTCCATGGGTGATACAAAGGAAAACTGTGGCTGTAAACATGTGAGTGATGTCGGTGTTGAAGCCGCATCCAGCGCGGAAGATAAAAATGTTTTTTCATTTCAACAACATAGTCCTGACACAGGTGGAGCAATAAAATTATCATCTGATGGAGGAAGTGTTAAATTCAAATCACATGCACAGAACACACCTACTGATGAGAAGGCCTCAATGAAAGGGTTTGCTGATCAGTTCAGCTGTTCACAGACTCATTCAAATCACTTGGCTCAGACTTGTGTGGTCACTATGAATAATAACAACAACAAATGCCAGGGTTTATCAAATTCACTGCGCAGCTTTGATAAGTTTACTCAAACTGATAGTAAACAAGATTGTGTCATGAAAATTGACAGAGAGACATTGACCTTGCAATCTGAAGCACAGGTTTCAAAGGTTGCAGAGTCAAAATATGAATCAAGCATTTCGGGTTTTATGCAGCCACAGCACAAAATGCCCCATGGAAAGGCCATCAGAAATACAAGTTCCTATGGATCTTTGATGTACAAACAGGTTGAGATAAACACACCTGGTGATAAACAGGGTAGTTCTGCTCCTATATCGAAAAAGGCCAAGTATAAGAGGTTCAGAAGGGTTAAGATCCACACTCATCCCACCTCTTCCTCCGATTCCTCTCTTAAATCATCAGAAGAGGATGAGGAGGATGACAGAACCACCAGGGTGCACCAAAGCTGGCTCTCACCTAAGTGGGTAAAGCTTGGCACTCACAGTGATGACAAACAAGAAGTCGGTAACAATTCTGATATTTTTACTACAGTGTCAGTGAGCAAATCTGAAATCAAGGCTTTTTCTGCTGGGAAAATTGAAACTAAAGTTGGTAGAGATTACACTGAAAAAATACACTCTTTATCCCCTCAAGCAATGTCACAAAAGACAAATGTCACAAAAAGCATCCCTCATGCGAAGAAGGGTGAACCACAACATACACTGAAGCCTAAGGACTCTGCGATGCATTTCGCCTCCAGTGACATCAACCCTTTTGTTCACCAGTGGCAGGGTGATGACCCAGTCTGTTATAAGAACCCAGCGTTCGGAAGTGCTGCTGATCTGACCTGTAAATCTCCGCTTTTGAACAGCGCTGAGAAACGTATGACAAGATGCTGCAGTGTTGACAATGGTTTGAATGGGCAGAACTCACCTTTCAATTCCCATCTGAGCACTTATGCCACCAACAAGGGGCTCTCCAGCACACTGAGCAGTATGGAAGATTACAAGGAACAAGTGAACAAAACACCTGAGCTTACGCCATGCCAGCTGGCATCTGCTGATATCCACAGTCATTTAGCCAATCTGACAGTGACCTGCACCCCTTCAAGTAAAAATGTTCCCAGTGGCTTTGGTAACAACTCTGGTCGGGTGGATGAAATTATGTTTGTGTACTCGTCTGAGCAAGAGTCCCAGGCAAATAACACCCCAAGGAGGACGTGTGAACATGGCACTCAAACCGAGCGCTGCCTTCAGGCAGTAAATACTGGTAACCCTAGTAACGCTCCAAAGAGGAAAGAGCGGCACAAAAGGAGCAACACTGATGTGCCTGCAACGCAGAAAACCAAAGTGGACGTTAAACAGTCTCCAACATGGGCCAGTATGGAAAGCATGTCAGCTCATCTCTCAAAGCTGATCGACAACACCTCTGACCTGCTGGGGGACGTCCAGGGGATGAGAACGGGCGAAGCAATCAAGTCTAGCCCGAGGAGGAATGTCAACTTGTCAAATGTCACCATCTCTCATAATGAATCTAATGACTCTACAAAGATGGACTGCTCAACTCAAACAGCTGTGGATGTTGGGATCCAGACAGAAAGACCTTCAACCCCCGGAAAGAAGGAAGTTGCTCTTCATCAGACACCCTGTGACACATCCAGATCTCATGAAGTCAGTCTGATAGTTAAAGTGATTGGGTCTGAGGTGGTCAGTGTGTCTCAGGACAAGAATGTGCACTGTGTGGTTAAGGGTAAGGCAGATGAAAAGATGCAGAACGTGCCCGCCCCGAGGTTTAACGCCTCTGCGGCAGCACAAAGGTCTGCCTCACGATCAGAGAGTGGCTCTTTAAAAACTCCACCTGTAAAGACCGCAGGTGAATGTCAAAGACGTGTGAGATCTGCTTCTTCTAGAGGCTCAAAGCAAAGCTCGCCCGAGGCACTGTGCCACAAAAGTGTTGCAATATCTGAAAATCTCAGTCCGGCATCAAAAAATGATCCATCACTTTCTTTAAAGAAGCAAGCCACATACACAGACCGTGCATCGTCTCCCATACTGACTGTTGGAGCAAGATTGCGTATGAAGCAGAAAGGAAACCAGTCAATGTTATGCCCTACAAAATATCAGGATAGAAATAAATGTTATAATTCTGAGAAACCCAGCCTTACTGTGCCCTCTAGCAAACAGTTGGCATGCACAGCTGTTTCAGATGATCAAATGTCCAGACAGGATTGTGATTTTTCCTCTTGTAAATCAGAATCAGTATCACTTGAGAAGGTCAGTGAAATGAGTTGCTCAAGCCCAAAAGGCTCTGATAAGTCCTCTATAAGCCTTAGCTCACTGGATAGATACACAGACACTGACAGGAGGAACATCACGGGTAAAAACAAGGGTCCCCAGTGGGAGGTGACCTCTCAGCAGTGGAGGACTTCCACTTCAACTAAAGGTTTATCTATGCAGAGCCAAATCCCTCCCACATTAAGAGCCACTGATGTGCACCAACATCAGGCTAAAGCCAGAGATGGAAAAACATCAAACTACAGCAGACCTGCCGTTGATTCTGTGGATTATTGCGTTGATTCCTACAATCCATCCCCAGTCAGCAGCAGGACCGTTCAACTTCAAGAGGAGGACACGGTTTCACTTTCCCCCAGTGAGTGCAACACAGATATCCTTGTGAACATTAAGCCTGTCACCAGCATGTCCCCATGTCAAGACCATCAGGTAGTTCCAGAGGACCTACCCATGCACAACAAGTTCACCAACTGGTCAGGCATCAGCCATCAGCAAACAAAACCTTCCAATAAACTGGCACCATTTCTTACCAAAGACCACGACAAGAGCAGAAACTGCACCGAGTGGGCTGAGATGGAGAGTCATGGCTCAAATGGAGAGTCCGCGATGCAGAGCGACAGGAGGGCAAGAGAGATAGAGAGACTGCGACAGGAGAGGGAGCAGGTCATGGCAACGGTCAGCCTCAACGTGAACCCGACCCCGCTGACTGTGGAGCTGACAGAGGCCAAGCTGCATTACGGCCTCGGAGAGACGGATACGCTGCTGAAGATGCTGACCCCAAGGTCCAGAGAAGAGCTGGAGCCCCCGACCCCTGCAGCTACCAAACAGCAGCTGTATGACAGGTAACAATACAGATGACTCTAACAGAATAGGCTGACCTTGTCAGTGAATCAGTGTTTAGTGTTGTCTCAGCACAATACAAGCTTTTATATTTCTCAGACAAATGTTCTAATTTAGATTAGGAAATTTCTAATCATGACTAAGTAAACAAGACAAATACTACCACACCTTTGATGCCGGCTTTTAACACCTGGCGGTTTGTGATAGTTGATAGTAAAATTAGGTAACCTGACCTGATTTACCTAAATATTCTTATTTTAAACCTTGCTTTTTTGTGTGATTCTTTCCTCTCAGACATCGCAGGAGTATTGAGGGTTTGAGGCAGGAGCGGGAGGAACGCCTCCAGACTTACCGAAGAGCTCGTAGTCTGAGTCCCAGCAAACATCCTCACTGCTCTGCACAAGAGGCCGTTTCTTCCTCCAAGGTGTCTGCCGTTACGCCCAGTAGGCGGAAAGAGTACTTACAACAGCTCCGCCAAGAAGTGATAGACAGCACAAGGTAACACTGCTGCTTCTCTCACAACAGTAAATCAAATTGTCCATATTACTCTTAAATTTAATGCTTTATTGTTTTTAGGTTTAGCGTTTTTATTATTTCTTAAATGCAAATTATGTGAATGACAGGATTCAAGAACCCCCACGAGGAGAAACTCAGTATCCGTCTGACATCGAGCAGCTGTTGCGGGACTACGGCCGAGCCCGGGAGGAGGCCAGGACAGAGATTGCGAAGGCGCGAGAACGACTGCGTGAGAGGACCGAGCAGGAGAAGAGGAGGCTTCAGCAGCAAGCTCTGTCTCAGGAAGTCCAGGTCGGGTTTTGTGTCTCTGCAGTAGGAGTCAGAGAGTATCAGTACTTCTCTGTTTATGTCACTTTAAGCACCGAGGGGGGGGGGGGGGGACTTTGTTAATGGTTAATATGTTGATTATTTTTCAAACATTCAAAAACCGAATATGTGGACTGTGAATTTGGCAGGATGACCTGAGACATCGGACAAGGATCAGCAACAGCACCTTGTGCACGGGATCCAGCCTGAGCCTTTCGTCTGGACCGACATCGGGGTACAATAGTGGCAACGCCGCCCAGCTACAGCACGGCAGCAGACCTCTTCTGACTGGACAGGTTGGTGCATTCACATTACAGCAGGTTTCAATAGCTGAAACATCCTCGAATGCAAGTGGGATGTTGCGGATTATTTTCATAGTGGCAGTAACCCATCCTGTTGGAGCTGTTGTAATATTTCTGTCTGAATGAGCAACACAGAGGGTAACTGTATTGTTGTTGCCTTTTTTGTTCAGATCACAGGTTTCCAGGACGAAGGGCTGAAGGTCAGGACGCGTCCTCCACTACGTGGTCCTCAAAGTGTGAAGACGCAGAGAGCCTGGCTGTCTGCCCACGGTAAGGACTGGACTGTGATTCACAAAACCCAATCAGATGGTGGCAAAACAGTCTTCAAAAATAGACTCTAATTTTCTAATTAAGAAAAACATTCAAATACAAACTTTTTAAATTTAGAAATTGACGTGCAGTATATGATTCGCCGTAACTTTGAAAATAGTTTCCAAAGTGGTTTTGCCCGTGTCTGTCAATGGTGCGGCACATCTTCTCATCTACCTGTGTGTTCTGCCAGACGTCCGTCTTGAGCCTCCTGTCGCCGGGTTTGAGCCCCTGATGACCTCATCTCCATCACCCCCAACTTGTACACGTCAACGCACCGCCTCCTTTGGCTCCTCCTCTTCCATATCCACAACCTATCACGATATCACATCAAGCCTTCTCGGTCGAGCCCTGGCTGAGGTAACAGCAGACCTGTGTTTAGAGCTCTTGTCCCCGTTTTAATCTAATCTGTCAGACGGTTGTATCAGGTTGAATTGTGCGTTTCCTTCTCCACAGGTGCGACTGGCTTCTTCCGGGGATTTGAACAACTTGCTGCTGGGCAAAGCCACAGCAGGCTGGAGGTGAGCTCAGTCCCTCTCTTTAATAAATTAATTTTTCTAGTAGTATGCTTACATTACTTTCCTCTCTGCAAAGGGACAACTTAACTTCATAAATATCATTGCTTTGCTGATGTAACAAGTATGTGTTTATTTAGGTACCAGGGAGAAGAACGAGGTGTCCAGGCTTACTACAGGTCCTCTGCTAGTGCATCTGTCCACGGTTTCCTCGGGGCCGGGGAGCTCGACAGGCCTTCGGACAGACTGTGGACCACAATCTGCCAGTTGTCCAAGAGCCACATGTATAATCAGTCAGTCCGTTCTGTGTGGACACGACCACTAGATGACAGCACTCAGCTGGGTGAGCTAATGTCTTTGCTTTGTCTTTATCCTCACGTGGTTTGTGTACATTACAGCGCCCATAGTGGAGTGAAGTACATTTAGTTAAGAACTACATTTAAGTGCAAATTTGAGGTAGATATACTTCATATTTATTGCCACTGTATACCTATGCTCCTCTGCAGGTCAGAGTTAATTCAGTCACACTTTTGACAGACATAATTACTTTATAAACTAAAGATATAAAAAAACAAAAAAAGAAAACTCCCATAAAATCTTCTTACAAAATTTAATATATGAATATACTTCAGGATTAAACTATCCAGCATTGTAGGGAATAGTTCAAATTAGCTTTGTCTGTGCTAACTACAGAAATAAAAAGCTACTAAGCTACTAATAATTCATAACATAATGTGTCTAATACTTACATGTCATACTTGAAGTCCTTTTTGGTGATCATAATTATGCACTTTTACCTGGGTAATACTTTGGCTGCAGTACTTATAAGTAAGTGTTTTTGGGTTGTGGTGTTACTGCTTTTACTTTTACGTAAATAAAGAATCTAAGCACCACTGGTGAAGGTGGAGTGGCTCGAATGTGAACTGATAGATTTGCAAATTTTGTGAAATCCCATTGGATTGTTGTAGTCAGCCAACTGTAGACCTAAAACATGATAGGATACTCATCAAGGAAAGAACCTGTTTATGAGATACTGTTAAATACTACACTAGTTATTTGCAGCGTGAGCTTCATCTGACGGAAAAAGGCTCCCTTCCAAATAATATCTGTATTTTTGCAACAGTGTAAATATAGAAAGAATAAATATATTTCTGTCTTCTCTGCAAAACTGTTTATATTTTTTGCAAGTTGTTCATGCATCCTGCACGTGTATTTGCTTCAGATTGTGCGTCTGCGTCCATTAGTTATGTATAGTACAGCACACAGACCCATTCATCACTCAGTTGCTTACTGTATTGTGTGACCAACCTCACTCTCACACCTGCAGTATGCTGAATTTAATACCTTTGCGTCATCACTCTCACCACATCTTCTCTGCTCTGATGAAAAGTTTAATTTTGTCCATTTGCACCCCCACATAAATACACAGTTTAATTTCAATTTATCATTGCATCATATAACAAAATGTTAGATTTTGCGATTTTTTCTGAAGGTCGTAAAATCAACTGCTTTCCGTCTCTGTTTAGCAACAAGGTTCCCTTCCATTGTCTTGATTCTTTTCATATTATTTTTTTTAGTTTCAGATTTTAATCAGCCATTTTTTTCCCTGTGTGACACACACGCTCTCTGTATTCCTGTTTAGTTTACATACTCACAGATCCGTCCACCTGCCACCTCAGCCAGCCACGTGACTTCTGCTGCATCAGCACCGAGTCCAAACAGGTGAGTGCAGCTGTAAAATCATCCAACCGATCCTGATCATCACTGCCGCTCTTCTTTGAGGTTCACTGAACACTTACACAGTCGTTGTACATACAATTACGCTTTCATTTGAAGCAGAAAAAAGATCAGTTTACTGTCATATCAGTGTGGCAGGTCAGACGGTGCTGTCCTTCGTAATTAAGCCCAACTTATGATTAACAGCGGGACATGGAGTTTCTCAACCACAAAATGTAGACTGTGCCACTTAGCCACCGCTCATGCTGACAGAAACCAGACCGATCCGGAGGCAGCGGATGTGGGGAGACATCGTGTCAGCTGTTGGTTATCATCGTCAGTGTACATTTGCCTCTTGGCTGATCAGGAAGTCTGCACTGTCCACATTATTGATGATTTTCACCTCAGGCTGGCCTGTGCGTGCTGGCGATGCAGTCCGTGTTCGAGGAGTCCCTGCCTCGTCCCAGTGTGGATGCCGTCCGAGGTGAGATGATGCCCAGCTGCTGGGTCCTGCAGCCAGTTAGGCGTGGCGGACAGGAAGTCACCAGGGTCATCTGCTTACTACAGGTGAGATATGGTCCCTGTTCAAATCTGCCTGCTGATACGTGTTCTGCTCACTAGCAACGCCGATGCGTTTTAACTGCCAGTAACAACTCGAACGTTTGGGTTGATCGAAGAGGATGTCTGCGTTCGGGTTGTGGAAGTCCCAAATCATAACCTTTATTTTAACTTTGTTTTCATGCTCTGTTTCACGTAGGAGGTTTTACAAGATCTCAACAAGCGAGTTTGAAAAGTCAAATTGTTTACATACATCACGGTCTTACTGCAACCATATCAATTTGCCCTTTTCCAGGTGGACCTGGGAACTCCGTCCTTCCCTCACCGACTGTTGAACACTGTTGCCAGAAGACAGGCGGCTGTCATCGCCGACCTTGACGATTTTCTCTCGTCCTCGTAAATCCAGCAAGAAGACGCGTCAGCAGTGAGCACTTAGACTAAACCCTCTCCGGCATGGAGTCAGTCTGTCTTTTGAATTTGCACCTGAAATTTCTTTACTTGACTTTCTTTCATTCCAAGAGCACTGTTGATTCCCAGTTACAAAGGTGAAGCAGCTTTTTTATTCTTTTTGTATGAAGATTTTTTTTTTTTTTTATAAAATATTGAAAATGTATTTTTATATTTGTCTTGTACGTGAATGCCTGTAACAATCATAATCCTATTTTACCAAAGATTGCGTAGAAGTCTCACAGGAGTGACTGAGCATGTGTTTCCTTTAGGTTTTGACAACTCGATAAGTAATCATCCAAGGCGGCAAAGCTACAAAGTTTATCCACCTTACTGATTTTTTTTCATCTGATGATGAAATAGGTTAATTAGTCCATTCTAACATGATAAATATCAGCCATTTAGCTCCCTTAATGCCTGTTAGAAATATGGTGATGTTGATATGTTGATTTCCACCTTATTGTAACAAGGACAGCCAAATATAAACCTTTAAATTGAAGATAACCCAAGGTTACACTGATTTGATGTATATTTACAATGCAAGTGAGTTTTCATCAGTGTTAACCTCCTGTCCATCTACGATATCTATGATAGATTTCCAGTGTTGTAGTGACAAGGAAATATACATACACTTGACATTAAGTCCATTTGCAGAAGGCAGCACCAGTTTCAAATCTTGGTCAAACATATCAAATATACTAAGGAAATATTCTCAAATACTGTTTTGCCCTGCTTTGTTGCAGTACATGTACATACTGACGGGTTGGAATAGGATAAAAGGTAATTTTAATTCTGGCTGAAGGCAGGGTAGTTTGGGAGAGAAGGGATTTTATTGTTTTTCACATCCTAAATTATTATTTTATTTCAGCCTTCCTTTGCAGTAAAGATAACAGTTACATAAACAGTCACAATAAAAAGACCACTTTTTAAAGGTTTAAGGTAAACATCAATAAGCACTGGGAGGCCTTTGTTTGTTTCAGCCCTGTCAGTACTCCAGTAACAGTCCTACAGATATATAAGGACAGCAGAGATCGTAAGGTGGTGTGCTGAAGTATTGAAGGAATGTTAAGAGTTATTTTAGTTACTCTTCAGCTGTTATTTGTAATGTTTGCCTGCGCAGTTTTAAGCCACTCAGCAGCACTTTGTCCTGAAACGATTTTGTAGCAAAACAGGGAGGTTGGGAAATTGAGACCTTTTTGAACATAGCAAGTAAATAAAAAGACAAGATACTGAAGATCCCACCAGCTGCAGGGGTGATGCCCCTTTGGCACAGCCTGACCTCTGACCTCTCTTTATTTCATAATTAAAGCTGCGTTGAGATATCGTCACACTGTGGTACCCCAAATGTGCATAAGCTCAGTTTTAAGGCCTTTTGTTCTCACCTGTTTCTGAAGTCTTTTGTATTTATTGTGTCCCTTCTGCCGTCAGATTGAAATGCTGTTGAATGTGTTTTATGAGGGTGTTGGGATTTTTCTTCCACGAGCAAAGCGCGGTGTTGTGTTTACGGCTACTTGCCTAAAACTGTTGATGCATTTATTAATGTTATATATTAAAAAAGTGTGTTTGTTGTTTTTTTCCTTTTCGTTTGTTAAACCTATGCAGAAGTTGATCAAAGGCAGGACTGTTTGCTGTCAAAGCTAGCTCAGCTCTATCCACATATGAAGCCATATTATTTACAGTAGTTGTAGGCTTGCAGGTTCACGACTGTTCTGGTGCTGCAGGACTCAGTTTAGGACTAAAGACGTTCTCGGGGGAACCAAAGAGAAAGAGATGACAATACTGAAGGCACAGAGTGAAGGAACACGGTGACAACTTTTTGTACTGACTTCTTGTTGTCTGTATTTTTGAGTGCTCATTTCATTATGTAAAAAGTTTTAATTTATGTTTTGATGTTGTTGAAAATGTATTTTATTATAAACGCCTTGCTTCCAATAAGATATTGATTGGCCTGCGTGTTTGGCCATTTTTATGAATACAATACGTATTTTAAATGATTTGCTGTTGGGTTGTTTTGTTTTGTTTTGTTTTGTTTTTTTTTTGTTTGTTTTTTTTTTTTCTTAATATCTTAAATTCATTCATTTAATCTTTCCAGTTACATTATGTCTAAGTTAACCTGGGAATTGAGTGTCTGTAGCACAAAAGCAACATTGCTTGCTCAGATTTGTACTTCTCTTCCTATGTCACGCTTGCTTTTGTTTGACAGTATATCTGAGAAGTAATTGTTTAAAAGAAAAAAAAGAATTAATTTTCCTCAAAGTCAGATATCGTGTTGGCATTTAAAATTAGCTATTTTATCAACGTTATTATTGAAAAAGGTCCAACAATATCCAGCCTTTAAGTCTAAGCAGTCTGCCTCCTTTTAAAAGTGTTTTATTAGTCTACAATTCAGCACAGAAAGTAATCCTGATATTTTCAAATAATTCAAATAATTCAAATAATAGACAAATGGAGTTGTTTCCTATCTGTGGCACGAGCTATGTCTTGATGTATTTTAAAACACACCAAATAATCCCAAATTATGGATTCCCTCTCCAGAGAAATTAAATGTGTTACAGCGTGTGTCACATCATCTGACAAGGCAGTAGTGGAAGAAATACTCAGATCCATTACTGAAGTAGCAGTTGGCAATACATGAATGTACTAAATGTACATGTGAAAATGTCTAAATGCGAAAATACTAAATTCTAAATAGATGTACTGCATTAAAACTTAAGTAAATGTACGGAAAGTATTGTCAACAAAATGTGCTTGCAGTACCAAAAGTGAAAATACTCGTTCTGTTTGTGACGCATTATTACAGTGTTGGACTGATGCATCAATATGTAGGCAACATTTTACTGCTGGTTTTACTGTGTTGTATACATTTCAGTACTTTGGTGCAGTGATTCCCAGGCTCAGGTTTGGGCCCCTCCAAAGTGTCACAAGATGAATCGGATGGGTTGTGAGATGAGGGGGTAGAATAGAAGAAAAACACAAAATTTTAGGTGTTTTTTTTGTTTGTTTGTTTGTTTTTGTATAGATGTTTCTTTAATCTTTACTTCTTTGTAAGTAATTTTACCCCTTTGGGCCTTGAGGAGATATTTTAAATGAAACCGTCTGATGGGGGTAACAACAACATACAAGTTTAAGTACACGGTAACATAAGGTTAAGTCAAGTACTTGTACATGTAGTCACTTTCCAGCACAGATGTCAGGTTATGTGACGGGTGTTTTCACTCTGTAGGTAATGGACGTTCTGTGTAACGCGAGGATCTGTCTCAGGGACTTGGTGTCCACGTCCAGAACCGTCTCCTCTCTGCGCTGCGTGTTAAATGGCACGCAGGGGCGGCAGCAGAGGTGACATTTCTGACAGGGTCTGGGTGGGTGTGTGGGTGGGTGGTTTGTGTGTGAGATTAGAGCCCGCTCGGGGCGGGGTGGCGCGGAGGGGAGCAGGGGCCTGCACAGGACATCACAAGTGTCTCTGCCATTTAGAGTCACCAGCTCTTGTCAGGAATGTGCGTCCCCTGCGTGCACAGATCATGTACTGGATGCGCCCACTTTATTTTTAACCCGGCAGGGTGGGTCAGTCGCAGGCTTTCGGGAATGACCGTGGAGCGCGCGGCGCCTGCTGTCCCTTTCCCTCGTCCCCCGTGCCCTCCTCGCGCTGTGGAGACCTCCGTCCGCTGTGACCAGGACCCCGCTGCGTCAATGGGATTATAATTGGTTTACTGGCAGGGAGAAGGCTCAAGATAAACAGTTTCGGACAGGACGACATCCAGAAGCAAGTAAGTGTAAATTGAAGGCTGAGCTGGTTGCGCCATTGTTAAATTAAATTATTGATCTTTGGCCAGATTTCTGTCACCGGTCACTTAATGGTGCTCTTTCCATTTAGGCTGAGAGTTGTTTGAAGTAGAGTTTTGGAAAGAAAAGAAAAAGTTTCCTCACAACCACCTGTTGGAACCAGGCTGCCATTTTAAACAGTGACGTCGTTTTTAAAAAGCTCTTAGACTAATTATTTTAGCTTAGTTTACGCGAAGGTGGCCTGCTCTTAAGAAAATACACTTTAACTTAAATTAGTCTAAATTTAAGCCTCATCTCGGTCGTTATCTTTCACCGCGAGCAGGCCGCGAGTCGTTGAAAGTGCGCACAATGACGTCACTGCGCGTGGACAAGTGCGCCTTCCTAAAGCTTATGTGTTCGTGAAGTTAGCGAGGCGTTTGGAACGTGCTTCGACTCCTTGAGTTTCTTAAAAGTAGCAGTATAAAAAACATACTGCAGTAGCGACATACAAATGTATCTAATTTAAAGTTTTATTGAGGTAAAAGTGCACAATTATCAAAAAAAAAGTGTCAAATGTGAAAGTTGTTGGATGTTTATTATCGTTACTGGTGCGTTAATGCATAAGTACTATGTTACTCTCGAAGTTACTCAAGGTGGACCTTATTTTTATATTTTTCATGTATATATTAAGTGAGTATTTTTCTGCACTTTTGGGATAGTTTAATATAGAACATTTCATCCTATTTTGTCATCCAGTCATCTTTTGCATGTAATATAAAAGTTTTTTTTTTAAAAATCAAAAAAAATCTGCAAGTAGTAACCAAAGCTTTCAGATGAATGTAGTGGAGTAAAATGTGCATGGGACATATAGTAAAATAGTATAAAGTAGCTTTGAATACTCGAGCACAGGTACCTCAGATTTGTACTCCGCTCCAGTACTTGAGTAAGTGTACTCAGTTCAATTCCCCCACTGATGGTAAACTAAGCCCAAGTATTTCTGCACGTCTCCTGTCCACAATGTTCAGTCCAGCCACGAGCCAGACAGCGTGGTGGCTTCCAAAATAACAAAGAAAATGTTCCCTGAGCAGAAGACACGTCCCTCCTCATTCCCCTTAAAAGGACAAGTTTGAGTGTGTCGCCATGTCTGGACGAGCAGTGACTTCTGTGTAAACACACTCCGGGATGATAGTTTACTATTGATTCCTCATAACCGTCCACAAGATCAGGCTCGGTGTCGTAGTCAAAACAATGCCGACCACAACAGAGGGACCTTTTTCACATCTTGTGTACATAATCAATGCACAGTATGGATTATGCTAAACAGAGTGTGCTTATGCTCAACTTTCACCATGTGTCCCCTCCCCCCCATATTTTGTTGAAGTACAGGAATAATAATCACTACGATGTTGACACTGGCGGAGTTTGAGAAGGAAGCTGCAGACTTTGGCGGTCGCCCGGCCTCCCCACCCCCTCATCATCTCCCTCCATATTTGTGTTTATGTCTCAGACGTTACTCTCCGCTCCACCTCAGGCCAGAGGTTTCATTGCTGCTGCTTCAGTTTCACACACAGACTGTAGCACACACGTCTTGACCACACCCATCTCTTGTTTCATCCCCTCCATCTGACTCATCTGAATAATGTGCTCACTCCATGCCAGCTAATGTGTTGCTGCTCCTCCGAGTGCATCAGCCAGGAGTTTACTTACAGCTGGGAGTGTGGCTTCCCCAGTTATTACTCATTTCAGGTGCTGATTTGATGTTTACATTGTACATATTTGTTTACTATATAGTTTTGCAGTAGCAGCAAAAGGGGGGGGCAGTCAATTAAAATCAAAGGCGGAAAGGATATCATGAAATGTTAGAGACGTTTTTTTTTTTCGCGCCTCAGAAACAAGAAACAAGGAATTGATTTGTTTGTACTCAGCAAATCTTAAAAGTAAAAATCTCATTCACACCTTTTAACTATTTTCCCAAAACTTTTAAGAGCTGAGCTGCGTCACTAGACATCAAAACTCACCTTTCGTCACTGTCATGCCAAGTGGAATTTTCATGAAAAGCAACGCAATATATTATTGTCTTAGGTCGAGCACTTGAATATCTGGAGATGTTCCAGCCGACATTTTAATCACACCTCCTGACATTTCTGCAGCTTTTGAGAAGTTTTCCAGCAGCCGTTACTCATCGGCTCAGAATGTGCAGCTAGAAAGAAATGTTATGTTTACTGGACCGCGTGCAGATGACTTAATGTACTGCAGGCGAAACACAAGGTGTGCCAAAGTGTTATAATGATAACAATAATTAATTATATCATGTGTCTTATCAGTGGAGGCAAAAACATGCTATCTGTACAAACTTTGTGTTAAATGTATGCCAAATATTTCACAGTGGTAACACTAATAATATGACTTATAATGCCCATTTATGTGTCAGTGACAGACACAAACAGCTACACATGTCAGACACATCTAAACCAGCGCCCAAACACTTCATTGGTTGATTAATAGACGAGTCTGAAAAGGAATTGTCAACGTTTATGATTAATATGTGATTCATATATGAAGGAAATATTCTGAACATTTGCTGCTTTTAGCTATTTTATAGGACTGTAAATTGGGACTCTTTGGGTGACTTTTTGGACAGTTGTTTGGATGGAGGATCCAGTTTCAGAAAGATTGAAGGAACTTGGGCTTTCTTCTTTGCCTTTTGGTCATGCGAGTGGCTCTAGCTGTGGCAGCATCAGTCTGTCAGTTGGTAGGTCCACCACTTTGGTCCAGATTGAAATATCTTAACAACCAACCATGGTCCCCACAGGATGAATCCTCTTGTCTTTTCCTGTAGTGCCGCCATCAGCTCTAACGTTTCGACTTATCTCGTGAAATCATCTGCAAGATGGACTGGCAGAAGTCCATGGTGATAATTCCTGTAGACTTAGACGGTTAGGTCAACATTTCTGTTTGTTTATGACCAAATAACTGACATTCCCCACAGCTCCCCCTCAGCTCTGTTTGTGCGACGACGGTGAACATTGTCACATTAAAGCTGCGTGATGTCAGCATGTCAGCATTGTCGCTGTGAACGTGTTAGCATTTACCTCAATGCACTGCTGTGGTTCTACATCCATGCTGGGAGTTGTGTGAGGCTGTCGTGAATAATCATAAGAATAATCAAAACTCTGGCAGCTCTAATGGAAAAAGGTGTTGTTGTTGTTTTTTTTTTTTTTTTTAGGAATGGTTCCACACTCTCACTTTTCATTATCAGGTGAGAAACACCTCACAGTTACAAGGTGTACAGGTGCTGTTCGAGCTCAGTGATAACCCTCGCTCCTCAGCAGTTTATATCGGGGACTGCATCTTCAGACTTTTATTCTGCATTGCAGGAAGTTAAAACTCACAGGGTGACCTACTGTGAGTGAGCAGGACAGTCAAGGACGCCACAGGAGAACGACTCACCATTGACAGACACACGCCGGCTGTGGCAGGCAGCGAGCTTTCTGTCAGCGGACTGTCACAGCTTGCCTTCGTGCGGCTCTGAACGGAGCGCGGTGCACTATCACTGAGAATAAGTCCCAGCTCACGCTCTTAATTTGCTGCAGTTTGTGTCTGCCGGTCCTTTGACGCCGATCGGAGTCTTATAGATTGTTGTGTACATGTGACAGCTTGTGGATACGGGTTTGTACAGTGAGCGTGAAGAGCGTTTGTGCGGCAGGAGCGTGTCGTGCTGTAGTCCTGTCCAGGTTGTGTGTGAGGTGATAAGGGGATCCCCAGGGGTGGGTGGAGCATCCCCAGCCTGATAACAGCCGCCTGCAGAGAGCTGATACTGGAGACCTGTAGGACTCCATCATTGTGCAGCACTGAGGGCCTCTTCTCTTCTCTCTGTCTCATTGTGAGTTTTTGTCAGCAGTGTTGGGAAGTAACTTAGTATATTTACTCAAGTACTGTACTTTCATACAGTTTTGAGGCATGTTGTGCAGTCTTATACCTCCACTACTGTCCCACTGAAATGTACTGGGATTGAAGTATAAGTAGAACAAGGAGATTGTTCTTCTGACATGAAAAATATGTAGCATTTAGCTGTTGTATGTATTCTTAGTGAATGGTTTCAAGGCCTCACTTCACCTCACAGACTTATTCACTCACAAATACCCACCGACGGAAATACGTAAACACACACACTCTCGCAGTTCAAACTACGTGAGCTGCATCATTCAAAGGGGGCGGCTTCGTCATGTTCTGCAGTACGGAGGGGTTGCTCCCCCTCCCCCCCGTGAAGCATGATAAGACAGTTATGCTGCTCCCAGATAGAGCTATCTGAGCGGTTACCCTTCAACCCGCCATTCCACACAAAGAACAGGCAGGCAGCTGAGCAAAGCGACACACACAAAATGGAGATTATGGCAGGCGCAGGAGCTCGCAGGGCCAATGTGAAAGTAATGACAGGCGAGATTCCTGCGTGAAAATACATCTGCACCACCTCTGAGATCAGATAGATTTCTTCAAATTGCCAGAATTACATTCTAATGCCGGATATAGATAGAGCCCCTTCCCAATGGGATTTTATAGATTGAAAGTTAACACCAAAAATACAAACTAAATGGACAGTGCTCCTCACAGAGAAAGCTGGATTTGCTGGGTTTTGCTCCTAGGAGGGCTGCACATCACTCACAATTTTCTCCAGTAATTCTTTGATCGTCTGGCCTGTGAAACATCACAAAGGTGTCCATTACAATGTCTTTGAGGCAAAGGTAATGTCATCAAAAGTCTTTCATTTTCCCAGCTCCAAGTCAAATTCACAGTCAGGCAAATTTCAGGCAACTGGTTTTAAAAGTCCCTCAAAAGAATATCAAAAAAAAGTTTAGAATTCATTTTCGGTTAGTAGTTTTAGTGACCAATCTTTCCAGCCTGACATCCTGCAGTATCCTGCGGAATAGAGAACACTGTGCAGTATTTTACAGCGCTACATCTTAATATTTGTGCCCATAGTCATCTGTTCTATCACATCTGTGTATTTATATTTCAAACAGGCACTAATGCAGACACATAAAAATATTAATCTTGAAATGACGTCTTCTCCATCACTCATCAGAAAATCTGTCACTATGCACACATTGTTAACGTCCACAGTCCACAGCTTCCACATCACACTTGTGTAAGTTTCATGTTGTACCACTGTGATGTGACAAAATCCTCCTCACGCTTACAGCACACGTCTTAAACTTAGAGTTGAAACAAGCGCAGAGACACTTTAGCCCTTCAGTAGATGAGTGTGACAACAGCTTTCCGGTGTGACATGCATCATTCTTCACGGTGAAGGTCAAACATCCAGGTGACACAGCAACAATAAAGACATATTTTTGTGTGGATGGAGACTTTAAACCTCTGTTCTCTTGTGATTTCTGATATAATTGTATTGTTCAAGCAGTTTCCGTTTCAGTCTAGTACATGCTGAACCCGAGTTAATCATCATAATCAATCATATTAACACCCCTACTGTCTGCCTTTGCCCTCTGTTTCAGACTAGCTCCACTGTTCGAGGTCCATCCTGCCATTTTGTCTCTTCCACTCATTTCCCCATACACCACCTGAGGACGCCGGCTGTCGTCCCCTCACTTGGCCGCCACGCTGGCTACCGCCATGACTTCCACCACAGACTTTGACAATGCGGAGATCACGCAGCAGTACAGCCACATCAACACCCGCTTCGACCTCTCTGACGAGGAACTAGACAATGACAACAGCTCCGCCAGGCTGTTTGAGCGCTCACGCATCAAGGCCCTCGCAGGTGAGTGCGTGCATGGTAAACAGGCTGCGTCCTCTCTGAGGCATTCATGTGACAGATTTTTGAGATGACAGCGTCTCTTTATGGGTGTGAGAAGGGCGGAAAGGATGAGCTATAATGGGTAGGTTTGAATGTGACCTCCACTTTGATTTAGTCCAAAAAAACAAACAAGAAATAAAAGAAATCACACCACAGATGATCCATTATTCTACTCCAACGTCCTCAGCTAGATCTGCAGGTGTTCTGTGTGTGTGTGTGCATGTTTCTCGTGGGTGTCACACACACTCCCCGAGCAGCTGAGCCCTGACACGACTCCACACCCTGTGCAAGTAAGTGGGATCGCTTGCACATTCCCTGAATGTCCACAGACTGACCGATCTGGACAGCTGCCCTGCCCGTCTGCCTCCCATAGCACAGATCTCTGGCATTTCTGGTTAAGCTGGTGAGCCGTGACCCACCTGTGAAACGGCTGCTTGGGCTTTTAAAATAGCAGTGTTTCTGTGCATGAAGGAAGCGCAGGGCAAAAAAGGGGAGGTGAGGGTCGTTTCTGTAAAGCAGCCAACGCAAGAGAGGTCAGAAGTAAGGTGGTAAAATTCAGCTCTGTGGAGAAGGCACTTCAGGGTTTGAAAACTTCTAATACTAACGCTGACATGACGCCAAATGGACGTTTCCAAATGGACACCGGAACCTTTTTCTTCTTTGCTTTGTTAACTGTGAACGTGTGTTTTTCCCGCAAATCCCTAATTTAGCAAAAGAGGCTACAGTTTGCACACATTAAATGCAACTACACAAGAATGAAAAAGATAATATTTAGCAGACTTTATGAAGTTCTTTACAGTTCCTTACAGGCAACACAGTGCAGAGGTCCAAACCTTTGAACTGGCTGACAGGTTTCTTCATAAAGAAGAATATGGTTAATGTAGTTTATTTTGAGGGGGTCCCACATTCAAAATCCCTCTGCACTAAATACTCACCAGCTCTATGCTGAATGCTGAAAACAGTCTCCAACAAAAACACTATTTATATCTGTCTTAGTAATTTGCTGAAAGCAAAAAGTGCCCAGCTGTTTCAGATAATTACTAAGATTTTTTTGTCAGTGAAATTGTATTTGTTAGCTCATTTTAAAGATTTTCTTCCTCAGTCAAAACCACTTGGCCCGCGGCTGAGAGCCAACCAACACACATTGTCGGTTTCCACATGTTTATCACCAGCTTTTTCTTGAGGCTCCTCAAGTCCTGGATGAATCTGTGTTTCCGTGGGCATTAGTGGTAACTGAAATAAAAAAAAAATACCTTCAGTGGCAGAATAGAGGAATAGAAACTCGGATATTCTAATGCACTCCTACGATGTCTCCTCGTGATAATGAAAAGTTTTATACACAGCATTGCGTTGCAGTGCAGAAACAGACCACTGATTTGCTTGCATTCACTGAGTTGCTTCATTCACTCTTCACAGTCATTGGCTCGTTCATCAGGTGTTTGCTTACCAGCCGACTTGTACCGCCCACTCATCGTCTTGCAGGTGAACACGACGGCTCGTACAGTTTACTCCACCAGTTGATGGACCGTCAATCCTGGATTTCAGCACTTGATGCTACGCATACATTTAGGTCTGAACTAATGTATTTGATTTCGATATCCAGGACTACATCAGGGTGGCCAAAATGTTTAAAATTGTGTGTCCAGAGCGTTTGTCGGGCTGCGCTCTCACCACTTTTCTTGCTGTCTCTTTAAGTGATCAAGGCTTCTGAGTGGGTGTTGGTGATATTGTGTTAGAGTGCTGCTGCACTGATGTTTCTGTAATGCAATCAGTGTTTCCTGTCAGAGGGAGAGGGAGAGAGAGAGTGGTAAGGGGAAGGGAGGAAAGTGAAGAGAGAGAGAGAGGCATGAGTTGAGAGAGAATGAATGACACCCACTGCTGATTTACAGCTTGGAAACTCAGAAACAAGCACCCAGCATGCCCTCAAAGCACTTACAGAACGCACTGGATATGCAGCCATTTACACTGATTCTCACAGGAACCTAAGAAAGGACACATTCCTGTAGATACCCAGTTTTGTTTTGCATTATTAGCACAGGAAACCACAACTGTGCCAGTTAAACACTTCACATTAAGTGATGTCACGACTGTGTGGGAGCGTGCAGTGAAACATATTGTATGCATGGCTGAGGAGAGAGAATTCACTCTGAACTGAACCGAAGGCTGCCTGAGCCCTTGTGCCGTCTGAGAGTGGCGGCACAGCATCGTCACGGCAGCAGTGAGGAGAGAGTGAGAAAGAGAGAAGAAAGGAAGGAGGGCGGGAGGGAGGGAGGGAGTGAGGGAGCAGGAGTGAGCACAAGAGGGATCTGGAAAGGAGGACAGAGAGCCAAGAGACAGAGAAGAGGAGAGACGTGGAGTGCCAAGCTCCTCTGCCGGCTCCGGGCTGTGTGTTGTTGTTGTTGTCGCTGTCGTCGTTTGGGGGTTGGGGGGGTCAAGATGAGCAGCCCGTGCCTGCTGCGCGCTGCCCCTATAAGCCAGCCCCGGCTCAGAGAGGTCAAGATCAGCCTGAAGGCCAGCAGCAGGGAGACTACAGCCGTCCGGAGCAGCAGCGGAGGGACCAAGGATGCTGCCAGCCGTCCCTATGCCCTGGCAGAGAAAGAGGCCCCTGTTCGGGTCGGCATGAGCAGCAGCCGGAGCAGGAGCACCCCGGCGGTCCACCGGGCCCAGAGACCTGAAAGCAGGAAGACTGCGAGAGGAGGCAGCAGCAGCGTGAAGCAGCAGGAGCCTGAACACCACCCGGAGAGGAACGGCACTCTCCTGCACATCCCACTCTCCGTGGCGCCCTCGGGACTCCCCCCTTTGTCTTCGTCCTCTTCCTCATCCTCCTCCTGCACCCCCAGACGTCAGAGGCCCTCTCACCCTCACCCTCCCACGGCCCTCCTCTCCTCCTCCTCTTCCTCCTCTGCTAAAAGTATGAAGCGGGCTCGCTGGCTGAGTTACAGCACCTCAAACATCTGTTTCAACTCCATCCTGGATGGACGCTTCAGACAGCTGCAAGGTACAGGGTCCTGATGGAAGAGCTGTGTGTGACTGTGTCTGTTTGAGAGGGAGTTTGTGTCGCGCCCCCCCCACCTCCAAATGCCTCACAGATGAGAGAGATGACACCTTTCCAATCAAGCCCCTCCCTTCCCCAACTTTTGTTTGTGTTTAGGCCTGGATGGGATCGCAGGGAGGTTGGGCTGTGATGTCAGCAAGTGTGAAGTGTGTTTGTCATCCTGTTGTGAGAAGTGGAAAAAGGCAGCAGCAAAAAAAAAGAGAAAAGTTTCAGCTTCCATTGCGGTGGTCCTTTTATTGAATGTATATGGTAGTCATTTATTTATTTTCAGGAAGCTGTGGCTCTGCCCCAATTGTTCACTGACTTGGCTTTGAATAATTCATTGGAAAATGGCAAAAAAGGTTGAGATGTTTTTCCCTCCAAAGCCATTCATTGCCAGGTAGTGTTGAGCACTCGTATGTGCTCCATTATCCTTAAAAAAACAAAAAACATATTCATCATTTTTTCCTTGTCACCTATTCTCCATATGGCCCCTCACTCTTCACACACTGTAAGCACTGAATAAAGTGTTTGTATGTTTTGATCCTAACCTCCCCTCTTTTCCTTAGTGTTTGAAAATGATCATTTTCTCTGATGGTTTAACATTTCCCTGCCTATGTTATTAAGGTTTTAAGAGAGAGGTTTGCCGTCACTGTGGATTTTTGTTAGCTTGCACTATGCTATCCAACTCCCTGATGACAGGAGTGCATTAGTGAGAGCAAGAAAATGGAGGAGACGATGCAGGAACAGGAAACATGCTTTTATTTATTTATTTTTTTTTTTGCCTCTGCTAGATTTCAAGTATCGACAGTTTCTGAAGACTGCAGGGACAACTGATACGTGAAGCAGCAAACCTGTGAAGAGAGGTCAATGGGAATCGATCTATCAGTTGCATTTCATGAAATTTTGTTAACTTCTTATTTGACCACTATTAGGGAGATCTGGTCGAGACTGCTGCAGAATCACGCTGGACAGAGCAAAAAATAACTGAAAAACACAAGTGATAAATAGAGGAAGAGACGGAAAAATAGTTTGTGCTTTGCATTTATTGATTTCAGCAGTTCATCCATTTTCTTATGTCTTTCTCAGAAACTGAAGTCAATGCTGTTGAATATTTCTGCAGCTTTCCCCCCCCAGCTTGTATGGTTGGGGGTGTTGTGCTGGTATCAGCTAAGTTCTGACTCAACTCCCCCAGAGATTTTTGTCATTTTCAACCTTGTAGTCTTCACCCTCAGTTGATGCCACTCAAGGCAATTTATGTTTTGTTTTTGGTGTGTGTGCAGCTCCTTCTGGAGCCAAAATAATGTTGTTGTTTTTTTCCACATTGTCAGTAGTGGTGGCGGGGGAGTTGAATGGGTCATTTCCCAATCATAAGGTCAGTGTTTCGATCTCCGGCTCTCCCTGTGCATTGAAGTGACCTCAGACAAGATACTGAACTCCAAGCTCCTTCGGATGTGTGACTGATTTTGTGAGCAGGTGGCACCTTGCACAGTAGCCTCTGCCACCAGTGTGTGCATGTGTGAGTGAACGGGTGAATGCTGGCTTGTGTTATAAAGTGCTTTGAGTGTTTGTTAAAACTAGAAAAGCACCACATAAATGTAGTCCATTTAGTGCTCGCCAACACCTGTAAACAGATAGTGGAGTTCCTGTTCAAGCTTTATGAGAGAAAACACTCGAGAAGCAGCTGCAGAATGTGAGTCGTTTTAGCTAAAGCTCAGGCTATTCATCTTAGACAGAAAACATGTCATGAGGATGCGTCTAAGCAAAGCTACCAGGAGACAAGTTTCATCTGAATTCCTGAACATGGTATCACAGCTACAGGACAGGACGCACCAGCCATGACTCAGGCATGTAGCAGCGTACTGTAGGACCACTGGCTCATGTCCAGTAAGAGCTGACTGTGGGAAAAGACAGATCGGGCTGTATACAGGGAAAATCCATCAGCATGAATAAGTCATGGGGCTGAGAGATTACTGAGTAAAAGCATGTGAAACAGAGGAATGTTTAGTAAGGCTTGTACTGATACGTAGGAGGAAACAAGCCAGGAAGCTGGAAAAGGAACGCAGCACAGGTTTGACAGGACTCTGCTGCAGTCCAGTCAACAGAGAGTGAAAACACTCTATATGACGCCGCATTCGGAAATAATGAATGCATGTCAAAAGGTGGCAGGACAGTGGCAGCCTCTGTTGCAACAGAGCTGAGTACAGCCAAACATACCGCACCTGAATGTCTCAGCTGTGCTTCCAAAAAAGACCAAGCTCGCCCTTCAGTCAAAGTTCTGCCATTGCTGAAATGGAAATCACGCAGTTAATAAAAAACTGTGTGATTAATTAGTGCAGACCTGAAACGAAAGCTACACTCAGTAACTCATACTTAAGAAAATTCAAATGAAAATTTAAGAGAATCTTTGTAAAGTGTCCTCTCGCAGTGTGTCTTTATCCTGCATCTGCTGCTTGTGCCTACTGTGCAGCAAAAGGTGTATAGTCATGCTTCAAGATCGGATAAAATCTTTTATCTTAGTGTATGTTGTTTTATATTATGGTGCCCATGTAAAGTTCACCATAAAATGCATTTTCAGGAGATTCAATTGAGAAAAACTTTATACACAAAATAACTATATGGTAAATAGTGCTGGCCAGCTAACCAAAAATATGAAGATATAATTTGGGGATTGCTGATTTGGGATGTTGAACTCAAATAAGCTCTGGTATTACCTTCCTTACCTGTAATGATTGCCTTGAAGACCGAGAAAAGACAACACACATCTTACACTCTGTAGATGATACTGAGTCTTATATCACTAATTATTTTAATATTGTTTTGATGTTCTCTGTGAAACTTCCACCGGAATTTTGTGGTTAAACAGAAGCGAGTATTCAGACGACTCCTGAGGGCTGTGTTCAGCAGTGAGCGTACAGAGGGCTGCTGTCGTATTGAGCTTGTTGGAACTACTCATCTGGAGACAGCTCAGCGGGATGCCCACAAGCAACAATCCCCCTTCCTCCTCTCCTTCCTCCTCTCCTTCCTCCTCTTCTGTTGTCCCAGAAATGGCCAGGAGCATCTATGTGCGCTCTGTCTCCTCTCAAGGTCTCGTGATGTGAGGTGATACCGGAGAGCCATGTGCACCTTTCAGGGATGTACTTTAATTGTCCTCTTACTGCCTCCACTAAAATCCTCAGGAGGCAGCCGCCCAAAGAGTTCAGAAAGCATTTGTCACAGGCTTTATTGCTCTTAGAGCCGTCTTGGTGAGGCTTTTTTGTTTATTTGGGCTAAATCAGCGCTCACACTCCTGTCGGAGCTCTGAGTTATTTGCATGTGTTTAGTTGTTATTACTTTTTCATACTTGGTTATCCGTGTGGATGTAGAAGAGCAGTGTGTGCTGTTGTTCTGCAGAGAGGAGCAGAATGAAGCATGATTTATTTACTGTACTGTGCGCGCTGCGTGGTTTACATACAATAACCTCTGGTTTCTTCTTCTTTGATGATGCTAAGAATGCAGCTGGAGCTCTTTTAGGTCCTTACTGGGACATTTTTAGCAGGAGAGGAAACACTGTAGATGATGTATCTCTTTTCTGTTTTCCTGATCAGGACTGTAGATTAAACCTGCATCTCAGTCACTCTCTCCTTGCCCTCTGTCACCTGCCGTTCACCTGCCCTCTTTTTCTCCTCCTCCACTTCCCTGGTTTACCTTTGCTACAGTCTCTCTGTCTCCTCCTCTGTCTTATTCTGTTTTATTGTCTCTGTCTCTTAACCTTTAATGAGGTATCTTCAACATCAAGTCTCTCTATCAGCCTTTCTTTTATTCCCTCCCTCCCTCTCTTTCTTCTTCTTCTTCTGTTCCTGCTCTTTAGCTGTTCCTTGCTTGTTCTCCACAGCCTCAGGGTCTGAATCATTTATTACACAAGTCATTAAGGATGCAGTCCTTTGCACTCTGTAGTTTGCAGTCATGTTTGGGCTCAGGAATAAACAGGGCAAACCTTACCAGGCAGACCAAGGGGACGTCACGTGTTGCAAGATGAGACGGCCGAGGGGATAACTGCCTCATCGCCAGTGGCTGACCTGATAAACTTTAAGGAGCTCTGTGTTTCTTTGCATAAAACATGGTGGATGCAGTCATGGTAACTACAGTCAACTCGCAGTGTCCCTCTGTCATCGTTGCTCCAGATTATTCTGAAACACTTCATCTGGATTAAAAGCTTCAGCTTCAGTACAGTTCAGTTGTTTTTATTATTGATTTATCATCCGATTATTTTTTACATGACCTACAAAATAATTGTCTGAATGAAAGTAAATCCCATTATTAGTTATTAGTAAAGTTAAGGGACGCGTGAGACAGTTTTCAGCTTGATGCCTTATATCAGTTGCATCTGTTGTGTCTTTTTCTTATGTTTTTTACCCATACTGATCCTGTTTAATAAACCAATTGATAAATAAATAATCAAGTAATCAAACTAACAGGATTAGTTTTTGAATCATCTTTTTTATTTAGTTAAAACCTTGTTTTTCTCTAACACATAATTAGCCAACAATTTAATGATTTTGATTGTATTTTGTTGTGTTAATATTGGGACCTTGTTTTTGAGGATACTGCCAACGCTCTAATCTAATCTATATTTTAAACATACTGGCTGTCATGCTGAGATATTTTCAAAGTCTATGATTAACGTTGGAACAAAGCCCTATAGAAATACCTTAAAGATATGCAGTTAGAGTTTTCTCCGAGATGTTATCGGCTCTGGACCTCATCTCTACAGCTATAACAATAGAGCAATGCCAAAAATAAGGAATAAAAATAGTTCACATCTTGATTTGATAGTCCTGCTGAGTACACATCTTGATCAGAATTATTATTGTGCTCTATATTCTGTGTCTGTATCACACAGGTAGATTTGGGGCATTTTATAAGCTCACTAAATGCAGATACAACCCCCAGTCACGAGCACACTCCAACTCACACGTCCCTCGCTCCCATTCCCATTAAGTGTGTCCACAGACCAAATAAAAAGAGTATGGAACATTGGGTCAGGCTGACATATGGTCCCATCAAAACTGGTTTTATTTTTGCTGCTGAGTAGGAGGCACATCTGCCGTGCACCGAGATACGATTTAAAAGTGTGAGCGTGAGCCCTGCAAGATGTGTCACCACAGTTCATCCTCCCAAAAACCTCTCCAAGTCTGCGGCTCATACTTTCTTCATCTCTGCGCTACTGTCATTCCTGAGTTTTCAGGCAAAACTGCAGTCGAGGAATTTCAGCATAAGTACTGTACACCTACGCCTAACTATGCAGTCTACTTTTTATGCGCATGATGCTGTTACACAGCAGCATTTCTTTGGCTTCTCTGCAAGGAGGGTGAGGAGACAGAAATGTTCAAGTTAAGATTTTTCTTGGGGAGTGCCCTTTTGTCATGGTGTCTGTCAAATTGGGGGGTTCTGCGTTTGAGTCCCGGTCCGTCCCCCCGGATAATGTGACTGGTCCGGGTGTTTTATCATATCCCCAACTGGTATTACGATTAAAAAGTAACTTTCTGTTACATCAAGGCTATCTTTGCCAGCAGGGCAGCACTGTGACAAGGTTTTCCCATTTAATTGACTAACTGGAGTTTTAGTCATAGTCATGGATGCATTATGGAAGAGCCCTTGTTTGAAGTGACGGTTAACATCTCTTGTTGGATGCTCGAGGAGCTCACTAAAAACTAGGGGTGTACTGAATATATTTTCAGTTTTGAGAATCTGCTAACCAAAACCAGTCTTTTTGTTAGGTGAAGCAGTTTACATCAGAGCAGCAGCATAGCCCCTGTTTAAGAACATAGACTAAAACTGGACTGATTTTTGTACAATATTTACACTGACGAGTGTCAGTGTGGATCTGCTATGGCACAAAACCTCTCATCATTTCTAGTGTGGACTAAATATTTATTAGTTCAGGTGCAGTTTGTGAATCTGGGAGTCTGATATCAGACTGAGTTGTCAGCTTGTTACAGTCAGTTTCACAGGTAGAAATACTAATACTGGGTTAAATTAATGGAGCCAAAGAAAGAATTCTGAGTGTACATTTGCTGCAGACGAAGCTCATGAGCTAATATCGATAACTGGGTTTGTCCTGGCAGCTTAACTCTGCACAGAGGATTAATTTAACCTCTAAAATTTCCTCAACCTCCATCATTTTAAGTGCCCTTGAGCAGGACACTTAATCCCCACCAGCTCCAGTGCTGCTGTTCTGTAGATGTGAAGATTTCCATTATTCATGGAGCTCATGTTCTTTCCTAACTTTGTGCTCCCATCAGATGAGCGTGAGGCGGTTCAGAAGAAGACCTTCACTAAATGGGTCAACTCAATCCTGTCCCGGGTCGGCTGTCGCATCTCTGACCTCTATCTGGACCTGCGGGACGGACGCATGCTCATTAAACTGCTGGAGGTGCTCTCCGGTGAACGCCTGGTAAGAAGTCAAAAAGACATTTTTATGCTTTTCTCTCCTTGTCATAGTCTGTGTATTATCTCTCTTATCTTCTTCTCTCTGACTTTAGCCAAAACCCACTAAAGGCCGGATGCGTATCCACTGTTTGGAGAATGTGGACAAAGCTCTGCAGTTCCTCAAAGAGCAGAGGGTCCACCTGGAGAACATGGGGTCCCACGACATCGTTGACGGCAACCATCGCCTCATCCTCGGCCTCATCTGGACCATTATTCTTCGCTTCCAGGTGAAGACCTCGACTACACTGAAAGCTCATATTTGTCTTTAATTACTCATGTTTGCCTTTTTTGAAGGACTCCCTTTTTGCCTTTTTACATGATTTACGCAAAATGTTACCATCAAATCCCGAAGGTGTTAATGAAGCTTGTACAATGTGTGTACTATTAACTGCTTAATGCATCACAAGTAATTTCAGGTCATGTGTAAAAGTAAAAGCACAAGGACAGCTTCCTCGGTGTATCTTGGCTCACTTTAATCAAAGCCACAAAACATTGCAGGATATACAGAATATACATTTCTTCACTCTAATCTGGCTTACTGTTATGACTGTGTGGGAGGTGTTATATAAGATAGATTTAAAATTCATTTTACAGTAGTAAAAGGAGTAGGAGTAGAAGAAATATTTAAAAAAAATAAACACAGCAAAATAAAAGAAAATTAATTAAATGAGCTTCAAAAGCCATTTGCAGTTAATAGTTCAGTAAAGACCATTTAAGGATAATCTGCCAAATAAACCTCAAGAAAAGTAAATCTCCATATTTGGGTACTCTGACAGTTTTTGTGCATCAACATAGGTCTTGGTTGTAGTTATGAACCACTGTGACTGTGAGGTCTAGTAAAACTTCTATCATGTGAGAAAAATGCCAAAAATTTCTGCCTCAAACAAAGCCTTTTAGAAAAAGAAGCGTAATGTTGTCACAGCAGACAAATATTGTTCTCAATTTCTTTAGATTTTATGGTTTGAAAACCACATGATATTCATAACATTAATAATAATATTTTTTGACATGTGTATCACAATCTAAAACTAAAAGAGAGTGCAGATCTCCACCAGGCAGTGACGTACAATAATCTGCAGATGAGGCGGGTCAGGCCATATAAATTAACATGCTAATTAATGTTGTTGGTGGGGGATATAAGACATCATATGCATATGCACAAAAATAATAAGCGAAATTAGCTGCAGACAGATACACACATGCATACACATGGCCAAATGCATGAATCCCTTGAGGTTTATGTCTGGTGGATATAATAACACGATGAGCTGGTCACATCCCAACCACATTTCAAATATGACTGTTTAATGACTATAATATGTGTTATTATGATTAAGCCACTATAGCTACTATACTATTACCAAATAATATAAATAAAATCAAAATACATAGAAGCCTCATTTTAGTCTGTCTTGGGCACATATGCATGCAGCACAGAAATGCTTGGCAGCAAGGCAAGCATTTGTGTTTTCAACTTTTTCTTTTTCCTCGAAAGTGATGCCTTCAGATTCCAGCCATTATTATCTGCTGTTAGAAGCACATCCAGAACATCAGAACATGTCTGTTTGACTCTTTTATCTTCTTGGGGGGGGGCATGTATTTATTTTTAATTTGACAGCAACACTGTTATTTTTAGACATGTTAGTTCAAACAGTATGGCCTCCTGAATTATTCAGACTTTTCAAAAGAGACAGAAAAAAACAGCAAAGAAAGGAGTTGACTTGGTCCTGTCTGTATTTTTTCCAGTCTGCATAAACCAAGGAGAACCAAAGCTGGCTAAATTTAGCCCTCTCTCAGGGCCTGTTTCTCATATCACATCACTGCTCTAATTACTGGCCCACTGTGTGGGAAAGTAAGAACTTCAATAATTACCACCCCCTCCTTTTAATAACTGGTTTAGATTTGTGAGAATCCAGCTAATCGATTAATACTATTGATGCTGTATCACTTGAGATGAGTTTTGTTTTACACAAATGAAAACCTCCCAATATTTCTGTAGGCTGTAATACGTTATATTTCTAAGGGGTATCTGTGCCACTTTGCCAAAAATTTCCCTGCTGGTGCTTCTCATTAATGACACGTTACTATCAGTTAGGTTTTTTCTCTGTTGTGAATTGTTCCTGTTTGATCGCAAACCTCTTAGCCGTTAGGTAAGTTTCATTATTTACCATCCAGCTGTGCTTGTTGTTCCTCATCAGATCCAGGACATTATTGTGGAAACGGGCCAGGCGGACCAGAAGGAGACACGTTCAGCCAAGGACGCCCTTCTTCTGTGGTGTCAGATGAAAACCGCAGGGTAAGTGGAATGTGTGACCGTTAGTATCACTAAGATGTTTTAAATATTCTTCGGGGATTTGTATGAAAATCCACTCTTGTGCATAGCTGTAAATCTTTTTTTTTTAATCACCAAAATATGTGTGTGCATCTTTAGACTACCATTCAAAACTCCCCTCTTAAATGCTACTTTTAATATTTAATTTTATGTCCCGCGCTTATATTGTTTTAATTTTCTAGGTTCTTGTTTTCATATTTAATTTGTTATGTAAAGTTTCTTTGGGTGTCCTGAAAAGTTCTCCATGTTGTAGTAAGCTCTAATCACTATTTTTATCATTCCACTTTATAGGGTTAAAAATGGGTTTTGCCAAAAAAAGCGACAAACATGTTTGACATAAATGTTTTATTATAGTCTTTAATTAAAGCTCCAAAACAAGACTAAGGTGTTTTTCCTATTTTTAACAGTTTACAGAAGGCTGGCCTTTACAGAATATATTATTTAACCTTTAAGCTATAAATCGAAACTTTCTTCAAGGAATACTTAGAAATGCACTTATTTGTTTTCTTGCTGAGAGTAAAATGAGAAGATATATATGCTTATATGCTAATTATGAAGTTATCGCTGGAAACAGCTAGCTTGAGTCTGTCCACTGCTAATAAAGTCCACCTGCCTGCACCTATAAAGCTAATTAATTAGCATGTTACATCACATTTGTTTAATTGTGTTAAAAAATATATATGTTTTATGCGCTAATTTTGTCATCTAGAATCAGGCCAGCAGTTTCCCTATCTAGCTAAGCTAATAAGCTGCTGTCTCTAGTAGCTGCTTATTTATCATACATGCATGAGAGAGACGTATTTACTTAAATCACTTAAAGAAAACTACTAAGCACATGTTTCCAAATGTTGAACTAGGTTAAAGTAATTCATTTGCAGTGTTGTGATTTTTTTAGCATCCTGTTTTGTATATTTAGAATCTGCATCTCTAAATTTCACAAGATTCTTGAATACATTTGTAAGCAAATTATAAAATACCACTGTTCTGAGAAAACACATCTGCTCAGGCCTGAAGCTACAGAAGTAAGTCGTTCAGAATTAAATTTAGCGAGGAGCAGAGCAGATCCCAGACATTGATTTAGTCCAGGAGCTTCTCAGCTATGTCCCTCATGTTTGGTCATTTAACATCCTCTGGCTGTTGTTTTTCAGGTATCCCAATGTCAACATCACAAACTTCACCACCAGCTGGAAAGATGGCATGGCCTTCAATGCTCTCATACACAAACACCGGTAAGGAGAGATGAATGGCCAAATCCACTCTCACCAGCTCTGAAATGTAAACACACAGAAGACCCATCTGCTTAGTGTCTCTCCTCCTCATTCTCAAGCTCATTTTCTCACTGTTGTTTTTTCTCTTTTGTTTTCTCACTCTCTCCATCTTTCTCTTTTAGGCCAGATCTGGTTGAGTATAACAGCCTGAAAAGGTCCAACCCGACCCACAACCTCCAGAATGCCTTTAATGTAGCAGAGCAGAAGCTTGGCGTGACCAAACTGTTGGACCCAGAAGGCGAGTGACTGATGGAGGCTGTGCCTTCATGTAGAACTAAATGTTTATGAGCTTTAAAGCCCGGTGGAAAAAAAAGGACCTTGGGACCAGAGATGTCTTTGGCTTGGCTGTGACTGACTTATGTGCCGTTTTGTTTTGTAGATGTGTTCACAGAGAACCCAGATGAGAAGTCCATCATCACATACGTCGTGGCATTTTACCACTACTTCTCGAAGATGAAGCAGCTCGCTGTCGAGGGCAAGAGAGTTGGAAAGGTGAGGTGTAAAAGATGGCGCAGACTAATGCACTCATGCGTTAACTTTGTGGTGTATGCCTCTCTCAAATTTCTTTGACTTCCTTCTTCAGGTTTTGGATCACGCCATTGAGACAGAGAAGATGATTGATAAATACGAGACGCTGGCATCAGACCTGCTGACGTGGATCGAGCAGACCATCATCGTGCTGAACAACCGGAAACTTGCCAACTCTCTGACTGGAGTTCAGCAGCAGCTTCAGGCCTTCAACACCTACCGCACAGTAGAGAAGCCACCCAAGTGAGTTGAGCCAAGACACCTTTCAATAACATGTTTTCTGCTTCTATTCTAATCTGTTTTCTTTGACCAGTGTTTGCAATCTTCAAGAGAAAAATGAAACAAATGACTTACCTTTACAATGATTTGCATTGAGCAAATTTCATAAAATATCATTAGTACCATAACAAACAAATAGAGAAAAACACACTTAACACCACATTTCAACAAGCCCGTTGAGCAATTAGAATAATGTTTTCTGTTCAATGCCAAACAGTGCCATACCTGCCTTAAATATACAGCTTAAGTGTACATTTATGTGGGACTTGTGTTTGTTTTATTTTCAGGTTCCAGGAGAAGGGAAACCTTGAGGTGCTGCTGTTCACCATCCAGAGTCGTATGAGGGCCAACAATCAGAGGGTGTACACGCCTAAAGAGGGAGCCCTGGTTGCAGATATCAACAGGGTGAGAAGGAGACTCACGGGTCAAATAAGACAGAGTAAAGCAACAAATCATCATATTTGAGAAGCTGGAACTAGAGTATTCTTTTTTTTTTTCCTAAACAGACTAAGGATTAATCAACTAACTGATTACTGGACTAATCGTTTTATTTGTACTTTTAATAACAAAAATCTTTGAATTTGAAGGTTTTCATGTGAAGACTGTCTCTCTGTGGTTTGAAGCTCAGGCTTTTATTTCAGCTAGATGGGCAAAAATTCATTTATTTAGAGAGCACAATCCTGAGGCAACAATTAAAAGACAAATAGATTGAATTATACTGACAATACTGGCGTGAAATTCAGTAAACTGTACAAAAAAAAGCCATCTCTTGAGGAAAATGATGGTCTGACAGCATTGCAGATACAAGAAAATAAAAGTACATCTACAAAAAATAAACATGCCACTAGCACAAATATAGTTAAAAAATTAGAAATATATTTTAGAAATAAAATTTGTTGATTAATCCAATAGGAGATTGACAGAATTTTGATTATTAATAAATCATTTAAGTATTTTATCATGATAAAAACAAATTTTCTTGTTCTAGGTCTGCTTTTTATAATGTGAGAATGTGCTACTTTTCTGTTTTAAATGTAATTTATGAGAGTTTTTAACTATAAGTTGGACCAAAGAAGACACCTGAAGACAGCACCTTGGACTCCAAAGTTATGATTTGTTTGACATCTCAGAGGCCAAATGATTAACTGAAAAAAATAATTAAAAGAATAATCAGATTAATTAATAACCGTTAGATGGATCCTAATTGTGATGTCCTTATGGTAGGGTAATGCACTGGATTCCTACAGTATACCGTTTGCTCAGTTGTATCAGCAAGCAAGTAGCAAACAACCCTACAGTGTACTTGAACACAACACGTAATGCATACCAACTTCAGGACTTGTTCTGTAGTTGATCTCTGAGACATTTGTGGATGGGATCAAGCAAAGAAATTTGAAATGGAAAGTATCACATTGCTGTTAGGCAGCCCAAACCCTCAAACGCATCTCATCATCTGTTTTAGGCCTGGGAACGCCTGGAGAGGGCGGAGCATGAGCGGGAGCGCGTCCTGAGAGATGAGCTGATCAGACAGGAGAAGCTGGAACAGATGGCGAGAAGATTTGACAGAAAGGCTGCCATGAGGGAGACCTGGCTCCAGGAGAACCAGAGGCTAGTGGCTCAGGTATAACATCAAAACTGAAACATAAAACCATGGACCTTATATGATGTTTCTATCTGGTATTTGTTCTGAGGAGTGAAAAGGATCTTGATTTCAGGTAGACTGCTAATTTTATAAAAGTACATGTATAACAGTGCAGTATTTACATGAATTTAAAGACACTACTGTTTACAAGAGATAAATAGTAGAAAGAGGTTGCCAGTTGCAAGTAAAACTTTGCAACTTTCTCATTACAAAAAGTTAAAAGAAGAAGTGAAGCATTTATCTGTTTGTTAACAGAAAGGCATATGTTAAAACCGGTGACAGAAATGTTTACATTCATTATGATTTTTACACACATGGATGCATGCATGCAGATGACTGATAGACCGCCCTGTCAATAGTTTCACACCATTCCACTGACCTACAGGTGGCAGTGATGAGCCAACATATGGTGCAGTGTGCCAACAAAGGTACACTGACAAGGCCTACAAGCTACTAAACATAGATGTGAACAATTCAGGATTTAAATTATTAAAAAATCTGTTTTTGTGAATGTTTTGAGGAAGAAAATGTGTTCCAAAGTTTCATACAGCTCAAAGATACACACAATATGCTTTAGTGAGAAACACTGAATGTAAACCTAACCTGTGTTTCTTTACACAAAAAGTTGCAACGCCTCACACAAAAAATACTCCACTAGAAGTATAAGTGCATTCAATAAAGTCTTATTAGCAAAATATACATATGTTCTCAAAGTATGAAAGGTATAAGTGGTCTGCTGTGCTTTCCAGTTTTGTGATCTCTGCTCTCCTCTCCTCAGGATAACTTTGGTTACGACCTGCCGGCAGTGGAGGCAGCAAAGAAGAAACATGATGCCATCGAGACGGACATTGCCGCGTATGAGGAACGCGTTCAGGCCTTGGTGGACCTCTCAAAGGAGCTGGAGTCTGAACGATACCATGACGCCAAACGGATTGACGTACGGAAGGACAACATCCTGCGCCTGTGGGACTACTTGCAGGAGCTGCTGAAGGCTCGTAGGGGTCGTCTGGATAAGAACTTGACCCTGCAAAGGATCTTCCAGGAGATGCTATACATCATCAACTGGATGGATGACATGAAGGTTTGAGCACCAGTAGGAATATTCATCTTCTAAAAAGACATATCTTCTCAACCCTAAACTGAGATTGCTGCCTTCTCTCTTTAGGCCCGACTTCTGTCTCCTGACTTTGGGAAACACTTGTTGGAAGTGGAAGACCTGCTCCAGAAACACGCTTTGCTAGAGAACGACATCGCTCTGCAAGCAGAGAGAGTACAGAACGCCAGTGCTGCTGCTCTCAAGTTTGCCAATGGAGACAGTAAGTGCAAAGGCTCATCGTGGCCCTTGTTCCTGGTTTGAGTAGTCCAAAGATACTTAAAGTTATCATCAAATGTATAATCTGGTTTCATTTTAAACAACCTACTAAATAGGGCTTATCTTCATCGCGATATTAACATAATGATATCGCAAAAGAGTCCTTGAACTGCGATAATTTCACGTTCAACGCATTTACTTTAATTGCCCCCTGGGGACTAATAAAGTTTTTTGAATTGAATTGAACTGGACGGAGGAGTTCAAAAAAAGCTAGCGTTAGCCACCGCAAAAAAAAAAGTTAACGTCGAGATCAGTAGCAACAAACCAGTCCAGCAGACATCCACTCCTCAGAGTTTTGCAAGCACCTTTTGACAAAACAAAAACATTCAAGCGCTACAAAGAAATAACGGAGGCCGTCGCACGTTATTTGGTAAAGGATACGATGGCCGTGAACACCGTGAGTAAAGAGGACTTTGTAAGTCTGATAAACAATTTGGACCGAAGATCCCAGATTCCATCACGGACTTATTTTTCCCAAGTCGCCATTTTAAAAGTGTACGATACGTGCCTGAACACATTTAATTTAATGAACTGCTAATGGACAAAAACTGGTGTTATTTATTGGTCAGATTTGTCGTTTAAGTCAGATGCACTTTTTCAATAAAACTGGCTTGTTAGCATGTAAATAACCCTTTTCATTTTCTTTACTCAGTGTTCCTTCACTCTTCACCTGTCAACAGAGCAAACCTAAAGCAGAAATACATTTAATCTAAACTTCAACATTTGTTTATATATGGCGAATCATATCGCCATCGCAATATTTGAATGTGTTATCACATATCTTAAGTTTTCCTGATATCGTGCAGCCCTACTGCTAAATATAACAAACTTGTACGAGATTCACATTAGCTTAGTTGTTACCAGCTGTGACAAGGTTTGTGTTTTTTAGTAAGTAAAAAAAGTGAAATGAGTAAAATTATTATTTTTATTTTTTTCCTCAGGCTATAAGCCATGTGATCCCCAAGTGATCCGTGACAGGGTTCAGCACCTGGACTTATGCTACCAGGAGCTTTGTGCCTTGGCGGCCCAACGAAAGGCTCGCTTGGAACAGTCCCGCCGCTTCTGGAACTTCCTGTGGGAGGTGGCGGAGCTGGAGAGCTGGATTAGAGAGAAGGAGCACATCTTCTCCTCCTTGGATTATGGCAAGGACCTAACGAGCGTGCTGGTGCTCCAGAGCAAACACAGCGCCTTTGAAGACGAACTTGGAGCCCGCCGTGCCAACCTTGAGCAGGTTTTGACTGAGGGAGAGAAGATAATCCAGGCCAAGCACTTTGACTCCCCGAAGGTTCAAGAATGCATGGACGACATCCGGAGGCAATGGCAGCAGCTGGAGGAGCTGGCTGCGTTTCGGAAACAGAACCTGGAAGACACACAGAAGTTCTTCCAGTTTCAGGGAGATGCTGATGATCTCAAGGCCTGGCTGCAGGATGCTAAGAGGCAGATGAGCGGCGATGACGTGGGCCACGACGAGTACACTACCGAGCGGCTACTGAAAAAGCACAACAACCTGAAGAATGAAGCCATCAAGAATGGAGCCACCATAGATGCACTGTCTAAACAGGCCAATGCGCTGCCAGAGGAGCTGCAAAACACCCCAGATATCCAGAGACGTCTAAAAGACATCAAGGACCTGTACATGGAGCTCATGTCTCTGGCTGACCTGAGACAGAAAAGGCTGGAAGACACTATGGCCCTGTACACCATCTTCAGTGAGACTGACGCCTGTGAGCTCTGGATGGGCCAGAAGGAAACGTGGCTGGTGGATTTAGAGGTGCCTGAGAAGCTGGAGGACCTGGAAGTAGTACAGAATAGGTACACAAATTAAATTATTATGCAGTTCTGAAAAGATTTTGTGCATGTTACGATTTAATATTGTAATTCACAAAAATCTGGAAATGACTGTTCAACCAAAGTCATCTTCAAAAGACAAAAACAAATGTGTTTTGACAAATAACTTACTTGATTCTCCCTGAAGTTTAATACATTTTTCCACGTGTCTCTGCATCATGTACATCATGCTCTTTATTTTAACTAACGCTTTTGTTGTTTTCAGGTTGAGCATTCTAGCTCAAGATATGGCAAATGTGCAGTCAAGAGTGGATGACGTCAACAAAGCTGTTAAACAGCTTGAGGACAGCAGACACCCTCGCACTAAAGAGGTCAAAGAGTGTCAGACGCGACTGAATAAGAGGTGCTCTGAATAAATTATCTATTTACCATATGTGTCGTGAATCTGTCTACTTGGGCATCAACATTTCTAATTAATCTTTCAGTGTTTTACCTGAAATAATATAACAACAAGATTTGTATCTTCGTGTATTCTCTCTTCTCAGTGCATATAGTAAAAGATTAATTTGCAGCTCTAGAATTTCCCAATGATTTCCAAGACTTTTCGTGTTGAAGGTATAATGGAGACAGTTTTCAGTTGGTGTACACTTCCGATTATTTTGAGCTGACTGCTATTTCAGGTGGTGCACAGCAGATCAGCTATACGGGCAGAAACGTGAAATTAGTTTATAGTAAAGCATATTATTCACCATTTTCCAATATTAGCTGAATTAAATAATCCATTATTTGAATATATTAACTTGAAATTACATTGAATGAAACAGCTTGCTTAACCTCCCTTCATCTTAGGATGACATTAAAGTGATTCAAATATTCATTAAATAATTATCTTTCAGGTGGGAGGCCTTCAAGGCCATGGTGGAGGACAAGAAGAAGAAAGTGGATTCTGCTGTCAGTCTGCACAACTACGGGCTGGAGTGCGACGAGACAGATGCCTGGATTAGAGACAAAACACGGGTGATCGAGTCCACGCAGGATTTGGGCAATGACCTGGCAGCCGTCATGACCATCCAGAGGAAACTGTTTGGCATAGAGAGAGATTTGGCTGCCATCGACAACAAGCTTACCTTCCTGAGGAAAGAGGCGGACCAGCTGGCTAAGGACCATCCGGAGAATGCCGGTGACATCTTGGCCCGCATGGGGGAGCTGGACACAGTCTGGGACACGCTACGAAAGACCTTGAAAGATAGAGAGGACTCTTTGGGCGAAGTCAGCAAGTTACAGACCTTCCTTCAAGACATGGATGATTTCCAGTCCTGGCTTTTCAAGACCCAGAAGGCTGTGGCCTCGGAGGAAATACCCGCAACGCTGCCAGAGGCAGAGGAGCAGCTCAGCCTTCATGACGCAGTGCGTGAAGACATAAACAACCACGAGGAGGACTATCACCGCGTGAGGGACACCGGTGCCCAGGTCATCCAGGGTCAGGAGGACGATCCTCAGTACCAGCAGCTGGAGCAGAGGCTGAAGGGGTTGGACCGTGGTTGGTACGAGCTGCAGAAGATGTGGGATAGCCGTAAGACTTTCTTGGACCAGAGTCTGGGCTTCCAGCAGTTCATGAGGGATGGGAAGGCTGTGGAGGCCATCCTCAACAACCAGGTACTGTACGGCATGTGTATGTGGACTAGGACGATGTAAATCGAGAGTATGACGTGTCTGTCTTGTGGAAGAGTCATCAGCTTCCACAGTGTAAGCTTTTTAATGATGGGTTTTAGTGATGCTACAGGTGCTTAAAAGAATGTGGTATGGAAGAATGCAGTGCGGTCAGTTAACACACAGCATATTTGTCAGATAATGTAGTCAGTTGGTTGTGTGTCTCGAGAGTCTTCTTTCCTTTCTGTGTTTATTTTTTCTTCGCCTTCTTGCAGGAGTACACCTTGGCCCACATAGACAAGCCTGACACCCTGGCTGGAGCGGAGCAAGCTTTGAAGAAGCATGAGGACTTTGTGAGCACCATGGAGGCCAACGAGGACAAGATTGACGGTGCTCTGAAGGGCGGTCAGCAGCTGGTGGACAGTAACAACTTGTATTCTGGAAAGGTTCAGGACAAAATGGAATCAGTTCGAGACAGGTCAGTCGTTATGATTTTTGATCAATATGATTTCAGTTGAGTGTTGAGAGAAGAGGTATAGCACATAATTATTATGATAGTGTACTTGCTGTTATTTTGTACTGCAAGATTTCAACCAGATTTGCTAATAGTCATGAACAGATTACAGTCTTTTATCTCTCTTTCTTTCCCACAATCATGGTCGTTTATCACACTGAAAACCTGAATACTCCTTTTTTATTCTGAGACTCTGCATTTATCAAGTGACTTCAGTCCTACTTACAGCAAAGTTTTTACAGCAAACAACAACTCTTAGGTGATCGAATGATTAATCACTTAAGCTCTCAGATAGAAGGAATAGCCAATCAGTGACAAAGATTTGCCCAGCATTTGCTCATTCTTTAGGAAAATTCTTCATATTTTACTAAGTGGTGTGTTATTCTGCCAAAAAACATAATCTATCTGATGTATTAGATACAATCTAATATATTTAAATAAGGATTATTATTCCAAACTGACTGAAATAAAACCAAATATAAAACAAAACTGGGGCTGGGCAGAAATTTTGTCTTTGTTGCCAAAGTACATCAGATAAAACATGTAAAAAGGAGAATGTAATATCATCTTGACAAGTACAGAGGATGAAGACCTATTGGAAGTGATCGAAAACAAAATTAATGCCTGGCAGATCTATTCTTCCTGTCTGCACTCTGGACAAATCCCAAAAGATTTAAGACTTAAGAGTCTGCAGCCACACTAGCAGTTCTGTGAGGCTGTACTTACACACAGTGGCACACTGAGCTAAATGCTAATGTCTGCATGTCTGCACCATGTTTTTTGACCATCTTATTTTGATATGTTAGCATGCTAACATTTGCACATTTAACAATGGGAATGATTTGCAGATATTTGCTCATAAATGACAGCATTGGACAAGTTAAAGTTTTGACCTGATGATGATGGTACATAAAAAGTTAAGGTTTGTTATCCCTTGTGTTGTTACAATTTCATCCTTTGTGATGAATAGTTGTTGAGACATTTTGTTAAAAATAAACGCCAGATAAAAAGTCAGGGGATCAATAGAGTCATTAGGATGTATCCTGAATATTTCCGATCTTGCATACATTTAGCAAACCTCGTGAATTTATCTCATAATTGTTGAATTATTTCAGTCTGGACCAAAGTGATGGACTCTTAACCAACCTCTGGATTTCTACTTTTTTCATCATTTGAGTTTCACTTTCAGCAGTTTGATAAATAGTGTTTGTTCCACGATCTGATGTAGAAAAAGAGATCTCTTCAGTCTAGCTCATTCTTCACAGTCTCAACCAGCTCTGCAGTGAAACAGCTTTCTTATCACTGTATCGTTACTGTCAACAAGAGGCAGTAAAGAGGGTATAGGAGCTTTTCCCATTACCTCCCACAATTCAGCTCAGTAGACAGGCTCCCACCATAATGGATATTGATCTTTAAGTGAGAGCTGTTCTTCACGGTGTAGCAGAGAAACAGATGACTCTTTTGGGTTACTGTGTCGGGTGTTTTTCTGTGTGTTCTCTCTTGGCCTTTCCATGATACGTCCCATTATGTCACAGCGAGAGGTGTTGAATGAGAAGATGGAGAAAGACAGAGGAGTTTTAATGTATTTTTCCTTATTTCATGTTTGAACTGCAGGAGTAACAAAAATAACCGACGAGCCCAGGAGGTGTCAGAAAAGCTCAGAGACAACCGAGACCTGCAGCACTTCCTGCAAAACACTCAGGACGTGAGTTCACCGTCAGTTTAATGTATATGCAATCATTGGGTAACATCAGTTAGTAGATTAATTATTAGCTTAATTGTCCCTTACTGAGATGTTTTTTCCTATTTTTATTTGATTCTTGTAGACAATTTGCCATACACACTCTGCTTTGTCTGTTATAACACAGTGGTACTTGATGAGGGTTTCTTAGATTAAATTTGAATCTTCCTTATTTGGGTTAGGGGTCCCATTTGGCTAATTGGTAAATGCTCTGTTTTCAAAAGATAAAGAATTAAATCCTGCTCAGAGAAAGTCAGCTCTGCACAAATTTAAAATGCTGATGTTTCCATGACTTTCCCAAGTTTTGTAACCCTGTGTGCTTGAGTCTTAGTTGTTGATTTGAATCTTTTTTTTTTTTGGGCTAATCCTCAATATTCATTCTTCCTCTTCATACTCTGTACTTTAGCTGACTCTGTGGATCAATGAAAAGATGCTGACAGCTCAGGACACGTCGTACGATGAGGCCCGGAACCTCCACAGCAAATGGCTGAAGCATCAGGCCTTCATGGCTGAGCTGGCCTCCAACAAGGACTGGCTCAACAAAGTAGACCAGGTTGGTAACGCTGCATATGTGACATGTATTTCAGGTGTTAGAGAAGGGTATAGGAGTATCTTAATAACAAAACCCATGATCACAAATTGGTCTTTAGAGTGTGTTTAGTTTCCGTAAGGAGTTTGATGAGATTCTTCATTTTGGATTGGGTTGCTGAAAAGTAAGCATGTCTTAGGCTTGTCTTTGTGAACACATAGCAATCTTTGGAAAATATAAACAAAGGTTTTTCCCAAATGACATCCAAACACACACCTCTGACCGGCGATGATCCACAGTTCAAGATCCACAGTATTTTAACATATAAATTTACTTAAATACAAACATAAACGTTTTGACAGATGTTTGCCATATAATAAGAGATACGTAAACAATTAAAAAAAGGATACAGGTTAACTTCTTATTGCCGTGCCTTTAAAAGATTCTGTATTAAGTATTCATAATTATTGATCAAGTGAGGGTGTTTGTTGTCTTCAATTTAAACAAATGTTGCAGTTGTGAATCTCATTTACCTTTACTGACTGATCCCTCTTCTGTTATTTTTATAAATCAATTGACATTTTCTCTTCTGTCTCTTCGGGTGCAGGAGGGTCACGAGCTCATGCAGTCCAAGCCTGAGTTCGAGCCCATCGTGAAAGAGCGTCTGGCCAAACTCCACGAGCTGTGGGACCAGCTGGAGTCCACCACCCAAGAGAAAGCCCGGCTGCTGTTTGACGCCAACCGCTCTGAGCTTTTCGACCAGAGTCTGGCTGATATGAGGAAGTGGCTCAGTGAGCTGCAGCAACAGCTGCAGAGCGGAGACGAAGACGTGAAAGATCTGACTAATGCCAACATCCTGCTTAAGAAGCATCAGGTCTGTGTCTTTGTAGCCTACACTGTATATACACTTAAGATTTGTGTGCTTATTGTGTCTGCAATTCCTCTGGATAAAATAAACAAAACAAAAAACAAAGCACTTCTTCCATCATATGTAGTTAAATCTCACCATGGGAGTAAATACATTATAGCTTTGACTTTAGATTATGAGCTTCTGAGGATTATCTTCATGCGAGTGAGCATCTGTCGCATATGTATTTGTATTTACTGCTGTTATACACAACAAACAAAACCCTTGTAAGTCTAAATCTTGGTGGGGAAAAAGCATTATGTTTCTTGGAAAGAATAACAAATTCTTACTTGAAGGTACAACTCTGTGTGAGTATAAGAATAACAAGAACACCATTTTCTACATTACATTAAGAGTCAGTGTTGTGTTGATAAAAGTTTCATGATATCGTAGCTGAAAACACTGGCTAAGCACAGTTTCACACATAAACGGCGAAAGACAAATTAACTTTTGGTGGGTTTACCCCCCACTACATCCTGATTAGGCTCTTGAAAGGCTATTCATCTTTTTCTTCTGCCCGTGCCAGATGACAGAGAATCAGGTGCGTGACCGCGCACGGGAGCTGGAGGAGCTCCAGGAGGCCGTCAGGAAGCACGGCGGAGGCAGGGAGGACCAGCCGGAGCTAGAGGCCGAGCAGCAGGCCCTGCAGAGGGATTTCCAGCAGCTCCTCACTCCACTGGCCCAGCGCAAGGGCAAGGTGGAGGCCGCCAAGGCTGTCCATCAGTTCTACAGAGACCTGGCTGACGAGCTTGTACGCATGGATCCAATTTCACAGCAGAATTAAAATGTCGAAACTCCCTGCCCTCTCAAAATGATTGATAGCACACAATTAGAATAAAGAACATTTGTGGGATTATTAAAGGAGCTGGATTAATGTTGGCTTTTGAATGACAGCAAGATAACACCTTTTGGGACTTTAGAATATTTTAGAAATGTTGAAGCCTGAACTTCAGAAGATGTTTTTATCCCCCCAAATGATAACTTATTCATTTGGAAATGAATTTTTTTTATGACAGTATGTACACTTAGTATGCAAGATAGTAAGACCACCAGCTCTCTCCATGAAATTGACTCTTCAGGTGAATCTGGGTGAAAAGCTTTAATCCTTTATTGGTTTCACTGACTCAATCCACTTTAATCAGCTGGAGGAGAGAGCTTAAAGAAGGATTTTGACTGTTTGAGATGTTGGAGACATTTTGTAAAAGGGGTAAAATTGAGTGTAAAAGAGATGGTCTTAATATTTTTTATACTCTGAGTACATCTGATATCTGTAAAACTATTTCTCAAAAGAAACAAGTTGCCACTATTTTCTCTTTTCATAATCACAATCTTTTGTTTCTTCTTCAGCTCTGGATTGAGGAGAGGATTCCCCTGGCAACGTCACAAGAACATGGCCACAATCTTCAGACTGTGCAAATGCTGCTGAAGAAGAACCAGGTGAGGGACCCGTCTGTGGTTTGCTGTACAGGAAATGGCAACTTTCAGTGTTCTGATCAAGGTCTATAAAATCCCCCTCACATTTTCTGGGAGCCTAATCGCTCTTTTTTTAATTTAATTTAATTTTTTTTTAACACTAATAGTACAAAACTGACAAGACTAATTTTACTGTTATATTTTTCAAAGAAAGCAGCAAATGCTCTAACTTGCTTGAAAAACAGTTGAAATTATTCATGTATTATCAGAGAGATTGCAGGTTATTTCACGGTCAGTGTTAGTTCAATTTATGTTTTCCTATGTTGCAAAAATAATATATATTTTGATGTATATTTTACATGTTGATAGAAAACAGTTGCACAGGGGGTTTAGAGCCACTTGGACACTATCACATTGGCAGTGTGGTAATGCCGTACCTTCACTGCAATCTTCTCTGTTTATCAGACATTGCAGAGGGAGATCGAGGGCCACCAACCTCGCGTCGATGAAGTACTAGAACGAGGGAGGAGGATGGCGGCAGCCGCCAGCGCAGAGGGCAGACCGGAGGCAGAGCGGATTACCGACCAGCTGAAGGAGCTGGAGGAGGCGTGGGCCCGGCTGCAGGACGAGATGGCCAAGCGCAGGGAGAGGCTGAACGGCTCCAACTTGGCCCAGCAGTACTACAACGACGCAGATGAGGCTGAAGCCTGGATAGGCGAGCAGGAGCTTTACATGATTGCTGATGAAAAGGCCAAGGTGAGCGGCGGAGCCAATGCCGCACGTGACAGACAAAGAGGCAGGCTGATTAACCGGCCGCCGATGTGTGAAACAGACAGATCTTACTGTCTAAATCAAAACAAGGCATATCATGTGCAAATAACAAGTGGCACTGCATGCATTAATGTGATTACATGGTTGGGGGTTTCTACAGCTAGGTTGACATGCTTTTTATGAGTGGCACCCTCCACTGAGAGCTCATTTGGAGAGTGTTGTTTTGCTTTTATGTGTAGTTTTCCGGTTTCTTTTTTTTCCTTCTGCCCTTTCCTGATTCTTCCTGATTCTCCTCTTCTTCCATGCCTACAGGATGAGCAGAGTGCCATGCTGATGCTGAAGCGCCACATGATCCTTAAGCAAGCCGTGGACGACTACACTGACTCCATTCAGAAGCTGGCCGACCGTGCCCAAAAAATGTTTGCTGAGGACCATCCCGAGGGGTTTGTGCTTTAATGACTCGATGAACATGCAGAAAAAAAACCCCCGGAAACATCTGAACTTCTTGTTAGGATGCTAATTCACTCGTGTCGATCCAGTCAGTCATGGTTTAGGATGATAAGAGAGACAAGCATGTAAAATGTGATATTTTCTGTATCCCAATCACAAGCGTCATCTAAAGTAAACCTAAATCCAGTCTCATTGCCCTTTCCTCATTTTCCCCATCCTCTCTGTGGATTTCATTTGCAGTGAGGAGATCATCAGGCGACAGGGCCAGGTGGATAAGCAATACGCGGGGCTGAAGGAGCTAGCGGAGGACCGCAGGAAGAAGCTGGACCACACCTACCACCACTTCCTGCTGGGTCGAGAGGTGGAGGACCTGGAACACTGGATCGCAGAGAGAGATGTGGTGGCTTCCTCTCAGGAGATGGGCCAGGACCTGGACCACGTCACGGTATTTTTCTCGCAGACACATGCACGCACGTGCGATCGTACCTTGTAAGATTAACATTATAGCACATATGGAGATATCGAGAGTGACCACAAAGTCAAATTCTCTAGACCAACAGCAAACCTGTTAAAATGTATTTCTTATCCATTTTATTGGTTTCATTGCCTCACTTTTATTTAGTATAGACTCATAGTTACATAACCAATTTAATTTACTCCAATACAATGCCATACAAAAAAATCTGAAAAACATTTCTTTCTTTTCCCTTCAGCTTCTGAGGGATAAGTTTAGAGAGTTTGCACGGGAGACGGAGATGGCGGGTCAGGAGCGAGTGGACATGGTCAACCAGACGATAGACGAGCTAATCGAATCTGGACACACTGAGGCAGCCACCATGGCAGAGTGGAAGGACGGCATCAATGAGAGCTGGGCTGATCTGCTGGAGCTCATCGACACTCGCACTCAGCTGCTCACAACATCTTACGAACTGCTCAAGTAAGGAAAACAGTATTGATGTACCAGACCAGGAGCAGAACAATGGACAGTTATCTGGATTGATGCCATTAAGATTTCATGTCTAATCCTGTAAGGCAGCATAACGTGTCCAGACAAGTTAGAATGATATTGACGTCTGGGGCGACTAATGACATCAAATCAGAACACATCTGAGTGCAATAACAGTGTCACAAAGAATTCAACCTAAACATGACACCTTTACATTGATTGCTGTCGGCTGAATGATAAATATGATGATAAAACACACACAGCCAAAGAGACTGATAGTTTGACCCCCTTTTTTAAGGTACTTTGATGATGGGAAAGAGCTTGTGGCTCAGATCCACGAGAAGCTAAAAGAGCTGCCTGAAGATGTGGGAGAGGACTTCAGCAAAGCCGAATCCTTCCACAGAATGCACGCTGCCTTTGAGAGAGACATCACCACTCTAGGCAAACAGGTACAAGACGCGGGATCAGCCCGCATGCTCCGAGGTAAACACAGCAGGCAGCGGCCAAGAGGCAAACTTTGATGATTCATATCTAGAGGCAGAAAGTGCTGCCATATGTATGGAACAGTGAAAAGTTTTCTCAAAGGGTGAAAACCCAGTAAAAACTTACTATCAGCCTCTTAATCCCCTTGTTCTGGGATGATAAGATTTTTTAAAAAAAATCTGCATCAGTCAATATTTTAATACTAATAATAGGTCTGATTGATATATGTAATGTGAATGTGAATCAATCCTGAACCCACAGAGAACTGTCACCCCACTTTGCTTTTTCCCCTCAGCTACATGGAGCATTTTAGCATCTTACAGCTAATTGTTTTGGTTTTATGGCCCTCAATTATAGAATCATTAACAAAGCAACAAATTTGTGAAAGAACAAGAAAATAAAGGAAGAAGTACAAGGAGTATAACATAGTAACATAAATAGCATAGTGTGTAACACTCATACATCCATTGACAGCTTTAAAGTTCCGGTTCACTCTTACTGCTCTAATCAATCTTGTAGAATTGAATACAACCTTATTGTGTAGTTCAGTATAAAAGCTCTAATAAAACTACCTGCCCAACACCAAGTGGCTTTAGCAGCTAAAGAGTCAGATATTTTCCTCAGAGTTGGAGAAAAAACAGCCGAAAGGAGAGCTAGAGTTATTTTTTCTTCTACTTTCATTGACATTGACATTCAACACGGGTCCAATATGTCCCAAAGTAATTAAAAAAAAATCAATAAATACTGCGTTTGTTAAATTTAAACATGAGCATAGTTAGCTAAGCATTTGGAATAGTAACCACATCAATTTTTTATGCGGACTGTCAAACTGTCATAACCTCAGTGCCCAGATGATGTACAAAATATTCCCTTGCCGTTAAAATACTTGTTAATCAGAGAGTTCATCTTATGATCTCATGATGTAAGTCCTAAAGGCATGTTTTAAGAATTTAAAAATTACCTAGTTAAAGATTCACCTTCTCCTTCAGTGGTAAAACCAGAATATATGAATGCATTATTTATTTCAAAGTTAAAATACCAGACATCTAGATCACTTTAGTGTAAAGTCTGTTCTCAATTGTATGTGCACTTCAGAAATTTCCATGTGTATCACTCATCACGTAAGATGCACATTGGACCATGATTGACTTTTTAAACAAAATCACGCTCATTCTGATTTAAGATGAGCCCAGACAAACGATCCTCGGAGATTAAAATGTTTAATTCACGTCAACAATTTGACTCTCGATTCTCCTCCCTCCAGGTCCGACAGTTCCAGGAGACGGCTTCACGTCTCCATGCCCAGTATGCAGGGCCCAGAGCGGACAGCATCAAGGCCACAGAGCGAGAGGTGGTGGAGGCCTGGAAGGGCCTGCTGGACGCTTGCGACGGCCGCAGGGCACAACTGGTGGACACTGCAGAGAAGTTCCGCTTTTTCACCATGGTGCGAGACCTGATGGCCTGGATGGACAGCATCATCCAGCAGATAGAGACTCAGGAGAAACCCAGGTGAGCACGCCCTGGACAAGGACCTCTCAGTTAAATTAGATCCCTTCATTAAATTCAATCTTAATACTGATATTGATTTCTGCAAATTCCAAACTTTTTTCAAAAGGGACGTCTGATTCAAGCTGAAACCTTGCCCTTTGAGTATTAGGTTTAAGAAGGTTTAAAAAGACCCAAAAATGGAGGCCCACTGAATTAAATCAGTAAATACAGGGAGTAAAGGGACGGAGAAGAAAAAAATGATGGTCGATGGAAACAGAATAATGATATCTGCTAAGCAATAAGATGACTCAAATAAGTTCATTTAAAAATGATAGATGAAAAAAATCAGAGAAATCTTATAAAGATTCAACAAAAATGAAACCTTTGTCCTTTGAATGTTTGAGTTTGAGTAGTCAATAAAAGTTTGGACATTCATGTTTTTTTTTCTCATGTTAAGTTCACTGTCCTTTAACTACAATATGTATTAGATAAAGTACACTGTAAACTTGTCGTAGCCTGGTCGTGCAGTTCCGGTCCCTACCAACAGAGGTAGATAAACTTCTTGGATTACCTGTGATCACTTCACATCCCTCCCTGTCCTACATTAGGGATGTCTCATCCGTGGAGCTCCTGCAGAAGTACCACCAGGGGATCCGCTCAGAGATTGAAGCCCGGGGAGCGAAATTCACTGACTGCATAGACCTCGGCAAGGCCCTGCTGACCCGCAAGCACCGAGACTCTGCTGAGGTAAGGCCTCAGCAGCAAAGACCGCTTCTTTTCATCCTCAGCTGGGCCTCAGATCGCTGCTTTCATTAGATTTAATTACTTTTCTGGGAGTGATTGTTCTTGTCTGGCACAATGGAACCAATTGGATCACCACGAAAGGAAAAAATTCCGCTCATCACGCTCTCATCAGGGAGGCTATAAAGCAAGCACTAATTAGAAACAGAAAAGCCAAAAGAATTTAAATAAGCAGTTGACCCAGGCCTGAATTTAACGTGTGGGTAATTACTTCACAATACTAATTCTTAGAAGATAATAGCCGGACTTGGGGCTGAGTTGTTTAATAGTGCTGACATGTAACTGCGACTGTATGACTGCTCGTGGCAGATCAAGGAGAAGCTGGTGCAGCTGAAGGAGAAAAGGAAGGAGATGATGTTCAAGTGGAACGACAGATGGGACAGGCTCCGACTCTGTGAGTAAAAACACACTAACGTCCAACCTGAAAACAAATCCTGTACATACGTTATTACCTTCACGAGTCGACACCAAAATCCATATGACCAACTGATGCCAAAGCTCAGTGATGATAGTGTTTCTGTGAGCTAAAACTGTGCGTGTTTTCTCTAAGACAATGTCATTCCTCCACCTAAACTTAAAAATGATATATATGTTTTCAGTATGCTTCTCTGTTTTATAAGCCTCCATATTTGGCCATTTTAAGTGTAGAGAAAATGCTGCTTTATGCAAGACAACAGAAAAAGCAGATGAATCTTCTTTAAATGTCCTTCCAAAATTTCCACATAATCCAGCCTTAATGTAAGCTAAATCTAATATTAGTCAAAGTCCCCACAATGTGACTATATGAACAGTCCAGTTCAATTAATAATAATACCCATTAAATGTTAAAGAAATTGAAGGTTGTTTGAAGATGATGTTACTGTAAGATAGACACCACATCATAAAAACTCACAATGCCGTCTTGACTGCCCGCAGTGTTGGAGGTGTGTCAGTTTGCGCGGGACGCCTCAGTGGCGGAGGCCTGGCTGGTCGCTCAGGAGCCCTACGTGACCAGTCAGGACCTGGGCTACACCGTGGACGAGGTGGAGAAACTCCTCAAGAGACACGAGGCCTTTGAGAAATCCACCGCCACCTGGGAAGAGCGCTTCTCTGCCCTGGAGCGCTTCACAACGGTGAGAAAACAAAAACGTGACTCATTACAGCTGCTGAAAATTGGATAAGTGCTGTGGTCTCATCAGAAAATATCCAACATTAAACAACAAATACTATATAATGTCGAAACTGAAGCAAATAATGGACTAGCTGCTGATTCCAGTTCACCACTGTGTTGCAGCTGGAGTTGCTGGAGCTGAGGAGGCAGCAGCAGGAAATAGAGCAGTTGATGAAAGACGAGCAGCATTCAGATAAGGACAGCAGGTACACACAAGCCCACATGCAGACCATACTGTACCCTGGACGTGCACTATTGGCCCCAAAAGAGCAGACAAACAGAAGAATTTGACAACAACCATCACTAAGGCTTTCTTACCGTCAGCACATCCAAACCAACAATGAACTGATCCTATTGATGAGTACTGTCTGTGTAAAGCCTGGCTTACTCCTCTGTGGCACAGACCTACATTGCTTTCTAAAAACTATTAAAAATAAAAAATGAACGAGCCGCTCTGTCACACTGGGTGATGTCTTCCTTCATTATGGGCATTGCGGTCTTCTTCAGTCCTACATACACTGCCAATGCTCTCTCTCTCTCTCTAATATATTTTCACACCCACACACAAACACATTGTTCTTCACCCGCTGCTCTTGAAAGCTGACCCTATGCTGCCCTGTCTCCAACAGGAGAGAAGACACCGGCTTTGTGGAAGAATCCTCACAGCTTTACACCATTGAGGAACAGACTCCGGTCAGTAGCTCCACTCACTCAGCTTCCATTCCTCTGTACTTCATCGTGCTGCCACTTCTGCTTAGGAAACTGAACCTTTTTAAAAACGAAAATCAAGGCTCTCTTCTATGCTGTTTTCTCGCAAAATCCAGTGCTTTAAAGAGGTTCTTGACCTTCTTATTCTAAAACACACTACATTTGACTCTGCTGAGAACCCTCTTTGAGCATGAAGGCACACTTCAAACATGCTGCTTGATTTATCTGTGATTTTTCTCCTGTTTTTTTTTTTCCTCCTCCTTCCTCCTCCAGTCTGGCTCTGGTGCAGTTGAGCCCAGTTCGGGTCTGCTGGAGGGGACGGCCGGTGATACCACCGTTCCCATAGAGTCAGAAATCAGAGAGAGCGCTTCTCTGGAGCTGGAGCCTTCTGTCTCAATAGTGATCCCAAAAGATCCGGAGAAGGCTGCCACCATGCCCATGGAGCCGCTCAGAGCCCAGACTGTGCTGCAGGAGGGCATGCTGAGCCGCAAACACGACATGGAGGGCTCGGGAAAGAGGGCTTCAAATAGGTAGATAAAAGCAAAAGGGCCGCTGTACGGGTTTTGCATTTTTAGCCCTTTTACTACACGTAACGTGGTCTTTACATCACTCCATTTTCCATTCCAGCCATTCACTTGGTCCCATTAATTTCTGTATGTTAGGAAAATCCATTAGCATCCTTGAAAAATGGCTCACCTTCTTTCATCCATCACAGTGAACGTCAAGCCTGCATTATTTTTCAAGTTAGCTCACATATTGCACTCAGACTTTTTCAATCAATCTGCAAAAGCAATACAACAAAAATGAATGCAGAGTTCATTTTCTCCGTGATGGATTTAACAACTCAAGCAAGTTTCAAGACTTTTCTAATATATGTTCGTATTGGAAAGAAATGAAAGGAAACCAATGGCCTTGAATTAAAATAAAACATCTAGAAATCTACAGCTACAGCATTCACGCACATGAAACATGCATGTTATGCAGCAAGAATGAAAAATAAGGCCCATCTGTGCACCAGTTAGATGTTTTCCAATATGGATATGTGCTCAGAAGAGTATTAATTATAGACTTACTCACTTATGAGTGAGAACTTGCACATGTGAATTGAATTATTATGCAAATTTTTTAGACATGCACAGTTCAACAGGGAGCTAATGAAAATCTGACACTGGAAAATGTAGCTGCCGTACATCCACAGCTTAAAAGCTCATTTAGTTTCTCTGATTTTGACTTTTGACTTTTTTTTTTTTCTGCACACAAAAAAATTAGCAACCGATTAACATTTTTAACTTCTTAGGTTAAAAGTACTTCCCTCTGTTTTAGCCCCCTGTGTGGTTTGAAGATGATGAGTAGCTTTGTTCCTGCTCCTATAAATCAATTTCTTAATTCACAAGCAACCCAGAACGTTTTGTTTCACCTCGACACCGAGTGTGCTGTCTTGACAGATGACCTTCCTGGGCTCTTCTTGATTAAATTGAATCGATTCTGCATTATTGCCAGAAATCAGCTACCTGAAGTGATCGAGTCCCTCCATTTCCTTCCTCTCCTCGTCCTCTCAGGTCGTGGAACAGCTTGTACTGCGTGCTGAAGCCCGGTCAGCTCTCAGCCTATAAGGATGCCAAGAGTTTTAGCCACGGAGTGACGTATCACGGCGAGGACCCCTTGTCCCTCAGCAATGCCAGCTGGGAGAAGCACGTCTCTAAACTGCGGTGAGAATCCTGTCAACTGTAATTCAGAATTGTCTGACTATTAAAGGACTACTTTTGTAAAGTCTTCTTACCGTGAGATAAATAAGAGGATCCGGTGTGGTTTTATGGGAGAATATGTGCCAAACTATCTCTTGTGTTTTCTGTGTTAAACAGATGAGATAACATGTTTACGCATTTTAAGCATCTTAATTACTTACACCATATTGACAAAAGTATTGGGACACACCTCTTTATTACTGAATTCAAGTGTCGTATGGGGCTGCTTATCAGGGTTTGGGCTCAGCTCCTGACTTCCACTGAAGGGAAATCTTAATGCTTCATCATACAAAGACATTTTGGACAATGCTATGCTTCCAACTTTGTAGCAGTCAGTCTGTTGAAGGCCCTTTTCCATTCCAGCATGACTGTGCCCCAGTGCACAAAGCAAAGCTCCATAAAGACATGCTTGGATGAGTTTGGTGTGGAGGAACTTGACTGGCCCACACAGAGTCCTGACCTCAACCCCATCGTGAGCCAGGCCTTTTGGTCCAACATCAGTGTCTGAGCTCACAAATGCTCTACTGCATGAATGGGCAAAAATTCCCACAGAAACACTCAAAAGTGTTGTGGAAAGGCTTCACAGAAGAGTGGAAGCTGTTTTAGTTGTGAAGCTGTCTCTGTATTTAGAATGTGATGTTATTAAAGTCCCTGTTGGTGTAATTGTGAGGTGTTCCAATACTTTTGTCCATATATTGTGGTTAGTTAAAGCTCAGCTGCTTATATTGCTGGGGAAACTAGTTTACTCTTTATTTAACTCTTATGTTAAAAACATAAAAAGTATAAAACAACAACTTTTTCCAAACACTAAAGTTCAACGTAACTTTCTTTTCCCTCTCGCAGTCTTGGCGACGGCAGTGAATATCTGTTCCAGTGTAAAGACGAGGTGAGTTCTGATCCGCCCAGACATAAACAATAAATAAGTTCTAACGGCTTCTCATGATTCACATGAGGCAGCGTGTTGTGGGCTTGTATAATCTTTGACCTTATGTAAAGCAGCGGTCACGGGGTGTAATGCTGCATACCGTTCATACATTTTTCATTTTATAAGCTGCTTCGGTCTGAAGTGTCTTTCCCTTTCTAAGTCATCCGGCAAGGTTATTTCTATAAGTAGCTGACCTTAATGAGGTTATTCATGTGTCTTTCTGTTTCACCATCAGCTAGCGAGAGATTTACCCTATAGAGCTCCTCAAGTTTTACTAAATAAATTCACTCACAGCGAGGTTCTCATCTATGTTACCCTGATTTAGCCTGACAAACAGCATATCTGAGGTTTCATCGTTAACTGCGAGGCCACGTCTACTACTTCACTACTACTTCACTTACTCGAACAGAACATGAGACAAAACCGCTCACTGCCCTTCTGGAGGTGGACTTCCCTTTGTAAGCCAGTGTGTGTGTGTGTGTGTGTGTGTGTGCGCGTACTTTTGTGTTTGATTTCAGGAGGAGGTCCAGCGTTGGAGCCAAGCCATGGAGAAGGCCGTTCAGCTCCTGCCAACGGAGGAGGCGTCGGGGCCCTCGGGGGCCAAAGCCCACACCCTGCCCGCTCCTTCCTCCTCCTCCTCCTCAGCTGCCCTGCCTGAGCCCAGCTCTGCCAAGAAAGACAAGGAGAAGAAGTTCAAGTTTGCCAAGAAGAAGTAAAAGAAGATGGGAAGGCAGGGGTTGGGGGGCTTTGAAAGAGAAAGTAGTATTTGTGTACAATCAGTCAGAGCGAGCTTTTTATCACTAATTTTTTTTTTTTTTTTACATTATTTTGCGATGCTTAAAATGAATATTATAGTTTAGGTTAAAGCCATCACTCTTTTGCCTGTATTTAAGCAAGTGTATCTTTGCTGAAGTCCACTTTTTGTTTTCCTTTGTGTTCTTTTTAACAAATGCCAAATTCAAAGCGTTGAATTAAAGCACAGGAATGCTCCTTTCACACGCAACCAAAGAATGTTTCTACAACTTTTTTTCTTTTTATCACTTTCGCTGCAAGTTTCACTTCAGTATGGCATGCTTTGATATAGCTGTGAACGATATGAACGCCTGTAATGACGATGACAGGGTGAAAAGTACCACAGAGTACTTTTACTAATCTGCCTTACACAATGGTTGTGAACTGTAATACTGTGCTGTTTGAATTTGGACTGCTGAACGCTACTCACAGAACCAGAGTGAATTTGACAGCTTTTTAGAAGCTTTGTAAATGCAGTGTAAAGACTTGGTGCAGCGCTGTATGGTGCGCATGCAGGCACACACATACACACACATACACACACCAAGTGTTAATTGCAGGCATGCAAAACTAAATCCTCTATGCACTGAGAAGAGTTTGACTGTTGAGATTTGAACTGACGACGTACAGTCAGTCAGTTCTGAATATAGATCAGTCGGGCTGAAAAGTGGCAGTAGTTATTTCTGTGAACTTGAAATATATTCAACACTTGTGTATTGAATCCTATATTTCATATCTATTCATTAACATATAAAATTACTATACAGATTATATATCTACAGATGCATGAAGTATGTTTTACATTAGTTTGATATGGTGCTATTGTGACATTCTTGAACCGTCAATCAAGACCAACTTGACCTGCCTTATTTGTCTTTAACTTTGGCTGTTTAGAAACACACACACACACACACACACACCGAGATGTATTCTGTGAGGGGTGTTTCATAGAGACAGCTCAGAAAAGCAGGCATTGCTGAGAAAGTGTGGACCCCGAAGACACCTTTAATGTTAATTCAAAGTGAATAAACATATCGTTTAAAGCAAAATGTTTACAGCGAAAGTGAGCAGAACTACTGCCGTAAACTAAAAAATTCATGTGTAGATGAAAGATACTGGGTAAATTATTTTATAGCACGGCAATAATAATTGGCATTTTTACAAACTAAACTTCTCTATCAGTATGTAATGTTAAGTAATGTAGAGGAATAACAGCCTCCATATGATGAAAATTTTGTTGAAATAGCTTGAGACTGGCACTCCGCCTCTTGCATTTTTAAGGATTTCTGGGTGTCTATTTCTTATTTTATTTAAGTGATATTTAAAGAGAGCTTTATTTTACCAATAACATTTTACCAACCAATAATCTGACTTTATGAAACATCCCTCCAGCCTCACAAACTAGAATTTTTTTTTTAAATTAATTTACCAGAAACATTGAGTGTCACATAACAGCCAACTAGAGTTTAACACCAGGTGCTCTTGTTAAAAAAAAAAAGAAAAAAATCACCTGGATCATTATTCCAAAACTTCTAAGCCAGCCAAAGTCCAGGACAAGCTGAGGGTCGGATGAATCTTGACAGCTTTTCCATACCACACGACAGGACCAGGCACAGTCTTCATCTAAGCTGAGGGTCACACAGCAGCAGCAGCAGCAGGAAGCTGAGGGAAAGTGTCTTCAATGTGAATGTAAGGGACAAAAGAAGGAAGTGAGAATTTGGTACAACTGACAGTAAAGCCATTGCAGAACAAGAAACTTTAACCGATAAACACATACAGGGAACACAGAGTGCGTACAGAAGAGCATTCATAGACATTTTGTCACCAGGATGGTGGCTCTCTCTCACACACACACAAACACACACACACACACTCCCACTGCCATCTTGCCTTGAACTGCGTGGCTCCATCCCTAACCTACAATCAAGTGACCTCAGTAACAGGATGGAATTGGGTGTAGGAAGAGAAACGAGGCTGTTCAGCTCATGAGGAAAATGTGGTAGCATCATGATGATCCAGTTTAGATTATTCACAAAGGGTCAGAATAGTTAATGAATCAGAGAGCTTCTTGCGGCGGTTTAAACAAGAAATACAGCAGAAGGCGATAAGAACATCACATCTGTCCTGCCAGTACCAGTAGTCCAGTTTAGTTAAGGGAAACTCATCACATGTATTCAGTCTTGTTTTTACTGGTCACCGTGTCGGCAGCAGTGACTCTGACACTTCCTGCTCTGTCACCTCCATCCACTTTGTTTAATCCTCCACTCCGTCCTTACCTTGCCTTTTCTGTTCAGTGGTTTTTAATCTGCATTTTGTACTCTCTAGCTATGTAAAATATCCCAAAAATGTTAACAAGAAATGTCAAATACATTTTGAGAGAATAAACTTTAAAATAAACTCTTGAAACTAAACAGCTCGGGTTGATTTATTGCCCTCTCCTTCGCTAAATTTTGAAATTCATGCGGACAAGCTGTACCTTTGCGTGTTTTTAATAAATGCTTTTAATAAATCCATGGTAATTGTTAACACGTTAAAAAAAAAAGGGTGCAATAAAATTAATTTCAAAATAAATTTATTGAGTATAAACAATTTAACAGAGGCAGGTGTGGAACAAAAGGCAGTTTTTTTTTTTACTTTGTTGAACAGTCATCCGTTAACCAAGCTAATTTCAGATAAGACGAGCTGCATATAAACATATTCAAAACAGACAAAAAAACGGTGGGATTTACATTCCAGTGGCTGTTGGTACAACAATGAATAAACAGCCTCAAGACAGCAAGGCAGCCTGCAGCTAATTAGATCTTAGCTGACAAGTAACAGGCTGAGGATGATCACTTATAGCAATACAAAGCCCTGAATAACAGTTCATTTCAATCTTAAGAAACTCAATAGGTGTATGCCTGCAGCACAGCATATTATCATTTTTCTTCCAAACAAATAAGCCAGAAGATACATGCGAGAGATACTTTCAGCTTGCTGTATTATTTTATCATTAGCCAATTTTCCAGAGCGAGGCCTTAACCGAGCCCGCCAGGACTTATTCTGCCTCCGCGTTCACCTCTTAAACACCATTCATTTACATATATACTTTTTGCCTCTTGCCACCAGCAGTAATTTCTCAGCCCGGGCTTTGACAAAACAAATTATGCCTTCCATGATCAGATATTATCATTTCACTGTAGCTCTGCTGCTGCTGCTGCAAAAAAAAAAAAAAAACAGGCTATTTACAGAACGGATGCAAGAGGAGCCATTTGCGATACAGTGGCTGTTACAACACAACCACAGAGCATCTTTAAAAAGGTAGTGACAGGGTTACTGCACACTCTCCCACTTCTAAATTATATATATATATAATTATATATATATATATACGTAATTATATCTTCCTGCCTATTTTTTCTACTTTAAGATTGCAGGTCATTTTCATTAATGAAATGATGCATGTGCCACAATGACCTCACGGGCTAAAATGAGAAATTACAGTAGATTAAACTATGTACAGCCATGTGTTTCAGAACTTTGCTTCACACTTTTACAGACTGTAATTATCAGACTGGAGGAAATTAATTTTTCACACATTATCAGACTTGTGTAAGGACCCCTGCAAAGTCTGTTAAATCTCCTCTTGGGTGCTATAAATCTCTATTAACCAGGAGGTAACGAAGAACGAAAATTGGATTAACAGAATGACTAGAAGCAATTAATACACAGCGACAATATGTTTCAGTATTTACAACAACACTGCGGTCAGAGTGGAAAACCCTCGAGATGCCAAATATAAAGTACAGCAGTTGGCCCAGCGATGACAAATCTACTGTTATTCAACCACTCTTGCATGTCCCATATTCAATGTTATTAAAAAGCTAGCTAGAAGCCTCGGAGGAGGTAATGATGAACACTCCTCACGAGGCTTACTGACCCTCCTTCACATTTGAAGGAAAAACGATTGCTTTACATTAAAATTTTTCACACAAGGTCAGCGTCTCACGATTTTCTCAAATAGTTCAAATAGTTACAACAACCTTGAATTGTCAGTAGTCAGAATCATTCAGGGGAAAGTGCTTTGAATTCCAGCATGAAAGCGTTTGTCATGACTCACTCCAAAGCACATTTATTTATTTATTTGTGTGTTTTGTTTTTTTGTGAAATAGCTTTTGGAGCCGAAATGGCATAAATGACATGAGAACAAAGTGTTGAAAGACACAACTTTATTCACAAGTCATTTCTGCTTGTTAAAGAATAATTAAATAAACATATCATCACATAATAATACACGATACAATAAACTTAAGTACAAACTGGACCAGTCTGGGGAAGGCACGCATGTTTCAGACTAAAGTACATGTTCTATGATTAAACTAGATGTCACTATATCAAGACAGGACCAACAGGGTGATACATAAATTAATGCTGCGCTGTATATTATATATAAGACAGCCAATGAGATCGGATCTGTGACGTCATCCATACAAACCAGAGACCGAAGCAGACCAAAAAAAAAAGGGAAAGTTCATAGTTTCTGACTTAAAGAGAGCAAAAATAAGAAAGAAAAGCAGCTGACTTGTGCTGCTTCCCTTCCTGTGAATGTTGAGATATGATACAACAGGTCTGGTGCATATTTGGTATCAAACAGCAGTGACAGGCAGTCAGCCCCTCCCCTCCTCTGGTGCAGTTTCTGATGCCCATCCTGCTTCTCAAAGTCCAGTATGACCTTGAACATGTGTCAAAGAGTGTAAATGTTTAACTATGTTTACCTATTCTACTTATGTCTTAGTGCAGTAATGACGAGCAAGCTGCTGGTGGGAAATAAAAAAAAATATATATATATTCTTCCAGACTTAATTTATTTTTTTTTATGTTAAGCTGTGTGTGTTCATGCATGGGCACAAATATGCAGTGTGTGTGTGTGTGTGTGTGTGTGTGGTGTCATAGGGTCACAGCCGCTGGATAAAACTGGCAGAAGCAGGCTTCCTCCTCTACTTGATAAGCTTGTTGGCCCTCTGGTTTGCTTCATCAATACGCATTTTGTTCATGTCCGCCTGAAGGACAGAAAAGACACAAGTGAAAAGGGTTGCTACACAAACATTCATCCTTTTTCCCTTTTCATTCAGTAGTTTACTGACTTTAAATGCATTCAAAAAGGTTCCCTGTGGTGTTTTTGACCTCTAGCGGAGGAGGATGCACGTGCGGTGACACGGTTCACAGTCCTACAAATGTTTGTACACTATTTCCACAGATATCCAGGTGGTGGTGATGTGCCAAGATGTGCAACACAGGCAACAAAGGGAAGGAGAAGGCTGCTACTGAGTAAACACGGATGTAAATATGCAGGAAAGCAAGAATGCTTTATGAGGTAGGAAACAGATTTAACATGTGCATTAGACCTCAAGGAGGTTTGATGAACAACACCAGATGGAACACAACTTTTGTTTGTTCACAGGAAAACTCCACAGGGCACCTTTAACCCGAATCCACCAAGTTGGATTCGTTCTAAAAGGTGCCCTGTGCTGTGTTCTTGTAAGTTTAATTTACATTCATTGTTTCTTACCATAAAGCAAGTGTGAATCCTCGAGGCTTAGCATACATGCTGAATGCATCCTCCCTCATCTTTCTAACTTTTCAGTAAAGCCAATTTAAATCCAGCACCATTTACATGCATGCTTGCAAACTAGAACTTCTTCACTTGCCCTCCACGTTAGCACAACCAGCTGTAAATCAGTGGAGCAGCATGAAACCGTGGGCAGGTATCTGTGCTGCCGCTGCACACGACACGACAGGAACAAAACAGGGACGCACTTGTGAAAACACTGCAAACACTCCAAAATACCCTTCAGGACACCTTTAATTTGGCCATCAAACTTGAAATGACGTATACCAAAGTAATCCTCCTCCAAAGCCCAGTCAAAAGTTTTTTTTTACCATTTTTAGGATGTGTAATTGTGGAGGAAATCAGCGAGTTGAGGTGACAGAACCTGCTTAAGGAGTGTCAACAAACAAATTAAAAGCACTCATCTCTCATCTTAGACTCTTACCTTGGCAGCGATATTGTCAATCTGTTTGTTCTGCTTGTCTATCTCGCTGCCCATGTCCACAGCCATGGTTTTCAAGTTGCCAATGATGCTGCCGACAGCATCGAGATTCTCTTCCATCTCATCCTCCCGCGCATCGTTGGTTATCCTGTACCACGCATGGGAAGTGAGTTTTATTTGTCCACGGGGCTGTGTTTCTCAATATGTCATCTGTGAATGTCATTTCTACATAAACAGGCTTCTAACATTATGGTGAAAAGAAAAAAAAAAAAAAAAAAAAGGCGAAGACCCTACCTCTTGACGTATGGGCCGGATGGCGCCGGGGCGTTCACCTGGGCAGCCTGGCCATTGCGAACAGCTGAGGGCTGCCTTGAGACTACTTTTGAGCCATTGGAATCACCATCGCCTTCGCCTCCTCCAATCCCCCAGGTGCGCTTGTATCGTGAGTCGTGCTCGATAGACGACACTCTGGGAGGGAAAAACCAAAAGTCACCACAAAAGCAGGAAGTCCGGAGGTGCTTAAATATAACCATGCAGACCTCTACACAAGAGCAAAAGGAAGTAATAAAATATTATATATATTCCCTACCTTATCTTATGGTAATCATCAAAGAATCCTCTTCTCCCATGAGAAAGCATTTTTGGGGAGATATTTGTTTTTTTCCATGTTTAGAATCAGATATGATCTCACTGTGCACCCACACACACACTGACAAGGCATATCGATATGGTTTGATGCAGAGAGAGTTTTAAGTATGCTCAGCACAGAGAAGAGTACCTGTCACATCAACATCTGTCACACGCATTCATAAACCATTGGGAACGCTCATGCGACTGTATCGGCACTCCTTTGACCAGAAAATTCACCGCTGACATGCACATTTGTATCTTCTTCTCTCCATTTCACACTCTTGTTTCAAATTCATGCTGTCTTCATGTGAAATCACCCTGACAGATCAGATGAGTGACATGGAAGCGTTCATGATAACAGAGTTGCAGTTGCTTGCAGAACGCTTTTTTTCCCCTCCTCATTCTGTATTCGCAAAACTGTATTTTCAAATTTCTTTTCCTTTTAATGATATTTTCAGTGTTACTCAGCATAGAAACCCAGGAATCTCCCAGAGAATGGAACAATCCTGGCTACCGATTTTAATTATTTCTTCTTTTGTTCCTGAGAAACACTGCTGCGTCTGTGAGTTTGGCATGGCGGACGTCTCTAAACACCCAATGCCCATGAGCATCGGCTGCTGTTGCTATGGAGAAGGAGCCGGAGAGGGGTGGTAGAGAATTCAGAATGCTTTGTTGTAGCAGTGGGGAACAAAACATGCTGCCATCATTGCTGAATTCATCCAAAATTGACCCAAAATGCGATCAATGAAATTGCAGAATTGTATCATTAGCTTTGTCAGCACCATAATCTGCTAACAACTTCTGACAGCATTTTTAAGAGAATCTAAGCCCAAAGTGCTCCTTACTTTCTTAGCTTCACTGTGAAGTTTTATTCACGTTTGTTTTTTGTTGTTGTTGTTAAAAAGCAGCCACATAAATGCTCCATAAATTGTCACAACAATACAAGCACAGCACCCAAAAGAGCAGAGAGATTTTAAACACACGACAGCGATTTGGAGGCTGCGGCGGCTCCAGGTGTTCAGTGTACCTGTCACAGGGGCAGACACAGAGGCCGCAGCACTTGGAGAGGTCAGTCAGGTTTTTCTCAGCCTGTCTCATGTCCTGGTTGATCTGGTCCATGCCCTCCTCCACACGCTTCAGCTGCTCTGAAACACAGACAGCCATACTTCACTTTGTCATTCTCTCCCTTTCAGCATGCAGGTATGTTTTATACTGCACGCTAGGAATTTGTCTCATTGTTAATTTTGTTTTGTTTATCACCTTTAATCATCCAATTTTAGAATAGACTTAATTAAACTTTAATGAGTCCTGTGAGGATTCATAAATTGGGTCAATAACTGGGTCATTGCAGCAGGAAAAAAACAAATGGGATAAGGGTAAGAAGGTATCAGTTACTATGACAAATAATTACAAATGCACATTTTTAAACCGGGCGTGCATGTCTTAGACAGCACTTGCAAATGAAGTTACAGAGCAAAAAAAGAAAAAAAACAAAAAAGATTTCAGCACTAATTGACAAATAAGCTGTCCCTGAGGACTATTAACACACTAATTAGACACTATAAACAATTAAATTTCCATGATAATTGCGGCCAATACAGATGCCCACTCAAATACAGACATATGTTTTTTAATTCGATACCACCTCCCTCAGGGGGAAAACAGATTTATTAGCACCTCTTCTGTTTTATTACTTAACGCAACAGTTTGTGAGGGAGTTTAGAACAAATTACCTTAGCTCTAAGTAAGAAAATATCTAATATTTCTTTTACCGAAACGCTGTTAAAAACCTTTGCTCTTGGAATTTTGAAAATCAGACACCTCCCTGTGGGCCTCCCTGTACGATCCTGCCTGCCTCCGTGAAAAGAATGAGATTCTGTAAATATCCAACGAGCAAATCTGTTCCTTTAAACCTTCTTTAAATGCCTCTGAAAAGCAAACTTTTTAGAAATTTGTATTATGGCACAATGTCATCTGGTTGGTTTTAAATGCAAAAAGAAAAAAAAAAAGGAGTCTGATGTACATGAATGTTAATATTTGTCTATTTTAGAAAAAAAAATTCTTAACCAGAGACAAAAAACAAATAAAAAAATAAATGAATAAATAAAAATCAAAGCTGGGGAAATAAAGAAAAGGTGAAAACATCTGCATGAAAACTAGCAGTGTCCAAGTTACTTTATGTACCTCCTTGCTGGTCCAGCATCACCATGGTGTTGACGCCGGTCTGTCTACTCTGAAAACACAAGAGTCACACTGATTCAGAACCACTGAAGATATTACAGATTTATGTTTTTAAAAGAATGGAAACACAATCACAAAAGAGAGCAATAATTAAAAAATAAAGTCAACCTTTTTCTATTACTAGGATTTCTAAAAACATGACCTGATTGTGAAAATATCAGATTGTCAACAGTTAATTATGAATAGCTGCCATAAAGTTGTGCTCTAATCTAATTTCAAGCATTCAAAGGCTCCTTAATTTATTATTACGACAAACTGTAAGCTAGGGCTCTAAACTGCTGATATCAGATGAGACATCCTGAATCCTCATCCACATGGGGACCAATATGGACCTGCTTCATGTTCAGAAAAACACGTGCAAGAAAGATGAGACATGTTTTCGGTCGATAGTGGCGGCAAACTGTCAAAGTCTCACCTCCTCCGCCATCTGCAGCATCCTCCGTGTGCTTTCCAGTGACTGTGGAAGGGGGGGGGGGGGGACAGGGTTGGAGATGTTGGTGAATAAGAAGAGGTGATCAAGTTTCTTAACTGAAAGAAGTTTACACAGAAAAGAAGGGGTAAAATAATCCAGAAACGGGTAGTTCAAGTTTGATCTGCAATCCATTCAAAGCACAGGGTCGATACATTTTTGTATCTGTTTTGTATCTTTTTAAGTACACAGCTCAACAAAATACATAACAAAAGGCCTAGTTATCTTCACTTAGTTATTTTAATGTGGAAATGTTACATATATTATATCTTTAAGAGACAGACAGAGCAGGGCAGAAGAGAGCAGAACAACAGGAGGGAATTAGCAAGAATAGAGCAAGATAAGAAGGATAAGGCAAATTGAAAGATGCACATGATAAGAAGAACATGGAGGAGGAAGCAACACCATTAAAATTCATAAAGTTGTCACAGTAAATGGCAACAAATCTATAAAAGAAGTTCCATAAGATCCTGTCACTGATTTCAAACACTTTTGACTGGAGATTTCATCCAAGATGATATATTTATATTATTATAAAATCCTAATTCTGGTTCACTTTGTATTCCTGGTTGGAGCACAGTTAAGGAACACAAAAGTCTGAGTTTATGGCTGCGACTAATGATTAGTTGCACTAATGATTAGTCTTGATTAATTGAAATTAATCTTTAAAATATGAGAATATAAAGAAAAAAAGCCTCCAACACCACTGGTTTAAACTTCTCAAATGTGAATACTTGCTGGTTTCTTTAGTCTTACCTATTAGTTGGGGGAAAAAAAGAACCCAGCTCAGTGATTACATTTGTCAAAAAAAGCTGATTGATCATCAGAAAATTAATTGTCACCTATTCTCATAATCTAACTTCAAGGGGGGTAAAAGGACAAACATTTCTGTTTCGGTCTCACCACTGTAAGGATCGGCGAAAAACATCTAGTTTCAGTACATTTTGTCACATAATAATATTTTGTCAGAATTAGTATGTGGTGTGGATTTGGTACGTGGCCACAGAGTTCCTGTGTGACGATGTGTCATAACTCTACCCGAGTGGATACAGCACACACAAAAGTTGATGCAGACAAAAAAGACACAAGCACGAAACACACACAAAAGTTGAAGGCGAACTGGAATGCAGTCAGTTCAGGTGAGTTACGCCTTCGTGCTTCTATTAATAGCAAGTGTTGTACAGAGAGCAGAGCATTCGAAGGAGTAAAGAACAGCAGCGACTCGGGGCATGACTCTATTGTTACCATCACTAATGAACTGTTCACAAGAAAGAAAAAGAGAGAGAGAGAGAGAAAGTGGGAACCAGATTCCTCATTCTCTCTGTGTTGTTTGCTCTGAATATATTAATCAGCGAGTTGAGGAAACGACAAACACGGCATTGGCGAGAGCGATGTGTTGAGCTCAGCCATGTTTCTGTTGGCTTAGCCAGAACATCACTTGGGTGGATAAACACCCAAATCCTTGAACTTGGCTAATTAAGCCCAAAATCGCTGTCTTGGCCAAATTTTCCAGATTGGGAAGCTGCAACACATCTTTGAGATATAGACAATGATGAGGTATTTTTATCATTTGTTTGGGGTGGCTTAAATGGAAGTACAGTCAGATGAGGTATGTGTAGGTTCCAGCAAACTACTTTAAGGCTTTTATTATTCTACCACCACAAAAAAAAGCATAAAACACTCTAAGGGCATTAGGGAGAAGCACACAACAATGAATCTAAATAACTCTGACACAATTTTAAGAGTGTGGTAGCCGTGAAATAAGAGCCTTGAAATGCTAACACAGCTTGTGCAAGACAATTTTTTTTTTTAAATTATCATAACAAATTATATTGTTGCCCTGATACACTGACCAGTAGGGTCTGGCTTTGGGTAACCTCTCATACCTGAAACAGACAGAGTGGTAGGTAGCATTGTCTGTAGGGCCCTCCCAAGCCCTGTTCCTTCTATTAGCTGCTAAGTCAACCAGGCAGCAGTTAAAGGAGGAAAGAGAAAGAGAGAAAAATTGCACATTAGAGAGAGGGAGAGCACACGCAGTTAAGAAAATAAAGCGCACAGACAATTAGTACAGTCAAAATTAGAGGAAGGTGAAGAGCGCAGCTACAAGCCCAGCCAGAGTAAGCTAATTTGCTTCCATTTGAATCAGATGGCTGATCATATGATGCCCTGGAGTGCTGATTAAACAATTATCTCCTTGATAACAAAACGCTTAGATATAGCTGACAACATTCAAACTGTCAAAACCACAGAGGGGTAAGGGAGCTATCAGGCTAAATTAAGCGTAAAGCCTCACACACGTCCTATTAACACGTAGCTTAATAATCAACTGTGAATGCAATGAATATGATTACAAACCCCCTGCTCTTTCAGTGCTGTGCTGAAGCAACCACGGGATGTGTTTTTTCTCTTCCCATTTGCTGATATGGTTACAATGATTATTTGATCACAATAGTGATATTTGGTGGGTGTGATTTTATAAAATATTTCAATAATACTCATGCACAAATGGCATGATGAAACTGAGCGTGCATTTGAAGGTTTTGCTTGAAAGAAAGTGAGCAAAATGGCAAACTCCTTTGAGACTTTGCATGTTCAGCTCACATTGTGTGCATTCGATTAGGTGCTCTAGATTACGCAAGAAAGTAATTGGAATTAAATGTTTGGATGTAGCAGTTAAATACACAAATGTCTCTAGAAAATGTCAGAGAAAAATCACTGGAAATTATTTCAAAATTGCTGGTACATAAAATTAAGTATTACCGAAAAAAAAAAAATCATGAAAACATCCACGTCCCCACCGTCCATATGCATGCTCAGTATCTTCCAAAGGCTCACAGTTTCACTATGGATTCTGTCTGTAGCTTGCGTTGTTTTTGGCAGAAAATCACTTAGAGTACAGTTAAAGACGGATTTTGTGTGCGTTTGTGACTCAGTACCTCATCAGTCACTTGGTTGGCCCTCATCGTCATCTGTTCCACAGTCATGTCTTCCATGTTGCTGCTGTCCTGTTTGGAGGCTCCCCCCGTGGCACCAAGCTCAATATTCTGTGGCCTGGAAGAGAGGTAGGTTTGTATGTTTATTTTAAAGGTCACACACCAAAAGGTTACATCACAGGGTAATTTAGATGACCAACTGGTTGATCAACACACAACGACATTTTGAGTCAATGACAAGCTTTATTGTAGCCTGACAGATTGTTTTTGGGACCAAATATTGAGATTAATATTTAGTCATTTTAACATACGTGTTTAACACACTGGTTGATATCAATTCAACACAAAAAATAAAGATACATGTCAAACAGAGATCTGATCGCCCCAAAAGCGAAACCAACACATTTTCCCCTGGTGTTCAGTTTTCTGAGAAGCTTGGTTTTAATCAGTTATTTGATGCTATAAAAAGAAGACGAAGCTTCATGAATGACAAGTGAGCCCTGATTGTGACTGTGCGGGTGGGAATTCGATCACTATTGCACAGGCTCTGGCTCCGAAAGACATCAACACCGCAAGACGGTAGTGCTCGTATGCAGGATATTTTGCCTTGATTTTTCTGCTGTGGTAAGAAGTGAAGACAAGTCATCCATATTTACGTATGTGAACAGATCTGACAAGTCTGAACAGTCACAGTAATAAAAAGATTTAGACATTCAGAGTTGAGACGTAAACTTGTCAGTCCTCTCTAGTCAATAAACTGTAACAGAGACCATGTTTATAAATTACATTAAACCTCCTGTGTCTCTGGCATTTCTGTACCGCAGTTTCTTGTTACTTATTGGCTGACACTGATGCCTATTTCTTCCTTGTTTAATCTAAAATCTTCAATGCAGTTAAGAACCAAACATTAAACTGCATGAGAACATCAATGTATGTCCATGTTACTCATATGGAGAGGAAAGCAGGAGATGCAAAACCTAAACAAATCAGGCTCTATTCCTGCCCCGAAGGAGTGTTAGAAGTCTGAACACAATACAGCAGGCTTGTTGAAAAAGGAAACAAAAATCAATTTCAATGATGAAGCAAAACGATCTTTTAGTAAGCCTAGAGCAGTTCCCTGTTTCCCTGTAAGGCTTAGCTGCAGCGTGGCTAGTGGAATGTATGCTAACAATGGGTGAAATGAGATAAGAAGGCTACGATAAGGAAATCAGACTCATGAGGTTGGATGCTGGTGACTGGAAGAAATATTCAAAATATTACCAACGTTTACTAAGATACAATAGACTTTAAAAAAAAAAAAACAGTATAAGCATAACATGATGAAGAAAGTTGGAATAAATAAAAAAAATTATATGGTAGAAGGATTACAAATACCGAGCACATTTAAAAAGGCAACAAAGATCAACTAGGGTTTCTCAACTTTAAACACAAATTGCCTATGAGGCCTCAATGTCAGTTCACGTTGAAAAGGCACGGGTACTAGTTATACAACTGACCGCATGTGTGTTCTTCCCACAGCTGATCATGGCTGAACAAACTCAGTTGCATTTAGATTTGAGAGATTAAAATTTAGATTGCATAACCTTGCACAATATGTACAATAAGAGGACAGGCATGAGGCAAGGAAGTGTCACCGCGAAGCTTTTACTGTGCTGTAGTAGCTGCAGCAGGAAGTGCTGATTTTAATTGAGACTGGCTGTTAAAGGCTTCTCATTGAGAAATTGGACATTTATCGTGCTTTCAGTTTAATTTAAACATTTCAAAAGCAGGAATGGGCTTTGCTGTGGTTCAGACAAAGCATGACAAAAAGAAATGGACTAGAATTAAACGCCATTAGGTGTTGGAGGAAGGTAAGAGCAGGACTATACAAGGAATACAGCAAAGGGGTAACTCCTATGGTACTTTTCACAGAAGTTGAAAATGCTGGTGGTTTCTTGTGAATGCGACCACACTGATAGGCAGAAGTAGACATAACTTGAGTAAAAGGTGTCTCTGTGTTTTTCCCAGGTAATCCATTTTGAAATGCATTCTCATTACAGCATCTCAGCATGAGCTAGGTTAATTTGCAGAACGGTTTAGCAGACACAAATCCAATTCAAACGAAATCTGATTTGTGCACCAAATGACCTTCATGCAGTCCAGCATCACAGGATGTGCTCAAATACCTAGTGTAATGGCAGCCTCTGACAATGTTCGGTGCACAAGGTAACATGAGATCAAGATCATCATAAGCAAAGACCTGAGCTTGTTTTCTGTGTTGCAGAAAGACTTCACTATCAAGGACAGAGCCTGTTTTTCTGAAAAAGATACCCACATTCAGGAAACTTGGATCCCTTTTCCTTTCATTCATCTCCTGTCAACCTCTTTTCCTTTAAAGTTCAAGTGACATTTACTTGTTTTTCAAATAACTCCTGAACTCCAAATTCCCTTTCCTGCAGCAACTAACATCCCGAGGGGCAAAAAAAGACAGGGAAAATAGATAGTCTACTTGGCAGACAGATCAGAGGATTTAATGTCTTGTTGACTCTGCATTTCTTTTTTTTTTTTGGATATAGGGCTCTTGGTTCACACAGGCTTGACTGGCTTTCTAACTGATTATTGGATTTGGCAAGATACTGAAAGAAGACTCATTCACACATATTATGCTCTTTTGAAATACCAAGCCACAACAAGCGCAGATGAACATGTCAACACTAAAAGATCAATCACATGTGCCAGTAAGGCCAGTCTCTGTATTGCAGGATATTGATTTATCCCCATGACTCAGTGATGACAGCCCACACATGGGTAAAAACTAGATTATTTTGTTCCCTGTGCAATTTGAACCTGTCAGCACATAACTCTAAACCCTATATTTTCACACCTCACGCTCGATAACAACACAAGACTGTGACACCACAATACATGTGTTCACCACCACAAGAAGATTAATTTGTTTTTTTTTTAAAAAAGCATAAAGAACATACCCGCTCATGCTTTACTTTCTTCAAAGCACCAACAGCAAGTGTCTGACACAAAAAGCTCCTACAGGGAAACACATTTCTTGTTCCTCTACCCAAACCTGTTCCTCCAGATCTGAGTGCACAACACACTGACGTCTTTTCTTATTCTGACTGTGCTGTGTTAACATCTTCCCCCTTGCTCTTCTTTCACAGTCACACATAGAGGCTATGTGCGACTGTGGTGCTTTCCCTACAGCCTACCCTCAATGACAAGAACACAATTCTTTTTAGGCCAAGTGTAAATTGTAAAATTTTGTAAAATTTAAAGTTTTGGGCAGCGTGGGTGACAGATAATGCAGACCTCTGCACCTAAAGAGACAACAAGAGGTCCACTGCCATCAACGGCAACTTTTATTTCTTTCAGAACATGATTTATAAGGTATAAAAACAGGAGTCAGCGGTTTTCACCACAGCTGCCAGGCATAAGTGCAGACACGAGAGAAAATACGACAGATGGTTAACGATTTAAGTTGTTAACGTTATGTTTAAAGAGCTCGAATGCTATAGCCACACACCTGACCTTTGTTATCTCACGAGAAGAGAAATGAGGCTCACGCCAAGTGCTGAGCAACTATTTAACGAGGGTCACTTGATAAACAAGTGACGTTAGGCTAAATGGGAAGCGTGAACCAAATGCAATGAAAAAAGCAGTCTCCCACACCCAAGACACCAAAGTTGAGGCTCTGAAGTCCCAGAAATAACTTTAATACCGAATGAAAGAGTTGGAGAAAAACAGAGGGGGCATTGTCGAGTACTGTAAAAGCAGGTTAAAAGGTTTCTTACATTGTCTGAAAAGTTGCTGTTATGCTCAGAGCAGGTTCCCGGGGACAACTTGTTAACACAGCTAATGTGCTGCTAGCTTGCTAGTTAGCCAGTTCCGCTTTCCTGTCAACAACCTAACTCGTCACTGAACCAACTACATTAAGAGCAAAAGGGAGAGAGATGTTTATCTTGGGAGTCAGTACTTACAGTCAACGCTCCTTGTTTTTTTAAACAAACGAACTCGTTACTCCTCCTTCTTAACGGTATGTCAACTTGGCTGCGATAACTTCTGAATTCCTTCAGTAGTTCCGCCGTCTGACCGTCCGATGTGTGTCGGTTGGTGCCTTTAGGTGTTGTCGGAAATATCGTAAATTTTATAACTCGGAAGAACTCGGATACTTCACATGAAGCAAGGGTAAAACACCCTGTATTCAAAACTTTACTTTCATTTTTATATAGGTAGTATTTTAATTTTGTATCTGATTAAGGTGTAAAAACTTATATTGCTTGATGTGACGGGGGATAGTTTCATGTATCCTCTTTCACAAGCTTCTTTTGTATGTAAAATTTTCAAAACAACTGTGACCATCACATAAATGTCGAAGATTAAAAAACATGTACTCTTTCCATCACTGCACATAGTGTATGAGCCATGCTTAGTAAAAATGTAGTTCTATACTGTACTGTAATTGTCTGACGGTGGAGTTTTCGACGAGCGATGGAACGTAGCACATGATGTTGCGCATGTCCTGTCATATGACTCCAGAGTGTAAGAGGCGCTGCTCATTTTCCCCACATGAGTGCAGCATTTACCCTTCACCCGGACCTCCACCCCCGCTCCTTCCCCCCCTTTTCAGTGTTTTACATGAAGGCAGCCTGCTGGATATTTTTCATACTGTTTCTGAGAGATGCTCTGAAATCTGAGCCTCTAACATTGAATATGCTGTGTAACTCCCCCAGTTTTACAGTTTAAACCACAAAAGCCTGTTCAAGGTGACTGCAAAGACACTGGGCAGAGTGCCAGCCAACATATCAACTGGCAATGTCTAAAAGGCAAGTGTCTCTCTCCCCCCCTGTAACTGCAGCTAAATATTTCTCCCTACTGACTGGATCACCTACAGCTAAGTACCTACAAGATGTACATTATGTGACAGCTCCACACACATGGGATGCTCCATACCTACCCTCACCAAAATGCCCATGGTGCCTGAATCGTGCCCTGCTCCCTGTGTCCATGTATCTTTTATAGAGTCTACATAGTATGCATTATTCAGCAATAACACACGGTCCATCTGGCCTCCTGTGTGTGTGTGTGTGTGTGTGTATGTGTCTATGCATGAGTGTGCGGCCCGTAGTTAACTTTCCTGCTGTGCCATTTCACCATTTCACGCCACATCCAACAGTGCTTGAAGAGCTAAGAGTTAGTATTTCCTCTGTAATTACAGCTGAGGTATAATGTGAGTGTGTTTGACAGAGGATGTGTGTGTGTGTGTGTGTGTTTGAGAGAGAGAGAGAGAGAGAGAGAGAAAGGGGAAGGAAGGGTGGAAAGAGAAAGAATTAAAAGTAGTGAGAGAAAGAGAGATAGATTAAATGAATGTGTAATAGTGACTACAGATGGCACGTTCAGGATCAAGCTCTTTCATCATGCCGTTCCTCATTAATAGAGATGGGAACGCTGCCCTAATTCCATAATTCCTAAATCATGCCAGTTAGTTGAATACGAGAAGACAAAAGTACAGGGGAGAGAGGAGAATGGATTAGCCTGTAGCCTAATAATGAGTCTGTGAGAGCGAGAAATCAGCAGAAGAAGAGATGAAGGGACAGAGAGACAGAAGAAAAACATGTAGAGGGGTCGCCATCTGTATTTCCTGGCTCTCCTTTTTGGTTGTTGCCAAAACCAACATCATATATGCCAAAATTTATTCTTGCCAATTATTGTCCCATGTGTATGCCGACGAGTGAAAATAGCTGAAATAATCAAGTGGTTAATTAAATCTGGAAGAGATGCAGGGATGTTATAATAATAATAATAACGTGTGACATAGCCCACATCACTAGTTTCTCGTGATTTCACCAAGCACATCACATCTGTTCATTTCTGGCTCTGTTCCAGGTGTATCAAACATCAATCTCTCCTCTCTTGAGCAAAGAGACATGGCGAGGTCTTGAGGCCTTGCTTGATCGGGCTTAATTTTACGTCAGTCTAATTCCGCTGGTACCTGATACATGTCAGGACAAAGAACTGGCTGGCCAAGCGTGCATCTCAATATTCAGAGATAATTTCATTCCCTTGTCTCCTTTTCACTGGAATCTACTCTCTCTCTGTTTGAATTGAGCTCTCATATGGACCAATTTGATGGAAACTGGAGACATCGATAGCCATTAGCCCGCTTTGCACAGGAGAGCCAAACATGGAAAGCCAGGGCTCATCTATTATTCATGCACCTCAGTTTTCCCCCAAAACAACATTTCTGATATTCTTTTCGCATCAAGCTGCCGAGAGACGCGTTGGTGGTTTGAAATAAAGCTTTTAAAGCAGGGCTGGTGAATGTCTGAAGGTTTCAAGCTAGCACTGGCCCTTACAAACCCCAGTGGGAGGAAAGTGTCCATTGTATGTTCTATTCAAGTCCAGATCTGGGAAAAACCTGTTGAGCTCAAAGAGGAGAGGAGACATTTCATATTCACTTTGTTTTTTGGTTTGTTTTTTAGACATTTAGCCCTCAGGCATCACCAGTGTGTAATGCTTTCATGTCTTGCTCAAGGACACCTGACGTTTAATCAACATAGTGGTGGTGTTGGAGATCGAACCTGTGACTTTCTCTCTAACCAGCTGGAAAAAGTGGAGGAGGAAGCATTTAGATCTTTTTCAAAGTAAAAATAATCTATTACATGAAGGGGTCATGAGATAATTAATGGGGCATGAGAGAGAGGGGGGAAAAACAAAGTTCTGCTACAAATTTCGATTTTTAATGAAATACTGGATGAGTTTACCTCTTTAGGTCTTGTACAGCTGCTGAAATCAAACCATGTGAGAAATAACATTGAGAACCTTGAGGGTTTTTGTCCAAATCAAGTACAAATGTTAGTTAACCAGAGTTGTTAACCAGATTTCCAAAAAATCAGCAAGTTTGAGAATAATCTGTTGAGGAAGAATAAATTAAGGTGGCTTAATTCAAACAGTGAAAGCAGTGTATAATTTCAAATGATGGGAAAATAGATGGAAAATGTGATGGAAATATTATGGAAATATATATTTTATCCTCTGACCATTTTGATGTGGAAAATGTGACACTTTATCAACTGTGACTGTTTCTTCACCATTTCGTTCCATTTTCTTCTTATCCATACATCAGCTGTTCCACCTCAGCCAAACATAAGCCATTTTTGTAATGTTTTTTAAAAACTTATTTCCCCTGAATTTCTATGACAACCCTGGACATTCAAGGGAAAATTAGATACGTGAATAAAAACAGGTGGACTCCAAGACAAATGTGATGCGAGGTTCCAGTCAGACACTTTAGATCCTTTTTTGTAAGGGGTGACCACTGGGTACATCTTTAACAGTGTATTTCATAAGCTTATCATATGGGGTATTTAAGTAATATACAAAAATTAATGTGTATAGCTATAAAATAAATGTAGAAAAAAGTAAAGTAATGAACCTTAGAAACACTCAGGTAATGTGCAAGTAGCTCAGAATTGTACTGGAGTGTAGGACTTGAGTTGCTTGATATTAGACAGAATTGCCACCTTGTTTCATGCAGTTTCCATACGTCATGATGAGTCAACTCCGTGCAGCGGGTGGACTCGAACGTCCGCACTCAGGCCAGTAAATGCCCTTGGTTACTTTGCGTCGCTGGTGGGCCACCCTGCTGGAAATCTGATGGAAATAAGCGAGGAGAGGCCATCAAGCTATTCATCGTCCGTGTTGTCAGCAGTTCAGATTAGCTGTCACATCGCTGAGGGAGAAACAGCTGAAGATTGGAGAGGTTGATTTCATCTGAATAATTTCATGCTTTGACTGGCAGAGCTCAATGTTCACCATCCCGATAGTCTGACGTCAGAGGAAGATAGGCCGGGCAAAATAAAGACCCAGGTGCAGCCTTATACATGAATACAATCATCTGCCATTTGGGGAAGGGGGGGATGAAATGAAAATTAATTCTCATTTCCACTGAAGAAATTCCACTCACTTGGCTTGTTTTTCGAGTAGACAAAAAGACAATCTTTATTTGTGTGTTTCTCTCCTTGCTCTGACTTCTGTGTTTACTTTTGAACGACTGACTTTAAATGACTGAGGTCAGCTTCCACAAAAACACCACAAACAGAAAAGGAGACAAACTCATACATGACGCTCAGACCTGGAGGCATCCTACCACTACCAACCATGGATCACAAACCAGAGAAGAAGAACGATAGAAGGACAGCATCAGTGGAATAGAAGAAGAGAAAACACTTTTTTTTTTAATCTTCCACAGGCTATACCCCATCACTGCATCCCACACAGGAGTAATTAACAGTGATTTTAAATGCTACAAAAATAAGATGAAACAGGGAATGAAGTGCTTCCCTTTGTTTGTGTTTTCTTGTGTGTGTGTGTGTGTGTGTGTGTCTGTACATGTGTGTATATGCATGCCATGTCTTTGTAAATGTCTAGATCTGCATTTGCTTTTCTACATGTGTCTGCGCTTGTGTGTGTGTGTGTGCGTGTCTGTACATGGGTCGTCATGTGTGTATGCATGTGTGTGTTCACAGTGCTTACTCATTATGTTCACTTCCCAACATTAAAGAAGTCTCAGTCCCATGATGCACACACACACTTTCTCTCCCTCCCCCTCCCTCCTCTCTCTTCTTTGTGCTGTTCCTTTTATAGTCATGTCCATGAATGCTCAGAGGAACAGTCCTGTTATCAAAGACTTTGTGTGTGTGTGTGCGTGTGTGTGTGTGTGTGCATGCGCATGTGTGTTTTTGTGATGCTACCACACACACACACACACACCTCGCCTCATTTGCCACAGTCTATGCGCTTCCCTTATTGGTTTAACCCTCAGACCCAGGACCAGCTTCAGTTAGTGTTTATGTCCATTGTGATCCGGCCTGGGCTCTGAGGGCTGATTTCCAGTCAGTTTCACCCTGTGGGTCCATTTATCTCGCGGCCCAAGCTAATCCATCAACGACTGAAAGCCAGACAGGAGAAACCGTGTGAGGAGAGAGGTTAAATTTTCCTTTTGATGTCGGTAAAAAGTCTCAGGGAGAGCAAGAGAGCGATAGCGGGGTGTTACTGATTTTCCCCATGAAAAAATATATCATCATTACAAACGAGATTGATCTGAAGTTTTCACAGTGGTCATGCAACTTGAGTGTCGCCTCCTTTTCTCACCTGCCTTCCGTTCATCCTTACTTCACCCGCCTCCTGCCCGCCCCCTCACCATCCCGCCAAAAAAAATCCCCGACCCGTTCATCCCGCCAGTCCGAGAGAAGGTACTGTAAGTGACCACAGTCATGATAATACAGAACGACACGGAGGTGGGTGACCAGTGGTACATTCATACATGAGAAAGTCATGGTTCCAAAAGTCACCCGACCCAACTGACATTAGACAGTGCTGAAGACGCCTGTGCTGGACAGGCTGTGATAAATGCTTTGTTTAGAAACACGGAGAAGACAAAACACATCCCACCTGAAAATATACACCTCACCGAGCCCACCCAGAACTCCCTCCACACACACACACACACACACACACACACACACACACACACACACCCACACACACACCCTCCCGCTGAAACAGGCTATGATTATATTTGTCATGATAATGTGATATCTGAGCGGCTCATAAAAAATCAAACTGTATGATTTTTATATCACGTTGCTGTGAATCAAGACCGGGTCTGAAAATATCAACACATATAATATTACATTTCCCATATGGCCATATTCATTTAAAACTGTGCCTGCATTGTTTTCCCCTTTCTGCACAGACTGGGTCACTTTTCTGCTCCCCATCTCTGTACATTTGCTCTTTTTCTCGTTGCACTTGGAATGGGTCCAGGTAGTATAGAATTTCAATTACAATGCAAGCTTGGCCACTTCCAATTCTTGGTTTGACGATGGGACAGCAATGTGAGAAAAATCCAATTTTTGTGCATCCAGGCCTATCGCTTAATGTATCCTGCCGTGATTGGATGATAGGAATTGCACTGGAACGACAAGTTTAATCATAGCCATGGCTACATCTACCCCATCAGTGGCCACGAGTCAATAGTCAAATCAAAGGGACCTCCTGATATGAGTGCAGAGACATTTCCCTTGTGTTTTTCAGCTGAGAGGTGCTGTTCCACCCAGAGTTTGGGGATCAGAGATGAAGGGCAGTTTTCCCAAGACCCAACCCTCTCAGCCAGGCCTGGGAAGGGTGTCCTTGGCTGGGCCATGGAATGGGCTGGCAGTGGGGGGTGGTTGGTGCTTGTATAGAGGTGGAGGTTGGAAGAGGGGAGGACGGAGACAGAGGGCTTCCCTGAGGGGTGGTGGACTTATAGGGACAGCCAGCCCAGCCCAGCAACCTTGGGCGGGAGCTCCAGGAGGACGAGACGGAGAGGGGTCACAGCCTGGAGAGGAATCCCAGGAGCAGTGAGGCCAAAGCAGCTAACGGGGCCGTGGACCCTGGCCTCCAGCTCGGACCTCCATCAGTCAGGAAGGGCTCCGGAGAATCATATCCCGACCCATCTGAAACAGAAAGAAGAGAGAAAGGAAAAACGACAAAACATCTGAACGGAGAAGGGACACGTAGACAGAGACAGGACAATCTCCAAAAAAAAAAAAAAATGGAAGAATTTAGAGAAAGGGTAGACAAGTGGAACTATTAAGGGTGGGGGGGGGGTGTGGAAAGAGAATGACAAACCGAAAAACTCTCACCCTTCAAAAGCCAAGGAAAGGCAGAGAGAGAGGGAAGGCATCAGGAAGGGATGAGGGGAGGAAGGAGGGGGGAGGAGAAGACGACAGCAACTGAGCTCTGCAGGGGGTTTAACCAACCTAATTACAGTTTAATCACAGAGACTCTGAATCTGGAGCAGCTGACACACACACACACACACACACACACACACACACACGTGCAGCCGCTCACAGCTCACTCTAGTGACAATATTTCCTAGATGAGATGGAAGTTGCAATGTCAGACAGATTACTTTAACTGCACAAAAAAGCGGGATCTCTGAGCGAAGCTGCTGCAATGACAGAATGAAAGAATGTATGTTGTTTCAGTAATTATGAAGGAGGAGAGAATTTCCTTCCCCCTTAGCGAGGTATGGAATGATCTGAGCCTGGAAAGCTGCGAAGGCCGACTCTCATCCTTCTACGAAGATCTTCAAAGCCGTGTCATTATCTAGGGAGATGTGTACTACCCAGGTTTGATTCTTTAGTCGGGCTTAGGTTGAAAACTCATGAGGTCCGCCTTTGAAAACACCTACAGGTAGATTTTTTTTTTTTTTTTTAAAAAAGATAACGCAAGTGTGGTGTAATGCTTGCCTCAATCTGATCCCTGTGTATGCCAATCTTCTCTGGAGTTATTTTCAAAAGGCAGTATCGTAGACCAACATGGCACACTTGTGTGAGTACTGCACCCTGTTGTGCCAATATATGAAGGAGCTATTTTCAAAAGGTTGTATCCTACCAGGCTGCACGCTGTAAGGAAACAAAGACTCACTATAATGTGACAAGTAAGTCATTCTTCAACCCTTTTTTCTTTTTCTTTTTTTTTTTTTACCACCAGGCCGATGTATAATGAGAATTTTATTAAAAAATATGAAGAGTGTATAATTAGATTAGACTTCTACAGTATGCGATGGGGTTATTATTAGAGTGCTCTCTTGTTTCTTATGAGCGTATCTAGCTAGCAGAGTGATGTGGAGCCTTGGTAACATTTTTAGAGAGCACTTTCAGCCTGCTCTGTTCTCTTTCTGCAAGGACAGAAGGTCTCCCTCACACCCAGTGTGATGTGATGTGATTTGATGTGAAGTGCGTATGCCACTCTGTGCCTGTGTGCACGCACGCGCTTCACCCTGTCTGTGTGAATGCGTCGGAACGTGTGTGTTTTCAAGGTGTTAAAGTGTTGCCTGGCTGGTCTGTGAATCAGAGCAGAGAGTGTTGCCGGGGCATTCTATCAGACCTCTTATTCCCCCCTAATTTTACTTTGATAGCCAATCTGGACCTTTGTGTGTGAGTATGTGTGTGTGTGTGTGTGTGTGTGTGTGTGTGTGTAGTTAGAGCGTGACTTACCTGGAGGTCTGACATACACCTTCAGCTTTAGACATGCTCGACCCACATGATTTGGGTGAGGAGACGCTGTAAAAAGCAGAGAGATTGAAAGAGGAGATTAGTTGAGAGATAAAGCGATTTGTGCTGCTGATTTCACTCATAAAGTAATTGAAAACATTTTATATATATTTATATATTTTTTTTCAAATGTTGCTCTGTCTCTGAGTACTATGAGGCTTATTATGACGTTGCTGGTTGGACTATAATTCATAGAGTCAAGAGGTGTAACCAAGGCCCTGGGGCAGAAATAAGATGTGCTATTAACTCCCACAGCCCTGCATTACTGTTGTCCTTAAGCATAAATTAAACACAACTTTATGCAGTAATATGTGCCATAGGAATGAATGGTTTTGAGGCTGAGAAGATGTGCAAACACATTTTTGGTTTTGGTCTTTTACAAGACTTGCTGACAATAAAAAAACAAACAAAAAAACAAAAAAACATATAGAATCAGTACTAATGCAGGACCCAGCTGAATGCCTTGAATGCTACCTGTTGTCAAACACAGTGACACACAGTGAACCTGGGGCTTTTGGGGCCAGGAGTCAATTCAATCCACCACCATGCTGGCTTATGGGATCAACCTGATTTGAATGTCTTTGGAAAAGGGGGAGGAAATCCATGCAAATTCCCCACAGACGCAAGTCCCTCTTGCCATGAGGTGACAGTGCTAACCACTGAGCCACCGTGCTGCCCTGGCTGAATGCCAAAAAAAATGAGAAAAATGTTAAAAAGTTCCTGTGATTCAAACTTCAAAGTAGAGTAAATGAAATTGAATCTGGGTTTTTAGTCCCACCTCACTCTGATGTGAAATAGAGCTGGGGACCTTAAGAGAGAAGGTGACCAACTCTTCGAACACTCACGCGTGCACACACACACATATGAAGATGTGCGAAAAGAATGCACACACACACACACACACACATGCACACTGGTTCTTGCAGAAATGTGCGTGGAGACCTATTGGCCTTCTCCCTTGAGGAAATCCGAATAGCCGGAGCCCACTGTGACCCCAGAGAGGACCATCATCAAGATCCACAGCATACAGGAAATAAATCTGACCCTTCCTCTGCCCTCTCCTCCTTCTCTTTCTGCCCACAACCCCTCCCTCAATTCTTCTCTCTGCCCTTCACCTTCTTTCCCCTTTTATGGTTTCCCTATAGCCCACTGCCTTTGCCTCAAGTTTCATCCACCTATGGTACCACCTGGTCCCCTCTGAAGCCCCGCTGGCTTTGTATCGAGCTGTCTCTCCTGTTGTGTGGCTCTGTTTTGGGTTCCCTACTGTTTCACTAATAAATGGCAGCATTTCTGTAAGAAAGACCCAGAAGTGGAGAAGTGGATAGATATAAACCCCCCAACCATTCCTTTTCTCAGCGCCGTCCGAAAAATGCTTCACTTTTGTCATTTCTTCTAGTCTTATTGGGTCTCCCAGCGCCTCTTTTTTTTCCCAGCACATTCGAAATCCAGTGTCTCCTGAAAACCCATTGAGAATCACTCAACCTCATCAGCTGACAGCTGGGAGAAGTAAGGGGTGGAGCGAGCCTGTCAACATGTCAACCACATGACAAACGTGGACACACGGGCACACACTCGCACCGGTCAGGCCACAGATTGTCATCAAAGATCAATGTGTTTTACTTGGTGGAGTATCTGTGGAGAGCGAACACACACACACACACACACACAAAGGCAGACTCATCAGAAGGGCTGGCTGGTTAAATCTGTCAACAGTCCTTCGTTCCACATCAGTACTGACCTGTGCGTATGTGTGTGTGCGTGTGCGTGTGTGTGTGCGTTACTGTGTTTGCATGTGTGTGTGTGAGAGAGGGAGAGACAAAAACGTGTGTGGTTGTCAGTCAAGATGATGGACATGGCCTTTCACGGACTCACAATCACTTGACAACTGACCCCTCAACCCCCACCCCCGCCCCACAGCACACACACACACACACACACACACACACACACACACACACACTCAAATCTAATGCAGTACACGCTAACCTCAGGGGTCCCAGAAACACAATACTATAGTCAGCAACTATATAACTCCGGAGGGGCCCCGTCCATCCTTACATGAGACTGAAAACAAAAGAGTGTGTGTCGACTGGGAAAAGTGCAGTAGGACATCGGGTGACTGTTATCTTCGCCTCTTTAGCTCTCTGACTTCCGCCTGCTGTGTCTTTGTGACAGCCCAGACAACAGACTGAGGCGAAGGAATATTTTGCAAATAGCCCTGATTGTTAACAGTTACTCTACAGACAAGACAGTGTTGGAGGCAGCACATTATTTGAATCTTATTACCTTTCACGGCAACTCAGTAGTGCAGCGCATCATATTTTGGTTTTAAGTATTTGCATCACATTGGAAAATCATGTCGCTGCAGTATAAATAAAATCTGCACACAACAAATTGCCTAAACCTTTCAGTGGAGGTGCTTTTCTGCTTCTTTCCTTCTGCCGTCTCAACGAGAAGAATACCGCTGTCAGGTCAGAATCGCCGTCCAAGGGCAAACAACCCGACAAAGAAATATGTCGCACTTGCATGCCGACCTGAAACTGGCAGCAGAGGACCCTCATCCCATTATGGGTCATGGTGAGAATATATCATCTCCTGTTAAAAAGGTGAAGGTCAGTTTCCAGCCAACTGTGCGGCAGGAACACAGGGAGAAACAGCAAGACCTGTGCCAGGCTGCACAATGGTGGAAATGCTGCTCAAGTCTGTCATAGAACAATTTTCTTTTGGACAAATTGAATCAAAGATACCGCTGCGAGGTGTCCTTTTCAAAAGTTTAGATTGATTTGAGACTGTTTTGCTGTGTTTACTGAATGTTTGCATCCTTCACCTGGTCACCACATGGCAGTTTGCACCAAACAAACAAATGAATTCTTTCTGCAGACACCGTAAACAATCCATGCACGCATTTTCCCGACTTGTGACCTCGTATGATTGCGTGAATTACGGCGGTTCCTCTCTGAGAAGAATCATTTTCTTTCTGCATATTGTCCCAGCTGGTCTGTGGATTCAAACAGGCAAATGTCTTATCACAAGCAGCTCTCGCAGCCTCCGCAGAGAGAGCGAGAGAAAAGGCACTTCTCTGCTCAGTGCCAGAAAGTTTGGACATTGACAGCAAAGCTTTTGAAAGTCAATTTAATGTGCTTTTCTGTGATTACCAACTGATCTTGCTCTTTAACTGTCCGGATGCGGTAAATCTATCCCACCCATCTGGCAAACTGAGCTGCTGAAAACAATGTTTAAGAGTAATTTGAAGCTACTATTTGTCCCATGCCTGGTGGGGGAATGATATCTTTTCAAGTCTGTTCAGAAAAACAGTCTCAGGGGGGAAAGGCCCATCTGTGATACTAATACATCACTTGTTGAAGTGAGGAGAAACATCCATACGGCTAATATAAAAATGATTACAAACCACGCCTCGTGACATTACCACTTTGCTGAGCACACCACTTATGATCTTAGCAGAAGCAGAGAGCTACATCAAGACGTAAAGAGAATAGAGAAGAGGGATGGAAGGTGTATTTATGCACGCCTGTGGGTGTGCAAGCGACATGATAGGCTTTGTTTGAAAACTCCCTCAATCAACTTGCGTTGATTGCATGTCGTTTGCAAATGCATACCGAAGAGAAGAGCGGCTAACTCGTAAACACAGACACACACACACGCCTCTGGGCGCGCAGCAAACAGACACCTTTCACCCGCACACTCAGTCTCACACAGAAGCACACTCTGCTTAGCTGATAACCCACAGATGTAGTAGTACTCGTGTCCAGGCCTGAACTCGAAGCCCAGGGAGAAGGGGGTGAAGAGCTGGAACTTCTCTGAGAAGCGCAGGGGTCCGTCAGGACCGCTGGGACGGTTGCACTCCCAGCGCTTAAAGCCACGCATCCTGTGCTGGCAGGAAGTGTAGCCCTCGTGGTTGACCATGAACAGGATGTAGCGCTCCATGCGTCCATGGGACGGGGGACCCTCATAGTAAGGACAGTAGATGTCCAGATAGTCATTAATGTTCACTGCCACCCTGTACTCTCCGTGCCAGAACCTGCAAGACACAGAGGAAACAGTGATTTAAAATATATTCATGAATAAAGATTATCAGAGACAAAACACACAGAATGAGTGGGCAAAGATGAGAAGGCTTCAGGACTAGTTTACTGATGTAAAGTGAGGTTCTATAAGGCTTTAAACTGTATGATATCTGTCAGACATTTTTGTGTTCGCACATCCACACGAAGATCAGACGTCACAGTCCACAAAAGAGCAACCCTGAGAGACTCCATGAGTTGCTCAAGGACACTTCAACAAATGCTTTCCGATAGAGAGTCTTCAAACCACCTGAGTCATGGTGGATTGCAGCAAAAACATCCTGAAGGGTGTTTTTCACTTACTTAATAAACAAGAGTAGGCCAGAAAAATCAATAATAATCCCTCTGGTTATGGCTAAAGTATGAACAGTAACTGATTTTATTTTAATAAACCTCGGTGAGCTAAGCTTTATGGGAATTATTAGCATGTTTGGAAGACTGGCTTCTTCCACGGCGTTTGAATGAGCCGTCTCGTGTGATACTCAAGGGAAGTGGGTCATGTGATGGTGGAGAGCACACACATTATTATCCCAACCCCTGAAGCAGCAGCGTATAGAGGCGGCTGTGGTGAATGTCCACTTAGCTCGGTACACATACGGATCACTGGGGTTGGCATGATGAATAGAAGTGGGTCAGAGGTGAGCGAAGAAGACATATTAGTATATAAACACAATGTGGAGGGTACATATTATGGTGCTCTTCCTGGCTGTATTCATCCTTCTGGCACTGAGTCAAGGAGCTTGAGAAGTAGCTGCAGGTAACATATGGAAATACATAAAGTGGTGCTTGAAATCAGTTGGTGACTTCCCTTTTCAACAGTCTCTGCAGAGCAGTAACAGTACATTAAAAACATATGGCTGCATATTTTCCCTACATAATACGGGCTCTGTTTGTGTTTATGTTTCGGTGCCAATGTTGCTTATACGGGAACTGAACTTCTGTTTACAGTCTTGAAATCATTGGAGTGAAACGTCCTCTTTAAAGGCTATTCTATATTTTAGTTATCGTCAACAAATGCCGTTAAAATGAGTAAAACCAACCATATGTAGTCTGTCGCGCTACACTTTGTGAGGTCCTCATCTTGCCTGTGGCTCTCTCATTTGTTTCGAGGACATAAATCTTTAAAAACAAACACACAGATGGGTCTGTAGTTTTTTTTTTGTTGTTTTTAATTTCAGCTGGGGATTAATACACATTTAGTGTTTACAGCAGCTGGGATGGTGTGTTTAACTCAAAATCAAACTACACTGTCCATGCATATGGTTATCATTTTAATAATTACTTGACAACAAGGAATGTGGCACAGAGGAATAAGTTACCGCCTGCCGTCTGCCAATTCATTGTTGGTTTTTGTCTCTGCATGGGATTTGCTGACAAGGGAAAAATAATGATGATACCTTCATTTTAAATTCATGGTATCCATTAGCAGAAGCTGAAAATGATCAAACAATGTCTCACATCTAATTCTAAATCAGTAAAAAAATGTAGTATGTATTTGTAAGTCTTAAATTAAATACACACTTTGTTTGATAATTTTGCTTTCATATCAACACTCATCTGTGAGAAAATAGTTAAATACTTTATATTTCAGATGTTTTATTCATTCATTAGCATTTCATAAATAATATGTCCCCAAGGAGATGGCTTGATAATCTTTTTGTTTTAACATTTGTAACAACCCGCCACCATTCAAAATTTAAGTTTCGCTTTGAGACTTTCTTCAGCAAACCATCTAACAGTTTGAAGACTGTTTAAAATTCATCAGTGTGATATTGTGGTGGAATATCAAATCTCTTTGTGGGCACGAGCGGGCGGCCGCTTCTTCTGGTGCTCGTCATTAACAGCACCATGGCTGTGATCAATTTAATATCAAATGTACCACGGCAAATACATTTAAAATTCAGCTGCCGCACGTTATCAAATCTTGTTTCTCGAAGCTCAGTAAATTTGAGACGCAGGAAAATGTCTTCAATCAAACAAGCATAAACAAACCCTGTTGTCGGGCAATCTCGACGTCTCAGGTGGTGCGCACACACACGGACTGAGCTTTTTAAACAAATTCATCATTTTTCCCTCCCCTCACCTTGGCAGTAATTGATTGCCTGCAATGAAGACATTTTGGTCTAAGCACTTTGGTTAGTGGGATATTTAGCTTTGGGACAAATTATCCCTATAATGGCAGTCCTATCTCTCTCCCTGAGGGCAAATCAGGAAGTGAGTTAGATGTGAAATGAGTGCCTTCATGCTTCGGTGCCCTATCAGAGCGAGTTTTGCAGGTTCTAAAGGGATCCTTGAACAGATCATTTAGAGGCATTGATCCACCGGGGAGCTCCTCTCGGCTCTCTCTGCTCCCAATCAACTCTGATTAACAACTAAAGGGGAAAGGCAGACGCAGAGAGAAACAGAGGGAGAGATGCACAGAGTGAGAAGAAAAGGGCTGAAAGGAATGAACAGAAGCGAGGGAGACAGAGAGAAAATGTAGAGGAGACGTGGAGATACGTGCAGAATGAGGACAAACGAAAGAGAAAGACAGGAAGAGGAGGGGAGGGGGGCTGAGGGAGGCTGAGGGAGGGATAATGAGAATGCATGAAATGAGAGTAAAAACAAGACAGAATGAAGGAGCAAAGAAAGTCTAAAAGAGGAGAAGAAGGAGAAGGAGGAGACCAACTGGTGGAAAAGCAGATGGAGGAGGAGTTTTTCTGTCTTTCGTTTCAATTTGTACATTTGCGGTTTTTCATCTGAGACAAATGTGCTTTGCCTATTGATTGTGAACTGATACATTTATGGATGAGTACCATCTGAGAATTAGGACTTTGGGCATATAGTGGGTGTGTTTGCATGGCTGGATGCAATAAGTGTGTGAGTGTGAGTGTATGTGTGTGTGTATGTGTGTCTGTGTGAGTGTGGTTGGTTAGATGGTAAAGTGGGTCTCAGCGAGTGAGGATGCTCAATCCAAGAAAGGACTAATGTGCCAGGATACATTAGGTTGTATTAGGCTACTCAGTGTCCTGCCCTGCTCCTGTGACACCGTCTGCATTCCTAATACGCCCAGGCTCGTGGAAACTCTGCGTGCAGGTGTGCATGTGTGTGTGTGTGCAGGTGTGTGTCACTGCTTCCTGAGCTGTTAAACAGTGCAAGTTGGTGTGCAGTGACGTGTGGATCAATGTGTGTGTCCCTCCTTCCCCTCCTTTCAGGCCATGTGTCATTTGGAATTAAACACACACACTGCACTGGCCAAAAAGACATGGGAATGCACTCACACTTAGGGCATGTCTATCATCCTCATAGAGCTTGTGTGTGTGTGTGTGTGTGTGTGTGTGTGTGTGTGTGTGTGTATGTGTATTGGTGGGTCTCTCTTTCAATATGCATATTTGCATTGACTGGACTTCAGAGTTTGCATATTTGAACAACATTACAATAATCTGTAAACTGTATTTAAAGGGATATGATATTAGATATTGATATTTTGTGGAAAAGAGAAATGAATTATTATTATTTTTTAAAAAAAATACTGGCTACTTATGTGGTACAGCACAGGAAAACGTTTTGAAGAAGTTTTGCTGTTAAAAATACATTCTACACAGGAAGATAACCATTTTATTTCAAAGCACTTAACCCCAAAGGTATCCAGTATTTACAAATAATACAATAATGTAATTTATTGCTCCTCTCCTTTAAAATGCCCGTTTGTGACTCCCTTGCTAACCAGGTTCTGGTTTTCTTCCTCTGTAACTTATGTAGTAGTAAAAGTGTCTTCTTCGTATCTAATTCATACATTGCAATTTCACTGTAAATCTCAGGCTGTGAGTGAATCAAAATAGCAAAGTTCTGTACAGTTTCATTATTTCTGATTGAGGTAACCTTGAGGTACCAAATAAGATACTATCGCAAACCTGCAAACATCACAACATTTCCCCCTTCCATCAATCCAACATGAGAATGTGTGGGTGTAAAGCTACAAATACGTAGGCTTTCACTGGGATTGTCTCAAATGCAAACTTCCCCAAAAACATCCTAATGATTCGACAGATGCTTCGGTACAGTGATACAAAAGTCTACACACAGGGGCTTTATGGAAGCTTTCAACAAAGTACAGCGCAAAATTATAAATTTCCACTAATCCCTTTTTTCATTCTGTGTACACTTTTATCACCGGGACAAGAAGTAGTGAATATACTTCTTATTTTGCTGCTGATAAAACATGATTTCTTTCATTTCCAGCGAAAGATAGTTTTTTGTATTTTCTGGTATATTGACTGTCAATATAATTTACATGTAAAAACTACTGAAGGGAAGAAAACTTAGGAAGAACAGAAAGATCTTTCCTTTTTTTCCCCCCTTGAAGCCCAACAGTGATTTCATGGAAAAGAATGAATCTTAAAGTACACCCATAACACAGATTGGTGTTGAAGTGCATGTTGTTCAGTACACGGTCTTTTCAGTATTTTGTTACGCTGCTTCAGGCAGTTTTCTGTTTAATATTGTCTGTGTATAAACCTGCGCAATATGATACGATGGTTTGCCTCGCTCCTGAAGCCCCGGTGTCTCACAGATTCTCCTCAGTCTTTCAGTGCGATTGAGTTGTCTGGTGAGGTTAGCCAGATGCGGCTGAAGGACTCGGCTTTTTGGCTGCCGGATGGAAAAGGCTCATTCTGGGATCACAATCAGTGGAAAGGAGTCTGTATACTGTATAAATGGGTTTTATGGTATTGTGTGCGCACACGATGGCATGAAAAGAAAATAGAAGCTGAGGGGGTTAAAAGTTGAAATGAGAGCTTAAAGAGAAAACAGAAAGCGTGTGTCTTAGTGTGCGTGTGCCGGATTCGTATTGTGGACGCAACTATCCCCGAGTACACTAATAAGATAAGATAAGATAAGATAAGATGAACTTTATTGATCCCGCAGTGGGGAAATTCACCTGTTGTGGCAGCTCACAAGAACACAAGAAGAGTGCAAAAAGTGTGCATAAACAGTTACAAAAAATATAGAGGTGAAATAAATTAACAATTTACAAGGTAAGTAAAAATAGTACACTATAAAGCTATATACAAGTCCTCATAAGGGAAGAAAGAGGACTAGACCATAGAATTATACAGTCTAAAATAAGTGTGTGTGTATGAGTTTAGAGGCCACTCCTTAGTATTCAGGCACCACTGAGTCATCAACATCATGTCTCAGGATGGCTGTGATCAAAGCCTCTGGTTGGAGGAGCCTCTGGTGTTTACCATACCCGCCTGCGTCCTAAACAGCAGGCAGGTATGAACCAACAAACATCAAAGGACACTTCGCTCTCTCTCCACACTCTCTCTCTCTCTCTGTCTTTCACTCTCACTATGTCACTCCTATCTCCATCCATGACTTTCCTTTTCCCTCCTACAGCTTCACATGATCTCCCTCTGTCACTCTTGTTGATGCAGCTGATTCACGCCGCGGCCTGAAAGAAAAACTGCCCAGAGTGTGGGATGTCTGTCATTGGAAATGCGTTTCTATACGGTGGCGTTCGCGTGTTTTCCGGCTTCCTCCCACAATCCCCAAAAAACATGCACATTAGGTTAAGTGGCTCCTCTACATTGCTGCTACGTGTGAATATGAGCATGTGTGATTGTTTTGTGTGTCGACTCTGTGATTGACTGCGGGTGTATCCTGCCTCTCGCCCGTAGTCAAAGCGGGTATAGAAAATGGATGATGGATGCTTCAAAGGGAAGCTCCATAAGAATGTAATGATGCAATGTTTTCTCCTACAACGTCTGCGCCTGGCAGAGATCCACATTAACAAAACGGAGGCATGATGTTCTGCACGGCAGTCTTGTTTTGATCATACAAATGTTTGCTGGATGAATGTTTACAGGTTAATACTCAAGTGACAAAGTTCTAATAACTACAACAGCAGCAAAGGAGGAGAGTACAGCTACGACGGGCCTTCACTGGGTCGCTCATCAAGTTGACTTTTGAGTCTTGGGATGCTGGGACGTTCGCTGATGTCTCCCATCCTGCCCGAGGACCTCCCCTCACCCACTTGCTTGGTATTCAGGACAGAGCTAGTATGACAATATGTTGTGTTTGGAAAAGCTCTAAAATAAGTAATAAAAATGACTTTCTTCTGTTTCACCGATGATGGGTCAGCTCAGACGCTGCTTTCGTGGTTTGTGGGTCGCTCTAGAACAACCGATTTTATTCATATACATTATTAATTAAAGAAGCACGAGTGTGAGCACACAGGCGGCACAATTCATACTCTGATGCTGTTATGAAACTATAGCACTGATCAATAGCTGTTGGTGGTAACGTGCAAACACAGGGTATTAAAAAATTCGGCTTTGCAAATGTTTTATGAGGAGGGAAGCACAATGCACACATTTATCTTGACTTTAATTATTTTTGCTGAGAAACTCAGAATGTGGACATAGCTGTTGTTTGTTTGAGAAAACTACTTTAAGATTCTAAATTAAAAGGAAAGCACTTCAGACAGCCCAGCGAAGTCCAAACCTCGTTCTCTTGAAGAGTATGGAAAAGTACTCCCCACATCACTCCATGTTTCTTGGAAGAGGAGTCAAGAAGAGCAGGTAGACGAACCAGGGGTGGATCGATTTAGAATTTTTATACATCTGATTAATCTCCACCTTTCGATTTGAAAGCAAACCTTGGGAAAATTCAGCTTTTGTTGCCAAGTGCTCTGGGCAGACACAGTGGGCAACATTCTTATAGACAGTATTGAACATCATGCTCAACAGCGATTGCAACATTATCACTGAAAAGCACTGTTGGCCAAACGTAAAATTTCATATCCAGCATCTGAAATGTATGCAATCTCACCTCATTTGACTTTCTGGCAGGAAGAAACTGCAGGCTCTTTCACGATGTGTGTGTGTGTGTGTGTGTGTCTGTTAAGTATCCTCAGTTACGTAGCTGTCTCAGTCTGCTGCACTCCAGCTTCAGTCACTCTCAGCGTCTCCCCAATTAACTCCACATTACTCTCCGCTTCTATCTCTCCATCTTCATCTGATCCTGCCTTCACTCTGTCGTTTGCTCCTTCTCTTTCCTCCCTTCTTTCCCTCAATCTTAATCTCTCCTCACTTCAGGTTCATTTACTCGCCCTCCTTCCCCTTTTGTTCTTCTTCCAGGAGCACAGCGGCGTCTTTTGACATCGTTACTTTCTCCTCATTTCAGTCTTCACGACTCTCATTGCCCCTTCTGCTTTCTCTTACCTCTTCTTTCCTTTGTTTTAACTTTCTACCCCCCCCCCCCCATCTCTTTCTGGTTTCAGCTCCTTCTTTTTGAATGTTTAAATGATTCCTCTGCACACACACACACACACACACACACACACATCTTCCTCTTGCTAAGATTCTTTCGCTGCTTTTCTCTCAGCATGAGGTGTTCCTTTCTCATGCTGTCATTCTCCTGCCTCTGACTGCCGCTGCATCGCTGCTGATGCTCAGGTATGTGGGCCAAAGTAAATATATTCCCTCCCTCTGCGCAAGCACATGCTGAGACTCATACGCCTACACGTAACTGAACATGAATATACCATACTAGGGCACATATTAGCACATTCTGACAGAATATGTTAACACGTACACAATGATGCACATACATCCACATTAACACACACGCAGGGAAATAATAAACACAGATGCACGTGTTTAATTATGTAGATTAGCGCTTGATCCTCACGTCTGTGTAAACACGCGCACACAAACATGAAACAGACACAAACAAAACGCACATGAACATCAAACTGTACGTACACTGCGGCGAGCACAAGCCATCATAACACACACACACTCGCAGTCCCTCAAGTTGTCGTTCAGACAAGTTCCACATCTGTCACTCTGAATAATGTCGCCCATAGATCACCATGGTGACATTCAACACTTCTGAAAGGTTATTATGTATTTCTCCAAGAAGGGCAATACTGGCCCCCTGCGGAATAAGTGCCAGTCCTTGGCAAATTCACACACACACATATATGTGACTACACACTGTCAGGCACAAACACGCTCCATCACGCACACACACAGGCAGACATGCAACCCAGACACCCACGGCATGGAATTAACATAACAAACCTTGTCGGAAGAAAATCTCTAGACCCCCTGGAAGGATAATTGTCACCTTGGTGATGTGGTAGCTAAAATATACACACAAAAAGTGGAGACAGACTAGACCCAAAAGCCGGGCAGATAAAGTGACAAAGCCACTGATGGATGGACAAGCAGGATGAGTCTGTGAGACAGACGAGACGAGTGTTCAGGCACACGTGGCGCATCTGACAAGCTGACAGACAAGAGTGGATGATATGCCAGTATCAGTCTCCTTGTCTTCTGAGGGGCTTTCACCACGACGCAGCGCCAGCTTTGGCACCATCGACAGCATAAACAGCAGTGGGTCCACATTAGTATCGACAAGGCAGGCCCAAAAGTGAAGAGCGAAGGAGCTGAGGGCTGGCGTCCGAGCACACCGATAAGAGTCACTCGACAAGCAAAGGATTTGTGTCAGCACCCTGCAGAAATGTCACGTATCCACAGAGTCAATGTTTAAAGAAGGGAGAAGAACTGGCTAATTTATTTTTCATTTCATCAATGCATCATGCATTCTTTAGATTTTATGATGCAGTTTTAATGACACTTTTGGCTGTCAGTCAAGATGACTGCCAACAGTTTGTTGAGATACACCAAAAAAAATTTCTCTTAATTTATTCTTAATTTATACGTTCACACTGTTTCTACAAAGCAACCGGCCCACATTTTGGTCAGGAGAGCAACTTTGCCCTCTCAGGGCAGGGCTGCAAACCCTCCATAGTGCTGTTATATATTCCTGATTTTTGTTAATGTTCTTCTGCAAGACCCCTCAGGCCTGCGGAGTAAATGCTGTTAAAAGTTCAGCAGTCCAGGATCAGGATAAAGAGGATCATACTTTTGCTGTTTGAGCTTAAATTTGAGAAAAAAACTCAACCCAATTTGGATTTTTTTTTTATACACTCACTTGCCAGTTTATTGCATTAAGTACAACTAGATAAAACCAACGGAGTTATTTAGCCTGCCTTCACTGATATAAATGGGGTGGACAAACAAACAGTGAACATTACACCCTTTGGGATTGATTGCAAGACTGCCACATTGGACTGCATTCATTTTAGCTGGCTGTGCCTAATATATTAGCAACTGAGAGTAATTCTTTATGTTTTTGTTGCATTGGTTTTTATGTGTGACTTGTGAAACATCACTTGATTTTTTTTTTTGCTCGCTGACTTACAGTCTGTCTGACAGGTTAACAGACAAAGCAACGGTTATGTAACTGACTGCTGAAAGACCATCTGGCATGTTGGTCCACTGACTGACTGGCTTATTAACAGACTACCTGGATGAATAACTCAGGTCAGCCTTTTGACTGACTGCCTGACTTCTAATCTTTCACATGAACAAAGTGGCTGAGTGTCAAACTGACTGACTGACCTATCAACTGTCTCTCTCGCTCCGGCGTCACCCTCTGTCTTAAAGATCTTCATCTAATATGGACGGGTTGATCCAGATTGACGAGGTGAACTAATCCATGTAGTTTGGGTCAAAGCGTTTGAGTCTCTGCGGGCTGGAAGTCGCAGAGGGCAGAGGGAACGAACGGGGAAAGCTGGTGTATAGATTGCTTTGCAGCATCTCTAATGAGTAATTAAACACTTGAATGGAGTCCAATTAAGATACACAGTGTGTGTTTGCAATCACGCACACACACACACTGCCACACACACATACTGTACACCTACCCAAGTGTCGGTGCACAAGCAAACATCAGCATGTAAACAAAATAAACACACAGGGAAGCATACCAATAGTCACACTCCTATGGGTAAATCCAAAATAGAAATGCACACACACACACACACACACACACACACACACACACATTCAAGTCTCCCTAAATTAAGTGGAGCCATATGTGCCGAATGTTGCGTGTGGTTTTGAACGGAGTGAAGGTCAATGCCGTCCGACTTCCTCCCGTCTTTTCTCTCTTTCTCTGTCTGTCTCTGTCTGTCTCTGTCCTCTGTTCCCGTCTCTCCATCTCCACCTCTTCCTCTCCTCAGCAGCTCTCTCTCTCCACTCCCGTCCTGTCCTCTTTGTGTCAATCTTTCTTTCTGTCACTCAGTTTAAATTCAATTTCAGTGCCAATTCAAAGGTGCAAAAGCCAAACAAGAAAGATAGAGAGAGTAAGGAAGAAAGAAAGAGAGAGAGAGAAAAGACAGATTCTGAACTGAGATGACCTCACAAAAGAAACGACAGCATCTGGGTTTACATTGAGCCGACTCCACGGGGCCGTGTGAATCACGATGGAAGTAGTAGTGACGTAGTTTCTTGTTCTTGACGCAAAATAGTTCTCACAAAGTCAAAAGGCAAAAGGGTTCATAGGTGTTTCAAATGGCCAAACTTGAAGGTACTTGAGGTTTGAGGTTTGTACACAGTAAATGTGATGAAAACTGACGGAAGTATTTGTGTTAAAAATGACAAAAGAGAGAAAATATCAAATCCTGCGTACTTTATCGCCTCAAGCCACCTGGAAAGTCGTGCTTGTTTCTGAAGTGTCTTTTTTTTTTCTTTTTTTTGTGGAAAGTTATGATTTCAAACACTTCAAACACTCAAAATCTCTAACACTTTTGAAGCGCAGTGATGCCTTTATGGCACCACAGAACAGCTCAGGGAAAAGGCAGTTGGGTCAACAAAGAGTCTGAGTTTGCAGCCATCTACTCATGTCGCCTTTTATTCTTTTAACCATGATGTTTTCTTTTCAACCAAGTCGTTTTTTCCCCATAACATGACCAGAATCTTTTCTTAATCTCAGCAAAGGCCTTCACTCTGGCCTGGACATGGTTGGACAAACTAGTTCAGATCAAGCATACCCTGTGCTATGCTTCCAACAGTGGCAACAATTTGTTGAAGACCCTTTTCTATTCCAGCATGACTGTGCCCCAGTGCACAAAGCAAAGCTCCATAAAGACATGGCTGGATGAGTTTGGTGTGGACGAACTTGACTGGCCCACACAGAGTCCTGACCTCAACCCCATCCAACACCTTTGAGATGAACTGGAATGGAGATTGTGAGCCAGGCCTTTTGGTCCAACATCAGTGTCTGACCTCATCTGCAAAGCTGTCTGCGTATTTAGAACGTGATGCCATTAAAAGTGTAATGGTCAGGTGTCCCAATACTTTTGTTCATATACTAGATCTTTACATATCGTCTGTGGTCAAAAGCAAACCAAACCATATCCCTGTGAATTCAGATTACATTAGATTTATTGGCACATAAATAATTGTTGTGGCATTTGGAAGGCACTGACAAATGATATCCTGACTGAACTGGCAGCAAAATGTTCATATGGGTCATTTCTGAAGGCGACAAGGACAAACTGCCTGTTTTATTATTCAGGATGCAGCCCTGTCTTGTGGAAATTACATTCATGTACCGCTAATTTGCAATAGCGAATAAGTTTATATAACTGTGTAATGGAAACTTACTGCCAACCAATTACGTTTTCTGTTAACATAATGAGGAAATGCTCTAAAGTAACGCTGATGGCAAGTTGCAAAACTGTAGAGGCAGAACACATCAGTAAAATAATCACTGACAACATACTGTACATCATTTGTTTTCCAGGAACAATTAACCTAAAACACATTGCTTTCCTAACCGTAACCAAAGTGGTTACGTACCTAAACAGACCTGAGCTGTGGCTTCTGCACATACATATAGTGTTTCATTCAGTCAAGGACGTGTTATCTCTGAACATAATCCACATAGCGCCTACATGTCCCTTATCACTGCATTTCCTGTCAGTCGTATGTAAACAGAATTTCTAGGAGACACGATGGAAGTAAGTGTTACATTACATTGCATTAATGAGTTGGACGAAATACATTCTACAGGGCTAATAGTATTTTTGACATTTTTTCCCCCATTTTTTAAATATTTGTCATTTGTGGAAATGACAAATTCTAAACACCATGCAGCATAAAACAACAGCAAGTCTCTCGCTTCTTAATTTCTGCTACAGATCAAGAAGAAGTGCTGCCGTCTCTCTGGCTCCCCTCTTTCTCTCTCCGTCTTTCTGTATTCCTGTCTCCCACTCAACACATCTTGGAGTAATCCCACGGCGCCCAAACCCTCTTCTCTCATCTTCTTTCCCGCCACTGATCTCCCAAAATTCCACCCCCACCCCTCTTCTATTCTGTCTCCTTCAAAATTCTCTCCTCTGCAAACGTCTCCAGCTTGACTCTTCACCAAAAAGTGATTCTAAAGACTTGCACTCGTCTCGGTGAGATAATGAACACTTTTGCTTGATGCTCTTTGCAGAATCACGCTCAAATAGTCGGCATAGACCCTTTACAGCATTGTCAGAGTCTTTTAAAAAATTGAAATGCTACAAAAGCCAGCAGTGTTAAAGCACAAGACTCTCTGCTCTGATTGTATGTTTTTGTTATTTTTAAGTCAAACTGATGTTGAATTGCATGGTTTTATTTTTCCTGCTGTTACACACAGATCTGCACTGTGAATCATACTGTGTGTCCTGTGTCCTCTTTTGAAAGAAATACATTCCCAAAAGAAAGAAATGCATCATTCATATTTTTTGGCTTCGTGACAGCAGGAATGCCCTTGGTGCTCTTCTTTGCATACAAACTGATCAAATTTTGAACTGTATTTGCATAAAGCAGCACTGTTGCTGTTTCTGCCATGACCCACGTTAGCTTTTTAGTTAATATCTCAAGGACATGTCTTGTTCTACACCTTAACTTGTTGTCTTTTGGCTCATTTGGTTCATAGGCTAAAGAGCATTTTGCATTTTCAAGTTACCAGCACAAGTTTATTTACATTTAGCAGGTTTTCATCCACTTAAAGATTCCCTAAGGAGTTTATAGTGACCCTCAAGCAACCCGTTTGTATCAGGGACATGCACAAGGATGCAAGAGCTTCAAAAACAAACAGGCCAGCAAGTTAACATTGGTATACACAATAAACCTTTTTTAGATTTTGAGGATATAATTGATATGTTTTGATTAGAAACTCCAAATTGAAACAAAACTCAAGTTGGTTAACAATGATTTTTAAGTAGCTGCATTACAGTCAGATATGTGCAGTAGGCTGACATATTAAACATCGTGTATACGAGATTCCAGGTTTCATATTTGAGGTAGGGGATCAGAGAAACATGATTTCCCAGGAGAATGTCAATTTCTTGGTACAGATGTAGCCGGGCTTTCTGATTAGCTTTTTACTTGCATGACAAAGACTACAGAGAGAAAAAGTTGCTGTGACAGCAGAGCGACTGGGTGAAGGAAGAGTTCACTGCACGTAGCAATGAAACTCCCTATTCCATCTCAAACACTGAAACTGAAACTCACAAAGTAACACGTGTCTATCTGCGAGGCTAGAGGAGAAATCTGATTACTAAAGTCAGAAACGTCTCATCAGTTCACGTACTGAATTCTTAGCTCGCGTGTTATTTCCAACGTAGCATTAGGATGTAGCTGTTTTCCATGCAGAGTGACCCATATTAGCTAGAAAAGTTATTTATTGGCATGAACCCCCAGTCAGGTAACGTTTTAATGGATTTAGGGAATGTAATGCTGCAGCTGCGACAAAATCACTTTGTGATTTAAAGCTTCACACTTCACACAAACACAAACAACTATAAACATGCTGTTTAAGCAGGCTGAGCAATAAAATACAACACATGTTCTCTGTAGTGTCCATTCTGTCCCCAACGCACAGCTTAAAGGCTCACGAACACACTGAAGTAGGAGGGACGGCTTCCTGACTCGAGAAACGGAACCAATCCAGGGAGCAAGTGAACGCACTATTAAAGGCTTAGGGAGCATTTGAAATATGTCTAGATTTTCTCTCTCTTTAAAAATAAAATATATTTCAATAATGAAATGAGTGCAAAAATAAAAAACGTTGACAATCATAATTTCAGCTGGACTTAAGCTAACTAAAAAAAACCACAGAAGAATCCTTTATTTTCTTTTAGTGTGTAGTTTCAGTTTCACTTCATTCTGTCTCCCCCTCTCATCGTCTCCATGTGTTAAGTCCAATCTTTTTTTGCCTCTCGCCCTCTCCCTCCCTCTGATCATCTTCTTCCACGGTGCTCTTCTCCCCAAATTTCCTTCTCGACCCGACTATTCTCTCTCTCTCTTTCCATCTGGTGTTTCTCTATGAGCATTAATCAGAGTGCTCAAGCACCATGACCAAAACAACTCCTCAGAGACTCACTGCCGCTCTCTCTGAGTCTCTCTTCCTCTGTCTCACTCCTCTTTTTCCTCCCTCAAATAGTCACAAATACACCCCCCACAAACACACACACACACACACACACACACACACACACACACACACAGAAATCCAAACATAAGTCAGTCTTGGTTATGACTTCAACCTGGCCTGCAGCTACTTTGGTTGTGATGGTAGAAGTTATTTCATCCATCTCAAAACTTACTGTTGTGTGTGCAGAGAGCTGATTTTCACAGAATATGCTCAAACTGTGGAGGGTGGGGACACAAATTGTGTGAAGATGTCCTGCAGTAATGTTTTTCATGCAGTCATTTCGGGTCCATCCATCACTGCCGAGTCAATGCAAAGCGCTTACTGAATTATGAATTTATGTTATCAAATGTGCCCTCAGTCTGTGCTTTTTCATCGGCAGCAGGCGCAGCCATGATCACGATGGAGGCTGCGGCCGAATCTGCTGTTGAAATTCACAGTTGGGATCACATCTGGATGCTGTGGATCCCTTGACATTCTGCAAACATGCTTGTGCTCTTTGGGTAACAGCTCACGGCCTGCTGATGAGGACACTGCCATTTTGGATGACATGGCTGAGATCGATATGGTATGGTGGAGAGGAAGCACACAAATGTATACACCATGAAATGAGCAGCAGCAGGATGTGCTCGCAAACTAGTGTTTATTGCCTCTAATGTTAAGGTTGATCGCTCGGCTTATTTGAGTCTTTGAAAAGGGTTTCTCACGACTTGCTTTCAGTCTATTTCACTGTACTGCAGATTGAGATTAGCATGTATTATACATGTATTTCACTCTCGTTACTTTCCTGTTGCATTTGCAGTGTCTTACAAGCCCATGTTTGCAGGGCACCTTTGGTGTGTGATACCGTAAAAAATAAATTACTTACTAATTATATTGCTCATTGCATATTTGAAGTGCTCCTGTTTTGTTCCTGTTTAGATGGGAGCGTCGTAGCACTTGCAGATTGCCTGTGTTGATAGTAATTTTGTGGGCCTTTTAAATCAGTCTTAAAGAGAGCAACACAATAGCACGGAGGAGAGTTTACAGGATCTCGCTTCATTTTAAGGTGTCATTTATATTGGAAGTAAAATATAAACTATCATGAACTCACAGAAAAAGTTGCATAATAAAATACAAAGGACAAATCAATAAAACACAGCCATTAAAAAACTAATTACGGTGTTATCAAAGAAATACATGTCATTAAAACCAGTGCAAACTGCTGTTTTCTGGGGCACTGAGTTGCAGTAGTTTTTTTCAATTTTCATTCATTAATTCTCTTTATGACATACCACCTGTAATTATTTCTGATGACAATACAGACAGCCTGTCTGTAGCCTAGTGGGAAAGTCACTGTCCTCCACCTCAGTTCTGCTTAGTTTGTGATTTGTTTGGCTATAAACTGAGCTCCTTTCCCATTTCAGGCAAAACTCACAGAATTAAAGATGGAAATTGGCCATTCATTTCCGCTCACAGGCCCTCGTGCTCTGCGGGATTTATTCTCATTGTCTTAAAACAAAGCGAGTGTGCAGCCATCGTGGCTAAAAGTCCAAGTCGATGCAGAAAGATGCAGATTTTCCAAACCATCACAATTTTACTATAACCATTTCTTTAAAGAGCTGTAGTTCGGAGGCGTGTTTACTCAGCTGTGCGGAGTCACAGCCACTCCAGACACCACCATGTTGCCAAATTAGTTTTATCTGGTTTCCACAGATGACAAGATGACTGTGAGCACTTAATAAGACCACAGGGCTTGTGTTTATCACACTGCTAAAAGTCACATTTTTGACTTATGAGAAAGATGAAAAGCCTTCACTTTCACTCCTCCTCCTCCTCCTCCTCCCAAACTCACTTAAAAATGTGCTTAAACGTAAGAGACCCCCAGACGTCTCTTTAGAGAAGATAGTAGATGACGTCTGTACACAAACAGAGAAAAATCTGATAGGATGGCACTGAATTTTCCCTTTTGTTTTTGTATTATCAGGCTAGCAAACAGCACAGTCGACACTGGCATTATTAATTAACAAACAACAATATTAATTTACAATCACTTTACAAACGCCTTCACTGTCTATGCGCTTGTTTATGGTACTAAATCCTCCTTGTGATTTCTACTTCATCTACCACCAGCGGATCTCCCTTTGCATTCTGCTTCAGACTTGTGTTTTATAGTTTTGTCTGTAATTTCACCGTTCTGTTGCTACATGGCAGATATAATTGTGTAAATCCTTGTCTCTGATTGGCCACAAAGTTATTCCAACACTTTACAACATGAAGGTGTGGATAACTTGCTAAATATCTGTTTCACTAGACGGCAAATAAACCTCTTCACTTTAAGTTGGCTTTTTAAAGGTATTTTTAATTCTTAAAAGTTTAATGAACACATTCACAGGCTTCCAGAGTTCCACTTGAGACGCGTACAAGTGAGGTCACGGACGCAGCATCCATATTTCTCTTTCAGTCTAATGGATTTAAGGCCTGCGTGAATCTGTGAGTCAGAGTCTGAGTCACCCTGATCCCGACTCTCACTTCACAAGAGCTCAAATGAACTCCTAATCCAACTGACCAGTACACAGCAAAATCGCCAGTGTCAAATTAACTCTGAGAGTGTTAATTTTAACACTACAAAAGTGTCTATATGTGTCCACACTTTCTAGTGTTAAATCAACACTTTCAAAAGTGTACATTTTTTAACACCCTTCTAGAGTAATATTAACTCTGATAGGTGTTAAAAATTAACACTGGCTAACACCCAATAGTGTTGATATAACTATACACTAGTGTCAGTGTTACAAGAACAACACTCCCAATTATACTCCAGTGCAAAATATTACACTTAACTGGTGTAATGCAATTAACTCTGATAGTGTAGAATGTTGAGGACAACTAATCCCCCTCTTACCACTATACCCACCATCTACTTCACAAACCTATAAACAATGTAAGTTGTACAAAAATATTTTTTTTATTAAAAAATACAGGTACACCAACAAAATCTGAACATTTTAGCATGGAATAAAAACACTGTATGGCACAATATAGATTTGTTCAGAGTCATATGCAAACTGCTGATCATAAGATCTGTAATACACAAGATCATCTATACAAACAAGGGTGAAACCATCTGTTCTTTCCCCGATAGTAAATGCATTTAGGTGGTCATCAAAATACAATGTAGAGACTTTGCAAGTTAGAAGATAAACATTGTCATCTCTAACAATTATACTGATGATCCTGTTGAACAAAGGCATCTCATTGTCAACACCAGTGCATACGTACATCCCAACTTGGTACTCTGTACCATAGCTTTTGACCCAGGAAGTTGTAGAAACAAAACAAGACACACCAAACCTTTCATTCAGTGCCTCACTGCCCTCTAAACTGCTAGCCAAGACTTCACTAATAGAGCCAAACTGTAATCTTTTGAAGTAGAAGTTTTCAAAATGAAAAGCCAACTGATTCTGGTGTTTCTTAACAAGAGTTTTTGTGATGTTTTTGAAGTTCTTCACACACTTTTTGAAAAAATTGTGTTTTCCTTCAAACCTCATGCACCACATGTGAATAAGTGGCCCAATTTTCCGAATACAACTTGGGTAATGGATCATTAGGTGATGCTTTGGAATCAAATTTCGCTCTGGAAAGACAGATTTAAAAAGTGTGTGATGATCCAAAATCAGATGCTTCAAATAGCAAGTCATACCATGGGTAACAATAGGTGCAAAGACAATGTTTACAATTTGTATTAAGAGAAGTAGCAAGTTCCAGCAGCTACCATCCCTGCTAACTAAATCTCCAAACATTAATGGGGTGTTTCGTAAAAGGCACCAAGATTGAATAGCATTAAGCCCAAGATCCTTGCTATTGTCATCTAATTTTAACAGACCTGGTCTGTTTTTTCTCTGGGTGAACCCATAATTAAAACTCATTATTCTCTCCAACAATGAATTCAAGGATATGGAGTTCTTAATCAAATACTGAAACACAAGCTTTAACTCGTACTGCACCACTCCTTCCAACAGATCATGCATAATATCAACAGCAAAATTGTCTGAAGTATGATACAGCTGAAGAGAATTGAGCAAACAGGTTCTTTTGACACCAAATACTGAGGTCAGAGAAGGATTTTGTTGAATGGCACTGCAATGTTGTGAATGGAGGTCTTTTGAACGTAGAGTTAAACCTGGATGATCCTCACTAAAAACTGACTGCAACTCTATTCTATCAGTTAAACAAAAGCGACAAGAATAATTAGCATTAAATGATTCAACAAACCCAAAGAGGCCATGTAAAGCTAAGTTGTCACCAGTAACCTGAAAAATTGAGCCTTTCACAGTTGAAGCTGAAAACGGCAGCTGCATCCCTTCTGTCTCTAACATCTTTAGATCATCAACAAGTGGCTTCAGAATAGGATCAAATCCATATTTTTTTAGGTCATCTGAGTGAAAGAGGGCAACAAGATGAATGTTCATCAACACAGAATTCAGCTTTGGTGGCAAATTTCTCAAAACAAAATAAATACAACCAAGTTTGTGTACACCTCTTTTTGAGCCTAAGGGGTTGGCAGTTTCAAAATCATCATAGTAGAGCTGGATCTGAAGAGCATATTCTTGCTGTGAAAATAAAATGTGATTGCTGAAGTAAGAACCATCATTAACATCCCTGTAGACCCCATCCTGGTGTGGTTTTGCCTTTTTAAAACTGTTGCACAGTTCACTGTTCCTAAACATGGATGAAAGAGACCCCATAATGGGTACATACATGAACTTGTCATTGACAGGAATTTGCCTGTATGTGCCTGTCGTTTTGTCTCTACGTATGTCAAAGCGGACACCAAGAATATGCTCTACAGGCTCAACTATTTTCCATTTTTTCTCAAAATGTCTCAACCTTTTACACTCTGTGTTAAGACATGAGAATGGATTTTGAAGTTGATCAAAACAATCTTGGACTTTTTCTAATGTTTCTCTGGATGCATCAGATGACAAACATTCAACAACAGCTTCTTTTGCATGTGCATGGATGTCATTGACCAGTTCCTCCATTGAGCCAACTAAAGATTGGACAGTACTCTCTGGAACTCCTGAGGCTTGTACTTGAGCAACAATAGAGCTGCACATGTCTTGTATTTGCCTTTTTTCAATTGGAATGTGAGTTGTGACAGTCACAGAAGTATCAGCATTTACTGGCTGGGATACTGAGGCTCCAACATTAGCAACAGGCTCAAAACTGTTGACAACATCTGAATCAACACCATTTCCATGTGCTCGAGATAAATGCCGCTTGTAACCAGAATATGTCAAAAACACAAAGGAACATCCAGGCTCTCCACAATTCAAACGCAAAGACTTTCCTGGGTACAGACCATGCTGAAACTTCAAATGTCTAAATAACAATGAACAACTTGTGTGGTGTACCTTGCAAATGTAACACATGAACATATTTCCAGGCAAAGATGTGTTCTTCAAACTGCAGTATGAAGAAGTCTTGCTCTGATTTCTTTGACTCGAGGACTCTCCTTCATAACACCAACATCGATGCCGTACACAGTGGTCTGGATGAATGTGTAGAAGTTGTTCAATGCCTCGTCATAGGACACAGCAAAAGCAAAATGGGCCTTGAACAGCTCATCAAAGGCAGCAACTCCGGTCTGCGTTGAACAGGGAATGACTTTTTGGTCCAGGACAATGTAGAAATTTTGAATGCTGTTCTTTCTTTCTCCGACACACAGAAGAAGTGGTTGAACAGGCCCAGTTTCTTTGAGGAAGGCATCCATGCTTCGCCCCACCTGAGCAATAAAGATACCAAATCAATCAAAAAGAAATTTGGAATTCGCTGTAGAGTAAGCACCCAAGAATTAAGAGAAAATACCTGATTTCCCACCTTAAATGCACATTGAAACATCAACACAGGCCCTTGAAAAAAAACAAAAACAACAAATAACTTGACTGGTAACATACCTTAATGAACTTCACCAGCCGGTCAGCAGCATCAGATGTGCTAATCTTTGAAGCTTTCCTACCCTTGGATGTTGGAGGTAACAGATGAAGAAGCAAAAGGATGGCAGCCACCTCAGAGTCCCAGACTAGACAATTGGCAAAAGAGTGATTACTTTTGTTAGACCACCAGAGTTGATGTTGATGTTGTAGTTATGACAAAATAGTTACAGGGAGTACAGTTGTAATTGCTCCCGTAAGACATCTGTTTTACACTTACCACAATCTTCAGACTCTTGTTGTGCAGACAAAAGGAGCTCACTGACATGAGCACTTTCAGGAAGATTTTTGCAATCTGAGATGATCCTCGGTTTGAAGAATGTTGGCCATCTTGCCAGGAATTTACCCGACACTTCTTCACCAAAGAGCATTGTGAAATCTTGATCAATCTAAAAAAAACAAAAAAAACAAAATCAGCATTGGAAGAAATATATTACAGCCTAAACTGATAAAAACAACCATTCTTTATCATACCAAGCCAGGGGTATCTAGAAATCTTGGGAAATGGTCCAGGACAGTGGAGGTTGTAGCTGGATCTTGAACCACCTTTTGTCTGTGCTGAAATGTTGCCATCATTTTTTCTTTAACAAGCTTTTTGTCAGCTGAGTGCCTCATCACTGACATAGCCTCCTTGCATTCATCACCAGACAACTGCTTCACAACTGAACACATGTTGCGAGAAGTCTTGGGACCTTGTTGAAAACATGACTTGGATTTCTTTATCTCTCCAGTAGAGTTGCGCTGGACGGTTTTCAACCTCCATGCTAGGTAGCCAGACCCACTCTGGTGGTCATAAAAATGTTCCTGTCAATTAAAAAAAGGTTAATCCTGTACAGATCAGACATATGATCAATTCAACACTGTCAGCTCAACTGTATCTTATAGCACAAAATAAAAAGATTATCGACCATTGGGGTATGCTACAGTAAAAAATGTAGTAATTTGAAAATTCTGTCACAATAAAATATGAGAGTTTACAGTACATTTTTACATTACACAGAGAACTTTTGTGCGTGTCTGGAAAACTACATGTTTTAATGCATTTTAATACAAATACACAAGTACTGTATAATACTACAAGTCCTCTAACAAACAGACATTACATAATTAATACTGTGGAGAGAAATACCATGTTAAGAAAGAAATAAGAGCATAGGTGAATACTTACATAACCATTCTTTGAATCTGGGTCCTTCAAGTTGGGGAACAACGTTGTAATGCCAAGTGCATATGTTACGCGGACATTTACTGGGGGGATCCTCCTAATAAAAGACAGATGCATCACTGAGAAGATATTTTAGCCCAAAACAACATTTACATCAATTACTTATGTATGTTGACTAAAACTGTTTTAGTGGTTTTAGTCAAACCATTTAAACTGAATATTAGAATTGTACTGAACTGTAAACATATAAAATTAAAAATGTTGCAATATTTGCAAGTGCATATTCACTTACCCATGAGTCTCTACCATGTCAGCCACGAGTATGTTCACCATCTTTCTTCTTGTACCATCAGAAAGACGGTTTGTTTTCTCATATTCTTTGAATATTTGATTACCACCTGGCTTTGAATGCAGGGCTACCATAACAGTCTGAAATAACAATTGCATGATTTCCATATAAGGCACATTCAGAGATACATAACAGTAAATATTTGCTCTGTTCATTAAATAATAGTTGTATAAAACAGACTGGCTTAGTTAACACAAGAACAGAAAAATACAGCTTACATCTTTTGCTATAATGCTGTCAGGGGGCCCTTCAATCAGCTGTCTTTTGCGTGCTTTGGTGGATTCCAATATTATTGTTACATCTGAACCCGATGATGATGACGCCCCAGATGCACGTGATGGGGACCACTCTGAGAATGAGGCCTCTGAAGAAGAATCCTCAACACTGTCATCTAAGAACACAAAAACAGCCATGTGTTGTAAAAATAAGTTTAAAGAACTAAGGGTCAATACATAATTACATCATCCAATTAATTTCTTACCATGACATCCTTCAGTGAAGGCTTTAAAAGACACCCCCGATGACTTCAAAAGTTCATCAAATATGTCCTCATCCACTTCCACTCCTGCAGAATCCTTCAGCATCAAAGATGTAAAATCTGGCAAATTGAATTTCACCAGCACTAACAAAGAAAATATACATTACATCATGAAAGGTTATGACATGAAATCAAGTCAAAATACACACAGATATCCTTCTTGTATGCTCAAATGTTAGTAAGCATACAAAAAAAACCAAGTTATATTGTTCTTACAAATACCAATAACTTAATATATAAATACCTGTATTAGTATCAAATTATACTTAGAATAGAAACCACAAATTACAACCATGCTAAAATGCTTAATTATTTTTTACCACTGCTGTCACATTACCTCCTTCTACAAATTCTTGGTAACTGTAGACATCTTCTGTCTTTGGCACCCTGACCCATTTACTCACTCCCTTATACTCTACAGGAACCAGCATATCACAGCCTTCAATGACAAGAATAAAAATTATATACCACTAAACAAAGTAAATAATGAAGTTATAAGCATATTCATTGTTATTGATGTTATTTTCCTGCTAAATACGGGAGCAGAAAATAACAGTAATGTGACAAAACTTGCTACTGCTCAGCACCACTACCTATCAGAGGTGAATAAAAAATAAAATCAGATTTTGCTTACTTCCACCATGTCAGACCAGTTGCCACGTTAAATGTGCGGCATTTTATGGCTTTATATTATACACTTATAAGCATATAATGCAGCAGACAGCATTGGTAGCCTTGCAATTTTGAAGCATAAACTGTGTGTAAATCGTGTATTATAAGAATTAACGCGAGGGACGCACACAGTTCTCAACGTATGCGGTGACTGTGAAGAAAGCAGAGTCCGGTCTGTGCAGTTTTCACAACCGTAGCCCTTTGCACTGTAGTAATTTTATCTGTAAACATTAGCTGCGATCCATATTTGAAACGTCATCCGAGTAGCTACGTGAAAATATGCTGCACTAAAATACGCCACATAACACGGTTTACACACCAGCATTTTTAGAGTATTTAATGAGGAAAATGCAAAACCAACTTATGCTACCGGAGGTTCGAAGAGTAAACGAAGCCGACCGTCCTCACAGGCGGGATGCACCGCGGTTAGCTTACGTCGCTATGCAGGGTCAATGGAGAGCTAATTACTGCTGCTAATTGCTGCTGTTAGAGTAAAGCTACGCGTCAACAAATATTTTGTGAATAGTTATGTCGCTAACGGCTCATAAAGTGACAGTCAGCCATTAAAAAGCAGTCATAGAAAACAACTTACCTTTCTCTCCCTCTCTCATCTGCTGTTACCGCTCGTATGCTCCCTGTTGCAGGCCAGTTCACCCTGCAGTTGTTATATGGGTTATAACAGTTGCAATTGAAAAGAATAAAAGAACGTCTTTAAAACGAGTCGCGGTTTTTATTTAGCAGTAAAGCATTAAATTAGCTAGATACTTAAGTTCTTGCTAGCAACCGGTCACTTCTACAAAAATACTTTCCGAAATGAATTTATTCAGTAGACTTAATTGCAAAACACCTGCAGCAAATGCAAGTCACTTAACACTTTCTGCCAACATTTATGTTAATATCAACCTAAAACTAGAAAATTTGACCGAGTAAAACTTACCCATGCGACATGGAAAAATGGCGACCGCACACTTTAAGGCGCTTCTTCACAGGAACTGAAAGGCGTGGTCAAGTTGAACACTCAACAGCGTTACTCCGCGAGAAACGACCAAAATTTACAACAACACTAACTCTGTGGGTGTTAGTTTTGCAGAGTTACGTGTTATAATAACTCTAGACGTTGTTAAATATAAAGAACACTGGAAAATTAACGCTGGCACATTTGCTGTGTATGAGTCTGAATAAAGCAGCCTGATTATAAATTTTCCATCTGCAACGCTGAAATCTATAAACTGGGTATTTTTTTTTTTTCAATTTAATTAAAATGACTCACGTCCAAAAAAGCCACCAAAGCAAATTTGCGTTTAACCACACCCGACGAGTGAACCAACCACGAGAAAGCTTTCAGTAGCTGGAGCTGCCAGCAGTTCAAGGGTTAAAGCTCCAAATTATGTCTCTGATGAAATCACTGCAACACCAATTACATTCGCTCAGTTGCCTCTGGTGTGTGCAAACAAACGTGCATTTGAACTGAAAATGTGAACATTTAACTTTACGGTCGGTCAGGTGTCAGAAAAGCAGGATTTGATGTTTTTTTTTATCTCTATCATTTTATCCAGGATCTGTTCAAGCCGGAGCCACATTTGTCCGGGCTGCCACAAGACATATGGCAGAGCAAGGGTTAAGGCTTTAAGAGGATGATGTGTGTTCAGTCTTCTTTTCATTGTGAAGAGAGAGCGAGAGCTTTTTTTTTCTCTCCCCTTTTAAATGGGAACACAGCTTTTCTCTACCGGTGGCCAAACCTTGACCCTCAAACCGATCTAGAAATAGGCATTCGCTAAGGGAGGAAAAGAAAGAAACACACTCACACACACACATAAAGCCTCCAGCTTTTCCTTTCACCACACACACACAAGCCAGCATGGTTTTCCACTTTTTCACTCTGGGGAGAAGGTGAACTCATATTGTCGACTGCTGAGTAAAACACAGTAGAATATAAACACACACACACTCATGCACACACGCACACACACACACACATGCACACACACACGCACAGTCATGCACACAGACCCCGTAGACACAGACCCAGACTGTTGTTCCAGATGCCTCTTTTTCCTTTTTTTTAAAAAAGTGTGTCCCAAGAGATTGGTTCACAGTGGGCGAAGATTTCCAAAATAAATTGCACTTGTGTGTGTGTGTGTGTGTGTTTGTATGTGTGTGTGTGTGTGTGGGTGTGCACGAGTGTGTCTTACTGGCTTTTACTCACCAGTTGGCTATATGTCTGTACTGTATACTTCTGAGCCTTATAGTACAGTATAGTTCACTTTGAGGCTGGCTATTTTAAGATCAGATCTGAACATCAAAATGTAGAAAATAAGATAAAAATAAGAAAACTGGGACTTTTCCTTCACAGTGTTATAAATTCAACACAGTACACATACATGTAGATAAACAACATGAAATACTCTGAGGAGTCTGTGAGGAGTTTTTCAAACCTCAGTCTCAGTTTTGGTTGCGGCGTCGTCCATCAATGTAGCCTCTCTCCTGCAGCTACTCGACGCTGAGGATCGGGTTGATAAAACATTAACAAGCGAAATGCTGCAGAGCAGAGATGTTTTGGTCTTCAACTTGAAAATGAAACCAAAGTTTAGAAATACTGGTTTCAGCATTGGGCAGAGAGCTGAGGTTCTAAAAAGAAAAAGAAACCCCCCCAAGATTCGTGCAACAATCTGGTTTTGATGAGAATGGCACTCAGACTTTGAAATGTATGCAAACAAAGTCCTGCTGCTTTAGTTCCCAACTCTCGCCTAATTTTCTTCTCCTTCATCTCCCTAAATCTCCTCTTCTACTCGGCTTCTCCATCTCGCTATCCCCTTGACACCACACAGGCTCTGCTTCAGGCCGGCGTAACAGGAAGTGAGTCCAGAATGCGACAGACTGCCTCTGGCCGGTCGACGGAGTTTACGGCTCCTGTGTGGCCGTGGATGTATATGAACAGCTGCACACCGGCAAGCCGTGACATCTGTGTTTACCAGCTCCACAACGATGTAGCCTTCAAAGGTCTCAACTTTTTGCTGCCTTCATTTCATGCCACAGTGAAATACTGCTGTTGTTTTGCCCCCCCAAGAGGTGGTGGTAGTAAAATTTAAATTTTTCTCTGTTTTTAGCTGTCATACGGCATACAGTATGATGTGCTAACAAGCAAATAAAGATTTTCAGCTGCAGCTCGCCTGCTGAGATCTATTTTTTGAAACTGTTAAATAATGAATGTGGTTGCCGCATTAATTCAAAGCTTTGGTACAAATTAACAGAGAAGTTGGATGGATGCCTGATGGCAATCTCGCTCAGACCGGCCCTAACAGTCAGGACTTGTGACGGACAGGAGACAGCGTTTAATAAATGATTAAAATGTGTATTATCTCCGTGATCAGGGCAGATATTCAAATTACAGTGAAATAATGGAAAAGAGAATGGATTTTCACTTAGGTTAAAGATTTCCTCATCTCAGAGTTCAGCGGCTTTTTTCATTTAATTGAAAACCACTTCCTCGAATACAATTAATTGAAAAAGGAATAGAGCCTTAATTTGGAACTAAGGGCCCGTAACTGTGGTCAGCAGTGAGACTAATGGCATTCTGCTTGAACAGAAGAGCCTGAAAAGTGGACTGAGAGTTGTTTGCCTAAAATTCCCTTGGCAAAGCAGGCATTGATCTTCAGCAGCAAACTTTGCAGCCCTGGTACAAACAGAGACTAAATGGGGGCACGAGGAGAGAGGGAGGAGGGGGGGAAAAATAAATAAATAAAAAAGAAATCTAGATTTTAGTTCTTAATAGATTGTTGGGCAGCGGGGTAAGCTCCACGCCTGAATAATTCACTTTAGCCAAACTGTTGCTCCGGGTTCCATTCATTTTTAATGCTGTCTTTTGATGTTGATTAATTAAGCAGTGCTAGCGCTGCTGTTTCTCCATCGTAGCTGCCTCTCGCGCGCACGCACGCACACACACGCATGCACGCAGGCTCCGAGCACGCAGACAAACACATTGCTGCTTCTCCCTCGCCTCTATCCCTCTAAACCCTAAAGCTTTAACACACACCCCTCCCTCTCCACCCTCAAAAATATTCACACTCGCACAAATACACAGCAATACACACACACACGCACACACATACACACAGACAACCTCTAACATCCCTAAGCCCACCCCACCACCACCACTACCCAAAAAAAGTGTTAAGATCCGTAAGTCTTAAAAGTCTTTTCTTTTAAGGCAGTTTGGGAGATGGATGTGTGTGTGTGTGTGTTTTTGTGTGTGTGTTTGTGTGTGTGTGTTGGGGGGGTGATGAAGGGAAGATGTGAGTGAAGGGAGGGGTGGGGGGGATGCCTCTTAGCAAACGCATAGCGGATTAGCAGAGGTGTGTGTATGTGTGTGTGTGTGTGTGTGAGAGAGAGAAAGAGAGAGAGGATGAATTTATTGTTAGAGTCGGTACTGTACGTTACAGCTCGGGGGCTGGATGTTAATTAGAAGACATGCATGCCTTAGCTGGTGGTGGTATCTGTGGATGTTGTCTGTGCTATCTGTGCACGAGTGTGTGTGTGTGTGTGTGTGCATATGTGAGCGAGCAGGCTCCCTGACTCTTTCATGTGTTTTTAACCAATGAAGACAAGAGCAACTACTCACCATCCAATCAGCACCCTGAGGTTTATAAATAGAGTTTAGCTGACTGGATTCTTACTCATTCTTCATGCAACCTTCTCAGATTTGCTCCTCTGATGACACTTGCACTGACTTGGTTTCACTGACAAATTTAAGATACGTGTCTGTCGACTTATAAGTACCCCGATTTTATCTTATTTATTTTTTATGGTGGATTTCTTGTGCAGAGATGGCTGGTGAAAAATGTAGAGGAAATTGTTCTAAAAAAGTATTCAGGGAAGACAGGAAGATGTTAATGGGTGACCACACACACACACACACACACACACTGCAGTACATGCTCAGTGTGACCAGGGACCGCCTGGAAAAGCAAGTGAGAGACACTGACATTCTTTTTCACTTTCTTTGACTGGCTCCTCTATATCCCTTAACACACACACACACACATACACACACACACTCACACACATCATGAGAGCTTTTTGATTTGGTCCTGATAATGAAGTGTCTTTGTAAGCGAGTGAGAGGCCATAATGCTGCAGTCTAAAAATACCTGTCCAAAAAGCCCCCTGTCATGTTACATTGATCTTAGCATGATGGTGTGAGCCTTCCTGATTCTATCAGCATCTCTGTTACACATCTCAGCGCTATAATAAGGAGATGGAGGCCAGCAAGAAAGAAAGAAAGAAAGAAAGAAAGAGGAGAATGGGCTATCTTTTACCTCTGTTTTTCAAATTTGCAAAAAAGTAAAGGTCTTGCAGTAAAGGTCTCATTTATCTTGGCTAATAATTGTCCCAGGAGTGCAGGGACAAAAGGGAAGAAAGAAAGGAAGAAGGGAGGAAGGAGGAGAGAAAAATCTTTGCTCAGTCCAAACTAAATCTTACCTACAGGTTTTCTCACAAAGAGCACATAGTGGAATACATCACAGAAAACAGCAGCAGTCTTAACTAAATGAACTTCCTGAATCCAGCTGTGAAAGGCGTACTGATGGCCATTAGTTCAGTAAGTTCTCACCTACTGTGTTGTTTGACAGCATAAGTCTAAAGGATACACAACAAGAAACACTGTTAGAGCATCAAACACATTTATCAAACAGACACAAAACTGGTTACGGGAGGTTAAATTATATATTTCTACCTATTAAAAAAAAAGTACAAAGGCAAGACACAAAGTAGGACAGAATACTAAACAGCGTCTATTCCGAGCTTAAAGTGCAGCTGCTTCACTGCACTGTGGTTAATCTAACAAGTGACTGTGCTTGCATCGAGTAAGCTGAGCTCTTATCATTTCGCTGGTTTTAACAATCCAAATGGTCACACTAGCCTCATGCTATCTGTGTGAAAGAGTCACACTTGTAGCCATTTGTCAACCTGACAAAAATGACAACCAGCCAGTTTTGCCAGAGCTCAGTCAGATGACTGCTGCTGGTTCCACTTGTTATTTTGATGTGTTTCTGAGATCAGGTTTCCAAAGCCCGGACCTCATGAGATCACATATTTGGCCTAAAAATGTCTTCTGAGCATCTCCAGTGGATATACAGTATTTATTTAAATCTGCACATGCATTACTTTTCCCAGCTTGCTTGTTTATGCATTGTGCCCATGAATACTATTACATTGCCTGAAGACACCACAAGCCCTGACAGCAATGTGAGCAAAATATACATTCTCTAAAGACCTGTCTTGCCATGGTTAGATGTGAAAGTCAAAACAACAGCATTTGTGCGCTGCTGTTGGTGGTTTTCAGCAGATTTCAACACTGGCTGATGATGTGGACACCTCTTACATACAATCAAGGCTTTTCAAGGGTAAACCACTAGGATACATTAACTGTGAAGCCGCTACAGGTCGTCCTGGACTTCGCTGCAAAGATTAGCAGCTATCACGGTCAGCTACAGCCTGTTAAATAATGTTATTGTGTGAACCTTCAAGGTCAACATCCTCTTACTCCAATGATGCCCACATGAAGGTCTCTGCTCCTAACTATATTGAATTTTTTTATAAACCTTTTAAAATTTCTGCTAAGAGCAGGGTTGTCTCCTTTTTTACACAATTTCACGATCTGTCTGCGAGCAGTCAGTTAACAATGTTGGACACATCAGTCAGTGCTCCTTTTCTTAGCTCACAAAAAATCTGTTTGCTGTGATTCATTCTCATGCAGTGTGAAAAAACATCTTCCACAGACTTGAAAATTGCCTGCGATAGCCTGATATTCCATCGGAGTGAAGCTCCAAATTAGTTCAGTCAAATTTGCTATTTTATTTTCGTTTTATTGCGTCTGTATCATCTGCTCTTCCAGCTGAGGAAATCAAGTTATCTGTCAAAACTCAAATCAGTTAAATGCATTTCTAAAATATCTTTTTCAGCCGTGTCTTGACTAACTAGATGGAAACAAACCATCAACTTCATCGAGGAACTTTTGCTTATTCTCACAATCAATTAAACACTGACATCTCTTGCATTACACTTTAAGGTCACACAATGTTATCGCTGCACTTGCTGTGTGGGAAGAAATGGGTCAATGAGCCATGTTTGGGTCCTAACCTGCAGAAATGCATCATTTCAATGCTTTGAAACACACAGCAAAAGTGCGAAACAACCAAAACTGTGTGTGGAAGACTGCGTGCAGGACCCAGCATAAAAAATAAATAAATAAAAAAAAGCTGTCAGGCTCACAAAAATAAATTTAAATGCTTTTAATGGAGCAGAGCGTGCCATATCTCTTTGGTGCATGCCGGTAAAAGCTCCTTTTGGGTTTGCAGTTGAGAGTATCTGTGAGAGTCCAGTGGGCCACTAATGGTGTGGCTTGGGAACAGAGTGTATCAGAGGAGAGTGAACAGAGAGAACACAGAGATCACACACTCCGGCACCACACACACACACACACACACTCCTCAAGGCTCACACACATCACTCTGAGATGGTCCTGCAAGGGAACATAGAAGCACACTGCTGACTGACGATGTTGAAACAGAGAGGGTGTGACGTGTGAGTGAGAAGGTGTTGTATGTGTGTAACTGTGTGTGTGTGTGTGTGTGTGTGTGTGTGTGTGTGTGTGTGTGTGTGCAGTCCCTCAGCAGGGGATAACAGCTGGCACGCTGAGAGCCCCAAGAAGCGGCGACACAGGGGAATGATCATTATGCAAACACACGTGCTCGCCTGCACACACACACACACACCTACACACACATAGGTCCACACACTCCTGCACATCCCTGTTAAATTAAATCTAAAATGCTGCAACTGGAAACTCGCATGTTTAGAAAATACTGTCAAAACCACTTAACGCCTGAGAACTAATTATAAATATGCGTAAAATGAATATGCATAATGACTATACCCCACTTGCACTGATAAAGGAAAAAGCTTGGAGAGCAAAAGCAGCCTCCCTGTGTGAATGTGTGTGTGTGTGTGTGTGTGTGTGCAGGTGTGTGTATGTGTGTGTGTTCCTTTCCTCTCCCTTTAATCTGCATACAGGGGCAGTGGTGGGAATCTGCACACCATGCTAAATCGATACACTCCCGCCTGCTTTAGTATGCCTCCGTGTGTGCATGTGTGTGTGTGTGTGTGTGTGTGTGCGTGTGTATGTCTTAGTATGCAGCTCAGATACAGAAAGAGAGAGAGAGAGAGAGAGAGAGAGAGAGAGAGAGAGAGAGAGAGAGAGAGAGGTTACATAAGAAGAAAGAGGGACACACTTAAGTGGTTTTGACCTTGGGTACATCTTCCCCTCCTCCCCCACCAGTCCACCCCACCCCCACCCTCACCCCCCCACTAGCAGCTAAATAAATAAACTTTATTTCAAGCTTGAAGTGCGGACATGAAGGTTCGAACTGCGAGTGTGTGAACATGAAGCTGATGCGTTTGTTCATATAGATTAAGAGCCTCAAAGAGAAACAGCATCAAACTGAAGGGGACTCTGGGATTCCTCCTCCCCTCCCTCTCCATCTCTATCTCCATCTTTTTCTCTTCTCCTCTGCTGTCTCTCCATCCTCCCCTCCTGCCAATCTCCCATAACCTCCTTTGTACTCTGCTTGTCGGTCCATTCTTCTGCCCTGCTTAGTTTGGCCTGCTTCACTCCGCTTAAATCTATCGCTTTTTCTCTCCCTCCCGCCTTTGAGTATCTCCTCATCCGTCCAAATCCGTCCTTCCCTTGCTTAGATTTTCTTCGACTACACTTCTCCTTTCATCTCGCATTCCTTTTACTGCATCCCTCCTTCCGTCCATCCTCATCCCTCATTCTGAGTGACCGCTGGTCCCCCAGGCAGTGAGCACATCAGACTGGCAAAGCTCTATCTTCCATCACCCGCCATCTCCCTCCCCTCCACGCTCTCCTTCTCTTTCACTAGCTCTTTCGCTGCTGGCAGCATTGGCAGCATGACAGTGCTTTCCCAGGGCAAGGCCTTATGTAAACAGCCCCATAGCACCAAACATTGTGTGTGTGTGTGTGTGTGTGTGTGTGTTCATGTGTGTGAGAGGGAAGGAGCGTTAAATGTGTGCTTGTGAAGACAGAAACAAAGACAGGGACAGAGTGCATTTGTATATGTGTTGCACCACATGTGTGTGTGTGTGTGTGTGTGTCAGAAATGCCTATTAATAGCTGTGGAGGTCAAAGTCGCTCAAGTCGCTGATAAAGTATACAGATAAAGGTTAGGATCCCTCTGTACCCACCTTCTGAGACAGTGAAGCACGCTCGCTCGCATTTCCTTTCTTTTATTCTGCAGGCGCATTTTGTCGATTGAAGATGATACGGTGCCTGCTGTTTGATTGGTTGACAAAGCTGTCTTTGATTGGCCCTCCCCAGGGCCCGTCCCAGCCACGCTCTCGGACGACCTTCAGGAAAGTTTACCAAACTTTGCTTTGATTTACCCCCTCTCCCCCCCACCTTCCCTCCTCTTCCTCCCTCTCCTTGTCTCCTCCCTCCAGCCTCCCCCTGGATTCCCCAAACAGTCGACAGCCTCTCCATGATAATGAACAGCAGCACAATCTGTACAGCTGACAAAGCGCAGGAGGAAACCGTAAGGCTTCCATAGTGCGCGCTGCTTTACTGCAATCTCATCTCAATCAGCGGCAATCAGGCCGTCTAAGGCCGAAATATTAGGGTCACGCTGCCCTCCCACCGCATGGGACGCAGCAATCGTGAGTGCACAGCTTCAGTCTGGAGTTGTAAGAACGCTGATGACTGAGGTAATTTAAGGAGCTGTTTGATGAGGATGATGATGATGATGATGATGATGATTTTCCTGATTCTAAAACTCTGAAACGCTGAGTGTGCTGTGAGAATGATGTGAATCTTTGATGAATTTATGCACATCATTATAACTTTCTCCTGACAATGGCGCCGCGAACAGCCTCACGTTCAGAGTATGTAATAGAATAACAACACAATCCCATGCACACACACGTTCATCTCTGCACCAATTTATTCTGCCAACTTTTTGCTTGCCTTTCTTCTTTTTTTTATCTTGATATTTGATGTGTGACTCTATTCATCTCTACAATAATGCCAATTACGAAGGTGATATTGACCTCTACAGATTCTGCTGGGAGACATTTGTGAACATCTCCCGGCCGATTCTCCAACAAGCTTCCGTTCTCAACAGCAACTTTGAGTGTTATTGACAGAAAGGCAGAAAGACGCCCACTGGCATCTAAAGATAGCTGGAGAAAGCCCTTACCCCGCTTTGAAGTGCTAATTGATGCTATCGTAGTTAGAATCAGAGAGAAGTCCTCGGCTGCCGCCAATTTGTTGTGGTTTATTTTCCAAGAGGAGTAATCTTGATGTAAGACTTTGATCTGTCTGAACCTGGGTCTCTTCACATTTCCAGCTCTGTGTTCTGACGCAGCTTCTTGTCCAAGCCTTATTAACCTCCCCCTTATTTACCGTACCCCTTATTATCTGACTTTAATAAAGCTTATACACTACCTGCCTCTGTTGTGTTCAATGTCAAAAACCTCAGTGTCCTCTAACCTGGAGGAAATGAGAGTGACGCTGAGGGGCTGCATGTGAGTGTGTGTGACGCTTTTATGTGTATATTTGCCTGTGTTCCTGCACCAATTACCCATCTGCGAGCGATTGGATTTTTTTGTGTGTGTGTTTGTGTGTGTGTGCAGGTGTGTGTAGTAGGTGTGTGCCTTTGTGAGTGTACGCTTGTGTTACTGCCTCAATTATCTATCTGAGCAGAATTTGTGCCTGCACATGTCTGTGTCTATACTTGTGTGGGTGTATGAGTGCACGCATCAGAGGATACGTGAATACCTGCGTGCATAAATAAGAGTGGGTAAGCATTAGCATGTGTGCGTGTGTGTGTGTGTGTGTGTTTGTGTGTCAGAGAGCAGTGCAGTGTGGAGCAGAGGGCCAGCCCTGTCTGAGACTGGCAGGCAAAGTTATTCACGGATCACGGCAGACATATGGGCAGACTGGGACTCACTGAAGACATGCCCTTACTGCTGGGACTGATACAATGAGATAAACAGATGTGGAGGAGGCCACACACACATTTTGACAGACACACTCCGAGACATTTGACAGTCACAAATGCGAGGATACTTTGAGAGGCGCACATGAACTCTGGACTCTGGAGAGACTCACACACAGGCACACACAAACGTAAATTGCGTTAATAAAACTACAAACGAGTTCCGCAACTGTTCCATCACGCCGACACGTTCGCAAAACCAAGACGGGTTACGTGCGCTCAAGCATCCAACGTGCACACAAACAAAACCCCTGAACGAGGACCCTCGCGGACTGATAACTCAGCAGGGAGCTCTTCATCAGAATGAGTGTGCCCTTATCGTCTACTGTTCCAGCTCAGTGGCTCCTGCACACTTTCCAGCTGTAACCCCTCACTAACAACCCTATTTCTGCCTGCTGCCCCTCGGCGCTCTCTGTAGGTGCAACCGATACGCTTTCTTTTTCTAAATTCCTCCACCAGCCCCCTCTCCCTCTTGCTTTCCAACTCCCCCCACCGCCCCCCAACTCTTCTCACTTCTTGTCTCCGTGCCAACTGTTGAATGGCAGGGGGTTGGGGGCTGGGTGGGTGAGGGATGCAGCCAAAGCAGCGAAAGGGAGCAGGAGGAGGCGTGTGAGGGTTTTGAAGGGGTTTTAGAATTGTGGAGAGGCTTCCATTCAGTGTGCCAGCTGTCCTGAGAAAAACACACACAGCATCGACTGGTGGAATATTTTCTCCCAGAGCAAATGTCTCAGATATCCACCATCTCAGTGTTACCTGTCAGCAGGCTTTACAGAAAATGCACAGCGATCAGAAATGTATAAGTCTACAGATGACCTATACTGACAAGGAGCTTATTAAGTGCACATGAGGTAGTATAAAGAACCCGGCTCAGATGAAAACAAAGAGAATGGGGACTGAAATTGCCAGCTCAGCCAGGACTGTTAAAAGCCAACAGCAACGCCATGAAAACCACTGAAACAATCGCAGTACAAAAACCCTGCTGGAGTTACACACAAGGCCACCAGAAACAGCATATTGACATTTTGTGAGATACACATACTCACTTTTTCTGCCAACTTGTACTTTCCTGTATGCAATAAGTATGACTGATGATCCTAGCAGGCAATGAGGTATTTCCCAAAAATGACAAACTATTCCGTTAATGTGAAGGCTGTTCCAAATGGCATTACTGTCATTTGCTGATGTTACTGTTTGAATGGCAAAGTAAGCAGTTGAGAGAGAGAGAAAGAGATCCTTGGGAGCCCATAGCATTTGGATGGAAAATCCATTGCAGAAAAGCTAAAAAAGTTTAAATATTTTTATATTTATATATGGAGTGTATTTGAAGGAAAAAAAATGTCTTAATACCAAAAAAGTAGGTCTTCTTAAACAAACAGTCTTAGAAGTATCTAAAAACGTCTCTGAAACTTTTCCCCAAAGTGAAACGCCCACAAGGAGCAATTTTTGATAAAGCAAAGCTCAGTTAGCACATTATAATCATTTCAGTTTAACCTGTACCAAATGAAAAGGAAAGCGAACAAGAAAGAGGAAGAGAAAGTGTACATCTGCTGCACTGGATGCCAAAACAAATTCCTCGTAGGTGGAACCTACCTGCCAAGACAAGAAAAGTTTTTCTGATTCTGATTCTGATTTCTGATTCTGATTCTGGTTCTGATGAAGAGAGAGATCAAGAAAGGAGTGAGAGGTGAGGAAGATGCAGAACTGAAAAAGCAAAAGAAAAAGGATAAAATGTCAATGCAGGGAGCAAGAAGAGCTGGTTGTGATTAGCTTGTCAATTTCAGTTTTGTGGATTTTTAGTTCCAACTCCTGCCAGACAAAGAACGGGGAAGACGTAAGAGAAACGAAGAAGAAAAAGAAGAGGAGCTTTCTGTTCTGATGCTGAGTTCTGCACCTGGGAACTCGCTAAGGAAGCCAGGTTTGGAAAGCCTGTTTGAGTGCGAGAGAACGCCTGCGAGAGAAAAACACTCCGCCGTGTTTCTGTGCGTGCACATATGCTTGTGTGCAACTTGTGCATCGCCGTGTGTGCGCGCAAATGTCTCTATTTTGGTATTTTTTTTGCTGTGTGTGTGAGAGAGAATGTGTTAGAGATAAAGTTTGAGTGGGAGACCGAGAAAGAGAAATTGCAAGACAGAGCGAAAGAGGTGAAGAGATATAGGCAGATATAGAAAAAAGGTGAAGAGCCAGAGAGATAAACTGATGGAAATAGATGGCTTTGGAGAGCTGGGAAGATGGAAAAAGTGATAGAGCCAGGGTACAGAAAGAGAGAGAGAGAGGGAGAAAGAAAGAAAGAGGGACCTTTGGGAACCACTAATTCAAGGACCAGCTAATGCTCACATCCATGAAGACCTGGAGCTTCCTCTCCAACTACAAAGGAGTCTGCTCTGTTTTCCTCAGAGGATGCCCAGCAGCACTCCTAACACTGTGAGGTCTTTGTTTCTCTCATTTCCTTCCCCCCACTTCTCTCTCCATCTCTCCCTTTCTATCCCACTTTCTTTCCCCGCATCTGTACACCTCCTAATCCTTTTCTCCTTTCTTCCGCCGAATTGGCGAGCGCATCTCTTTTATTTATTCATTTGCTTCTCACCTCCTTTTTCCCCCTCCTTTGTCCTCTGCTCTTTTTTTTCTCACCTTTCTGCAGTATTAGTCCCCTCCCTCCCTCCCTCTTTCTCCCCCACTCACTCGCTCTCTCAGTCAGTTCATCCACGTCTTGCATGGCATCGCCGTTTGGATTTGGACTGTTTGCTGTGTGAAATGTCTTGTTGCTTATTTCGTGTAGAGCAGAGTGTCAGAGTTAATGACTGTTTACTTTGCTGCAATTATTCATGTACACCAACACACTAAGGTAAACTCCTAATGTATAACACAGGCCTTCTAGTGGAAGCTTTGTTTAAATCAACAAACACTGAATGGTCAAAAGTATGTGGACACCACTTTGTGTACTGATGCTGTTAGTGTGGGCGATTACTTCCAATTAAGGGAATGGCATGCAATAACAATTTAGGCTGAAGTGTGTTTCTAACTGTTGCAGCAGTGAGGGGGATTCCTGTGTTGACATGAATGTGCCCCTGCAGACAAAGCCAGGCACTTAAAGAAATTGTTTGTTCAAGTTTGGTATGGAAGAACTTTACTAGTCTGCCCTCAGCCCCATTAAACCTTTGCGATAAACTGGAACACAGCGTGGTATCCAGGCGTCATGTCCCATTGTGTAAAACCTCCCCAGAGGAGTGGAGGCTGTTTGAGCAGCTCAATAATGGTAAGGCTTTGGGGATGAGATGCTCAACATTGAAATATGGGCTGAAACTTTTGGCTGTCTACATATTTTATATTTAGCAGTACCACGTTTATCCAGACTGAAATACCTCCAAGTATGCCATGAATTTTTGTACAGGCATTCATGGTCCCCAGAGGATGAATCCTATCTTTGGTGTCCATCTGACTTTTAATGTGACACTTCTACCATGTCAAACTTGTCACTTATTCAGTAAAATATCCACAAATTGAATAGATGTCAGTAATAGAAATGCATAGTTCCCAGAGGATGAATCCTCTTGACTTTGGTGACGCTCTGAGCTTTCTTTGAGCTCTACTGTGAGGTTGACATTTGTCGTTGTCAATTCTTGACAACTTTTGGATGGTTTGCCATGAAATGTGTACCCTCAGGATGAACTCTCGTGATTCCTTTCCATCTGAAACTCTATCAGATCAAATGTTTTATATGAAAAAAATTACACAAATAAACCATATTTCCAATACTATGGGAGTATGGTTAGTTGGTCACATACTTGTAAATGGATCTGACCATCAACCTGATTCAGATTCCCGACTTCCCCCTCAATTTGGTTTGCTCAGTCTGTTTCACTCGCGCCTAATTGTTCCTCTCTATATGTCTAATTCCCTGTTTCTCTCTTTGTCTTTCTCTGTCATTCCCCATCTTTCCAACAGCCACACTACTTTTCTTGGTAATCCTAAATCGGGTGAATGGAGATAGAGTTTCCTCTTCCTCTCCCCTGGCCTCTCTGCCTTTGATCTCCCTCTCAAATCCAAAGCTTCCTCTGCCCTTCAATGCAACAGGACGCTCATGCGAAGCTGCAAATGCAGACCCGCACAAAGACAAATTATCCACTTGAGGGGATGGGTAAAACGTACACACTATACAGATGCATCAATATACGCATGATGATTCCCCAAATGAGTCCTATAGGAGGAAATTTGCCCAAATTCCTGCCTCATCCCAAACATTCCCAGCCAAGCCCAGCCTACTTTCTGCTCAATTCCTGCCGGCATCATCCAATCCTGCTCTCCTTTCACCGTCGGAGCATCAGAGGAGCCAATCAGATTAGTCGTGGAGGGGAAATTGGAGAAGGTTTGGCAGCGAGTCATTGAGCCTGTTTTCCCCTTTCATGTTCCTCTTTCACTTGCGCTCTTCCTCACACATACACACACTCACACACACATATTCAAGGAGACACACACATGCAGGGGACAAGAAAGAGAGTTGCCCTGGGAGACAGAGGCCTGGGTGAAAGAAGGATGCTGGCAGTGAAAGGGCCTGACCCATCTCTTGGCAAAGAAGAGCCTCTCACCCCCCTCCAATGCACTGAAAGGAACAGCTAAACAATGCAGGGCAAAGCATTCTGGGTGATCCCTGGACCCCTGCACGTGCCTTCACGGGGGAAAGGAGATGGGTCGTCCATGTGTGCATGTGCTTATGTTGGTGCGTGTGTGTGTGTGTGTGTGGTGTGTGAAAGCAGCAAAGAACTTAAGCCGTGGGATCCGCTTCTTCATCTTCTTCTTCTTCTTCTTCTTACTCAAGACCAAGACAAAAGCAAAAAGTAACCCCCACCCCCCCATCTAAGTTCCTCCTCCCTCCAAATTACGACTCCAATAGTTACCAGCAATCTATATGCAAACAGTGTCATAATCACAGTAAATGAAGAACTTCTTTCTGTCTCGCAGAGGATGATGAATGGCGACAACGGGGCTGTAAGTTGCGGGAGTCGGAGGAAATGATTAGTTTTAACTAAATGCTGACAGCTCTACCCCTTGATAGCTTCACTGGGAGGGAGACTTCACTGTGCTGCTGACACCTGTCCGGTCCGCTTAGCTCTCCACATGCACGGAGTTGATCTGGGAATGGGGGCATCTCCCTTCTGCCCTCTCCCTCCCTCTCTTCGTATACGCCATCTTTCTCTCACGCGCTCTTTCTCATCTCAATCTGTTCTCCCACCTTCAGCAGGTTGGACAGGCCTAATCAGTCACAGCCTTAGAAACACTCCGAGCTTTGCCACAAAATCCATATGGGAGAACAGGGGCCATATGTAAATCTATATCAAAGAGAGCATATCTGCCGGCGCTGAGCCCTGGCTGTGTCATGGATCGATAAAGCGTCTGTGTTTTATTAATAACTCTAAACGATGCTGTGCCTAGTCAGCCATTTATCATATGCACCTCACCTCTGTGCAAGCCAGTCTCTTAACTATCATTTCTCCACCTCCGCCTCTCCCTCCTTTTTCATCTGACTGTGTTAATCAGCAACTCTGTAACTTCTTTATTAGTGTTTTTTCTTACAGAACTACACCTGCTGATTAGTGTGATTTGACGCATTCTACTGTATATGAATATTTCTATGTTATGTTACACTCCATTTAAGAGATAAAATACTCTACTTTTCAATAGTAAATCTTTTGGTTACTCTTACAAGTAATGCATCCTGGGTTGATTTCTGGTCACAACACAATTTGTGAGAACTACACTCTTGTGATTGTGCATGTGTTGCAAGTATGGCATTTGTTTTGATTAGTCAAAACATGTCAAAATGAGCAAGAGGAAATTATCGCATCATTTTGCAAATCACAGCTTGGTGAAAAGCGCCCGTAATTCAGTCAGTGCGTAAAAACTGCATAACCATGCACTGTTAATATATCACTGACAAATAAACGAATGCAGACTTGGTGTTCACTGTGACAGATCACAAAACACAACCAAATCACCAGAGTTAATTGATCTTTTATGACGCACAGCAATGACTGTCTGGATTTATCGTAAAAGCACCAGATGATCTGTGGATGCAAAAAAAGTCTTCATGATTTGCGGATAAGAAGTTAAAACTTGCAAAGCCACTACACTTGAGGTCCTTAAAGGAAGTCGGGTTTTGGCGCCGCATGACACGTCTGTGCAGATAACAGGCTGTTTGTGCGTCTAGGGGGCCTGACGTGAAGTTTGCAGATCCGTGAAAGCAGAACACGAGATGCCTTCACTGCTGGAAAAGGTGTTTAGAGGGAATATTCAATTTGTCAGAGTGGAGGAGTGAAGCAAAGTGCATTTGAGAGGAGGAGGTGATGATGGTACGGATTAAAACCACCTGACGCCTACTTGTGGGTCCAAGAAATGGAGGGAGAGGCAAGAGAGGAAGGAGGGAGGAGTTGAAGCGACATAATGGTGGGAGCAAAGAAACATATGGACTGGAGAGAGACAGAGGGAGGAAGATGAGGAGGAAGAAGGAGGGAAGAAAGCAGGAAAGTAGGAGGGAAAGACAAATTGAAAGAACAGGGTGAGAGGTTTTCTATCCCTCCTCTCACAGCTCTAAGACTCTCATTAGCAGTATTGATTCATGGCTTTTCAGGTCTTTAGCAGTCAAATGCTCATCGCGTGCACACACACACACATTCAATCTCTCCTTCCCACACACACACACACACACACACACACACACACACACACACTAACTGTGATATTATGGTGGAATGGGTTATAAAGTAACTTGCAGTCCTTCCTTGCGTAACACTGAAATTTCAGCTCCATAAATAGCACCGTATGCATTTTTAATTGCACTCTGCACAGCGAACGTTACCTGTCAACACTGGTGAGCTCAGGCATTCACACATAACCTTTGACATAATTACTGGACTGGATCACGTATGATACACTCATAGAGGTGTTCCTGTTATGTGGCCTAACCCCGTTGAGATCATTTGGTTAGACAAAATAATACAAACAGCTGTTAGTTTAATGCATTAAAGTTCAACATCACTGCAAACTGCAGCCTTCACAGTGACCAAAAGCTTCTATCAACACCTCTAAGACAGTTTCAGGATAAACTATAATGCTACAACCTTTATGATGATATGATTTATTGCTGGATTAGTTAACATTAATTCAAGGGCACCTAATAAACTGTCATCTGAGTGTGTTTTGTTTATGAGTTTATTCATATTATTAGTATTGTGGAGTGCAAAATACTTGGACTTTAATATTGAACATCTACACACACACACGCACATATTGGCGGCTAAGCTAATAGGTTATTGATGAATTAGCAGCATGTGAATTGAAGCAGCACCATTCGTTAGCAGGAGCAACACTTCTTTAAATGCTTTCCTTGCTCTCCAAAGCAGCATGCACACATCTTCTAAACAGCCCTCTCTATCTTCTTAAACAGCTCTTGATTGGACGTTGTCGCTGACTGGGCAATTTCTCCGTCAGTAGGTGTGTGTGTGTGTATGGGGGGGGTAGGCAATAGCTATTGTGTATTGATTTAGTTTAACGGAGCTACAACAGCCTCTAACAGGACTCAAAGTGACAGAAAGCACAGTAAGACGGCTAATGCCTTGTTAACCAGCCTCCTTACTTATTATGATGCATACACACTTGTGCCTGCACACACACACTCTGCAGCAGAGAGATAATGCAACACATACACAGATTTACAATGGTACATGCCAGAAACGCAAGGACTTGCAATTCTGACACCACAGACTTTGTGTTTTAACCAATTTTAACCAAGCAATATCCCAGTTTTTATTTATCCAATTTAGATGGATTTTAAATCAGGTTTTCTGTCTTCATGCATCCCAAACTAATAGTTTCTTTAAACTGCAATCCGCGTTTGACAGGCACAGCTCTTGAAATGCTTCTTATAATATCAAGTAAAGAGAAAAAACATTCAAGCACAGCTGATTATACGTCAAATTCCCTTCAAGACAAGAAGGAGAGAAACGATTTAACGTCTGTGCAGCAGTATGTATTTTTAAAAACCAATTTTCACACACATTTTGCTGTTATTGCTTCAAAGTGTGATTTCTTTCCTGCCTTTTAATATTCAGAAATGAACAGTGAATATTCTGGGATTCAAAATAAAAGGACAAAACAAAAATAATGAGCCCTTAGTTGTTTAACTTCACAAATCCCCCACATACAAACAAACACACGCTCACATGTGCCCACACATACACACACTGCAGATGCATGACATGTAGCTTAAGTATACACGCAGACTCCCCCTCTGGGGGGGTCCAGAGGTAGCTGACAGCTGTTCAGGGGGTGTTGAGAGACAGAAGTGGGTGTAGTGCGGGTGGGTGGGGGAGGCACTGCTTTCTCTGTAGTGGTAGACGGCTCTGACTTGAAGGTCTGCAGGATGGAGCTGTGGTTCCCAGCGGAGAGATGCTTGGATTCCCTTCTTCTTCCTCTGCTGTCTTCCCTTCGCTTTGCTACCCTGTTTCCACCCTCCTTCCTCCCCCCCCTTTTCCTCGCACCTCCTCCATTGATCTCACACCACATCACTCCCAAACCAACATGTTGTGTTCTCCTATGACCACTTTCATTGACTAATTTTCCTACCCTCCTCCTCGTCTTGTGTTAGAGAGGAGCAACGACTGACAGGATCGGGCCGGTTTGAACTTGGTAACCTTGCTGCACTGCAGATGTGCTCTAGTGGTTTCTAATATAATCACAAATATAGGGTGTAGGTTTGTTTTGCTTTATTGATTCCCTATTCGAGGAAATACATCAAAACAATCCCACAGAGTACTGAATCCCAAAAAAAACCAAAACAACAAAGTCCAACCTTTCTGAATTTTTAGGAAACGAGAACAGTCTCCCATCACCTCCTGTGCCGATGTCTGCAAGTGAGTCCACATTACCAACTAATGTGAAGTGAGTGTGTCATGTGGGAGTTACTGTGGTTAAATTTTGTTCTGACATTGACACCCCTCAGATTTTTCTGTAAAGGTCAGACACATGGTGCTACATGATATGGAAGTGCCTGAAAAAGCCTTTGTTCAGTGTAGTAAAACGCTAATTAAATGGATGTTGTGCCGTATGGACCATGCACAAGATTTTTTACCCTCATATAACCAAGTCTACATGTTCATAATTTCTTAGTAGTTTCCTGATAAGTTTCCTATAGGAAGAATGATATAATTGTGCTTTTAGTCCCATGGAAATTATATTTATGCACTACTAGTTGTAAAAGGCAAATGTGTTATGTGAGGAACATGGCAAATTAGTTACACTATATGGACCAAAGTATTGGGACAACAGTATTAAGACACATTATTACTATTGAACTCAAGTGTGGTACTGCTGTTCAGTGGATGGGCTTGGCCCCTTACTTCCACTGAAGGGAAATCTTAACGCTTCATTTTGGACAATGCTATGCTTCCTACTTTGTGGAAACAATTTGGGGAAGGCCCTTTTCTATTGCAGCATGACTGTGCCTCTCTCTACAATAAGTGCTCTTGTGATACAGTAACCATGTGGAAACTGAAGCATAATTAAAGTTTTTTAAGGTTACATTAAAGCATTTAAGCAAATGGCTATGGTTTGGGAAATATTCTGGTCTCGGTTAAATGTTGAATAAGGTACTTTAATAACATTTAACTGAGAGCATGACCTTTCTCTAACGTTGACCAAGGCATTTTTTGCTGCCTGAAACTAATCATATGACTCGAACTCTGGTCTATGGTGTCACAGTGCTGACAAATTAACAGCAAACGATATAATTATAATTTCTAAGAGACAGGGTTGATAGTGCCTGAGAAAACAAACACACATAATTGCTTCACATCAGCCAAGTTTAAGATAATTAAAGGCTAATTTAATGGATGTAGTTCTATACGCTCATGCTATTTTTTTTAATACTCAATCAACCAACTCCACAATCAGCAATGCAGGATTCATAATTTCTCAGCATTATAGCGTACAGTCATACTGTAGGGAAACTAGAGACGATGTTTAATTGGTACACTTCCAATCATTTAATTCCAATTAACTGATAGTGTAGCTAAGCAGACAATTCAACATACATGAATACTTGGACTACTAATAAAACTCAGAAGTGAAATACTTGTAGCATAAAGTGTCGCTCAGACATGTCGCGATGATGAGAGATGATGTGAACGCCCGTCTTTCCCACTGCTACTTTGACAATGAATGCGGCATCGAGCTTGTCTTAAACGTCAAACAATAATTTCCATGTATGTTAAAATCATTCATTTCCGTTAACTGCAGCAGAAATGACAAAATAAATGACACTTCTGGGTTATTTAATAAGAGCCGAGTCTTAAAACTGTTATGGAACTCCCACGTATTTCTTCTCAGATCACTAATTGGACATCTGCACTCACAAAACATCACATTTCCAGCACTGTCATCGCTCTTCCTCTCGTGTGAGACATCAGCCGCCCACAGATTGATATTACACTGAAATATAGGGCTAATGCTTACGTTCAGAAACTGTGCTCTCGCACCAAACTAGACTCGAAGATATATTGGACATGACACGCTGTTTTAAACAACCTAATTAGTCGTAAGAAACTGTCATACTGGAAAGATAGAAGCTTTCTCCAGGACAGTGATGATTTAATAATACTCAGTGAGTGAATGAGATGAAACGACTTGCCTCTGTGATCTGCCTCTAATCCACATCTGATAGCAGCAGTAAATACCAGAGCTCACAAATGAGGTTGAGAGGATTCCTACGTCTCCAGCGACTCGTTTTTCATTCAACTCATCACTCTTGCATCGTTCTCTCTCTCTCTCTCTCTCTCTCCTTTCCTTCACTTTTTTTGTCAATAAAATACAGAGCTATTTAGTTACTGTGGCATGGGAACACTAAATTGACTTGGAGACACTTTTTAAGCATCTGCTGTGCGTCTCCGTCTCACACCGTCTGCTTACTTTTCCCTGCTGTAGACCGAGCGGCACAGTGTACAAGGTATCATTTTTCAATATCCAGCCCTATTTCGATGTATCTTTTCTTCCCTCTCCTCTCTGTTTGCTGCCCATTAAATAGAGAGCTATTTAGTTACATTGATGAGGAAACTCTAAACTGGCAGGGAGGACACACACACACATTTTTTTCCCTCTCTTTGATGTATTTCTCTGTGGATATTTCTTTCCTCCACATCTTGCCAGGCATACAAAGAGCTGTGATGGGTGTACACATGTTTGTCATTGTTGATATCATGGTTTTGTCTGCGTTGGGCTCTTTGTTTCCAAGAGGAGTCTTTTGGGAACATGTTTGGCTTTATTCTCCACACTACAAGGTGTAATTGGTCGAGAGTCTTTTCTGGCAGAGGGGAAGATTCGAAACTTGGGCTTAATCAAGACTTAAATCGCAATACTGAGGGTTTTAGACTGGACTTGTTTTTTTTTTCCTGTGAGACATGAAGTGCGTGAGACTGACAGAAGACTTGAAAGAAGCTTGACGCAGTAAAAGTTCAAGAACAAAAGCCAAAATGCAGTTTATGTTTCCTAACTGGTGACGCCTCCATTCACTGTGGAAAATATTTCGTGCATGATCTTTGCAGCCAACTTGAATTACATGCATCTCACTGTCTGTCAGTAATTGTAATAAAATTTGTGATTGTCCTGAATTTGTGCACTGCTAATATGCAACTGCAAGCCCCAAGGCTGGATTACCAATTAGGGAAGGAAGGCAACTACTCCAGAGTCCAAACGAAAACCCATCACTGTGTGAAATTGGTTTTTGGTACTTGAGTTATTGTAACTTTATTTGTTGAGGAACACAGGAATATGCACATACAGTATCACTAAAGCATATTATCGTCCTTGCCCTGAAAAGCCATGTCTCTAGCCACTGATGTGCTGCCTATAACCTCAAAACGACAGATTCATGATACTACAACAGTCTTTTATGGATGACCACATGTTCATTCCTTTTGCAGCAAAAATCTCCATAGCAACCGCAAAATCAACAATGCTGAATTACTCTGAGACGTGGACGAACTCTTGAGATGGACTGAGAGGATTTTCAACTTGACAAGGAGTCTCTGATCAAGCCGAGACTTGAGTTGGAAGGACAGTAAAAGCTCGAGGGGAACAGTCACACTGACTTATGTTTATTTCTATTTATACTTTGCTATTGTTACCAAATGTTAACAGAATTAAGTAGTCATCTAATCTCACATCCACCCTCAAAGCTTGGTTTTTCTCTATTAAAACAAGGGAGTTCATTCCACTTGTTCCCAGCGTTGTTTGAATCAATGTTATTATTTCATGCATTTTCCAATATCTTTTGACAGAGTCTTGCACAGACTGTTGCACACGTGGTGGAAAGAAAATTACACTTGGTTCTACAAAATAATCAAAATGAAATCTAGTAGAATTAGGTGAAAATCATGTCACCCTGCTGACAGATTTATTGCTGCTGTTAATAAACGTCTTGTTCTGGGCTCGGTAATATGTTGTGCAGGTATTAGTTTTTCCCCCTTTTCTCTTCCTCTCTCCGTCCTCCCTCTGCCTCCTGTCCATTGAAGTGAGCACTAACCAGCTAGAGGCAGCGAAAACACTAAATTAGCTCGGAGACACTTTCTCCCGCTTGTGTCTCTCCTCGCTTTGCCATCCATTAAACAGAGAAACTGGGCGCTTGTAGTAACACGTGTCATTTGCTTTATTGAATGGAATCAGCCACGGTCACCAGGGCTCCTGAGAGAAAAACACCCTCAAAGTAATAAAAACACCAAGATCCCACGATAGGACGCAAAAATGTTGAAGCTTTGAAATTCCAAACATCAGGGCAGTGCTTATATCTAATGCATTTCTATCACCAACAGCACTTTGATGTAGCTTTCCCTCTCCTCTGCTCTTCGCTCGTCTCTTCCTTGCCTGCCATCTACTAAACAGAGCTACAGCAGCAGCACTAAGTTACCCTAAATGAGTTTTGAGACTTTTTTTTTTAATCAAAGCATCTCCCACGTGTATTTCCTCCTCCTGCTCTGTTTGCAGTTTACCAGATAGCGAGCCAGCCAGCTCCATCACTCCAGCTACAAGCTACACGGAGACGTACAGCAAAGAGCACAGTGAAGGCCTTTGGTTTTTTTTCCCTTCCGATTGAAGCATCTCCCCGAGTCTCTTTTCTGCCTCCCTCCATACTTTCCTCACCGCTCTGCTCGCTGTCCATTAGTGCGCCTGCTGTCTGCAGTGGTGTGGCGGTGGCGGCGGCAGCAGCGGCCTAAACTGTGCATGTAAAGCTCCGCTCTCGTTTAGGTTCTTTTCCTCCTGACATGGACTCAGCTGACTGTTCCCAATGCTCACTCACCCATTAGAGGAAAAAGAGCCGACTCTCCCCCTCTCTCTCTATCTCTGTTTCTCTTTTTGTCTCGACATGTTCTCATCTCGGCTTGTGCCTGTAATGCTTCCCTTTTGCTCTCTCGCCCCCACCCTCCACCAGTACATGTATTCTCGCTCTTCGTGCCACTTTCTCTCTCTCTCTCCTGCTCTTATCTTGTTTCCTCTATGCTTTTGGTGGCTTATAGCTCTCCTGTTTTCCATCCCCACCTTTTTTTTTTCCGTTGCTCTACATGTCCTCTCCATTACTTTGCTCTCTGCACCTATAGCTCCCCTGTGTTCTCTCTCGTTTCTTCCCTCCCTGTATGCATCTGCATAAGCAGTTGTGGAAAAAGTATGCGAATACTTTACTTAAGGAAATACTGTAATTTAAAAAAATACTCTATAAAGAGCAAAATGTCGTATTCTCAAAATTTTGCCTTTACTGCAAACGCGCATAAGGATTATCAGAAAAGCTATCAAAAGGGTATCAAAAGTAAAGTTGATGGCATCTATTTATATTATTAAATTATAATTGCTGATGCATTAACATTCAAGCATTCGAATGTTGGCTAAGGTGGAACAAATTAATTAACAATTTGGTGGTTGCATCCATAGCAATGTGCCATATTTAACAGGCTCTACTGATAGCTGCGGTGTTTTGGAACTGTTTCTCAATGATGAGTAAATGGTATATTTGGTAACTATCTTCTGCCATGCAGTCATGCAACATAAGCCACAATACTCATATTCACAGTAACAAAAGAATATGTTATCCATGTTTTAATAGCTAAAGGACAACAATGAAGCTCTGATGTGAAGGAATCAGGAATAAGTTCAGTTGGCTTTGGTTCTTGTTGGATTAAATTCACGTTTGCTTTTGGTCTCTTTGTGGGATTTGTTGACTTTCAGCAAGCAATCACATACATTCAGATAGAAGTACAAGTCATGAAGTGGACATGAACAGCATAACTTGAAATACCAAAGAAACGGCTGCTTCAAAATGGTATTGAAATGCAGTACTTGATATACTTTCCACTGCCGTGCAGCAGTCCCTCTTTCCCAGTCATACTCTCCTTTTTCTCGCCTTCCTCTTCCTAACTTCCTTCTTTCGTTGGCCATTTCCCTCTTTTCTCCACTTTCCTCCTTTGCACTTTATGCCCTTCTTTCATCCCTTCTCTCTCTCTCCGTCTCTCTCTCTCGCTCTCTCTCCCCTCTTTCCTCTCACTTCTGTACCTCATTCTCTCCCCCTCTCTCCTTCCCCGGAGGGAATGAGTAAGTGTATGGTTGAGTGGAGAAGAGAGGTGGGTCTTGCCCTCCCAAATTCTATTTCAGAGAAACTCGAGCTCAGAGAAGCATGTCTGCCTTCACAGAGCAAACGCTGGCCTGCTTTTACAGTTTCATAAGCAAGCGCAGGAGCGCACGCCACACGGAGATAAATACGAATCCCAAAACCAATAAATATGCCAAAAGGAAAACAGACGTCAAACGTGTTGCCCGCATTTCCTTTAACCCTGAGCACCGTAATGAAACATATAGAAAAGTCAGCAAGCGAGCATTCCCACGCCTATACATGATTTATATCAGTGTAAAGACACACACACACAGAGGTAAACATACGTGCACATCAACACACAGCGACACACACTCACACGTACTCAGATGACCCGTTCTTTCCGCTTTGCTACTCTGGGTGAGGTCTGTCTCTTCGGCCTGACGAGTAATGGTGGCGCAACACACACGCACACACACCAAGAGGAGCGTGGCTGGCAGAGGGGGTATGAATTATACATCCACCCTGTCTCTATGCATTAGGTAGGAAAAAAAAGAGAGGTGGGGGAAGAGAAAGAGAGAAGGAGGGAGAGAGAAAAAGAAATGCAGGAGATAACATGTTCCAGATACGTAACATGTTATCTCGTGATGAAGAGGAGAAAAAAGGAGGATGAGGAGGAGGAGGAGGCTCACATCCATAAACTATCACCTTAACAGTATGGCCTCAAGACAAACACTTGGTGTTTGTTTTAGGTGTACACTAAGTGTGAGCTTTAGGTGTGTGTGTGCATGCACAGGTCCACAGCTGGATGTTGGAATCGCTTCTAGCAACATCTTTCTGCTGCTGTGATGCTCATTGGTTCACAGTTCAAAGAGTTCCTTCCTCTGCAGATGGGAGATGCAGAGAGGGAAATGCACACACGCACACGCACACACATGCGCGCGCGCGCACACACACACACACACACAGTGTCAACTGATTTGGGAGGATTTTTGATTTCTTACTTCCCGAAAGCGCCGACCTCGGTTCAGATTTGTCCGTTTGGTGGAAAAACAGTTCGAAGCTAAAGTGCTTCAGGGATGTGAGAGAGACTGAAACCTGTGTTTTCGCCAGAAACGCCAACCAAATCGACTGTGGTGAAAATGCAGGGAGGACTTTCTGCCTGTCACTGCTGTCAGGCGAAATTCCTCATGTCTCTGAAGAGTCAGCTTCTTTGGAATAAAAATAAATTCACATATTTTCAGACTGAGAGCTGTCCAGTTTTCGCTGGCAGTTACGGTGATGGCAGGCTGCTTTTCACAATTTAGATTTTTTTTTCTGACTCGTTTCATGTTTGCTTTGTTAGTTTCGAGAGATGACGGAGCTTTTTTTAATCAGATTTGCGTTCTTTTGTTTTTATCTCATCTGACCAAATTTTTTCCTCTCACATCCATGCTCCATCAGGGCCTTGAAATGCCCTCTTTAAATAAGGTTGACCAAGACAGACAAAAGCACTGTGGATTTTTAAGGAAGTTTTACTAAATATTAGCACAAATCTGGCCCATTTGAAACCCCCAGTCTCTTATGGGGGCTGGTTTATTTTAATCTATTTAATGCTTTGTGTTTGTCTGACATTCTCCTCCATGTGGTGTTTTGTTTCGTTTCAATTCGGTTCAGTTCGATTCAATTTATCCATATAGCGCCAAATCACAACAAAAGTTGTCTCATAACGCTTTCCAATTAGAACACATCTAGACCAAACTATTTTATTTAAATTTCTGATATCCAGTTCAGTCATGTCTTTGCTTGTTTTTTGTGTTCTGATTTGAGATGAAATGAATTCATTTTGTTTGTGCTTATTGCTGTTATCACGGCGGAGATGAGAGAGCAGATAAAACTTGCATGGGTTTCGTGGGAATTGAGTAAAAGAAAAAGAGCACACGGATGAATAAACCAGTGAGGGCAACCAAAACAGAAGTTAAAAGATTCTCACATTAGGGTTAGGCCTTGATGTTTCTGTTATATTCTGAAGGCCTTTGTGCATCTTTTTGCTTGGTCATCAACACGGCTGCTACATATAAAACAATCCTGAGACTGTTCCACACTTCCTTCATGATGCTAATGCAGCTGTGCTTTGTGCTGCATCTGCATGGTGAGGAGGAGGAGGAGGAGGAGGAAGGGGAGATTTTTGCATTCCGCAGTAAATTTAGTTTGATTTATAAATCAGCAGTTCTAATGGAATCGTCATGGATTTATCGAGTGCTCCCTGCAGTCGCACACACTCGCTTATCCGTGTGCTCGGGCGAATACACAACCACAGCGAATTCATGCACGCCCATTCAGATTTGAATAACTTCCACGTTTTCACAGAGAAGCCAACGTGCTACTACTGTGGACGAAAGTGTTTTTAAAGACCGTTTCCATCGCGCTGCTATGATGGGAGCGAAGAGAGAATCACAGAACACCTCTGAACAGTGATGGCGGAATAGCAGTCATCATAAGAGCATAAAAAATGGGAAATTTTGGGTTAAAACCAAAAAGAAAAAGAAAAGGAGCCTTTGTACAAAAAGGCCTGAAAAGTCACTTCACTGAAGCAGACAAGCTTACGGTAGACATGTAATGGAGCCAATTTGTGGTTAACCAAGAGTACAAAAACACTGACTCCTCCTGCTCTTGGCGCTTGTCAATAAAAAGTGAGGACAAACAGTAACTTTCCAAGTGTATGTGCTTCCCTCTCATCACAACGGTCTTCTGGCAGCACCTTTAAATTCGCCCATAAGCGAGGCCTTAGGGTGCGCGTCTGGCATGCAAGACCTACCCAGGAAGGATCTGATGTGCAGTGTTTGCCCACAGCTATTTGAATTGGATTATCCCAAATTTTTTCCTGGTAGGCATTAGAGTTCGTGTTCTCCTCAGAATGTGAGATTTTCCGACATCTTCGTGGGCGAATTATTTGGATGCAGATGGTGGCATTTGGTGTCACAGCCGAGAGACGCGGCAAGGCACAACAAGGCCATCCAGAAACAGGAAGATGGGTTAGAGAAAAGGAAGACACTCTGCACCCAGAGTGAAATCACCTTCCTCATTACTGACTCAGAGTTGTGTGCTAAGTAGCTCCCCAGGTGCTTCAGAAAGAGCATGTTTAGGGCAAGGCGACAAAAGGGACTGACCGACAAAAGACCAGTAACTGACACTCACGACCTATTTATTTTCCCTTGACAGAGACAAAGTGAACAGGGATTGTCTTTAAATGTATTATCCTGTCACCACAAAAACATACTTAGACTTAATTTACCAGCCGTTTTATTTTTGGAGAAATGAGACACATTTTATTTTGGCAGTGTCTCCTTCCAAAATAAAATACTTTATCTTCTTTTATTTTTTAGAATGTCAAAAATTGTATAAAGTTTATGCTTCTATAAAAGTAATATTTTGCATTGCCGCATGATGTAGTAAACAACACCAGAGCAACAGAAAATAACACAATATTGGACAAAATGGAGTTTGATTGCTAGCTGACCACCTGAGGAGCATTTGACAGCCAGGTGTAAAATGATCATGATTGGAGCCTCTCAAACAGCCACAGTTCACCAAGACTCAGTGACCCATCAAACACGTTTCACACAGTGTCCCTGCAGAGTGGAAATTACAACATAGCTTGACAACAATTTTTTTTTTTTTTCTGAGATCCCAAACATCACTGGAGAAGAAAACTTAGAAAACTTACAGTTGCTGTCAGTAATGTTGCCATGGAGAAAGGAAATGTCAGTGACAGGACATTAGGTTGAAGGACAGTTAACAATTAGGTCCTCATCATCAACCGTGATCTGTGTGTGTATTTTTCAAAATCAAAACAGTGTTCATCTCATGCTGGAACAAAACCGTCTGTCATGTCTGGACAAGCAAGCCATTGTTTAATGATCATGAGATGTTGGTTAAAATGCTCTGATTCTATTAAAGTGACTGGGAAAACCCTCAACATATTCTTCTCAATATAAACATATGCGAGACATCACATTTTTCACAGCTACTTACACTTCTTATAATGTGTGGTTTGACGGTAAACTTCCTTTTAGTTCCTCTCAAAAGGTCAAGAGGGTCTGAAACTTAATCAAGTGGTCATAATGGCTTTTCCAGGGGGTTATTTTTGTGTTTAAATAGACAAAAGAGCTTCATGTAAAAGTCTTGTTTGTTAGGAAAACTTTCATTTCCCTGAGTCTCTTACTGATTGAAACACACACACATGCAACATGCGACATACAACATGCAGTGAAACACACAGGAGCAGTGGGCTGCATCAAGCGCCCGGGGAGCATATTGGTGGTTAAGTGCCTTGCTCAAGGGCACATCAGCCAGCTAATGGGGGGTGGGGACATTATCACTTCACCTCACTCAATTTTTTCCTGCCCGTCTGGTGGAGGAATCAAACCAGCGACCTTCCGATCACAAGCCACTTCTCCAACCTCTAGGCCACAGCTGCCCCCCCCAAAAAAAGTTTAGGTGGCAATGGCAAAGTTAGCATAACTCATAGAACCACAATATTGATGCAATCCACTTGCATCCTCGTGTGGCGTCTGTGATGTATTGGTGCCTATCACATCTCCTGCAGAACTAAAAAAATAACTTCCGGTGACATCAAAAGACTCCCAATAACCTGTTTGCCTCACTAACCCGTGTTGCAGGCCGTGTCGCTTGGCCACGACGCTCAGCTGCTGAGCTGCCTGATGGGGCCCAATCAAAGCCTCTGGCCTCCACAAGTCCCACCTGAGAGCTACATGTGACATCACCCACTTCACTAATATTTTTATTGTTTTTGTTATCTCGAGGGCCCTCTGGCTCTGCAGGAACTCACAGATGTGCTCACTTAGTCTCTTTGCCTGTACGCCGTTTTATTTTCACATCATCCAACACGTCTCCGGCACAACATCATTTACACCTCCACCCACAGCTGACTAAACTGACCGTCAATTACGCAACTGCAGTTAGCATGTTCCGTTAGCAGCTCTGCAAATAAATCTGTTAAACTGATTCCCTTGTTACCAAGTGGAGGCTTGTGCGGGGTTTGAACCCAGCACCTCTCACTCACCTACACGCTGTTGTTTAGTTCAGGAAAAAAAAGATGGGGGGGAGGGGTCAGCAGTTTAATCGTGCCTACGCAGAGCTGTTGACATGCTGATGTAAGGTTAAAATGTCTGCTGTAACATCGGAGAGCACTCTAAATGGTTTTCTAAAACGGAATCATGACTGACTTCCCATCAGCTCCACAGGCGGAGTTAACACTTGCTCTGAGCATGCTCAGTTTTTCTACCACCAGTGCACAGAACACACTCATAAAACCCCCAACACCTGCTGTTGATCACAAACTTGAAAGCACTACACACACACACACAGACACGCTTGATCACTCACGCATACACAGCCAGTTACACACACACACACAGATAAAATCCCATGCAAGTTTTAACCTCACACTCACACATACACACTTCCCGTGTCTAATCTACTCCCCACAGGCTTCCCACCTTGCTGATCAATAATTCATCATCATCTAGTCTCCAATAATGTTCTTAATCAAACTTTCATGTGACAGGACGACTGTGTTAAGAGTGATTTTAATGGAGCAAAATTAAAGTCGCTGGCGAGCCACAGTATGCACGTAATGCAACATACATGAGCAGGCGACCTATAGGGGGCGAAGGCCATGCAGATATAAGTGGGTGAGTCAAAGGTTGGTGTTTCTGCACAGAGTGGCTGGTGATATGAGAGCAGACAATAGAGAGAGAGAGAGACTAACTATTCTGTGACTCCTCTCTGCTAATGGCTTTAATGAGCTCTCTGGAGTCGCTGCTCTTTAAGACGCTGAAATGCAGAGGGGATCCACAAAGGGGGCAAATGGAGAGAATGAAGACGTGAAATGAAGTAGATCCAGAGAGTGATTAATGGCGAATAACTTAATAAAGGTGAAAAGAGTGGCAAGGGAGTGATAATAGGGGAAGTAACAAGCTCTCACAAGCCACAGCCACACACACGCACACAGACAAATACACACCCACACACACACACAGGGTCATTCATCAACATTATTCACCGGTTTGGGAGCCACGAGGAAGCTGAAGTTTAACATCGCAAGCGACTGTAGACACTGTGCTTGTTTTGTTTAGGGTTGACCCATTTTAGATAAACAAAACATCAATAACGCTTTCCTCAGCAAACACACGGTCGTGTGCGTGCGCGTACACACAAGCGCACGCACACACCCGCTTGTCTCCCGACTCCGCGCGAGAGGAAGTCAGCGAGGGTGTTTGAAGTGTGTTTGATCAAACAGAGAGTATGCAGCACCACTAGCGGATGCCACAGCCTATACTCCTCACTGCACCCAGAGACAGCAATACACGCCTCCTGTCAATTTTTTTCTCTCCTTCTCCCCATCTCTCACACTTCTCTCTTTATCCTCATCTCACTTATTCATCCACCCCCACACACACACCTTCATCTCTTCCTTACTCTTCTGTGTCCATCTGACCCACCTCCCCTCTTTTTGTAATCCGTAACATTTTGCAAACTTTTTTTTTGTGTGCGTTGTCTTCGCAAATCACATAGTAATTGCTTCAGACACTAATCTCATTAAGATACATAGCTGACAGCTTTTTTTTTGTTCAACTTCATTTAATTTGGACCAGTTCTTCTCTCCTCCTGTTTCATAACACATCCTTATCTCCAAAAAAATGAGGAAGCACCTCTGAGCCATATTTCTTGTTAGGCAAATATAATTCACCACCTTGCATAAACTATAAATATATCCGTTACTATCTCTTCCTTCCTTCCCTCCTGTCTCTGGCTTCACCTCAGGCACTGGATGATTGGTGCCACAGCGAGCTTCATGTCACCCACTTGTGTCCACGCACCCACAGTGGGAAATAAGAAATGCAGACAGCCGCGGGTTTGTGCAGAAGCTCTGTTTATTCAGAGGCTGATGCTCCTATAAGGAAGCAGGTTCTTCTAGTGCAGCAACAGCTATGAAAGACGTCAACACAAAGCCCGGAGAGGAACAGAGTCCCGTCCCGTCCTCCCCCCACCCAGCAGCCCCTTCAGTAATCAGGGAGGAGAGAAAGTGGGAGAGGAGGGAGCAAAAAAAATGGGGGGGGCTAGAGAAGACGAGCCCGGCAGTTGTTTCAGAACTACACAAGAGGTGAGGAAAAATTGCCAGCCTTTGATTAGGCTCTTCAAATTGGTGTAAGGATCTTTTTTTTTTTTTCTCACTAAAGCCAACACACTTACACACTCATGAGCAAAACACCCACACAGAATTGGCACAGAAATACAAAGGTATGCGCAGGAAGGCTCACACACACATGCGCAGAAAATATGTTTATATATACAGTATATATATATATAAAGGGTGGACACAATAGAAGAAATAATCTGTGCCTCATTTGTGACATAACACCTCAGTGCAGCTGTGTGACTGAGCCTGAGGTGACGCCTCAAAGAAAGGAGCAATCTCATCAGCGGAGAATCTCCTCATACTCTATTTCCATTTTGAAGAAGAGGCAGAACATCTCCCCTCTATTTCTTCATTTTCCAAAGAGAGGCAACAGGCTGGGGGAGAAGAAGAATCGCATTGGAGTGCTCTGTTTCTCTTCTCCCAAACCTCCTTGAGGGTGGGGTGGGAGTTAGAGGGGAGTTAAGGGGGGTTCTTTTTGGGCTACACGATGGGAGAGAACAGCAAAGAGGAGGTGACTCATCACGGTCCTTTCATCATTGTATCTTCAAACCCATTACTAATCACACGGCCTTTCACATCATCATCACAATCATCGTCATCATCATCATCGTTCCAGTACAATTGCTGTTACCAACAATATCCTCTCTATTAGCGTCAGTGTCATTATGTTTGTTATTGTCAACAACATGGCCATCATCTCTCTCTGAAAATCACTTTCAGGATTTTATATCTTTTTTCCCCTCTCCCTCGCAGCACCAGCACCATCATTCACTTATCTATTGCACATATTCTCTATACTTTATACTGAATGTGTTTAAATAAGCTATAGCATCCTGGTTATGATTAGATTTGTGGAATATCCCGGTTCTGATGTGGCTTGTAAGCACCTGATTCAGGTTTATGGACATCCTTTGCTTGTCCAGTTAGTGCATTCATGTTCTGTCAAAATAATGGGAAAAATTTGTTATCAATTGAGAGAATTCATGTGAATCCCTCCTCAAGTTGGACCAAACAATAGACAACTAGGAAAATTCTGGCACATGATAAGCCGACTTTGAGCTCATGTGCGCAGAAACTGCTGAAGAAAGTTTTTTATTAACTCCTGCACTGCATATGGTCCACTTAGCGGGACCTGGACTAGTTAGAAAAGCTGTCTATCAAATCTAGATGGATAAATAGCTCTACTGGTGAGGAGAAAATTATGCCCATTTGGTTTTGGGTGAACTGTCCCTTTAAAAACTGATATAATGATTAGAATTCCTGTAATTGTTCCATGTTTATTGTTTATTGTTTTTAACGCATTTATCGTCTTGGGGAGACACATTTTCTGCCTTAGTGAGACAAAACAATCATCCACTGCTGTCACTGCCATCATCATCATCATCATCATCATCATCATCATCATCATTAATACAATCAACATCACATGAAAACACTGACATGGCCGTCATAGTCCCTGTCATCATCATCAGTCACCAGCCTCATTTTGCTCATCAAAATCTTAATCACTGCCGTTACGTCCCCCGCTGTTTTCATTATCCTTATCATCAACACTCTCATAAACATCATTAGCATCATCGTCATAATCAACACTGATTTTATTTGTGTAAATACACACCAAATATTGCATTTCTTTTCTGCTCGGATGCGGAGATAGACCCGGCATATTGGAGAGAGGGTTAATCAGCCTGGATGAGGCTGGGAACTTAAATACAAAAACATCAGAAGTAGCTCAGCAGCTCAAAGTGTATGTAAAGTACAGGTGTTTGAGGTGCTCCCCTCTGCGTGGTGCTTTAGGATGCAGATGTCCCCGGGCTGTCAGCATCCTAGACAACAGATGAACTATTACAACTGCATTGCATTGAATGGATCTACCTGCTCTGAATATGTAATATATTAGGTATTTAATTTATGTGTTTACCGTGTCTGAGCTGAGATTAATGACACTTTCCAGCCTGAACTGTGGGCAATGATGACAAGCGTAGTTGTGAGCGTCATCCTCATCCTCATGTTCATCACCGCTAGCGCCATCAGTATCACCTTCATCATATCGGAATGATCAATATCACCTCCTCTCGTCCTCCCCGTCTGGAGGCACAGCAGACTGAAGGCCCGCTTTCGAATTTAAAGCCCTCGGAGTCATGCGTAGAATGAGCTCAGGATTAGACCCGAGGTGAGGATTATTATGCAGGTAGGTCAGAGGGAATGTTGTAGCTCAGACTAAATTACACACACACCCACACACACACACCGAAGCAGAAGGTGGCAAGCACACGGACACCTCAGAGAGCCGTATAGGAATCAGAGGGCTGAGCTGGTTTGCAACCTCAGCAACAAGCAGAATTAAGCAGTGACAAAATCACAAGAGTGCTGCAACATCTGTTGGTTCTGCCTTATTATTCCCCATTAGCATCGTGTAAAATGAGAGGTCTGTTTACAGCACCCCTCCCCCCCCAACCCCAATTCTGGATGAAACCAAGGTAGCGGGCGTCCATGGCTGGCTCTGAATTAAGCGATTTCTCCCTGCCTTGTCTGATGGATTACAATGCAAATGACTCACTAGCTGCTTCTTTTGTTTGACTTTCCACTCCTACTGTTTGAAAATCTACCGGGGATTTTTTTTTTTTTTCTTTTTTGGATGAAGATGAAAAACTGGGTTTCATTACAACTGCGCACACATAACCACATACACACTCGTGCAAGCACCAGCCAAGAGTCTCGTGATGCTATTGTGCAGTCTGGCAAGGAGAAAATAACCATGTTGTTCATGAATATGTGGACCCAACATTTTTAGGGTGAACTTGGTTGCCAAATTGTTCTGTTAAAGAAAAACATCTAGGCAATTAACAGCGTGAAAGTTACCGAGGTCAGCTCTTCACTGAGTTTAGTCTCACCTTCCACGATGCCAAGTGGAAAATATGGGGGGGGGGGGGGGGTGCATCCGCATGAGCAACACATCCGTCCTTCACCTCATCCCTCCATCTTTCTTCTGTATTTTAAATGCCAACTTTCTCATTCTAAAAGCTGTGTGCGCCAAAGGGCATCTTTAACACTGGGAAAAGGTGCATGCTAAAGGCCAGTGTTTCCCTGTAATACCAGCCCCTCGACATTCACCTGCTGGGACCATCCAACCATGTGCTTATACCTGCTTTCTCCCTGGCTACGTTGCAGTATACCTGCCTTCACGCTTCCAGAACTAATCTTCCCATCCCATCTTCTTTCTTTCTCGCCACCTCTCATTTCCACCACTTTTTCCGCCCAATCTCTCTTCCCTGCACCACAAACTCTTGTTTTTTTTCTTTGTAAAACAAAATGCAAGTGGCCTTGTCTTTGTTACACAGTCAACTTTTTTTGTCCTTCTTCATATTCATGCTCTGAGTGTCCCTAATCCTTCAAGTAGATCTCTCTATTTCCCTTTCACATTTTTGTCTTTCTTTGTCCCACAGGGCCAGTCCAAGGCGAAGCCAGACAGTAGTGTATGTGTTATTATCCGTCTCCAGCTGGTCTATATGAAGAGTGAGCTGCCGGGGTCCCATCAGAGTATCGGGCAGACAGAACTGAAAGAGTCCTATTCTTTCGCTCGGCTAACACAATCAGCACAACCAGCCGGGACCTTAGGAGAAGCATTAGAGGGGAGCAAAATCACGGATGGAGCAGGAATGACAAAGCCCATTGTTCGCTATGCATTGAGTGCAGTCTGGCATCTTTCATATTCTGGGCTAGTATCTACATATTTTGTCCTCTCTTATTCATGCTTTCACTCTTTCATCCTGTCTGTTGGCCTCTGTGTCTCTTTTTAAAACTCCCCGGCTCACTGACTTTCTCTGTCTCCTGGCCCCCCCGCCTCCCCACCTCTCTCTCTCTCTCTCGCTCTCTTCATTAAAACAACAACTCCCGGGATGTCCCCAGGTTGTTTCGGAGCTCTTACATCATCATCACCACCAAGCCATAGTCATTACCATCAACAAAGCTCATTAGCAGAAGGTAGCAACAGAGGCAACAGCGCTGCGGCATAATATCTTTACTCTGTCTTTTAACCTGAGCCTCCACGTAAACAAAGGTACGGGTGGGGGGGATGATAAGTAAACATTTCATATCACATCACAGATCCAGTGGCATGCTGCTGACAGACTAAACACATCATTACGCTCTTACGGGTAGATCAAATGATGATGATATTTTGCAGCATGCACAGACACTCTCAGGGCAGGATTTGAAACCTGGAAAAAAGGGGCAACTTTCTGTGAGAAATGCATCTGACAAGTGTGGATTCATTCGCTCTGCAGGAGGATACCATATATATATATATATCTTTTTTTTTGGCTACCTACTTTGAAAATGAAATCATTTAAAAGACAAGGATTATGATTCTAAGCCACTACCTTAATAACAGAAAGAATAAAATCCTTAATCCTAAAGTGAAGGGAAGACATTGCTGCAGCAAAGAAATAAAATCATGGGGCTGGAGTTATTTCTCAATCTGACATTGATTTTCACTGCTAATTGCTAGATGTGCTGACAGTAGACTTTGTGACACATGACTGACAGTGCAAATTAGCACATGGGCCCCGGGTTGCCATCGGCTTGTCATGAAGAAGTGAAACTCAAGTGTCATACATGGTGGAAATGGAACAAAAAAAACAAGGTGTCGATACTAAAAAGGTACAGAATACATAACTAGTGTTATATGAAAGTCAATTTTTCATTCAAGACCACATGCTTTTCTTACACTTTGTAAGAAAAACTACATTTAAGCCACGGAACTTCTTCATGAATCAAAAATAAACTTTGTTTTGCATGACTTCATTTTCCTATGTTAGTTTGGAATTTATGTGCTTTTAGAGTTTCATTTCTGAAATAGAACAGTGAAGAGACCCTGGATATGAAGCATGGATGTGAGAAAGTTTGTAAGTCTGACTGTTTGCGACGGATTACTTCCTCTTATAGACTCCCCAGCGCCCTCCAGGCATCAGCTGAACATCTAACACTTTAGCGATATGAAAATGCTCAACTCAGACACGACGAAGAGGAGATAAAACTGAAACTCACAGAAAATGCATGTTTAATGTGATATCATTAGCAGACGACCATTTGGTTTGGTTTATCTCAGGGTGGTTGAAAATAAAAGGCAACATTTAAATCTCAGGATAACATGATCAAAGACTAAGATGGCAACTAATGCATTTTTCACAATAAAATACTCTGCTGAATATATTTTTCTCAACTGTGTCATCACTTGGACTATAAAACGATATAAAAAGGCCCATCACACACTGAGAACTCAAGCTGACAGCTTCAGACATGTCTTTTCAACAGCAACAGCAAATATTTTGGGTTTGAGCACACTGGTGTAATTAATACCATTAACCCTGCTGGGCTGGTGAGCCAACGTGCACAGTCAGTCCACCTCTGGAACACCTGCATGGAATGCACGAATCTAATCAGCCACACCTGTGTTTGCAAAAAACAATACCTACAATATGTTTGCTGAAAGCAGTCCAAACATAAAATATTTAGTTTCTAAATGAAATAAAACAGTGAAAAGCATATAGACAAAAGTACTTGGACACCTCACCATTACACCAATTGGGACTTTAATGACATCCCATTCTAAACACACAGAACAGACAGCTTTGCAGCTACAACAGCTTCCACCATTCTGGGAAGACTTTCCACAAGACTTTGGAGTATTTATGTGGGAATTTTTGCCCATACATGCAGTAGAGCATTTGTGAGATCAGACATGATGTTGGACCAAAAGGCCTGGCTCACAATCTCTGTTCCAGTTCATCCCAAAGGTGTTGGATGGGGTTGAGGTCAGGACTCTGTGTGGGCCAGTCAAGTTCTTCCACACCAAACTCATCCAACCATGTCTTTATGGAGCTTTGCTTTGTGCACTGGGGCACAGTCATGCTGGAATAGAAAAGGGCCTTCAACAAACTGTTGTCACAAAATTGGAAGCATAGCATTGTCCAAAATGTCTAAGATTTCCCTTCACTAGAAGCAAGGGGCCAAGCCCGACCCCTGAACAACAACTTCATACTACACCTGAGTTCAATAACAAAGAGGTATGTCCCAATACTTTGGTCCATATAGTCTGTATACTTCAATACATAACTAATGTTTTTAGCAAATTCTGAAATCATGAATGTGTAAATTTCAAAACTTTTTGTGTGTGTAACTTCCTCCCTTCATTAATCCTTCAGTCTAACATTTAAGTGGTAGAAAATATTTCATCATCCATCCTTGTGTGCCTTGTTTACTCCACTCAGTATGATGTGTCTCAGCTCTTCTTCTTCAGATACTTATCATTAAGCTGCATGCCTCCTCTCTCTTGGCACAAGCTTTTTTTTAATTCAACAGAACCAAAAAAGAGAAAAAAAACAAACATCTCTGTGGTCAAGAATCATAGAAGTGTTTTGTCTTGTTTGGCTCTCATACTTTAACTAAAAGCATTGGCAGTACATTTAACACTGACAGGCAAACTGTTCCACTCAAATGCCCCTGAATATTTAGACGACCTCCTCCTGCCAATCACTGTATTGAATCTGCTGATGACTAAGATGAGCTACACTGGATCTCGTTATGTAACTGTCTCTCCTGCTGAGCCGGGAGAAATAATTTCCGATGTAGGAGCCCTGACTTTAATTACACAGTATCGTTTTTGATGTGAGAGGCTCTGGATTCCACAGATATAACTGTTGAAACTGGTTTCACCCTGCATAAGCCATAGCAGCACTGACATTTTAAACAAACACATAACACTGTCCAATCATGTAGGTCACGGCAGGAACGCGTAACCTGATGTACTGTTGCTTTTATGTGTGCATGTGCAGAAAGAGGCCGCCTGAGGCAGGGTCCTGTACAAGAAAAACATGCTAACCACATCCCAATGGGACAAGAGAGGAGGGGAGGAGGGGGGGAGTCGTGATACAAGACACTGGAGATAAGAGAGAGTGGAAGATGAGAGCTTGATAGGAAGACACAGAGACAGAGAGCAAGAAAGGATGGAGAGCACGAGAGGTGGAGTGGGTGGGAGTTGGTGGTGGTGGCAGTGGAAGATGGATTTAACCCAGGGGCAGGTTTGAGTCTGACAAACTGTCAGTAACTGAGCGGCGGTGACTACAAGTCTACATGTAAATTGGATGCAAATCTGTGCATGTGTGTGTGTAGTAGGGCTGAGGAAGTGCTAGTGACAACACATATCACTGAACGCCACAGGGGACGCGACGCACAGACAGGGGTGTGTGTGCGTGTGTGTGTGTGTGAGTCTATGTGCAAGGACTGTGCCCGTTGTGTGTGTGTGCATGTACGTGCATACGAAAGTTTCTGCATGCACTATATGTATGAGTGTGTGGGTGCTCCATCTATGAGACACTTCTTCCTCAAAGGCTGTGTGGGTGCGCACGTGTGTGTGTGTATGTGTGTGTGTGTCTCCAAGGAGATAGATCCTGTCCCATAGAATGAGAGTGTCGTCAACCATCGGCGCTTCTCACTGACATGGAGTTCCTCAAAGACACAGAGATGAAGAGAGAGGAGGAACAAAGAAGAAAAGGAAAAGAAAGTCTTTTGAAGGATAAACCATGGGATTAGATAAGGTGCTCCTTCTGGACCATTGAGCCAGTCTGTGTGTGTGTGAGAGTGTGTGTGTGTGTGTGTGTGTGAGTGGGTGTGGAGTCGAGCCCATTGCTCTGAGCACATTAGCTGCTTGGGGTGAACAAAGCTCCTCACCTGCAAGCTTTATAATATGTGCCTGGCAGCCAGAAGGGGGCCCAATGTGTGCATGTGTACGTGTGTGTGTGCGCGTGTGTGTGTGTGTGTGTGCACCCGTGCGCACATGCGTACTTGTGCAGCAGCCAGAGAGAGGGGAAAAAAGGATGGGTTTTTACTCAATAGAGAGCCACTCTGTGTGCATGTGAATATGAATGTGTGCATCTGTCCCATATCTGGCTTTCACTGACTGTGTGTGTGTGTGTGTGTGTATATATATATATATGTGTGTGTCTGTGTGTGTGCACATCTGTGTACTGTCCAACCTATTCAACAGACACCCATTCCGGTTTGTATGTGATTTTGTGTGTGAGTTTGTGACCTAAATCTAGCTACTGCTGGTGTGTATGTCCTCACGTGTGTGTGTGTGTGTGTGTTCCTCCGGTATTCCTTCATGCATGTGGCATAAATCCCTTTATGTAGGTCTGGGAGATTTCCAGATCCTGTTCTTGTGTTGCAGTATTGTTGCCATAATGTGTGCTACGGCACTTTGTTACTGTGCGGCTCCACGTATCTCATCACAACAGGAGGATGGACGGCACTCCGAGTGTGTGCGCGCGGCCGCTCCCCGCCGTGACCAAAAGTGGCCGGAGCTGTTTGAATTGGATTATCTCATACATTTTCTATTATCCAGTGAGACCTTGAAAGAGTTGGGCCTGCCGAGAGCCAGAGCCCTTCATATAAAGGCTTTGGCCAATTTGTAATACGCTCCCTCTCTCAAGATGGAACATTAGTTTAACTCATTTTGTTTATCTGAACTTATCCAGGTTGGTCTGGATAATGTACCAGCAGCACAATTAGCAGATAAATAAATAAATAAATAAAAACATACCAGTGTGGATGGTGGTTAATGCCAGAAAAGCACATGAGGGAAAAGAAGAGCAAGCAAGACTGAGGTAGATGGAGGAAGCAGACAAAGATTAACTGAAGCAATTAAATTAAACATCACCCGTAGTGGGAAATGTGGAGCAACCATGCACATATCCACAGAAAAGTGCCACATCTTAAAGGGTTAGTTCACCAGAATTGCATTAAATGTACAGTAACATTTTCTAAAACTCATACTGTCCCGCTAATACAGTAGGCATAAAAAGGATTTCATTTGTGGCACTCAGATGATTGAAATATTTTACTTGGGGTCTCAAAAAAAGGTCTACTGATTAAGAGGGAACATCATTTTGCTATGGAACATGCATATAAAACCATGCACATGGCTAGATACATCTAGAGTCATGTTAAAAAATATATATATTATTTTTATGCACCGATGAAGAGGTACATGTATGACACAGATTTGCAGAGCCAACATGCCCGCTGTGGAGTTCGCCTTTTAAACTGACACAGCTAACGCAATGGCAAACATTACAACATTTGAACATTCAGCAGATATGCAACAACTTCAATATGAATTTTCTGGCCACCTGATGAATTTCAGCCCACTGTTCATTCACTCATTCAGCGCACAGTCAGACTACACACAAACAGCAAAGTTGCAATCATGGAACTGAGGAAATGCATCAAACTCATCACCAAGTTTCAGCTGAAAGAAACATGAACACAATCTCGCTGAAGTAGCCAGCACTAATGGCAATATTTCAGGAAAGTTGCCGCTCATTCCTCCGCTGCGTTGTGACCAGAAAATGTATGCACGTAGAACAAAACAGCGACTGAAACAAGTTCTAAAAACATGAAGTCAGTACTTGTGACCTTGTAGAAAATGTCCTTCTCAAGCTGCTTTTATGGGCACAAACTTTTGATGCACATGAGAAGAGACAGCACATCCTGATAGCTCAATACAAGCTGTGTGCTTGATGTTGTGTGGTCAATTAAGACACACAGCTGTTGGTTTCCACAGCTGTTTGTGTCAGTCCGCTGCCTCAGACAATGGCTGCTGTTTGGATGCGACGCATTATTCTTGCACAGTCGCTGAGCTTCTCATCAGTGCCCAAATCACCATCACTCTGCTGTATTAACAGGTGACCTTCCAGAAAATATCTGTGTGGAAACTGAACTTCACCTAAGGTCACATGTTTCACAGAGGACTTGTGCACTGAGAAATGAATTTAATATTCTGTTTTTGTTTTCTTTTGGTGCCATTTCTCTCTCAGAACGCCAGCCACTCAACACCACTCAGTGTATCACAGTTCAGGTTATGGCTTCAGTGTGATGTTCAGCATAAGGTGTTACAGAGTCAGTCCTACCTTAAAGAACAAGCAGGCAGAAGACAGATCTGTCAGCAGCATTTACTGGTCCCCACACTTCCAGCACAGCACTTCCTGGTTTTCTCTCAGACATGTGATTGAATTATCCAATCAGGATTAAGGGCAGGTGGGTCAATGTGAGGGAAACCAACAGCAGTACATTCACATTATTGGGGTTGGTTTAAATTCTTAGTAAAATATGTATGCAAATAAACTGCTAAGATGTGGGCTTTACATTTAGTGTTTTACTAAACTGCAACTTGAGGTACTTGTACTTTTCTTTATGTGCGTCTTTTTACTTGAACACCACTGCATTTCAGAAGAAAAGACTAACTTTTACTTTACTTCATTCATCTAACAGCTGCAGTTAAGATTTAGATTTTAGAGAAAATCATCAGATAACATTAAAGAAAAAAAAAATACAAGATAATTTTAACTTAGGCCAGTTATACTCTACACTTTCACACACACACACATAAAAAAGGTAGTGAAGTCTATAAACTGACTCCAGTTCCACCAAAGAACTGCTTATCCTTCTAAAATTCCATTTCATTAAAATGACTGTGGTCTGAAACAGTCAACTTATCCATTATTTCATTACAAAATAAATAAATAAATTTTAAAAATAGAGAACAAAGTAGGGGTTGGGCCATTAGTTTGGGAACCACTGGACTAAACAACCAAACTGTGTGTATTAAGATGATAACCTCAACCAACTGCTACAGCAAAACACTCTTACACACTGATGTATTAGATGTATTACATTAATAATCTAATGTCAAGTGCAATAATATGTGAGTTTCAGGGGCCATTTTTCTTGGTGCTTTTCCTTTTCAAACCTTCATTAAATTTTGCTTGTGTTGAATTAATGTTATATTCTTGCATTCTTATTAAATGTTAAGTTCTACAGCAGGGGCACTTTGGGGAACAACTTAACCACCACGACTTACCACCTGGCCCTGCTTTTTGGTAATGTCACCGCATTCACAAATCATACCAAGTGACATTAAGAATAATATTATGACCGCAAACATTGTCAATAAAACCCAAGCTGCAAAGGAAAAGAAAAATGTTAAAAGTCCTGTACGTTTTACATGACCACGGATGATTCTGGTGTCTGTCTTTCATCTGCAGTAATCCGCAAAATTAAGAAACAGAATTATCTTTAGATTGAAGTTGAGGATTGAATGTTGTCAGAGGAAGGTCCTCACAAATGCAGCAGGACAGAGTTTGTGTGTGTGTGTGTGTGCAGAAAAAATAAAAAATAAAAAAGGCACAGCATGAGCAATGACAGTGCCAGGGTCTAACAGGGGGAACCAACCTCGCCAGGGCTCCAGAGCCTAGATTCATTGCTTTAGTAGCAATGCATTTTTGATGTGCCCCCCTTTCTGCTTCAACTTGTCCGTACGACCCTGACGGAATAACAGCGCCCCCAGCTACCGTCCATATAGCTTAAATTTACCCTGTGACGTCTGCAATGTGTAGGTGTTTGTGTGTGTGTGTGTGTGTGTGTGTGTGTGGTGAGAAAGACGGAGCACAGGGAGATGAGAAGAAAGACAGAAAGACAGAGGGAGACAGCGAGAAAGGGAGAAAATGTTCCCCCTTGCCTGTTAAATATTTGAGAAGCCTTATGTGGAAAAGTGATGCAGTCAGAGGCAGAGGCCTGTGAGCTCAGTGTGTGTGTGTGTGTGTGTGTGTGTGTGTGTTTGGTTGATGCATAGAGAAACAGTCCTGTTAGTGTGCAATAATTCAGCCAAGAGCAAGCGAGAGGGAGCACTTTCACTGTTTATTCATCTACCTGGGAGGGAGAGACAGACAGACAGACAGACACAGAAAGAGAGAGACAGAGAGAGAGAGAGAGAAAGAGAGACAGACAGACAGACAGAGAAAGAGAGAGACAGAGAGAGAGAGGCTGGCCAGGTTGTCACAAACCATTAGACAGACGGGCCCAGTGTGCTTTGCCCCATGTCAATGAGAAGCCGGGCTAAATACAGTCACGTCTGTGTCGTGTGTTTTGTTTTTTTTTGTTTTTTTTTTGGCGTGTGCATGTGTATGAGTGCGTGCACAGCCTCGTGCATGCAAATGTGTGCATGTGTGTTTGTGTCTTTGTTAGTTCATGGATGTTTTTTTGCGCAAGTGCTTGAAAATGACAGGACATTAATGCGCGCTCGCGTTTACTGGTTTAAGTGGCTGGAATTGGCCAAAAGAAAGGTGAGGCTTCCTGTGTGTGTGTGTGTGTGTGTGTGTGTGTGTGGGGGGGGGAGAGAGAGAAAGAGAAAGAGAGAGAGAGAAAGAGAGGAGTAAATCTGTAGACACTGATGAGAAGGGGAGGCAGGATGCCCTCATTGTTTAAGACAAAAGGAGCTCTCTGTGCGTTCAAATGCACACACACACACACACACACACACACACACACTTCCACTTGCGCCTGTGTGTGTGTGTCTTGTTCGCTTCCTGTAAAATACCTTCGTATTGCAATATGCAGTCAAAATAGTCGTGAAACAGTAAGAAATGGGAAGAAAACAAGGGGGAAAGATGTGGTCTATAAATGGAAGTGTGTAAATCCTCTCAGATTCCAAGGCTCTGCTGCATGCTTATCGTCATCATTATGGTTATTCTGAGAACCGTACATGTCACTTAGGCAGATCTATTTGAGACACACATGCACATACAAACGCACGCACACTTTAAGGCTAACTAAAACTCACTTGGGGTTGGAGCTGTTCCAGTAGACAGCGTGTCTGTCAAATATGATCTTCTCCTCTGCCCACACGGACACCCAGGACAGGACTGTCAGCACCACCACCTCCATCACACACCTCTGCCCGAGCTGGCACAACATCATAGACATCCAGGTGGAATCTCTCTCTCTCTCTGTCTCTCACGCTGGGATCAGGCTTTCACTGCGTTGCTGCTGCTGCTGCTGCTGCTGCAGAAATCCTCTCTAGATCATTAATGTCCGTCTGCGCGTCTTTGGACAAATCGGGTCGGCGGTTCATGGATCGTTAACTGGCTTGATGCGAGTTCCGACAGCCACCCCCAAGGCTGTTTCAAGTCATACTGAATGGCTGAAATTCACTTTCAAACTTCGTCTGCCGCGGACGGAAAAGCAGGGTGCACATGTTATTTACAAGCGCGTCGTCGGCTGGATGCTGCGAGTGCGTCTCCTCTGCAAGGTCCGAAACTTTTCTCCCATTACGCGCAGCCGGAGAGATAGATGCGCCACCAGGATTAGACCCCCCCGCCTTTTTCTCCAAATAAAATCACAGTTAGACTCCAGAATTCACCCGAGGTTTGTAATTCTGTCGGCGGTGCTGTTGCTCGTCTGCAGATATACGACAATGTCAAAATCGGCCGTCATATTTGTTTACCCAGATTTGTGTTGGGCAGTCAGCCTGGCGCACGCTTTGTTCCTCTCCTCTCACACCGCGAATCGCTCCTTAGCCTAAAACTGCGTCCACTTGACCTCTTCTCTTATTGCATTTCAAAGAAATACATCCCAGACGGACGAACGCGCGCCCTTCCGTTACGTTCAGTCCAAACTTATCACGTTACAACAACTGCGAGACGGACGCATCCTCCTCGCTCCTTCACACGCGCACGCACACTCACGCTCACCACAAGCTCTTACAGCATCTCAACTTGGTGATCCCTCCGCTGTCACTGGCTCTAATCCCAACGTGACTCCAGCCACGGTGCGCCTACACTCTCTGTGCGTCACGCTGACCGGCGCAGCCAGGGAGCCGTCGATCATCACAGCTCTAATCCGAACATGCCCCCCTGCAAGTCATCCACCTATGGCGGCAACAACACTCACCGGCACCCTGATTCGGTCTAAGTTACCCCCCGCCTCTCTCTCTCTCTCCCTCTCTCTCTCTCCAGCTCGCGTTTTCTTCCTGCGTGGGCGGGGCCTGTAGCCGTGCCGTGCCGTGCCGTGCCGCGCTCCCTCTGGGGACTCAATGCTGGCTGACTCACTGCTTCCCCAGTGAGCAGTGGGATGTATGGAGGAAAGCCTCAACTCATATAAACACTTTAATATTTTTGAAATATGAAAAAGCTGCCTGACCTTCTTGGCACGACATGAATTAAGATTTTTTTTTAGGCGCAAACAGATAAACTGAGATAAAATGTTTTAGTTTAGCAGAGGGAAAAAAAGCGGAAAGTGCTCAGATTGTTTGTGAGTTTTGTTATTAATCGCCTCCGAGGCCATATGTTTGACTGGAGGCGGTTTATTTCGCAGCCGCACATGTAAAGCGCCCGCAAAGTTCCTCCTCTGTTTGAAAGCTGCGGCCTGACGGATGAGCGCAGAGATGGAGAGAGAGCGCGCGTCTGATGGATCGCTGGAACACTGGAGTCATTTTCCATCAGTGTCCATTAGACCCAAAGGGCAAGCGAAGGCAGCACCGAGTCTAAAAACCTGCGAGCCATAAACCTCCAGATAGCCCCGTCTGACAGAGCGCTGCCACCCCTGCTGCTTTGGTCCTGCGTGTGTGCGCGGCCTCCTCTGCAAAAACACATCCATCTTGGCCATTTAGTCCCAGCGCCAGAGCAGCTGCACTGTTTGCACAAAGCGCTTCACAATTTTTTTCCAACATGTGTCGATAAGTTGAAGGGGTTATCGAAGAGGGATTGATCCTCACTGGAGCTCATTCTGGCTCAACGAGAAAGCTGGGGTTTGACTGAAAATTATTTGCAACAAGTTCTCTAAAAGGGCACCAACGCGTTAGCAAAGTCACTTGGGAGAAATACAAGATACAGACTCAAAGGGATTTTTTTCTGAAGCGTAAAACTTGTTCAGGTTCCTACAAACAGATAAGTTTCTCCAAAATCAAACCGACTGACTTGTCCCACCCTTCCCAAGACTTTGAACCGAACCTTTCCGCAGCTCCATCTTTCACATTGTATTATGCCTCTCGGTTGGATCCTTTATGCAAAGTGTCCCAGTTTTTCGTTGCCCTGTTCTGCCTGCAAAGTGATGCCTATAATTTGGGCTGCACGAATTGAGGCAGGGAGAGAACCCATGCACCCCCATAACCCAAATACAGCTGCATGTTGTCCGCCTCTGTGGATGAATTATTCAACATCTGTCTGAGGCGTGCATATGTAAACAGGTGGATAGTCTCCTGATGGCTTTTTAAGGGGAGCCACTATAGCCCAAAAGACATCCTTCACCTCAGGCTCCAGGCTTTTCCTCCTCTGCTCTGTCACACTGTCAGGGAGTCTAAATCTCATGTAAGCTGTGCAGACACAGTAATGGATGCATTCAGACCTAAAGGCCTCTTAAGTGATCCTAAATCTAAATGAATGTGGGTCAGAGAGTCAGCGCATGGACACATACGTGCTCAACAGGGAGTTAAATCCTACAATTTATAACTGGTCAGATCTGCGATTGCTCGGCAGTTTAATTCCAGGAGACGTAAATTACAGGCACATGAAGTATCTCCCTGCTCCTCGTCTTGAAACACAGAACAGATGCATTTGTCTTTTCAAAGCTATTGACTAACAAAGCAGCCTTTCTTTCAAGTCTCACACATCAATCGCTCTCTCTAAGTGACTAATTGGGTTTTGTGGGGATTGAGAATGTCACAAATTATAAACAGAACAGTCTTATGAACCACATGACCCCCCCCAGTTCAGACACCACCAGGTTTGCATTTGTGTGTGGCCTTGGCGTTCGCCAGCGTCTGCTTGATTAGAAGCCGCAGCACTAATGTAAATAAATGCTAGCAGATGTGGAAATACTGCTACCCCACATGGTTTCATTTAGTCCCATGCACACAGTGCTGGGTGAAACCTCAAGGGTTCTCGATTTGGTAAACAAATGGAGAGGATGTGTGGTTCGGTTATGTTGTATTCGGCAAAGGGAACCAGTTTAAAGCACGAACAGGAGCGACTTTTCATGTTTTGGATGCTGCAGCAGAGCTTGCAGTACATACAGCATGGCTTCCTTCTTTGGTGTCAAGTAACTTTTGGATCAGAGCAATTTTGGAAAATAAACGTTTGCAGTAGCTGCACACACAGTGTGCCAGTTCCTGTTTTTAAAATGTGTCTCAACAGATTAAAATTACATCAAGTAGTATATTTTGCGTGCCAGTCATTTCTGGACTTTGATAACCGCCCCCCTAAAAGCATCACAAATCTATGTTTGGGTTGTCTAACTTTGAGTTATCCTTCCACTCCATTATGCAATCTCCTTGCATTTCGATATACTCCAAAGAGAATTCTGTGTAGACTGCTCCCCACTCTAAATGACTCCTGGTGCAGTGAAAATACTAAGTGAAATACTGAGATGCGGCAAGTAAACAGTAAACAAGGGTCTGAGGTATCAAAGCATCAAGTTTCTGCCGTGAAGTATCGGACTGTCTGACTGGCAGAGATACACTGAAGATGTGTTTTATTTTATTTTATTTTTAAAGGGCACCTGAATGTATCTTGGCATAACTTTCCTAATAGCTTAAGGATGACATTAAGAGGAATTAGGAATTAGCTGCTCAAGAGCAAAACCTTCTTTTAGCATCCTTAAACATGCTGAGATGTCTGTCATGTTCTCCAGCAAATGTGAGCCGGGCATCTGCCTTCACTGTAACCTTCAAGCAATCATCCTTAAGTAAAACTAGAAGAGAAACAAGTGTGTTTGCTGTGGGATCTAAACAAAGAGGGCGCTCACTGTATTTAAGACCACAATCCACAAACTGCTGAGATTATGTGACAAAATCCAGCTCCTCTCAGTCACAAATGGAGACACCCCTGGATTCAATTCTATCTTTTCTCTCATTTGTCCCTCTCTCCAAAGGCAGGGAAGATCTGAGGTTAATCCTCTCTGCTGCTCTGTAAGGAAGTCAAAGGGAAAAAAAAGGTATAATGCCAGAAAGCTCAAGGAGGCACTTGAGATTAAGCCACTAACTATTGACATTGTTTGAGTGGCAGGTAAAGTCACCTCTGCTCAGCAGCCTTTCATTGCCAGCAGAGAACAAGAACTCCCCCTAGTGGCGCAGGAGGTGAATGACTAATTTGTCATTGAGTTGTTTCTCTCCAGTCACTGAATAACTTGGTGATAAACATGGATGCTAGATATGCCCGATGGCCAGGCTTGTGTTTTATCTTAATTATTCATCTTGTGAGAAACAAGGACTTGGTTTCCACAGCAACCTGTCTCATCTCCTCAGAGTCAGAGAGCCCAGCTAAAACTGAAAAGGTCAAAGCAGAGCACAGGAGGATGGAGGATTATACAGAATCATTGAGAACAGAAAGTATCCAGCGTTGCATATGAAATGAACTCCTCCACACTGCAATGATCGTCGCAGCTGTTTCATTGAGGGATCAAGACTGAGCCGAGCCCAGATGAGAAGTCAGTCAAGTCTCAGATGGGATGAGTAAGTTGGAAATACAGTCAAAGATTTTTTTTTGTTTGTTTTAAAAAAAAAAAACCCACCGGTAGTAAACAGGATGGGAAATGTGGAAAATGTTACGAGGTGTTAACCATTACAGAGCAGCAGTTTCACAGGACAGAGAGGAAGAGACAGAAACCAAATGAGGCCAGATGAAAGAAGAAACAAACTAAAGATTTATTGAAGGCAGCAGAAGATGCAAGAGACAAGAACAGAATGGCAAGGGGGTGGGAGCGGGGCACATACAGAGACACTTCTGTGTTCAGATAGGTTTAATGTCTTTGTGTTACAAAAGTTTTTTTGTTTTTTTTTTGAGTTTTTACAGCTCAAGAGAGCTCAATAGGTCTGTGTTGTTTTATCAAAATATACATGTTTTGAACGTAAAGTGGATATAATCCAAATGATTTTGTGGTACAAAAACATGAATATATACAACCATCAACCCCGCTTCATACAATAACCCCACCCCACCCCCATATATATAAAAAAAAAAAAAAAAAAAAAGAAAAGAAAAATAAAAGCTTTTAACAAAAACCAAAAGGCATATAATCTTCTACACTGTCAACAACACAGCTAAGACTGTGGTTCAATTAGGTATCCATTCTAAAGCAATCTCTACCAAGGTAGGCTCTTTGTAAAGTCATTCGAACAAAAAGAGATACAATATACAGTATAGGTTGGAACCCAAAAAGACATTTCCACATCATGTGACTGTTGTCTAAGGCATCAGGGAAATGGGGGAGGAGGGGGACTGAAGCCTTGTGTACTTGTAAAATAGCAGGAATGTGGGAAAAAAAAAAAACTTTCAAGGAATCACAACACTACAAAACAGCAGGTGGGGTCGGTGGGGGGGTAGAAGATACTTTGGTCCTTAACAGTAATAACCGTCTGCAGCTACATGAAGCTTCGTTAAACCATGCATAATAATCTTTTACAAAAATAGAGACAGAGCGCATCTGTATCTGGTCCAAAACTACAGTGGTCGTGGCTGTGGAAACCGGTGCTTCGAGGCACGCAGGAATGTGACGACGTTTAAGACTTCAGCGTGATGGCGCCAACTTGGACCTATCATTGAGGAAAAGTGCACTAACGAACCTGACTGTGGTGTAAGTGGACACAGACAGGGAATGGGTGGGGGCTGCTGCGCCCTGTAATCTTGTTATCCTGAATTCTGAATTTAAGAAAAAAAAAAAAATATATATATATATACTGGGATTTTAGACGCAGTCCAAGACTGTTGCTTTCAATTGACAAATGCCTCCAAGCTGCCCTCTCACAGGTAGGATTACCTAATCATATGGAGTTAAAGGCATCTTTGCAGACAGGTAAGATAAAACACCTGAACAAGAGGTAAACAAAGTCAACTGACCAGGCCAGAAAAGTATTTTCAGCCTCAGATTAAAAACTCAAGGAGTCAAGGCACTGTGATAATGGTCAAACCCAGCTACTACATAAAGGTGTCAGTTCAGCTTAGAAGTGATAAACATGTAAATGCTAACACTAAAGAAAAAGATAAATGAATATATATGCGTCCACATATAGATGAACATAATATGGTTAAATGAGGGTCCCCAAACACCACTGCCCCTGCTGAGAAGGGACTAAATGGAGGTGAATGGAGGCTGTAAGGCAGGAAGGCTGAGTACAGCTCTACTCCTGCCACAACACACCTAACAGAGCTACATCACCTAGCAAAAATATTAGGCATCTAACTGACTTACATTCATAGTTTCTACATACATATAATGGGAATATATGCATACAAATCCTTAGATAAACACGTGTCTTTAAGGGGAAACAGAAGATTGAATGAGCCACTTTCCCCAATTTTAACAATGCTGGTACATATCAAAAGGCATGATTTTAAAAAAAGGCATTTTGAGAGTCACATCTTTTCCAAATGAAACCAGAGCAATGCTTTGGGCAACCTGGTAGGGGTAAAGTAAGGCACGGGGCTGTGGCTGGAGATAACTGAAAGTAAAATATGTCCTTATTGAATAACTTCAGACAGTGGTATGGATCCCCTGAAGCAAACAGGTGAGTTACAAGAAGATAAAAATAAAAATAGATACTAGAGAAGTAAATTACTGGGTGTTCTGCAAGTTAAAACAAAATCCTTTGTCTCAAACCATTTCTGACTGGCCAAACAGGTTGAAAGTGGCATTTCAAAAAGGCGCACACACTCACTCACACACACACAGATATATCCACACAACTATTATAGTAAAAGGAATGCTGAAGTGTGTCTGGTGTGGATACAATTCATCCACATAAGCATACATCCATGGTGAAGGGTGTTTTTTTTTCTGATTTGGTCTAAAGTGACAGTTCATCAGCTGCCCCTACTTCACCTCCAATACAATAACATGTTTCATTGCAGAACGTTGCCCATGTCACAGGACTCCTCACCCGAAACATTGATGGAACAAATAAATGTTTCATTTATTATCTATTAAATTAGGTTTAGGTACCAAGAACCAGTTGATTGGAAATATTCCACTTACTGATTCCTGAGATAAGTTTGGACCTATTTTTGTACACTGCCTGTTAAACTGGTGCCAATGCATGCAACTAACTTTCACCTCATTACGGGCAGAAACTACTAAGCTTCACAGAAGTAATGAAACTGGAAAATGTAGTGAAAACAACTTCCTAAAAAATGCTGAACTACAGTTTATGACTTTGTAAATCAAAAGAAAATAACTGATTATTTGTTTAACATATTTTGGTTTCTTATGATAGAAAAATTTGCATGGATGAATGTGAACCAAAATCAATAAGTAGAAATGAATACATCCTGTACCCAAACCTTTTAATAATGGGGAATAATTAAAAATGGGGGTGAAGGGAGCAACGTTCTACAAAGAACCACAGCCATAAATATGTAATGGTGGCCATTTCCACTGAAGGCAACTTTGACAAAAGTTACATTCAGGTGGCAACAGACTTGGAGGGAGGAAGAAAAGGCACTCAGATGGTGGACTTTGAGAAGGACACTCGAAGGTGGTGGTTCTCTCCCAGGTCATGGTTGTGGAACTCAATGAGGGACTCAATTGCCTCCTCGACCGAGCCCATCTGGATCAGGGCCATCTTGCGGTCCTTTCTGTTGAATACAGAGAACAATGTGTTCTGAAAATGCTGCACATATTATTGAGGGCTGCTTGCCATTTGCTTTGCTGTAACTGTAAGACTTCCAGAAAGGTGTCTCGTATGCTGCAGGAAAAAATAAATAAATCACAAACAATGAATAACTCTTTATAGCAACTCTGGAGGTTGTACGATGTTCTCAAGAAAGGGAAAAAAAAATATTCAACCACCACTAAGGACAGAACTCAAAATAACTGTGTGTGACTGGACTGAGACTCACTGAAAGAACTTGAAGGCTTTGACTGTGGCTCCTGAGCTGGCAAAAAGCCTCTTGAGGTCATCCTCCACCACAGAAGGCCTGAAGGCAGATGGGAAATAAAAAAAATCAACACAAAGCATTCTTGTGGGTTTACGTTCCCTTTACTCATTTGCATGTTTTGCGTTTATCCACTGGTATGGTGAAAGAGACACAAGAGGCATCATTAAATCTAAAAATGCACCTCTGGAGTAGCACGTTTAGAAAATACTGTCACAACTACTTAATCCTAAGTACCAAATATAGAAAAAGAAAAAGAGTCAGGACTACAAAGGAAAAAGCTTAGAGCACAAAAGCTGCCGGGGAGAGAGTGGGAATAAAAATGAGGCTCTTGCAGCAGCACTCACGGTATGTTGGAGAGGTGGAGTGTTGCAGAGGGTGGGAAGATGTTGGAGTAATTCTTGGAGCCAGGCTTCTTGAAACGATGCAGCGGTGAGTTGCTGTAGTCCTTTGTGAGGCCCTGGTCCTCGTGGCCTTCTCTGGGCAGCTGCACTGTGGTGTGTTTTGAAAATGCCACACGCATGTCCCTGCCATGGAGACGCTGGCCATTCAGGTGGCTCATAGCTGAGAAAGATTAATAAGATGGTCGACAACTGTTTTCACGAACGCCCCACACACACACAAACATCCTTCCACACATAACTCTAAACAACACTATGACTGATTTCACAGTTCAGCACAGACTGACCTTCACATATTTGGACATTAATAGTTTCATTTCTATTACTAACTTAACAAAAGGTCAACTGAGGTTGCTTTAATAGATTATTAATCGATTTCCATCCATATCCTACTTAGTACAAATACATCTACATCACATTAATAAAAATAATTTTTCTGCATACTGTTAGTGTAGTTATGAAGACAAATGAAAATGAACTAGTAAATAATTCCAAAACAGGCCACCAGTCAAGACCTATTCTGTTCACCTAGTTGAAGCCTACAAGGTAAAAGCTCAAAACAATGTATGATAAAATGATGTGAGGCAAAAACAAGATGAAAGAAAATTATAGATCAAAGAAAGCAAAGAGTGTTTTTTGCAGGGCTGCAGTGTAGCTACCTAGCTGAGCCTGTGTGCCATCAGACATCTGGATCAGAGCATTCTCCTTTTTATTGAATAGGATCTTCACTCTCATCACGTCGCCATACACACCTAAGGAGGAAGAGGAAGGTGTCACAAGTGCAACAAAGACAACCACACCCTTAGCAGGAGCCACACAGCCAATCACAGCAACAAAACAATTTAAAACCATCAAATCAAGTACATTAAGATCCATACGGTTAATAAATACTGGCTGATTAATAATTCTTTGTCAGGTTATTCCACTAAATTTCTGTTTAATTCTGCATCTCTAGAACTAATCCTACATAAGCCCTATTTGACAGCTAAAATGGTTACGCTTGGGAAAGGGGAGGTAGTGATTTGAAGGCAAAAATCAAGGAGTAGTAAAACGAGTTGTGGTTCTGATCAGTTTGATCGCTCTACAGTGAAGAAAAAGGTTGATTTCTTGACCAACCTGAGGGCCTAGTAGAGACACATGCAGGAATAAACTAATCATGCACATACCCACATTAAAGTAACAGACAGACTGCAAAAGAATATGGTGACATAATCCGAGGGATATGTCAACTCACAATCACTAAAAAAAGCAGCAGCATTTCATCTTCATATGTTGTGTTACCGAGTGACTCAAGGCAAGCACAGAAAATTCAACCTAAATAAAATGAAATTTGATGAATTTTCACGGTGTAAAATTGATCCATGCAGAACCAAAGAAACTGTTGACTTTATCCTTTTCCTGAGGGTGATGCTTTAGAATTTAGATCAGCTTCCCGTCTCATTCTCAAACAAAATGATCCCCACATTTCTATTTAGTAAGGCAATATTTCCACTGAGGGGCTGTGCTCTTTGAAGATGAAAAACTGCAAATGTCTTTTGCCCCTGGACAGCCAAACACTGCTGTAAAAAATTAAATGAAATGCTGCAGCTTTATGTGGTGTTCTCACCTTACTTTCCTCACACAAACCCACAACAACCAAAACAGGTCATAAAAACCCCAAAACAACCGACACCCCCACCCACTCCATAGCCCTGTAGGCTGATGGCGAGCCATCAGTGGTTTAAAACAAACAAACAAACAAACAAATTAAAAAAACAAAGCCAACAACATAAGACAAGACATGCCCACCTTGCGAGGTAACAGTAGTAATAAAAAAAGGAGATGAAAGGATGATAACGTACCGAAAAGAATAAAGAGGCAGTGTGGCGTAACGCTCTTTAGAGACAGCAGGGGGAGCAGCGGGGCGGGGGAGGGGGCCAAAGGGGGATAGGGAACAGGGAACAGGGGACAGGGGAAAAGAGACGGAGCGGAGTGGAGGACAGTGGAGTGGAGTCGGGACATGTCCGCAGGCCACAGGCAGCGAGGTCCACAGGAAGGCCACAGTACCATGGAGGAAGGAGAGGAGATGAGGGACGAAGAGAATGAAGAAAGGACAAGAAGAGGAGAGGATATGAACAGCATGAGAGAGAGGAGGGAGAAGAGAACAGACGAAGATGTGGTGGGCGAATGAAAGAAGTGGAGGGGCAGATGATGATCGGAGGGGGCCAGAGAGGTTGTGCCAATGTTGTGTTGTTGTATTTTAAATTTGTGGGTGATGTCCAAATTGGGAACAAAGAATTGTGGAGAAAGATGGTTGGTTGGGTGAAAGGAGGAGTGGTCACAGTAGTAACAGGAGTGGCAGAGGGGAGAGGAGGACAGAAGGAACAATTGGTCGTGGGACGTGCAGTCAGTTGGCAAGAGTTGAGGTGAGGGGGGGGGTTTAAAACAAAAAAGAGGGAGGGGGGGACAGAGAAAGAAGAGAGAGAAAAAGGAAGTAAAAAAAAACAAGGTCAGTATACACAAAGAAATGTAGTGCTTCAGACAGTAGAACTGGCTAAATTAAAATGCACTGTCACTATGGGAACACTAGGAGAAAAAGAAGAGAAAAAAGATTAACAATGAAATACAGAAAAAGGCAGAGACAATATGTACTTTTAAATTACAGGCTATGTTTGTTTAAATTATAATATAATAAAACATTGAAATGTGAATTTTTAGAATCCTGTTCCAACTTAAAAGCTAATCTGAAAAAAATCAACATGTTGATTGCAATGACTACATTACTACAGTAAATGTAATGTGTGACAGACTACTTACATATTCTACAGACTAAAAACAAACAAACTCCAAAACAAAAAACTGAATCATGGACATGATTGTTTCTTTTAAAAAATACAAATAAAAAAGTAATATTGTCTCTCCAACAACTCAAGAATGATTTAAACTAATGGACAAAAATGAAGATATGAAATGGTAAGTTCAATAAAAGAAGTTAGTGTTTTGAATAAACTTAAAATTCACAGTGAGCAAAGTGGCAGGTCAGAAATGCAGCAGGTTTGGTCAAACACAGAGAGGTCCTGGAAGAGAAGAGTTTTTGACTCGCTGACCCCCTTTCCATTAAAAACATGTACTCCAACTAGTCTGATCAAATGGAGGAGATGGGAAAAAACACTGGACCTCTTCAACAAATGGATCGAGATCTATGGCTCATAGTTTAAAGAAATGGCACTGAAACTTTTGAGTATTTCTCAGCACTGCACTGACAGACGCCAAACGTAAAAACGGTTTAAGTCTAGAGAGTGTACTGACCTGAGGGTTCAGGTTGCTGACCAACAAGACATTGTGTCCTGCAGAGGGGGCAAGCCCTGACAGGCCGAGTCGGCTAGCGGCTGCTGCTGCAGCTGCCATGCCACCATGGCCTACACCCAGGGAAGCCAGGGCACTGGGAATGCCAGGCACGGACAAACCTAAGAGGAACAAAATATTAATTACTGTCATCTTACTTCTCTCCTCATGGCGAAGAGATCTATTGAGAGGGATCTGACAAATAAATTAAAATAAATAAATGAACTGTGTTCACATTAAGGGCAATTAAATAGTGCACATAGGGAATATTTGGAGTAGGAATACAGATCTTATTATAAATGGATGGCTGAGAGGAAGTTTGTGTCCTGACCTGCTGTTTGTTGGATCGCAAAGGTTGGGGGGAAGGCATGGGCTCCACCATAGGGAGAGGCTGAGATTATGCCTGGTGCCGCTGGAATAAGGATCGACAAGTGAAAATAAGAATACAAATGATTCTATCCAATCAATGCTCGCGATCATGATTCGGGTCCCAATCTTACCAAAAGCAGCTGCTGCCATGGTCTGGGGGTCAATGGATGGCTGTGCATCTGCAGTGGGAAGGTCTGGCCGGGTGTAATCCCTGCTCTTGTCATTGTTGTACTTGACATTGAGGCTGGTGAGTTTGGAAAAGCTGATTCTCAGGGTACAGCAGGCATTGTAGATGTTCTGCCCATCCAGAGACTGAAACAGATTTAGAGCATAAAACTTGAGTCAACTGTGTGATGTGTTTTACACCGCTCGACACTGAGAACACAATGCATTGTAGCTGCAATGCTTTACTTTAATTTGTTTCTTTGGTCATAATGCAATCAAACTCTTACGGTGACAACACCCAGCCACCCAACCGTAACAAGCTCAGACAAAACATCTCGACAAAGAGCATTAGCAGCACCAGTCTTACCAGTTTGGCATGCTGAGCGGTCATGCCATCGGCATACTGGATCAGAGCCTGGAACTGGTTGTTCTTAGTGAAAGTAATAATCTTCAGCACAGTGCCGAATTTAGAGAAAATCTGCAAAGGGGAGATGGCACAATTAGGGATGACAAAACTTTGTCGCACAAATTCTCAGTACAACTGTAATGGAAGATAAACAACTGGGAAACCTTGGAATACATTTGCGTATTTATTTTTAGAACACAGTCCCACTACTACCTATAAGTACATTTTGTAGTACCACCAGATTTGTCAAACAGGGAATGTAATAAATGGGAGCCGTTGACAAACATTCCTTAAATAAATAATGAATGTGGCTTTAATATCCACCACCCAAGGTACAAAATCTGTTCAAAAATTGAAAAAGGAATTGGCGGGTCTGTAGTTTAAATTCCGATTCCTGAAACCTGTAAAACAATGATGTCACTACAGTGGCTCAACCAAACCACAAAATGTGCATGTACCTGGTGTAGTACATCCAGGGTGACAGGGTAGAAGAGGTTTTCCACTATGACTCTGAGGACAGGACTTTGGGCTGCAGCTCCTCCGATGCTACCTGCATCTGTGGAAATGGCCATGCTTCCCATCCCACCCCCATGCAGTGCATTGACTGCCTGCAGAGCTGCCTGTGCACGCTACGGGGAAATGACAGAGGCACTTATTCATAAGGACACGGAAAGTATGCAGTAACAAAGTAGTATATGAATGTGGGTGAGAATTCATTGTTCAAGGAGACTGTCATACTTTTAGTGAGGTGCAATGAACTTTCTACACAAAATTTATATGAATTAATTTGAGACTTAGCGGAATGAAATGCTACTTTTCATGCATTTAGCTAACACCATAAGTCTTAGTATTTAGCACTGAGCACAAATGTAAATCTTAAATCTTCATTAAATATGAAAAGTGAGAGCCCTGGAGTGTGCGAATGCACGC